>NC_091780.1:44292581-45492581 GCF_029378745.1 Bos indicus
TGCTTATTAACATGCACAACAGATTACTCCTATGCACATTAAAGATAAAGCCCACAGGCTCTATGTAGCAATATCTAATTCATCAAAATAAAGGAAAAATTGTGACCAGTGAAACATGGTCTAACAGCATTTTGGAACATTCTATGAGAATGATGGATTTATCATCTCTGTTTTGTGTTGGGTTATTTAAAGCAATAGTTAAATTCTCTCCAAGCAGAGGAACTAGAGTATGTATATGGGAGGAGCTCTAGGAAGAGGATCCACTGAAGCACATATTCCCTCTCCCCAGAGAGCACATGTTCCTTGTCTTTAGGGTGGACAGCAGCCTTCCCTCTCCTGCTTCTGGTCCTTCCCCTAGTTTGGTGAAATGGAACAGCCTCTTGATCCAGGAATCCAAGGGTTCTGCCTGTTGGTACTTCTGAGTGGGTGCTACATTTTTTTTTTCATATTTTTGGAACTTCTTTAATAAGATTTTTAAAACATCATGACTTTGAACTGAAAAACATACATGTTTAGCACACAAATATTATAATATAAATCAACTCCAACTCCACATGAAAACATATGACTCAAATTCCAGTTTTAGAAGTTAGTAATTCATATTTAAGTAAGTTAGTGCTTTGCTGAATTCAGCCGTGGTAAAAAAAAAAAAAAAGAGTGCATATTGTAATGGCACAATGTGCTTTTGTACCGTTTTGTTGATATTTTTCACCTTATTAAACAAGATCAAGCTCTTGAAAGTTGGTAGATAATGGCTAACTTCCTATGACATGTGAAATTTCCAATGATGACAGTTACATTTTGTAACAGAACACTTTCTATAGACTTTTCCTGTCTTAAAATTTTAAAAGGAATCATTTGTAAGGATTGCATCAACATCAGTGTAGCAAAGGAAGATCAAAGCTGGATCACCTTGCTTGCCAGTTGACCAATCAAAGTTCATTCATTCATTAAACAGACCTTACGGTAGGCCTGTTTACCATGAAGAGCCAGAAACGTGGCAGTAAAGAAGAAGGGACATTGCCTGCCCTCATGAAGTATACATATCGATACATACGCTCTCAGGGAAGTTAAGTACCAAAAACGATTAAGTATGTATATGCTTAGTGCCATGAAGGAAAGGGGAAAATGCTCTTAGGGCATCTAAGAGGAAGCACTAAGCTAGTCTTAAGAGTTTTTTAGCGGGGGAAAGAAAGTTTCACCTGAGACCCAAAGTACAGATAGAATTCAGCCAGGCAAAGTCAAAAGTGGAGAACTGTCCTGCTTTTCCATTTATTAAAAAGGAGGAAAAAGAGGAAGGGAGAGAGGAACAAAAATTACCTGTGTCATGGACATCATTTTATTCAGTTTGTAAATATCATATATATATACAAGGGGGTAGGGGAAATGCATCTATCAGAATACTTTCATTAGATTTCGCTTTAACTTCTCTTAAATTAGTTAAGACTGGATCTGCAAGTCTACCCATAATCTTGAGTCAGACTATTCAACTCCACAATTTTTGTATATTTGCCATTCATTTTGCCAACTAAGTGGATGTCTGTGCAGATGACTGATTGATCTGACTGAAGTTATCAAAATAGTAATAGTTCTGCCTTCTACTCTCTATGTACTTTATGTTTGAGTAATTATAAACTATAGAAATAAGCTGTATAATCACATCTCTTAGTGAATCATGGCTTGTATCAGACATAGATTTCTTACTAAAGAAGTGTTCTAGCTCTTCCTTTATCAAATTGTCAAAACGTGAAGATTCTATGATAACTACATTCCCTCCTTACCAAATATCTCCTCGAACAAGTTGAAATGTCTTTGTCGGTGGTCTTTGATGCCTTTGGGCTAGCAGGGCAGTACTCATCGCCACTCAGTCATTTATTCATAAGTTAGCAATTCCTGATGCCCAGAAAAATGTGAGCATAGCCTTATTTATAAAATCACCATTTCACAGCATTCATGTGACATCTGTGGATACAGAGACTCAGGCAGAGGTGTGGATTCAACAGCAGCGGATCCTGCAGTTATACTAGCTGCTTACATACCCACTCCATGTGGAAAGGATTATTGCTATCCCCATGCATACATTGTGATGTCAACAAGGGGATGCTATTTTGCAGGATAAGCTGTCCTCACAATTTGAACTGTCCTTGCAGTAACAGTCTTGAATACTTTTGAGAAAAAAGTGTTGTTGAACAAAATGATATAGAAGTGTATTATTTTCTCATGGAGGCAATGTTTATGTCCTTATGCCCAGCTATGTGATATAAATGACTACAGACTAACTTGCTTAATGAACTATATAGTCTTAAGTACCTGTAAAGCATAAATCCTTCCCAAATGCATCAAAAAGAGTAGCACAGTAAGGAAATTCATGCAGTCAACCCATTTAATACATTATATTTTCTTAGTCCCTACATTCTCTCTTTCTGGCTAAACAGTGAAAGGAATGCCTGTATCAGGTCAGGGTCATGAAAACAGGAAGACTTCCTTTAGTAATACCTTAGATCAACATCTTCGAAGTATATTAGGGTCACTTGATCAGTCCTTGATACATTTATGCTGCCTTTTGTTTCTTGCTGTATTTCCCCTAAAACAAATGAAAGCAGTCAAGATCTAGTTGTTGGTCATTCTATTGAATGACCAAGTCTTTATTCTTCCCTGAACTACCATCTCATTAACACCAATTGTTTCACCTTGAACCAATTTAATTTTAAATGCATGAAACAACTCCTATTTATACTGAACATTTTGCTCTCTGACTCGGCAGTACATTGTTGTTTCACAGTGTCAAGGATGCCTTCAAGTTGTGGTTTAAGCCAGACTCAGAAGCACTGTGGGGTGAGCTCAGTCCTGAATCAATGTCTCGCCTTTCCATCCCAGGTCTTATACGTTCTTATACTGTTGATTTTGGCCATCACTGCTTTTTCCTTCATAAACTATTTTTTTAAGTTCTAAAACTCACATACCAAGATAAACATAACTGAACCTATATAGATAGATATCCATTTAAACAACAATCCCATTGTACAAATATTTTGCTAACTCCCTTTGAAATTACCTTCAAAAAATAATTCCGTGGCTTCAGAAGAAAGATGGGTTCGTTAATTTACAGTCACTGAAGACCATCCGCTGATAACCTGCTTCCCTCCCCTGCCACCCTTTTTTTTCCCAGCCTTCTCTGTTTTACTTTGCCCCAGGTTATAAAAAGGCTTAAGAGTCTATAGAGAAGGGAAAGAAAAGGACCCTTTTGCTGAACCCACCAGGAAGCAAAGTTACAGAGGTAAATTTATCTGAGGACTGTCTTCCAACTCTAAAAACAATTGACACGGAGCTCATGGGTGTGACCAGCTTTCTGTTGTGAATGTCATCAAATTTCAAACTGAAGGTGAGTTTTAGGTCCATTGAAAATTTAGGTCCGAGAAATACTGCATACACAAAAAAGTGTATGTGTTTTTCCAATCATATGGCTGTTTGAAAATACTTTCTGCATGAACTCTCTAACCTATTGAGTGTTTTAAAACAATTTTCAGTGAAAACATGTTTCTTAATATTAAACTCCTAGAAAGGAAGGCTTTTTGGAAATCCAGTAAAAAGTGAAAACAATCTTTAAAGACCAATTGGTAGGGTTCCAAGAGAGTGTGTACTTTGTACCTGCTGAGGAAGTGCTGTAGTTTGGTTCATGCGTGCGTGCTAAGCTGCTTCAGTTGTGTCTGACTCTCTGCGACCCTATGGTTGTAGCCGGCCAAGCTCCTCTGTCCACGTATGGGGACAGCACAAAAAGATTCTAGCCCTGGATTGGCACAGATTCGAGCACATCCCAGCACTTACATGAAGCCAGGCTCAGAAGGGAAGCGGCACCCTCAGACAACCCCCGTGTATGTAGGAAGACAGTTATCCTGCTTTGCTCTTCAGTGGTCATTTTTACAAAGCACCCTTTATTTAGCCTCATCATCCATCATCATAAACCCTCTATAACCTCAACTGCCATTGCCTCTGCTCTGAATTTCCTCTAAATTGTCAACACAGCAGTGGTGCCAAGGAGCGTGCTAGGATCTGGTGCTGGCCCTCGAATCCTAGCTGAACAGGAGGTAATTGGGAGTGCCCTTGCCTTACGGTTTCTCTGCGGAGAAACTCATCCTGTAAAAATGCTGGGTTCCCATGAAGTTAAAATTGGGGAGTGGAGAGAGGCACCTTATAAAGGTAATGACTCTTTTGGGGCTCTCTTAAGGCAGCACCCAAAATGCTGAGAACCTCTCTCTGTGGACTGCCTGTCCAAGAAGTAGTAAATACCTATGCAGAATTAGCACCTGAACAGAGCAAATGTATGGTCTCCATTACCCATGCACATGGCCAGATGTTCTCACCTCAAAAAGGTGATTTCACCCTGCCAGCCAACAGAACTAGCTCAAGAGAAAATGACATTGAAACACTAGCAGCCTTATGCCAGAGAGAGTTGTACAGGGCAAGGAACCATTCGTAATCTAATTAAATATATCTGGGATTCCAACAGGATGGTGTTGTAGTAAATGTATAAAACAAGATAGAGATATAGGCGCTGTTATTTTTATTATAGGTCTTGGCCAAAGAATTGTTTTGTAAACATCACTGAAAGCTATTGTATTGGTTTTTATTATATCAGATATACTTTGAAGTTTATTTCTTAGTCCCTGAGTAAGGAAAGTTTCATGAGGTAGAAGAAATAAGCTAAATTTTAATAATTATGTGGTAAGCAATAAGAAGAAATGGAGAAATATACTGATGTCAGTGGTTATGTGGTGGGGAAAAAGACCAACAGAGGGAAGGGAGATGGTTTGGAAGAAACAAGAATCTATCAGAGGAGTCTAAGAAACAGGCTGTGTGCAACAAAGAAAATGACAAATTGGGCATTGGGATGGTAATAGAAATGATGAGGTGTTCAAAGTGGACTGATGGCAGCCAGAGAAGCCAGCTTTGAGTGGGTCGGTGCCATGTCGAGGGCAAGAGGAAGCAAGGTCCAGGTCTTTGAAGGAAGGATTCTCTGGCGAAGCTTAAGCCACCCAACCAAAGTCTTTCAGACCTTAATGTGGAGATGAACACCATAGGATTCTTGTTTAAAATGAAATAAACAAATGGGACATAATTGAACTTAAAAACATTTGCACAGCAAAGGAAACCATCAACAAAACAAACAGTAACCTACTGAATGGAAGAAAATATTTGCAAATGATATGACCAATAATAGGTATTAATAGCCAACATATATAAATAGCTCATACAACTCAACATCCAGAAAAATAACTCAGTTAAAAAACTGACAGACTAACTGAACATTTTTCCAAAGAGAAAATGCACATGACCAGCAGGCATATGAAAAGATGTTCAACATCGCTAATCATCAGGGAGATGCAAATCAAAACCACAATTGAGGTGCCACCTCATACCTGTCAGAATGGCCATAATTAAACATACAACAAATAACAAATGCTGGTGAGGATGTGCAGAAAGGGGACCCTCAGACACTGGTGGGAATATAAATCGGTGCGGCCACTGTGGAAAACAGTATGGAGGTATAGAGCTACCGTATGGCCCAGCAATTCTACTCCTGAGTATATATCTGAAAAAAATTCTAAAAGATAGATGCACCCCAGTAGTCATAGCAGCATTATTTACAGTTGCCAAGAGAAGCAAGCTAAGTGTTCATCAACAGATAAATGAATGAAGAAGATGGCAGTGTATGAACACGCACAGTGGAATACTACTCAGCCATAAAAAGAAATTTTGCCTTTTGCAACAACATAGATGTACTTGGAGGGTATTCTGATGTGTGAAATAAGTCAGAAAGACAAATACCGTATGATATCACTTAGAGGTGGAGTCTAAAAATACAACCAACTAGCAAAGAAGCAGATACAGATATCACAGAGAACAAAATAGCGGTTACCAGTGGGGAGAGGGAAGGGAGGAGGGGTAAGATAGGGGTAGAAGAGAAAGGTGCAAACTATTAGGTATAAAATAAGCTACAAGGATATACTGTACAACACAAGGAACATAGTCAATGTTTCATAATAATTATAAATGGAATATAATGTGTAAAAACTGTGAATCACAACACCTGTAACTTACATAATTGTACAGCAACTATACTTCAATTTAAGGAAAGAGAAAAAAAATTTAATGCAGATTTCTTGCCTCCATCCCAACACATCCTGACTGATTTCTGTGGATAGGACCAGGGATATGTTGTTAAGGCCATACGGTTCTGCGTTTTTCCACCCACAAACAGGTGATCTTCAGACCTCACTTTAAGAAACCTCTACAAGCAAAACAAACTGTTACAGATTTTAACAGCAGCAACTTATTAGAAGAGAACAGAGGTACGGAAAAGTAAGGTAATTCCTTACCTTATTTCAGGTAAGGAATATCCTACGTTAACCCAAGCAGGAGACATGGAAGATGGACCTGGAATCCTGGCTGCCTAGACAGAGAGCACCATTGAGATGCTGCTGAAGCAAGATGGAGCCCGGCTCCTGAAGTTTATTTCCTGGATGTAAATCAGTGTCTGCCTGTTTTGACTAGACATGCCCCTCATCCCAAGTGAGACCAAAAAAAAAAAAAAAAAAAAACCACCTCAGAGAAACCTCTGAAAATAATTAAGCATGATGATTCTGGATTATCTTTAATTAGAGGGAGGCTCTGGAGCACACCGAGCTTTGGAGGGTCATCCAGCATTTGTTACAAGTGATCTGTCACCATTCCACGTGCACAGTATTCATCGCTTTCACCTCTGATCTTCCCCTCCTCTGAGCACAGCCCTCTGCAAGGCCCCTGCACTCAGGCTACAGAATAAAGGAAATCCCCCGACGATCTTCCTGCCCCCGCTGTTAGATGGCCAGTCCTTTCCCAGGGGACTCAGGATGGAGAAAATGGTTCCCTTTCTTCCCTTCCCTCTGTGCTGGCTCCTTGCTGCCAGGCCCATGCCATGTGGAACAAAGAGAGAGGAAGAAAGGGAGGGAGGGAGGCTTGGGTAAAAAGTGCAAGAAAGCCCAGAGGAATGCCAAAGAAGCTGGGCAAGACGGCAGCCACTCCCTCTTCTTTCTAAGCCAGCCAGCCTGCACCCATCTCTCTGCCTCTTTTTGACTTTGTTCCCAAGGCCGGCACCTGTGCAGAAACCATCACCCTTTCCACAGTCTACACTATAATGCCTTGTCGTTGCTCTTTTTGCCCAAGTGCAGGACGGCACCGCTCACCACCATCTTTCTGCCTCCCCCCAGAGCACGTGTTTAGGCCCCACGATGGGGCTGGCTGCCGGCTGCCTTTGCTATGTGATCATTCCTCAGTGAGGGAGCAGGTGTCTGTCGTAGTCATCCTGGCATCCTCACACCTCGGACAGACCACACCTCACCTGGACTGGATGGGCAGTGGGTACTGAATTCAGTGAAAGCATTCTTTTCTCCCTGGATCCAGTTCCTTAAATTAAGTTCATATTTAAAAAACAACAACAACAACCCTCAAAACTCCCTCCTCAGGTTAGGGAAACTGAGATGTACTTAAAATAAGCATCACCTCCAGATGAATGGACAAAGAAGCTGTGGTACATATATACAATGGAATACTACCCCGCCATAAAAAGGAGTGCATTTAAGTCAGTTCTAATGAGGTGGATGGACCTAGAGCCTATTACACAGAGTGAGTAAGTCATAAAGAGAAAAACAAATATTGTATATTAATGCATATATATGGAATCTAGAAGGATGGTACTGATGAAGCTGTTCACAGAGCTGCAGTGGAGAGGCAGACACAGAGGAGAGACTTATGGACAAGGGCGGGTGGAGGGGGAAGGAGAGGGTGAGATGAATGGAGAGAGTAGCATGGAAGCATATATACTAACATATGTAAGTAGACAGCCAATGGGAATTTGCTGTATGACTCAGGGAACTCAAACTGGGGTTCTGTAATAACCTAGAGGAGTAGGAATGGGCGGGAGGTGGGAGGATGATTCAAGAGGAAGGGGACATGTGTACACCTATGGTTAATTCATGTTGATGTATGACAGAAATCAACCAATATTGTAAAGCAATCATCAATCAATTAAAATATTTTTTTAAAAAAATAAGCACCATTTCAGTTAATTTAATAGGATTGGAACACAGATTCTGTCAGGAAATGAGTATGACCTTTGAGATCAGATCTGGGTCTTTAGCCGAAATCTGTCGTTTACTCCCAGGTAACAGCAGGATTGTGCCTTGTCTCCACACCTCTGCTGCCTCTTCTGTGCATTAAGGACAATAACCCCTTCTCAGTGTCCTTATGAGAGTTAGATGAGAAAACTGATATAACAGTACTGATATATGTAAATGCTCAACAAGTATTCACTGTTTCTTCCCTTTTAGTTTAATTCTAGATTAAGCTGCTTTTGATGGTTTATTTCCCTTTCTTCAGTATTAAGGAATCATTTCTAATACACAAGGTTCGATCCCTGGGTCGGGAAGATCCCCTGGAGAAGGCAATGGCAATCCACTCCAGTACTATTGCCTGGAAAATCCCATGGACAGAGGAGCCTGGTAGGCTACAGTCCATGGGGTCACAAAGAGTCAGACATGACTGAGCGACTTCACTTTCACTTTTCTAGAAGTACACAAAAATACTAATTAAGTAGCACCCCCCAGTTGACAACATCCACCTCACAACAGTTATTTTAAAGTTTAAAGTGATGGAGTTGGTCATGGCAGCCTCTTCCGACAACCTGCCACGAGACAGCCTATGTCTCAGCCCTCCGCACACCGTATTTGTCTCACTTTGAATTGTTTATAACTGATCAATTCAGGTTTTTGACAAAAAAATGGTTAAAGATCAAAAGCTAAGCTCTGGTGATCTTCATGAGACTTTTATTCGTGTCTCATCTGCAAGGAAAATTTGTGTGTGAATAGGAAAAACATCTCTTTCAGTAAATATAGTCACTAAGTGTATTTGGCTGTATTCTCATAAAATTATCTCCCACTCCTTGTAGTTTGTCATAATGGGTTTCAAGGACTCCTCTTTGCTCGACACAGGAATATTTACTGACAGAGAATACGCAGTTGCAGTCCCTCCGGCTGTAACCCAGCAAGTAGCACCTATTCACCTTCGAAACTGGCATCTCCATATTACTCATGCCAGTCTTTTCTCACTAATTTTATGATTATAATGAGGCAGTGGTGCACTAGTTAGCACAGATGACCTTCTAATTGAAAGACTGTAAATTCAATCTCCATCGCTGGGCACCGACAGAAATTTAAATAAATACAGCTCCTAAAACCCTTGTGATGAGCGGCCTAATGACCAGGGGCCAGCAGAGCCCAAGTCATCCGTCACAGGGGACCGCCGGCAACTTCTGGGTGTTAACTACACGAGTCATTAGGAGCAGGTTGCCCTCACAAAGCGAAGTGAGACTAGGGACTCTTCCCTGGCTCAGATGCAGGCACCATGCCTTGCTTTTCTGCAACATATGCCAAGTTGCTTTTTTGTCAAACCGTTTCCTAAGAACAGGAGTTTGAACACAAGGGAAGAGGCTCCCTTCTCAGATTGGTCCTCAGCAGACAAGAACAGGCTTATCTACCAGGCCAGCCTTTGTCTACTGCCATTTATAGATTTCAATGCAGTAAGCTGCCCAGGGCTGTGTTGACTTCATCCCCTTGATTGCTGTATTCACCACCATTTTTCACCCCCATGACCTTGGACAGCAATCCAATTCAGCTTTCCAGAATGAACTGCCCTGAGGATCAAGATGGGGTGTGGAAATGGTCAGTCTGAGGAAGGAATCCATGGAGCGGTAATGCTGGCAACATTTGTACCAAATAATTGAGCACTTGCTCTCGCTGGATTTCTGACCCTCCCTTTTGGCTTCCATGTTGCAGTGCATGTGGCTCTTGCTGTGAACCACCTCAAATCTCTTTTGGAAATGAGTTGCATATAATTGTTTAACTAACTAGCTGCTTTAAAATATGTCCTTGGACCCTGACAATGACTACCTAAAAATGGCCCCATATTGCTGACAATGCCTGAAAGCTGCTTATTGGGTTGTCAGCATGGTGCATCTTTATCCTGACTCTATCGCACAAACACAGTGGAAATTTCCCATTGCCTTTAAAGTTTTGCATTCTATATATTTGGTTGTTAGACAAATAGAGCATGCTTTGCCGACTTCATTTTCATTCTTGGCAGCATGTTTTTATCATAAGGCAGATAGTCATTAATTTACAGAATCAACGCTGGGAACAGCTTTTGTGATCTCATATTAAATTTTCCCCTGAATCCGCCCCTTGGCAAAAATTACTCACATCGTTAAAAAATATTTAATTAGGCTGTAGTTTATACCCAGCTCACTGGGGAAATGTTGGAATTAATATGATTTGCATGAATTCTGTTTCTCTTTTTCTGTCAGAGATTAGTTTTGAATTCAGTTCAGAGGGTCGTTGACACCGCCAAGGACTCTCAATCGTGAAGGTCAAACAGGTAGCAAATACTTCCCCTGGGTAGGTTCCCTGAAAAGACAGCTCAAAATTGCTTTTAATTATGGGTTACCTGAAAGGCCACTTGCTGTTTTTATTTTTCCACAGATCCCTGAAACACTGCACGATTGGAAGTTTTAGGTAAACCATTTCATTCCCAACTAAAACAGGAGGGTATTGTGTAGACATAGATGTGCCTAGCTGTGTGATACCCAAATAATTTTCCCAGCAGCTCACCAATTTCTGTGGATTGTTCACAAAGGAGATAAGTCTCTTCACCTTGTATGGGATATGTATAGTCTTGTAAGACAGCCAACAGTGAGTAAATTTTCTACATAGCACTGCATCTGCTTGCTTAATTATCTCTCACAAGATAAGATACAATGTTTAGTTATGCATTTCCTTGTTTATTCTTCCATGGGTTAGGGGGAAAAAAAACCTTAGGGAATCCACAATACTATGCCATTTTTTTTTTCAAAAGAAAATTTAATGGAATATTTAATTAATAATCTAATCAATCAATTAATCTCAGTTACATAAGTGTTGAAATCTAATTCTTTTTCACAGCTATATCAATAAAAGAAGTGAAATGGCTAGCCACTTATCAGGATAATAGGAAATTGTTACAGACACAAAGAAAAATTGACATCGTGTTAATTCTGCTACATCGGCCATGAATTTGCCAATGTTAAAGTCTTCTTTGCATTTTAGACAAATGTCCATTCTCCCTCAGGGAGTCCAGCTACACCTTTCATGTCATAACCTTTTCTAATGGTAAAAAAAAAAGGGGGGGGGGGGATGGTTAGGTTTTTGTTTTTTAATTCCCGAAGATTTGGGCTTTACAGTTATAAGTGAAGCCTTGTTCCAACAATAAAAGGGCATTTAAACTTTTAGACTGTACTTAGACAGTATCTTTGTCTTTATTGTTTTTATTTTAAGCTTAAAAAATACAAACCATCTGCTATCAAAATGTGTACACACCACACCATGCTGCTGACTCGCCAACTGTTGATGAATAAATATTTATATTTCAAATGATTTATATGGGGCTTCTTTCAGCACTGAAAAGATGAGAGTTGGTTTGACCCTGGATTCTAAAAATCATGAGCCAAGTCACTCACAGGGATGGAGACCAGGTGTATCCCTTGCAATCACAGCTTTATTTGATAACTATGCTAATGAAGAGCATGACACATTCCAGATTACCCTAAAGTGTTCTAAATGGAAGGAAACTTAGTGGGAGAAAGGAAGACGACTAGAACTTTCTGAGGACACATTCTCTGCTCAACATGCCATGGGTGATTTACACACGAAATCTTATTTAGTCCACAAAACACTTTGTAAGGTCAACACAATGACTCCATTTCAGAGATGAGGAAGATAAAGTTCAAAGAAGCAGAATAGATAGACTACTATTTTTTTGTTCAGTCACTTCTTTCTACACATGGACACACAGAACCTAGAGGGAATTAATACCTAAACACACACACACAGAGTCATACCATGAGTTAACCTCAGAGCTGAGCCTGGAACCCAGGTCTCCTGGCTGTCTGCAAAGTATTCTTTTCTTATCTCAGGTCTGGGTCTGAATTTTCCCGAATACATCCTGAGGCCAGTTCAGCTTTAAAAAATAATATAAAATAAAAAAGAACACTGCTGTTTTTCCTATACCTTTATTTCATTTTGCATTATCTGTTTTATAGCAAGTCAACTCTTTTGCTTTCCCCAGATAAATCTAAGTGCGCATGTGTCTTTGTGAAGTCTTCTAAGCAAAAGGGTAGATGTGCCTCCTGCCAACTGGTGGAAGAAAATCCATATAAACACTTAATAGCACATTTACAATATTCTTGTCTTAATATGTGAAAATCCAAAGATCTGACTAAAACACAGTGATTGAGCAAGAGCTGTGTTTATATTACTAGAAATCGTGCAAACGCAGTAGGACCGGAGACATTAACAACCTGGAAAAGGATGTAGGTGACTCAGGAAACCAGAGGAATCCTTTTCCGTTTTGTTTCTTTGCTTCGTTACTGTTGTCTGCTTTTGCTTTTTCTGTAGCTGCCTTTTTTGAAGAGTGTGAAGCTTCAAAGGGTCCCTATTTAATCCTCCTTGTGCCTCTCCAAGGTAGCAAGTCTCAACATTTCACCCCATGGTCTCAAAAACACACAGATCGGGATAAAAGAGCTGCCTTTTGCATCCAGTTTTCTAGGTGTTCGAAAATAAATATTACCTCTTTTCCTTCACTTGAGCAAGAATACATTGTGAGCCCCTTCCTGAGAATACAGTCTACCTTCTGAGGCCGAGGGAATTCTCACTGGATGGTTCTGCCCCCACCCCTGCTCTGTCCCTGGTTGTACTGCTATGTTAATAAGGCCAAAAATAAGCATATCATATTCCTACTGCTTAATCAGACTGTTTTCACAACTGGATATACTTGAAGGAGATTGCAGTTGAGATACATTGAAAACATAAGATTAGCAGTTTGGGGAATTTCTAAATAATTTGTCAAATACTGTACTAACTGTGTGGCAAATAGTGGTTTCTCTTACCAATCTGATTCAGGGCAAAAGAGTACAGATGGGTAAAAATAAGTATTGTTGTTTTTATTATAGCTTCCATTTATTAACTGCTTATTATAGGCTAAGCACATGATTCATCTCAACAGCCCAAAGAGTAAGCCATAAAAGCTCTATTTTACAGGTGAGAAAATAGAGGCTAGAAAAGGTTGAGTAACTCTTCAGAGTCACACAGAAACTGACACAGCAGGGATTCAAACCTTGCCCTTTGCAAAGTCAGAATGCAGCTCTGCCTCGAGTCAAAGCCGTGTCTCGAACAAAGCAGAGCACTGACATGGGAGGCAGAACCAGTTTCCCACCCTGGTTGTGAGACTTGGCAGCCCCCAGGGTTCTGCCTCCCAGGGCGCAGGCTGACCTACCGATCACCACCCAGGATCCAGGGAGGAGAGAGGCAATGGAAGAGAAAGCATTTTGAGGTCATCCATTTAATCAAATCAACAAATATTGATGGAGCACACTGCTAGGTATCTTGGGAACTCTAAAAATGAATAAGACATTACTACCATCCAGACATAAAGACGTCTGCATTCTAAGAAAAGGGAACCCTCCCACACTGTTGGTGGGAATGCAAGTTGGTGAACCGGTGTGGAAAACAGTATGGAGATTCCTCAGAGAACTAAAAATAGAGTTGCCTTGTGATCTAGTAATCCCACTTCTGGGCATAGATCCAGACAAAACTATAATTCAAAAACACACATGCACCTCAATGTTTATATCAGCTCTATTCAGCTGCCAAGACAAGGAAAAAAGTCTCAACATCCATCAACAGATGAATGAATAAGAAAATTTGGTCCATTTATACTACGGAATAGTACTCAGTCATAAAGAATGAAATAGTGCCATTTGCAGCAACATGGACTGAGAGAGAATTATACCAAGTGAAGTCAGTCAGAAAGAGAAAGACGAATACCGTATGACGTCACTTATGTGTGGAATTTAAAATATGACGCAGATGAACCTATCTGTAAAACAGAGACAGACTCACAGACGTAGAGAACAGGCTTTGGTTGCCGAGTGGGGCGGAGTTGGCGTGGGTGTTTGGAATTAGCAGCCACAAACCCTTATATAGAGAATGGATAGACAACAGAGTCCTCCTGTATAGCACAAGAAACTATACTCAATATCCTGTAATAAACTATAATGGAAAAGAATTTTTTAAAGCATATGTATATTCTGAATCACTTTGCTGTATAACAGAAGGTAGCATAACATTGTACATCAACTACATTTAATAAAAAATAGAAGCCCACATTCTACAAAAAGTTTGCATTCTAAAAAAGGTCTGCAAATAGCCAAATGGAAGGGTGTTCGTTTCCTTCAGTTACTGGAAAAACTTATTTCCATTTCCTCTACAAATATGCCATTTTTAAGAATGAAAATGAAAATTGGTTAGAAACTATCTTTCTATGGCACACATTGAATTGTTTTAAGAAAGAAGGGGCAAGAAGGAGGAAGTCAGTCCATATTTCATCTGTCTCCACATTAATACTTCCCCAGACCCAGTTCTTGGTGATTCAACACTAATCTGGCTGCTAATGGCAAATATAGTCTCCACAGAATCATTTTGCACATAGAATTATCCAAATACACAAGCATTAATTATATGCATTATGTAAAAAGATAATAGCATTTCCTTTACAGTGGAGAGTCGGGGGAACCTGCATCTTAGTGACTAACACCCCATTCCAGATCAGGAATGTCCAGTTGACTGCAGGAGGTGAAATACTGACTTTTCCAACCAGCTATTAGTATTACTTCTTACTCCAAGTGCATACTCCTCAAAGTTGCTACAAAGCTTAGGTATCCGTTTCTGGGATATGGATATCCCAGCAGCTACACTGCTTCTGTTTGGCAACCTAAAAGGGCAGCAAGCCTTGCATGAGCGCTTGTCACTATGTCTTTCACCTCTGAGGCTTCCATTCTTACATAAGAAGACATTGTATAAACTGAAGGGAATTTCCATGTACTTAGATTATTTTGCCCGTGTTTTCTAAAGCATCCTCTATTGTCATCATAAGAAGCAAAGACTGTCTCTTGAAGATAACAAGTTAAAAAAATGGAGAGAGAAAAAAAGTGCAGTGACTTGTCTACCCTCATTCCCAGAATCAGTGGTGACAGCAGAGGGGGTAAGAAAAATATACTTTAGCTTCCCAGGCTAATTAATGCTTTAAACCAGTAGTTCTTATTGTGCCTTTTTACATTATAGTATCTCCTTCTTTCTGTCCTTTTCTTCTGGTTTGAGAACTTTTCATATACCCCCTGAGTACTGCAGTTTGGCAACAAGTCTAGGGCTGTGGTTTTCACACAACTTTTAACAATAAGATACTGTTTTTCAAGCTAACCCTTTTTTAAAGACCAAAAGCAGTGAAAACACACCATGAGCTGCTATAGCTGGAAAGTAAGTGTGATGTCTCGGAGGAAGCCCAGGGACTTCTTCACCTGGGGTCTGGAGTGGGCTCCAAAAATCTGTGAATTCCCTCAAGTTATCTGCTGTGTCAGGGAAAAGTTGGGGAAGGAGACCATACTTTGCATCAGTTTCAAAGGATCCATGAACCCGGAAAAATCTAGGGTACCTACCTCCCTGTTTAACGTGAGACTTAAGATCATCCCCACTTGCTGCAGTTTATTATTAGTGTGCTTCTGAATCAAACCTGGTGATTTTGTTGAGATCATAGTGGCTGTGCTACACTTTTGATTGTAAATTCCAGAAGATCAGATTGAATAGCCCAAACTTGTATTTCTATTAATATAATGAGTGGAGGGATGAATATTATTAATAAGCCACCATATTACTCTGGAACCTCGAACAGTTACCACACCCTTCTGGATCAGCTCATTTCTCAATAAAATTAAAATGGCATTCATTTATTCACTTGCCCATTTATTCCTTCATTTGATTAATAGGTATAGAACCCCTACTATTTATCAAGGATTGTAGCAGTAAATTAGACACATATGGCTTCTGCCTTCAGAAAGCTTCCAAGCCAGTGGCTTAATGTACAATTACCTAGAGTGTGTTATACAGAGTGAAGTAGGTCAGAAAGAGAAACAAATGTTACATATTAACATATATGTGAAATCTAGAAAAATGGTATAGGTGATCTTATTTGCAAAGCAGAAATAGAGACACAGGCATAGAGAACAAATGTATGGATAACCAAGAGTGAAGTCAGGGTGGGAGGAATTGGGAGACGGGAATTGACACATGTACACCATTCATTCTGTGTATACAATGGATAGCTAATGAGAACATGGTATAGCACAGGAAACTCTACTCAGTGCTCTGCGGTGACCTAAATGGGAAGGAAATCCAAAAAAGAGGGGATATGTGTATACGATAACTGATTCACTTTGCTAGACAGTAGAAACTAACACAACATTGTAAAGCACTATATTCTAATCAAAATTGAGTTTAAAAAATATACAGTTATATTTGCTGATCACAAAATATATGCTCTGTGCTTCGTTTGGCATACTGCATGCATTATCTTATTTAATTTTAACAACAGTAATGTGGGTAACCATTATTGTCTTTCCTTTTTGTAGGTAAGGAAAAAGTAGAGTACTTGCTAAAAGGGCTTATAGTTTAGATTCCAGGTCATCTGCCCCTAGAGTCTGCATTTATAAGGAGTTCTCTCCATTAGGATTACCTAAAAGTAAATATTAGAAACCCTTCTGGAACATAGCCCACTTAGCCTGTACTTTTACCCATAAAACTGGGCCTGCCTATCCCAAATAACTAAATGTTTCTAGTCCAAGAAATGTTCCTTGTTTGTCAGGCTGTCCTAGGGGGTGCCTTTTTAAATGTTCAGCAGAAAAAGCAGACATCTGTCACTCTTAAAAACAAAACTTCATTTCTAAGTGGTGTAATTAAAATCAGAACAAGAGACTTAATAGTACTTGTGCACAGTCACCACAGCCATTAAATAGCGTGGAAGGGCTAGCTGCAAATTCAACCAGAAAAACACACCTTACACAATGTTTATTTCATCGTAGGAAACATTATCACTGGAGAGCAATAAAGACTCATAAGTGACTTAAAATTGGGACTACCTGGCTTTGTTTTGTGTCCATGATTATGTTGCATTGTTGAGACAATAAAGTAGATCCTGAGAGAATGGAAGGGGTGCCAATGGTAGAAACACAAAGACTTCCTCCCAGGTATAAAGGAGCCAAGTGAGCAGCACTAAATGAGAACACTTGAACATCTTGCATGGGGGCTTGAGATCACCCCAGCTCCTGCCAGGCAGCTCTCCTGGGGCTCAGAGAGGAGTTGGGTTGTTCCCCATGGAAGAAATGGATGAGATCAGCAAAGGATATGCAAAATTACAAGAAGGATAGCCTTTCTGTCCTAGAGTCTAAGAGGAAAAATGTTAAAGTAAAAAGAGGTAAAATAAATACCTGGGTGCTAACAAAAAGGGATGCAGTCGGCCCAAGACTTCAGCGATGCCAAAAGGGTGAACTCAGAAAACACATCGCATCCTCTGATGAATTCCTGATTCTCATCGAAAAGAATGGTTCAGAGCTTACCAGTCTCTAACAGTTAAGTCTACCAGGTCAAAGCCATTTGCATCAGTTGGTTCTCCAGCTCTTATCTGTCATAACTTATTCCTAAACACTGAAAGTTTACCCTTGAAGCTTTCATGTTCTTCACGGATAAAGAAAGAGTCACAGTTGAGTCCTCACAAAAGTTGCCCACAAAATCCTTTTATTTTATCATTCATATTTGTCTTCCTCTTGGTATAGATAGTATGAAATTTTCAGTTTACAAAAGGATTTAATCAACAGTGAATGTTTTGAATCAGATTAAAACACAAATATTTTAAGAGCTATGTATTTATTCTGTCCTGCTGGTTTTTTGGTGTTTTTTTTTTCTTGTTTCTGAAGGGCAAGGCAAAGCCATAGGTGATGTAGTGAATTCTTTGCAACAGTCAGGTATGCTAAGGGTTAATAGGGATAAGTGTTTATTTTAAAAATCGGGGGGAGGGGGTCTTCCTCAGAGTTTGCCCCCTTCTCCTTGACACATCAAAAATGGGAAATTATCTATGAGACTGTTTTATTTGTCTGTGTTTTCCGGACAGCACATTTACATACTCAGGAAGGCAATCAATATAAGCAAGCCCAGGTCTTCCAGGAGTCCTTAATTACACGTCTAAGAATGCGTATGTATTGACATGTAATACTTGTGTTTCTGCAGTGTCCCCCCGCTCCAACCTTTTGAGTTGACATGTGCTGCTAAGATTCTTTGAAAGCAGTAAAATCAAGAGTGTAACAGGCAAATGCACAATGAGTTGTTAAATGTGATGGCAAAATAAAAAAATTTTTAAAGCTTCAGTCAGTATGATCAGTAAAAAAAAAAAAAAAGACAGCCAGCAAACTGTCTATCATGTGATGAAATTTGACAGTAGGGATTATGGCTTTGATGGGCCAGAACAGCTAATAGAAGAAGCTGACATTTTTGAAACCCTGCTAATTAAGGGTTCCTTCCTTAATATTAAAATAAAGTCTTTGTCTGGGTTTTATGGTTGGAGAATCAGGTGTTTTCATTAATATATGCCAGTCAGTCTTAATAAGCTTGGAGGGCAGAGGAAGTTATTATTGAGTGACCTTCTACAAAATAAGCATGTTGCTAAGGGCTCTAACCCTGCCCCGATCAGACTGATGAATCTCATTTCCAATGCAAAAGCTTCACAAGAAATCCAAGTATTCTCTGTGCAATCACAGAAAATAATCCTTGTGTCTCTTGTAATGTCCAGAATTGCCACTTACTACACTACTACTGTACAATGAATATTACAATACATATTATTTTTCTAGCACAATTGTCTACATTTCTGAATTGCTCAGAATAGAAAAACTTATTGTGAAGACACTTGTATTGAAAAGTCAGCTCATTTTAATACTTTTCAAATAGTCATCTACTCTGTTCATGAATTATAATGCTCAGAATACATCTGACAATACTAGCTTTGAAAAAGAGCTATGTCTATATTATTACATATTCATTTTCAAATAGATTTCAAACAGATTTTAAACCATTCATTGAAATTCATTGAAATGATAAATTCACAGTTGGACTTTGATTGACTCTTAATCCAATTTTACTTTTGATAAGTTTTCGCCCCTCTCTTCCCACCCACCCCCAACCTTTCTCAACCAAGATGTAGTTTTCATTCTTCTGTTGGCTTTTAAAGCAAAACGGATGGGGTATGGTATTGAAGGTTTTGATGACTATATGGAAAGCCTGTCAATGGATTGGCAAATTAAGTTAAAATCGTAAAGCACCATACCACAGGTGATTTCTGGGGCTAATTTCCAGTGTACCAATGCCTCTCATCTGAAAGTCATGTTTATTGTAACTGGCTGTTGAGTCACAACCTAGAGCAAAACTTTGAAAGAGTCTTGCAGTTACTGAGCTATCAGTAGATGATGTGAAAATGTGCAAGGGACATCTGTGGTGTTGGGGTTTTGTGGTTGCCCAGCTTTAGCCTAGCTGATCCTCATCTTGAGTCCTTTCTGCCCGTCCTAGAAAGAGAAGCTGGGTAACGCCTCTGTTGCTGGATGCAAGATCATGTACAAAGAAAACAAACCTACTAAAGTCTCTTTGGAGAAGGGGAGAGCTAGATTGAAAATTGCAGTTTGTATCATGGGTTTTGCGCTCACCCGTGGGAAACAAAAAACCATCCAAATGAGATGAGAATCTTAGACCCAGGGCTTCAATATGTGGGGCAAGAAGTTAATTTAAAGTGTGGCAGTTATCTCAGCCTACATCTATGGGAAAAAACAGTCTCTGAGACACAGACCTGAGAAGAAAAACAAGATATGACTTTTCTTATAAGTGATTTATTAAAACTGTTCTTCAGTATTTTAAAAGTATGTAAAAAGTATTTTTAAATATTTAGGGACTACCCTCATGGTCCAGTGGTTAAGACTCCACATTCTCAATATAGGGGCCCAGGTTTAATCCCTGGTCAAGGAACTAGATCCCACATGCTGCGACCTACACTTGGGGCAGCCCAATTAATAATATATATATTTAATGAACACTAGCATAAATCCACCTCCTTAGGGTCAAAATAAATCACTTAAGAGTTTATTGAGACTTGCACCCTCCTAGGTTTAACCCGCGAGTAGGGTAGCACACCATCTCTGCCCTGGAAGCTCCGGTGTAGTTGGAACCCTCTTGTGTCTCAGATTGCCCCCGTTTTCTCAGCAAAGTCCCTGTCCCTTCTCATTCTATCCCTGCGGAGTCAGCATGGGAGTTGTTTTCTCAGACACTTCAGGCTCACAGCCACCTCTGGACCCATCCACACCAGTGCTACTATTCAAAATGTGCAGACAGCAAATGATTGATAAATATTTGGTTGACTAAAGTCTTTTAAATTATAGATTAAATCTAAAAGTTCAGTCCTGTTATTCTAAAGCCATCCCTCTATTTCTGTTTTTTTTTTTTCCTTGCATCTCTCCTCTTTAATATCATCTTTATGGTATTCTGCTACTTCTTCTGCTACTCCAGGAATTCTGTGGTTCTAGGGCAGCACTGTCCTACAGAAATAGACTGCAAACTATGTGTGTAATTTTAAACTTTCTAGTATTTAGTAGCCACATTTTAAAAAGTAAACACAAACAAGTGGGATTAACTTTAATAGTATAATAATTTTATTTATTCCCATACACCCAAAATATTTTAATATGTAATTAATAAGATGTTTTGCATTATTTTACTTGTTGTATCAAGTCTAAAACCTTCTGATTCAGACTAGCCCCTTCCAGTGACTAGTCATTCAATAGCCACAGGTGGCCATGATATTGGACAGCACAGCTCTAGTGAATATTTATGGTTTAAGTGCTGGGGTGTCTGAAACCCCTGACATAAAATGCCGATTTATGCATATGTTATCATACCATTTGTTTGGTGAAACAGAGCATAGAATTGATCAAATTTCCAAAGCAGTCTACTCTTCCCACCACCCCCAGACTCCCTACTCCAGTGTCTTAAACACAGTGCCACGGTTTAGCCTCTGGAACAACTCATGTCTCTTGACTCATTTCTCTACTTGCCAGTTCTATTTACATTCCCTATTCTAACAAGACTAACTCTCTGTCTGTTATTAAACAGTTGTGAATTGAACTTATTCCTTTAAAATAGCACTTAGAGAATGCTCAGAGTATTGACTTGCTTCATAGAAAAGAACCTCAAACACTACCACAGCTGGTAGTTATAACAGCCAAAGTAAGATAGAAGTGCATTAGCCCTTTTTCTTATGGTAATTCACTAGGAATAAATTAGACACTAGACTCACAGTGCCCACATGGCATTCAGGAAGTTCCCAAGATGTGCTGAAACATATCAATAGGAAAGGTTCTAGGAGGGTCAGGAATTGCTCTCAGCATGGAGAATTTTATTTTCCCTTGTTTTCTTCATTGGTTTATTAACTCCAAAATTAATTTCTTGACATGGGCCGAGCACACACTTTCTCCAGTAGCTAAAATATTTTGGTACAGCATTTGATTTTCTTGGATGAGCTTTTTCAAGCCCCTCACAGTGACAAGGAGGAGGAGAGTCATTTATGGAAACTCTGACATTCACATAATGCTTTAGTCTGAAAAAAGCAAGATGCTAGTTGAACACGATTCTTCTTTTGCTTTCTCTTAAATATAAATTTCTCTTGAGGTGTATGACTGCATTAAATTTGTTAAACTTTTCTCAAATGACATTAATTTTTTGTTCTCCGAACGGCATCACTTAAGCCTTGTGACTTAGCTCCTGTCAATGGTTGATGTACCTAATCTTGTATCATAGGATTTTTGTTCAGTCGCTCAGTCATGTCTGACTCTGTGGGACCCCATGGACTGCAGCACGCCAGGCTTCCCTGTCCATCCCCATCTCCTGGAGCTTGCTCAAACTCATGTCCATTGAGTCAGTGATGCCATCCAACCATCTCTTCCTCTGTTGTCCCCTTCTCCTCCTGCCCTCAATCTTTCCCAGCATCAGGGTCTTTTCCAGTGAGTTGGCTCTTCACATTAGGTGGCCAAAGTATTGGAGCTTCAGCTTCAGCATCAGTCCTTCCAATGAATATTCAGGGTTGACTATTTTTAGGATTGTCTGGCTTGACCTTCTGGCATTCCAAGCAAATCTGAAGAGTCTTTTCCAGCACCACAGATCAAAAGCATCAGTTCTTCAGTGCTCAGCCCTCTTTATGGTCCAACTCTCACATCCATACATGACTCCTGGAAAAACCATAGCTTTGACTATATGTACCTTTGTTGGCAAAGTATCATAGGATAACCCCTTTAAAAACTATCAGGAATGATTAATTGTATTATTTGTGTGTTTTTATTTAGAGAAGAAAATGGCAACCCACTCCAGTATTCTTGCCTGGAGAACTCCGTGGACGGAGGATCCTGGCAGGCCACAGTCCGTGGGGTTGCAAAGAATCAGACATGACTGAGCGACTAACACATGCTGTGTATATTTTACGATTATTACTTGTGTATGGAGAAGGCAATGGCACCCCACTCCAATACTGTTGCCCAGAAAATCCCATGGATGGAGGAGCCTGGTAGGCTGCAGTCCATGGGGTCACTAAGAGTCGGACATGACTGAGCGACTTCTTTCACTTTCCACTTTCTTGCATTGGAGAAGGAAATGGCAACCCACTCCAGTGTTCTTGCCTGGAGAATCCTAGGGACGGAGAAACCTGGTGGGCTGCAGTCCATGGGGTCGCTAGGAGTCAGACACGACTGAGCGACTTCTTTCACTTTCCACTTTCTTGCATTGGAGAAGGAAATGGCAACCCACTCCAGTGTTCTTGCCTGGAGAATCCCAGGGACGGAGAAGCCTGGTGGGCTGCAGTCCATGGGGTCGCACAGAGTCGGACACGACTGAAGCGACAGCAGCAGCAGCATTACTTGTGTATATTATTATTTGTGTGTTCTAGACAATCTTAAAGTTTTAGTCATATAAACCATATTATTTTAGTGCAACTAGAAAAAAATTAAATAACCTGTATAACTTTCAAAAAGCAAATGGAAAAGTCAACCCCATAATTATTATTGCTTTTCTTATCCATTTACGTTGCTTTAAAATAAAAGGGCTGCTTAGACTCAGGGAAAGAGTCAAATTTCAATTTAAATTTACAAGCATTTTCTACTTTTTCTTTCTCCCATGACCAAAAAAGAAAGAAAGAAAAAGGTAGATAAAATTCACTCTGAGAATAACAAAACAAACAAAAATTGAGATATATTGATACTGAAGTCTGGCTATGCATATCATGCATCTCAGTGTGTATCCAGATTTAAGTGACAAATATTGAACCATGTAAAATTTGAGGATAATGGATTAACTATGCTAATATCAAGTATTTTATGTTGATTGCACTCCTTACCACCAACATAATGAAGAAGCTTTGAAAGTGACATCTTACTATTCATTTGATCTTCAGAGAGGGGAGATTTGACTTCAGTTACTTTTAAGATTGTTAATGCTTCTTTCTTGGCATTATTTCACTTTTTACAATGATGTAACCTCCAATTACATCCTTTTTTCTTTCCAGCACTGTGATAAATAATATAAAAAGTTGGCCTTTTCTCCCCTACAGACATTTTAAAACTTCAAAACTATAGGAACCTTATAAAACAAGGCTTTACAATTTCTTGATTTAGTCACTTTCACAAATCGCAGGACTCATGCATGTGATGTAATGTCCCCTCAGTATTACAGCATTATCTAAGTTCTTTTAACTGGTGTCTCTTATTGAAAGGAAAAGGATATTGACATATTAAAACTATTCTAAAACTGGTGCTTCCATAATATGAGGTGATGGAGAAATACCTGAACCATGATTACAAGAAAAAATGAAATTCAGCATATAATTTATTTCTTCAACAGAAAAGAAGAAAATAGGGGTGAGGAATACTTCAAAGTCTGGATCTATTTTGTACATAGAATACTTCTGCTGCTGCTAAGTCGCTTCAGTCGTGTCCGACTCTGTGCAATCCCATAGAGGGCAGCCCATCAGGCTCCTCTGTCCCTGGGATTCTTCTGGCAAGAATACTGGAGTGGGTTGCCATTTCCTTCTCCAATGCATGAAAGTGAAAAGTGAAAGTGAAGTCGCTCATTCATGCCCAACTCTTAACGACCCCATAGACTGCAGCCTACCAGGCTCCTCCATCTATGGGATTTTCCAGGCAAGAGTACTGGAGTGGGGTGCCTTCTAGAAGTATTTAAATATGCTTGATTGGATTCCGAGTCTCTGGAATGACCCATCCAGCACTTTTGAAAATGTAGCAATTAGTGTTGATTGTTGCCTGATCTTTTCAGCTATCGGTAGTGATAGCCATGGAGGCAGACCGGTTCCAAGTAACTGCCCGTATGTTTGAATCTGTATCTGCCATCTGTTCTTTATTTCCTCTTTTGCTGCATTTCTTCAACAGCCTGCCTTTTCCCCTTTCCTCTCTGAGAACTAAGTCCACTCAAAGTATCTTCTGACACTTGTTAATCAAAGTTCAGAACTGGTTATCCAATATTCTCTTTGGATACTCTGGTTGCAAATTCTCAGGTCAGGTACTCCAAGGGTTATAGAAAATACAATATAGAAACACAGAAAAAAAGAAAAGAACTTGGCCTCACTGAGTCCCACAGGAGTTGAAATGTTTATTTCTGAAGATAAAATAAACACATGGTAAGGTATCTTTTAGCTCAGATTCTTCTAAGGGAAGGCTCTGTTAACATATCGGTGAGCAGAGAGTGGATTCATTTCTTATTTGATGACATTGGAAGGATTTTTCATTCTGCCTCATCGTTCTGATATAGAATCTTTCTTTCTTCTTGTTCTACTAATTTATACACGTATTTCTGTAACAGACCCAATGCTTTTATGTGTTTTTCTTCAGATAAGTCAGCAAATACATAGAATGAGACAGAGCTGTAAAGAACATCAAGTTTCTGTCAAAACAGTTCATAAATATTCAGTAGAGTTTCTGCAACACGTAAGAAGTTATGAAGATGGCATTAAGATACCAGTAAATCCTAAGAAAACCTATGCTAATCAAGCTATCACATCTTATTATATTTTATTCTTTTATCACTTTATTATCTCTCAGTAATATGTGACACCCCCCCGCCAAAAAAAAAAAAAGCCCTACAAATCCTAATTTGCTGAGGCGAGATAGAATTCCCGTCTTGTCCTGGGTCAGGATTTTCTAACCATGATCTCAGAGTCTCCGGGCAGTTAGGTTTCCAAACCACTTGCCACTAACACAGTCCTCTCTCAGGCATGACCTTCTATCCAAATACAGCAGGTGTCCTCTGTGGAAACAGGTCTGGCTGCAAAAGGACTCCTGATAAAGGGCTTAACCAGTAGTACCCCTGAGTCCCCTCAGTAATCTTAATGCCCTCAAGAAATCTACCCAAAAAAAGCAGCATCTTCCAAATGGTCTAAGAAATTCCACCTTAAACGGCAGATTTGATGACCTTTTTTACATGCTAAAAATGGACTTTGTATGATTGCTAAGACTGAAATATATTGAAAGAAAGAAATCAGTTTTATCATCTTGCTTTATCAAAGTACCTATCCTCTTAAGTTATTCCAGTATGAAGATGACTAGCAGTGTTGCTGCCTGCTCCTCATTTGTGGCAAACCCTTTCAATCAAAGGAGTTATGAATTCACTGATTTGCACTGTTGGTACATTGCTGTAGTTAAAAAGTATTTGCTCACCCCAGGGGGCCAGGCAAAGGCTATCGACTTGCTCGCTTGATGTAGGAAAAAGACAAATTAGTCCCCTATCCTATCCACCAGCAGGGGGACAATGACCCGACCTGGAAAAGTCAACACAAACCACTGTATAATATATTTACATTTTTTTTTTCCAGGAAACTTCAGAGGTACCAAATCAACTGTGTCTAGTGTGCAAACTGCATGCAAGCTAATAGAATGTGAAATAAATTTGAGGACGGCTAGGTGGTTTAGCTTGATTAAACCCTGTGTGTGATGGCGCTAGTGGCTATGGCTTATCCTGGAGGAATTTTGGTAGCTTTGAGTGGGGAAAGGCAGAGAGAAAGGAGTTGTAACAGAATGCTGTTTCTGGATATGACTGCTTATTACTCATCACCTGTCTCCAGCCCCATATACAATCTCAGCTGTCTTCTAACACACTAAGCAAACAGGAAGAGGAAGTTTTATTTTAGAGTCTGTCAGCTAGAGTAAAGGTGGACAGGTGAGCAAATTCTCTTCTTGTGCTAGGGCAACAATTCCATTTTGCATGGATCTGTGCCTTAAGTTTAGTAAACAGAATATGTTTGCTCATTTTTTTATATTACCATATAAAATGACTGAATTTACTATAAAATGAAGAGGTTCTCATGTTTGTACCAACCAGAAGAACACAGTATTAGGGGGAAAATGCTATACCTTTCCATTATGTAGGTCAGACTATAGATCAAAGATGGGACAAATAACCAGTTTAAAGTGGAATTTCTCAATTTCTACTATTGGTGATTTAAAGGGATAATTAAGAAATAATAATTTTTATGAAACTTTGTGAAAAGTCAGGTAAGGAACAAATGAACTAACCAACTAACCACAGTTCTGTCATAGGCAGGGGAAAAAATTATAAAAGATGACCTTATTATCTTTCAAAGTTCCCTGAAACCTGCTCTTTCTCAGCACTTATAAAATCCTATCATCATAAGTCAGATAAAGAAAAACAAATATAGTATATTAAAGTACATACATGGAATCTAGAAAAACGGTACTGATGAGCCTATCTCTAGGGAAGGAATGGAGACACGGACATAGGAAATGAACTCATGGACACAGCTGGGGAAGGAGAAGGTGAGATGAATCAAGAAAGTAGCATTGACATATACACTGCATGCGTGTTCAGTCATTTCAGTCGTGTCCGACTCTTTGCGACCCCATGGACTGTAGCCTGCCAGGCTCCTCTGTCTATGGGATTTCCCAGGCAAGAAAACTGGAGTGGATTGCCATGCCCTCCTCCAGGGGATCTTCCCGACCCAGGGATCAAACCCATGTCTCCTGGACTGCAGGTAGATTCCTTACCACTGAGCCACCAGGGAAGCCCCATATACATGCTGCTATCTGTAAAATAGACAGCTGGTGGGAAGCTCCTGTAAAACACAGGGAGCCCAGTATGGCGCTCTGTAATGACCTGGAGGGGGTGGGATGGAGGGAGTTGGCGGGACACTCAAGAGGGAGAGGAGATATATAGTTATGTCTGATTCACATTGTTGTACAGCAGAAACCAACACAACACTGTAAAGCAATTATCCTCCAATAAATTTTTTTTAATGTAAAGAAAAAAACTCCTATCTTTAGCTAAACTCAGTTGGCTTCTATAGAAAAAGTTATAGGTCTTAATATGTATGGCAAAAATTTGGAGGGAAAAGTATATTCGGATGCTATATTGTAATTCACTTTAGAATAGAAAATGTTATAATAATAATACCAGAAATAATAAAAGGAACCAACCTAAACTTGTCCAAATCAAGCACAAATATAGCAAATTTTTAAAGCCTAAATATCCATCTTTTATTCATTCAGCAAACATTTGTGATTGACCTACTATGTATAAGACACTAGTCCCAGTTGTCAGTGGGCAAAAATTTTGAAGAGTTGGTTACTGGAAATCTGGAGTACCTAACTATATTAATATAGGATAGAAACCCTGTTAATTTTTTTCTGCTTCAAGCACATAACGAAGTAATGTCTGCTCATCAGGTAAAAAATTCGTAGTCTTAGTTTCTGCAGTCTATTTTGAGGCACATTATTTAGTGGGAGGTGAGTTCCAAGTCCATCTTACCAAGGCAATCTTCATAAGAGAGAGAAACAAGTCACACAAGAGTTTAGTTAAAAAAATAAATAAATAAATAAATACATATATATATATATATATAGTGAGCCAGTAAGGGTTTATATAGCCTGCCCACTAAACACCTGGGTAAACTTGAATAAGCATTTCAACTTCTCAAAACTGTGAAGTCTTCCCCTATTAAATAAGGGAAGTATCAGTAGATTTAGATGTCTTTCAGATCTCTTCCAGCCCTAAAATCTAATTAAGTGAAGTGAAAACACTATGAGAAATGTTGAAAGCGATACACAAATGTGATGATAATGATGACTCAAGGCCTATATATAAGTAGACTTCTGTCTACCCCCGCGTCTACTTCACTTTAGTACACCTGCTTTCGTGCCTTCTTTTGGCCCAAGAGTCCGATGGCAAAGCATCCTTAGCCCAGGGGAGGGCCAGTCTGCTTGCTCTCAGCCTCCTCCCTCCACGGCACCCAGTGTCCTCTCCTGAACAAAAGTGTTCTCTCCTAAATAAAAGGCTATGAGACAGAGGAGCTCAGTTGTCCCTGCTCAGCCGCTCTGACTGCAGAGGTGCTACCAGAGAAGTGATAGGTTGAGTCAAGCCGCCTTTAACCAATGACCGGCCTTTTGTATATTTGAATTCTTCTTCTGTAAAATAGGAACCATCATGCCAGTTCAACAGATTGTTATGAGAATTAGTCAAAGAAAGTCTGAAAGGTACGCGCATGTCGTGGTAGGTAGTTGTCTTCGTTGTTATTGCTGTAGTCGAGGCTCAGAGCACACTGTCTGTACCCTCTGCTGAATAGAGATGTTCCAAAGCGACCATGCGAGCCCTAAACAATTCCTCATCACAGTTGCACAGGAATATATGTGCCTGCCATCCATTCTTATCCACCAAACAGCAGCAACAAGAGCAGGCATTTGGTAGTGCTTATTTCTCTCACAAGGCAATTTCCTCTGCGTGGTTTCATCGGATTTTCGAATTTAGGCTGCGAGGCAGGTAAAGTACATCTTGTTTCCATCCCAGAGCTCAGGCCACTGCGTTGCACCATCCCACAGCATGGCACTCCAGGGGGTGCCATCCGTGTGGAATACAATGTGAGTGGTACTTCCCCTTCCCCAGAGTCCTGCAGAGCAGCAAGACCGCCACTTGCAGAATAAGAAACTGAAGCTCAGAGAGGTTAAGTGAGTTGCCTGAGGTCACACAGCACAGGAGGAAAAGATTCTGATCTCCAAGTCAGTTTATAACTCCAGCTATTTTATGCTTTCCCCTGTGCTGTGTGGTCTTTATCACTGTACATTCACAAAGACTATGACAGGGTCAGACTTCTCTACCAGGACACCCCAAAGCATAATATAGGATGGAGGGACTGGCACTGAGAATGCGACCCTGTCACAGACCTCAAGAGGCTGAAGGAGAGTCCTCCCTGTGTCATAACAGAACACTACCCATTGTGACTCCATTTAGCTGTGGATGTGCTATGCTTGGGACATCATTCTGTGGAAAGAAAGCAACTGCACGTCTGTGCTTCCTCACCATATGACTGGCTCCCATGAATATTCAAGACCCAGCACCCCTAAAAAAAATCTATTACATCTCCCACCTGTGTTGTCATCTTATCACAATCTGGTCTATGCCAACAGGCACACTGCAGTATTAAGAATCAGAGTTTGAGGAAAGTGACAGAAATAGTTATTAAAGTGCTGCAATTGGACTCCACGCAAAATGAGAGTGACTTCCTCGAACTCGCTAATCCCCAAACAAAATCACCATCAAGAAATATTAAAGCACACATTTTATTAGTTTCATTTAATTTCTTAATTGCTCAAAGTCAGTTTACCCATTTATTGCTGTGTGAAATGCTTAGA
Organism: Bos indicus; assembly: GCF_029378745.1. Taxonomy (NCBI): domain Eukaryota; kingdom Metazoa; phylum Chordata; class Mammalia; order Artiodactyla; family Bovidae; genus Bos; species Bos indicus. The sequence goes on from NC_091780.1 coordinate 44,322,322, forward strand.
GGCAAGGCGCACATTAAAGGGATTATTTCCATGTAATCCCTCCCTCCCAGAGGGTAGGAACCGCTCACTTATGAATCCTGATTTATGCTCTGTAACAGTATCAAAATGGAGGGAATCGTTATTGTAAAATGATAGAGTCAGGAGTCGGGTAATACAGGAGAGTGTAATTTAATAGCAAAGAGAAAGTACCTCATTTTCGGTAAAAGTTATGCATGCCTGTTTCAGGAATAGCTATTAACCAAACTGAATTTAGCCTCCCATTTTTCTGGCTCTACTTCTGTTAATTGATAGATGTTGAAGATGTGTCAACTGTTAAGATTTTAATCAGATGGTGTCTGGGAGTTCAATATGATCATTTTACTGGGGCTTGGAGTTCTGGGGATAATAATTGCCCTGAGCATTCCACTCTCTGTGACAATATGCCCACCACCAGCACAGTCTTCCTTTTTGTCAGGAAAAAGAGGGCAGACACTCAGGGGAAATTTGGAAGGATGCTGCAAATGATCCAGGAAAGGCGAGTGAGGTAGGAAGCAGTCTAGGTAAACATCCACCAAGAAAGTAGCGACGGTCTGAACTTCTGGCAGTTTCTGTGGTGCATCATAGCTGGCCTGAGACCATTAAACTCCAGAGGAATGGGAAAGCCATTAGTGACCCGGGAAAGAGCTTTTTCTTGTTCTGCTGCTAACACATCTCTCGCTGTCACAGTACCTATAACCAACTACATCATTTGAGGACCATTATTGCTATTCTTGGAAAGAAGTAAGAGCGATAGCATCAGAAGGGTACAGAGGAAAGACCAGTCCTCACCAGCGACTTCTGCCCCCCTCAGACAGCACATGCCCCAGACAGCACTGCAGGAGACAATGTACTTCCATTCCAGGCTGGCCCTCTTCCAATCTTTGATATTCATTCTCTACCTTTTGTGTCAGCCTCCTACAAAGAGTATACAAGATAAAACTTTTTCTTTAAAGCCCTCAAGGAGATTTGTACCATGTATTTTATTAGATTGAAGGCAAAACACACTGATACCAGCAGGAAAAAAAAAATGGCTGCTTCAGACCCCAGCTGACTGACCTCTTTTGCATGGAAAATTCTCCATATGATTACAGAGCTAATGAGTAATATTTAATGAAAACATTAGGCCTTTGCATATATTTGTAAGCAGCACTTCTTCCATTTAAATTTACATAGAAATAAGCTGATGTGTATAACTATGCATCCTGGAACTCTGTGTATTTTAAGGAAAATCCTCTTTAGCTATCTCTGGCTGTTTCTATACAAAGCTCAAACTTTTCAATAAGAAAACAGTGGAATTCAGTCAATCATCCGGTTGACACCAAACATGCAAGTATTTGGTGGTGCGTGAGTAAAACAGCTGAACTCAGGCAGACTCATCCTCATTTCACAGAATGTTTTGGCTTTATGCAAACAACAGTGTATGAGAAAAAACTGGGCTAAACATGCTAAATAAATATGTGTGGGGGTAAAAAACAACAACTTTCAATTTCAAGAATCCTTAAGCACATGAAGGTAAAGACTCAGGACAAGAATTGTTTCTGGAGGCTTCATAGATTTCCTTTCCTGCTCAGAAGCTGAATCGCAGTGGGAGCTGGATTTGAAAATGAAAAGCCTGTGACAACTTTCTTCTCCACTCTTCCCCTTCCCCTCTAGGTGGAGCTGACAGGCAGCAGTGTCTTTGACTATGTCCACCCCGGGGACCACGTGGAGATGGCAGAGCAGCTGGGCATGAAGCTTCCGCCTGGGCGGGGTCTCCTCTCACAAGGTACCGCTGAAGATGGAGCCAGCTCAGCATCTTCCTCCTCCCAGTCGGAGACCCCCGAGCCAGGTGGGACTTGCAATCCCAACATGAGGGTTGGTGGGCAGGACCTTTGCCAATGATTGCACTCAAGTTGCCAGTGTGAAGAGACTACAAATAGATCTAATGGTATTTAACAATTCCATGCAGCTTTCTGTCCTGGGCGGTAATTAAGTAAGGAAGAGATTTGAAAATAAGAAGACATTTTAATAAGTATAATCCAGAGATCTAATTTCAGGTGAACAAAATGCACAGAAGGTACCAGTTCCTTTAGATTCTTTTTCAAATTAATGGAGGGAAAAGGTTCAGATTTGGAAAGCCCTCTGCCTTTCATTGTTACCATGGCTAAATGTAATGCATTTATTTATTTATTCAGCAAAATCGATGGCAAAGACTTTTGAATATTAGCTTGTGGAGAATTAAAGGTATTAGGGGCTTGCAGAAATCTCAGTTTCTTTTTCTTTTTTTTTTTTAAGCATCAGAAGGTACTTGAAAGATGTGAACAGATAAATTAAGGCTAAAAAGAAAACAGAAATGGCTACATTTTAAACTGCCTTTCTACCCTCAGTATTTAATTAGATCAATTGTATAGAGGAATGAACAGAGGTGACATTCCTCATTGGGATTCCTTCCAGGACTCTTATAGACTTTGCATTCAGAATGTTCCCATTTTCATTGTGTTGTACTGATGATAATTTAAGTATTAGGGGAAAATCCATTTATAAATTAAACAAAATGACTTGATATCCATCAGTCCCCTAGTTCATCAAGCTGTTCAAACACGGGGAAGATTGGCTGGTCGGCCTGGGTCTTCCGAGAGCGCTGGTAATTAGATCTGCGAAGGATTTATTCTTTGCTGATTGGGGCTTTAAATTAATTGAAGTTCCACATTTGTGGTTTTGTCCTTTTTGTACTTTTTTAGAGGAGATATTTCATATTCTTGTGTGGTGGAGTGCTTGGCCAAGCAGCAGTGGTTTAAATGTTAATTTTTCTCATGAGAAGTTTAAGATTTTTAATGAATCAAGGCCTGATTTGAAGTGCAAAGTTTTATTTGCTTACTTGGGAAATTATTTTTGCCCTCTAAAGATGTTTGTACTTTACTTGATATGTTGTTTTAAAACAGATTCACAAAACAAAAGCATTTTGTGAAAGAGAAATAGGAAAAAAGAAAAACAAAAACAAAAAAACGTACCTTTGGATTAACCTTAAAATAACTCTACACACTTACAAGAAGATAATTTGATCTGCTTAGAAATAATCACAGCATATTTGTTCACACAGAAGGGAAAATACATGTTTACCTCTTTGGGAAATATTTTAATTCCTTCTAGAATCAATGTGTGTTTCCCCATTTAAGTTAACTGAAGCTTCTAGGGCATTATTTTCTAGCGTTTGAGTGGGGATCATTCCTTCTCCAGTCCCATCCATGAGAAAAGAGGATTTAAGACTACTCCTTAGCATTTAAAGATAAAAATAATTTTGTTCCAGAGGTCAAGGGAGTCATATACTCTTGTACCATACCTCACTGACTTCACTTCACTGGGCCTGCTTTTTAGTCATTAGAATGTTCACATCTGGGTATATTTGAGAAGCAGTACATGAAAATAGTGTTCTACTCCATTCTGGAGTTGCACTGGGAAACCAGGGTTGATCATGACTCGTAAAACAGTATGTAAGAAATTAAGTTTATAAACCTTAGTATGAACAAAGACCTTGAAAAAGTGGGCTTCGTTTCCCTGAATCACAAAACCGCAAGTTAACAGGAGTCTTCAACAGTCCTTTAATCCAACCTCCAACTTATGCAACCATCCTTTCCAGCAAAACCAACAGACGCTCTTCTAATCTCTGCTGAAACTCATTCCTAACAGGAATCTATGGAACGTACAAGGCTTCCCACTCCGTTGGTGAGCAGCTCTGATAGAAAGTTATCCCTAATATGGAGCCAACCTACTTTGTTGCAATTCTCCTACCCTGCCCCCACCCATCCCAGGTCTGCCCTCTGGGACATTTCAGATTAACACCTTCCTCCCCTTCACAGCCTCTCAAATATATGAAGTCAGGTTCACCAAATTCTTCCTCCCTCCTTCCTACTCCTTTTCAAGTCAAACTGCCCTCATTCTGTAAGCATTATTTAATGGCATGTTGCTAAGACCCTCACCATCCTAGCCATCTTCACCTGGCTGTGCTTATTAGTTGGTGGCCCTCTAAAAACAGGGTTCTGAGAGCTGAGTGCAGCCTTTAGATGTACTGTGACCAGTACAAAGCAGAGGGACTGTCCCCGTTCTCAGTTTAGGCTGCTGTACTGTTATTTAGCCCAGGGTTGATGTAGGTCCTATTGGCAGCCAGATCCCGCTGTTCATTCATATTGAACTTGATGTCTTCCCTAAACACATGTTAAGGGTGACTTGTCCCTTAAAAGAGAAGAAAAAAAAAAAAAATCCACAGCCTATAAACCAATTCTACTAGGAAATCCAAAACTAGAGTCAAATCAAACCGGTTTAAGATTAAATATGAAAACTCTGGTGAACCCCATGCCTGCTGAAGCACTAGGATGTGCTCCAGTCTCACTTAGCATCCTTTAATTTTGGCTATCAGAGAAATAACTAACTCCTTTACAGTGACTCTGTCAGTTATCCTTAAAGTGTAACTGAAAATTTACCAGGGTTTCTTCCCCTCCCCACCCACAGCCACCCCAACTGATACAATGGAAAATCCTGCTTTGCACATTCCTTAACAACTTGGGCTTGTTAGCAACAATCGCATAGGAACTGTCTCTTCCTTGCTGAAGAGTGTATTTCTCAGCATTAGAGACTGTTAAACTGGCTTTGCTTTCAAATTCTCTAGTGTTGGTTATTTGCAATCTTTGGCTTAAAAAGGCAATTAGATAGACTGCTCAAATACTGAAAGGCAGTGCAGGATGCTACCTTTAACTAAATATCTTCACTAGCGCAGATCATTGCTCCAGGGGAATTACTTTAAAAGTCCATGTCAGGCACTACATCCCAAAGCTGCTTATGTTTCTTAAAAGCTGAAAGAATTTTAACAAGATTTTCTAATTCTTAATAACACCAAAGAACATTTTTGAAGACTGTTGTTCACTACATCATAATCTTTTCAACTCTGATAAAACACTGATTCTTGCTTAAATAGTAGTGTAATTTGGTTGGAAAATGGATATCAATATGTGGTGATTATGAAAATGAAGGGACTAGTAGGTATGGAATTTTTCAGGAGCCCTGATGTGTTCAGTGTAGCATTACTAAGTGACTGAAATCTAAATAACATTTGGCATTATAATAAAAAGGAAATAAGTGACTAAACCAGCCTAAGAGGCAGTGATCCTGTGCCATAATAGGAATTCTATTTCTTTGAACTGCCAGTCCTGTGATTGTCTTGTCTTGAAGTAGTCTCAAGATAATGAGGGGGGAAAAAATCTGTTGATGGGACAGCCAACCCAAATAAATATTTTATATGTATGCACATTCATTAACAGTTTAATAAATATGATATTTCTTTTAGAGAAATATTAAGGCAGGCAGAAGAGAAATAAACAAGTGTCTACTTTAAAAAGTTCTAGGGTGCCTCTTTAAGGCTTCATCCAAGCATTCCTGAAGGGCTTGCTCTGTCCTGTCCACAGCCTTTCCTCTGCTCCTGTGGGGTTTGGGGTAGTTGGGGGGCGGTAGGGGGGCTGGGAAGAACCTCTGGAACATGAGGCTTAGATGGCTCAGTTTGCTTTTGTAGTTCTGTTTGTATCTTTTCATCACTCTTAACAATTAGCTATAATCTTAGCATTATGAACCTTATCCTTTTTTAAAAAAAATAAATTTCAGTGTCACATATTTTATATGCTTAATAAACAGAAAAGCAGCTCTTTGAAGAAATCCTGGAGGTACTTGAAAAATCTCCCTGTTTGGAAAGCAAAGAGTTTCTATTTCTTAGGTCGGGCCATCAAATTGTTGTGCTTTCTCCCTCCTTTTTCTTATTAAAATAGCTTGATATTTTTCTAGTTATAAAATGCATGCCCATTGTGAAAAAGTTCTGAGAATGCAGACAACAAAGAATAAAGACCTACCTACCCCTACTCCAAAATAACCACTGTTCTTGTACACTGGATATCCTTCTAGATTTTGTTGCTGTAAATATGTAGACATATATAGTTATGTAGTAGGATTTCTCTATGTGACTGAAATAAAACTATAACATACATGCCTCTATAGCCTGCTTTCTCTCACTTCACCTCACAGGCCACTTTCCCTGTCACGTTCCTCACTTTAACATAGAATTTCCCTTCTGTCTCCAGTGGTTTGTTTCCTTCTAGCGAACAATTAACTCCTAGCCGTAGGACCACTGTCAGGAGTAACGCACCTGGGTCATGCTTGGGAGGGAATTCAGCCAGGACCAGAGACTTCGCTGCCCATTGAATGGGTGCAAGCTCACAGAGGGAGAAATCAATACCAAGTTTAGACAAGTTAGCAAAATGTATGAGACAGTACTCTCAGTGAAAAGTAAGACTAACTGCAGCAACATGGTTAACCATCGGTTGTCTGCAGCAAAGTTGACTGTGTTCTGTCTATGGTTTCAGCACATCTAGACTGTTACAGGAGGTTAAGATAATGATGGTTAGCAGTATGATCTTTATGCTGTTATGCCTACTCTATGACGTCCTGAGTATTTTAAAGGCAAGCAAAACGGAAGCAGTGGCGTGCCTACCTGAATAGAAATAATCTGTATTTTCTACATATGCCCCTGCACTGTGGGAAATTCGATCAGCTCCCATATCTGCAGGAACTCAATTCCTCTGCATTCATTAGACAACTTTCATAATACATGATATAATTAAAAGAACAAATGATTAGGAATAACAATAAAGAATGTAAAAATGTATCTGAGGATCAGATCAATATTTTATCTCCAAAGCTGTGTAGATATGAGATATAAGTATGGTTTTATGGGTGCACTATTTTCCATCTAGTATAGTGTTGGGTTGAGAGGGGATGGTTCTCTGATTTTTTTTTTTTTTTTTGTATTGGTTTAAGTTTCCTATCAATGAACTGAATTTAGAAGTCAGGCAAGGGAAACCATCTAACTAACCCCACATCCAACCTCAGTCCCTAGACAGTGGGACTGTATCTACAGCACTTTCTGCTGTACTGCAAATGTCAAACAGAAGGTGTAATGGATTTAATATTAGCGCTGGCCAAGGTGCTGAGGGAGCTGTTAATAATGTCACTCCAGTTATTGATCTGAAGCCTTTAAAAATCAAAGAAAAGTGAGAGATCCCCTACTGCGGAAAGACACCCAGTGACTGGTTTTTATTGCCAATATATTTCTACATATAGAGTGGCAACTTTCTGGAATTATGTTATCACCATTCATCTCTGTGAGATTTTTGGAGTCATTATATGGTAAGATAATATCATGGAGACCACTCTGCATGCTAATGCTAAAAGATCAGGCCACGTTCTTTTAGATATAAATAGAGCTTGATAATTTGTGTGGTAACTACAATATTCAAGTTGTCAAATGATAGGAGGTTTATTAGCACTAGATTTATTCATGACGACAATGTTGGACCCGCAGGAAGTGTAAAATGCGAACTATGTCGTCGTGAAGATGAGCTGTCCTCTCCTTTGGTCTTTCTAAAGCTCCAACTACAAACCATGCAAGGACTCACTTGAGACAGAAGTGAATTCTGTCCTTACAATTAGTCTACCTTTTTCAGGAAACTGCTAATCCTTCAATCTGAATGGCAGTTTGTATGCAATGAAATCCCTGCTTTCCATAGTCCCCAACTAATAAATGAAATTAAAATGTATAATTTATGTTGAATGTTTATCAAACTGTAAACACACATTTAATGCCTTTCCATATTCATACAATATAAGCAAAGATAAATCCACCAGATAATGTACTACGGTTATCTCTGATGGATTGAATATGAAATGCATATCTACTGTAGCTGTAGCAAAGATCAAGACAAGTTCATGATTACCTCCGAACTGGCCTGACTCCTATTAATACCCGTGTGCACATGTTTGTGTCAAATCTAATAGTCAGAAAGCACTCTAACAGAAAGGAATTTGTTCCATAAACCAAAGCGATCATCCTGTACTGATAAACTCAGCTTTTATCCAAAAGTTATGTAGGCAAAATGATGCATTTTCCTTAGCAATGCCATCCTTATTTTGAAATGAAATAGAAACTATCTTTTGCCATTTCTGAATGAAAATGATGCATACTCTCAAAAAAAAAAAAAAAAAGCCAGTACTGTTACAGGGACTGCCCTGCCAAACTCAGAATTCTTCTTTTGCCTCAAAAAAAGATGTAGTACCATCTTTTCCTGCAGGAAGTAGGCTTTTCTTAGATGTCTCCTCTACCCCCAGATAAACTATACAACTGCCACAGAAGAGAATACATTTCTCCAGTGCTTTCTGGTATTCAAGGCCTAGGAACACTTAGAACCTTAATTTGTGTTTGCTCCCACTTCTGTGTACTTGTCTGTGTATGATGAGAATATTTGCAAAGCAACCGTATATGTACTTCTAGGATATTGCCTAAGGGAGCTAAAGAAAACAAGGGAAATTTCCCTCCTTCCCACCAGGGTATGCTGGCCTAGCATCTCTCCCAGGCCAGCTCCCAGAATGCACAGCTGCAGCACAGGGCATCCTTGGGGTCTTGACACTCCAACCTGTGAAAAATCCGTGTTGGTGACTCACATACCTACAGAAGGGCAGCCTCCCTTTTGTTCCCAGAAAAGATGCTAGATGTTAGCCTAGTTGTATATGCCATCCTGAAACTAACATTCTCTTCCAAAATTTAGATCACAGTGGAAGCAACTCAAAAAACCACGTTAATCTAAATTAATATAATGGTATTTACAGGGTAGCAAATGGTTTGTTCAATAATAGTCGTGTAGGCCTCTTATCAAAATACGCAATAGATTCACTCGGCCTATATGTACCGTATTTTCCTAAACCTTCTATATAAGGTTCAGAAAATCAATTTTTTAAACCCATTATTTTTAACAGTTGTTTTATATAGCTTGCAAGGTCATAATTTTGACTTTCCTTTCCCTATGGTGATAAGGGGTACATTTCAGCGTTTCTAAAATGAAAGCCAAGACAAGTTGTTAATGGATGATCTTTCTTCCCCATTAAAAAAATTGTGGCTGTTTTTATCATTGGATATTAACAAATTAAAGATTCTATTTCTGTAACTCTTGCCTTGAACAAAGCACAAGTTGTTTGCTTTTAATACATACAACTGCACAGAAATTTCACCCCTGTCCAAATGATACCATTCTGAATTCTTCATCTCACCAAACAACAGACTTAGGAAGGATCAGTTACCTGGCATTGACTGAGCTTTGCAGGGTGCACAGATCAGAAGAGGCAGAACTGGCTGGAAACCATTTCCACCCCTAGTGAGCAATTTACTCATGATTGCTTGGGGAAAATACTGGAAATATTGCTTCTGTGTAAAGTTTGCAACTTCCAGTTGTCAGCTATTTGCCAAGCAGTTATTCCCAAGGACAGTTTTAGAAGCAAAGCCTACTCAGGCCACAGTGAAAATGGCTGGCATTCATATCCTGCTTGGTGTACGCAGAACACAGAAACCACTAATTACAGGAGTTAATTCACACCCTAATCCCTCTGAGCAGGTCAGTGTGTTATCCTTATTTTATAGATGGAGGAAAGTGATGGAAATTCTAAATGGCTTGCTCCAAACCACACAGTTTAGTTTCGCAGCCAAAATGAGAGGAAAGGGTATAGTATTAGGGTTGCACAGGTGAGAAGCCTAGGCACGAGATAGAAAAAGGAGATAGGACCCTAGCAGGTATAGAACTAGAGGAATTTTCTCCAAGGGACTTCTCAAGTCCAGAGAGTAACCTAACAATCCCCTTATGCACATACATCATTGGGCTAAAACACCATTTGTTTTCAAATATAGTCTTTAACTGAGGATTAAAAACATCCATCTAATCCTTTCCCCTTCTTTCATCCCTACATTGAAACTCCTTATGCCACAAGGAACAGTAGCATCCAAATCAATTGTGAGCAAAACTCAGCCCTGCATCTCTTGGTTCACCTTAGCTACGTGTCTCCTTAGCCAGGAGCATAGCCAAAATTGTCTCTGTGTTTGGTCTCTGCTCTGCCTTAAGACAATGCAGGGCCAGGATCTATGCAGCATCTTCCTTTCAGAACCAGTCTCCCAAGGCAAGCAGGAGATGGAAAAGAGCCAGAAGACCAATGGGGTCCATTGGAGGTCAGCAGAGCCTCCTCAAGGTACCTTCTCATGAAACAATCGTGATTTCCTGGGACCTGTGGGAAACATCAACCCATCCATTAGTTAACAAAACCAGCCTGAGAGAGGAAGAACTTGTGTGTTTTCTCTAGTTGTTATTCACTAGGGTAAATTCAAGACCCTCCTGCTGATCAGGATTGTGTAGACTATTCAATAACCGTTCACTGCATGTTTGTCATGTGTCAGACATTAGACAAAGCACCGAAGAAACAAGGTGAAGTTCCCTGCCTTCCAGGAGCTGACCGTCATATGAAGAGCACAGGTCATTAACACAACGCAGGAGGGTGATGATGATGACAGTCAGAGCAAGGTGGTGCGTGATAGGGTAGCGTTGTATTATAAGCTACTGCTGTTGGCCCTCTTTTCAGAACTATTTGGGTTTTAAACTTAACCCTGAAATTAACAGCCCAGAAACAATGTTTCCTTGGGAGCAAGGTGCTTCGACATGCCCAGACGTATACAGACCCTAACTCTAAGGAACTTTGATGCAGATTGTTAAGGGCTTTTTCCCTCTGTTTGTTTAAGCAGCCTTTTTTAAAGCCTGCTATAATTCCTATCTACTGATCTTCCTGGCTCTGTAGGAGTGTTCTGAAGGGAAAGTGAATCCAAACGGCCTCCCTTCCACTTATACTGTGCTGATTTCTAAACTGATTTCCACTTACACTGTGCTGATAACTAAAATTCAGGAAATGCTGGCTTTGGAAAATTAAACTGACTCTTTTACCTTCTACTCAAGGTAAAACTCGTTGCAAGTATTCTAATAACGTTAATGATGATATTAATAGCCTGTAAAATGTTTACCTACATATCCCACTACATGAGTGGCCATGTTTTAAGAAATGTATTTCTCAAAATATCCCTAATTAGAGAAGGTAAATGGCTATCCAAAATTAGAGAAGGTAAATGGCTACCCTACACCAGAGTAGACGGTGGCCCTGGGATTTGAACTCAGGCCATGTGATTTGAGTGCTCTACTAGGTGCTTACCGAGAACACAAGTGGTAGAAGACGCGACACGTGCCCTTAGGTCACGATCATTGTCAGTAGAAGAAAGATGACGACAAGATGACAAGAGAAGAAAGAAGGATGACCCTGCTGCTGTCCTCAATGAAGACATAAAATTGGCAAGTTGTATAAGAATTCAGGGAGAAGCTAAATGACTGTGGGTGGCTTTGATAAGGAGGGCAGACCTTCATGAAAACCAACCCAAGAGCAAAGAGGTAGAGATGATCTTCCAGGAGCCTCGTCTCAATGAACAAAGTGGGAGTAAGGATACTGCATTTAGGAGGCTGGAAGGAGCCCTGTCTTCCTCCTGGAGGCAAAGATACATGCTTTTCTAGAATGCAGCCAGAGCTTGGAGCAGCCAGTATACCAGGGAGAAACATCTGAGATGGGCGTTATACATTCTGAGTATAACTCATCCAGCAGAGCAGTGACCCAATGAAAATATTATTTCAAAACTTATAAATACAAAAATAAAGTTTGAATCTGGAAGGCTCCTCCCTTGAGGGACATGTTATACAATACCTATGCCTTCTGAATCCCTGCACAGCATAGCTACTAATATTCACTGAACAGTTGCCAAGTATCAAGCACTCTGCTCAGCCCATAATATGCACTACCTCATTCACTCCTCACAAGACACTATGAAGAAGGCACCATTATTTTTCCCATTTTACAGATGAAAGAACTGAGAAGAAAAGATATACAGTTAGCAGCTGGATAGCCTAGGCTTTGAAACGAAGCAGCTGGGGACACTCTCCATCCTTCCTAGGCAGCTCTGACTGTTAGTTGTCCTGATGTTATGCTGATTCCTGTCGACTGGTAACTTACATTTACTGGACTTATTCCCTGAGCCTTTATTTTTGCAAGAATAAGAAGGATGTGTTGAATAGAGCAGACTTAAAGTGAAAGAAACCATCCAAGGGGCCATTTCTTTAATCCAGAAGTGAGTGAGTAGACCTTGAGAAGAATTATTGCAAAGGAAGAAGTGACCATTTGAAACTAAGATAGAAGACAGAAAAAGGTAGAAATACACCTTGTGGTCAGTCTTTAGCCAGGAGCTAATGGTTAATAGTCTAGAAATTATATAAGTCTCAAGCTTTCATATGATTAGGATTAATGACACCATCTGTCCACTCTCATTTTTTGTATCAATTGGTAATAAAATCTGAAAATATTCAAAAATTACAAAATTACATATGCTATTTATCATCACATATTAAGATGCAAATTTCCTTAGGGTTCAAAGCTGTTCCTTTTTATAGTTTATGAAAATATATCATGTGCTTTTGGTAAAAAAAAAATGTCTGCTGCTCAGTGCCTCTCACTTGTCAGGGGGTGTCCTCTCCAAATAAAAATATGAGTAAAGCATAAGGTGAAATTGGTGACATAAAAAATTAAAACTCTGTACTTTTCTGTGTCCTGCCATCTCTTGGTTGACATCGCAAGAGTATTAAAATTATCTGTTACCTCCCTTCCCAAATTACTGCTAGTCAAAATGAAATAGAAATTGATTGAAGTGATAATATAAAAATGCATTTAAACTGTAATCAGTATTTAGGCCAATACTTTCCATTTCACAGAAGTAATATAAAAGTGTAAAAATAACAAAAGTGCAATCATCTAAGTATGGAAAACATTCACTCATTCCCTCAATCATCCCATCATCATGTATTGCATGTCCATTGAACAAGCTCAGTCCTAGAGCCTGAGACATGATATTTACTAAAAAGGTCCTTGTTCTCACAGAACATACAGTCACATAAACTACCTGACCAAAAGGATTTCAGGTGAAAAAATTCAGTTGAAAGATGCAGGTCTCCACTTCATAACCAAGAGGTAAATCTACATCAGGTCGTAAGGGACCAGTTGGGCTGTCTCTGTTTTTAAAATGCAGAGCTGACACAGATTCTAAGCCAGTACTTCCAAAAATGCGTTCTTTATCATAACTACCATGTGAGATGCTCCTCTCGACCCCTGGTAAAGAGCAGAGGAGAAAAGCTTCATTGCACATCATCTCATTGACAATTAACAATGAACGTTAACTTAGTGAAGATTTGAAATATGTGTGATCAATAAGTCTTTTTTTTTTTTTGGTTTGAACTAGTCTTTCCCCATGTATTCGACTATGGAAAACATTTTTTTAGAAAGGAACTCCTACAGACACTCCAGAAACACATCATGATGCCCTCGATCTTATTTCTGATCCCCAGAAGCCACTCCTCCCATCCACACCAGTCTCTTCTTCCAGGGCATCCCTTGCAGGCAGGATCACAGTCTGGCTTCTCAGCTCAGAGGTTCAACGGTTCAACTATCCATTTCCTCTGGTCACTCTCCCAAATGGCTCTCCTCAGTCTTCAGGGTACCCTTCAAGCTTTCCTAAAGGGGAGCTCTTAGATGAATCTAGTAATTAACTGAAAAGTTGTAAGACAAGATCTGCCAGCTCCCAGTTTCACAGCTTTAGCGCAGCCCTGGGCTTTGATTGGCAGGTCTTGCATTCCTCGTTCACCCTGTCTTCCCTATTCTTCATTTAATAAGCAGAGCAAAAGCCCAAATCTCTGGTTTCCCGCTCACCAAAGCAATTCACCAACAGATTCTGCTGTAAGGGTACAGTTATGCCTGCCCAGAGTTCTGCGCACTGCTCCCCTCCTAACCTTAGCCAGTTACCATTGGTGTGGAAACAAGAACAAGAGTGTGGATTCAAGAGCAAGCATGTTAGGGTGGCGGGACAGGAGACCCAGTGTGGTGGTGGTAATCTGTCCCTACACTGTTTTCTCTGATTTGTAGTAGCTGCACTGCCCATATTATAGATTTTAAAAATCTACTGTCTGGTTAATTTGCAGGTTGCTCAAATAACTGAGAATTGATAACATATGAAGATGAGAGCCCTAACCCAAACTGCAGGATATTCTCTTTATACTATTTCTGTAGCAGCTGCAAATATAGAAAAGTGCACAGGGTCCTCCTGGCTCTGTCCCTGTGAGAAATTTGACCTGGATCAGGTTAATTAACTTACATGTGCCTCGGTTTCCCACTGTAAAACGTTGGCCCCCTCTAGTACAGGTTTGGAGACTAACGTAGGAATAATCACCTGTTGGTTTTAACATCATACGAATTAACATTAACATTCCTTATGGGGTCGTTAGCATATTTTAAATGCTTAGAACAATAGCAGGCACGATGTAAGTGTTCTGTGAGTGTTGTCATTATTATTCATTTTGTTGAGCCAAGCATTCTCTTATTACCAAAGTTATTCCTTATGGAAAGTCTGGCCAGGGCTGAGGTGACACAGTTGACTCCTGCACCAACTTGCAAGGCTTAAATTTGGGCTTCATTGTCACAGAGAAAACTGTTCCCGTTTCCTCTCTTAAAGAGCCCAGATTCTGCATGGATCACGGTACCCAAAGGTATGCTGCGAAAAAATCACCTGAAATGGAGTCCTTCTGGAAAGAATCCATTTAGGGGAAAAGACTCTTTTGGAAATACATACTTTTCCTTCCTCCAGCCTCTCTAATGGACAGATTGTGTTTTGCAGTTTCACTTTTTTTTGTATACTCAGTTTTCTTAAAGCATGACAGAGGTGCGTAATTCTGTTCTCAGAGGTCCATCCCACTTTGGACTCAGCACCGAGATAGGCCTGCTGACTTCCCCTTTCCTAAGGCTAGCATGGAAACAGCCCAAGCCCATCTTAGACTGGACCTCAGTGTTGCTCTCCAAGGGTTTGCAACTGCCAGCCTGGCCTACTAAAACATTCCGCTTATGACCCAAAGATTTAGCTGCTACATAGCACATATGATGAGCTTGACTGGTATCTTTCCCTTTTATCAAGCTGGGTCATTGCGACATGGCCATAGCCACAGCAGGGGTTCTGCTTCACAAAAAGACTAAGTGACACCAAATGGGATATTCAGTCTCTACAATGTATGGTTCCTTTTACTACCAAATCAGCCTTCATACACCCTCTGGTCTGTGCTGGAGAATGGGGTGGAAGTACCCACCTATTTGTCTGAACTTTAAATGAATCAATTTATTTTGTGTAGGAGGGCTTCAGCTCATCACTAATCTCGAGAGCAGAAATGAGTGTAGATCTGGGGGAATGCTCTTGTAAAAGCACGAGAGATGCCCAGATGGCCTAGCCAGAGGTCCTATATATGGTCTTAAATAAATAAATTAAGAAACTCATTTCACATAGGCCACCAAGCAGTTATGAGATGTTAATGACTTTTAGTCACTGCCAACCTGGACAAAATTCAAGCCAATGACCTATGGGTGAAAGGCTCTCTATATCCCATTACCAGTCCCCTGAGCCATCCAATCGCCCCTGACAAGGTATTTTATCATACCCAGTACAGAGCAGTATGGCAGTCCAAATTCCTATGCCATCAGAAAATCTTCTTCAGCTATTTAAAATAAAAGAATATTTTCAGAATAGAAAAGAGGCAGAAGAGCTAGCTCCTCAAATAAAGGAAGAATTACAATTAAAAAAAAAAAAAAACAACTTTTGGAAAAAGGTACACATGGGTATACATACATACATATACATAGCATTTAGACATTTTTAAAATTCCAATATTTTTTCATCCTATTTACTCCCGTGCACATTTGATTCTGCCTCTGGATATTTAGTAACTGGCATATCTTGGAGTTCCCATTAAAAAAGTCATTAGTTTTAGTTTACCATTTGTATAAAACTGATTCGTTAAATCCTTGATGCTTTCTTTCCTAGCTTGTTTTTAAGTGTCATAAATAAATGACTTAAATGTCCCACAAGACAAATGTTCTTTAATCATCTAATGCACTCATTTATCCTAAGCCTTAACCTTAGTCCTAAATTAAGTCTGTTGCAAAAACATAACTTCATCTAAAAATACCCATCAATCCTGCGTGGTTTTGATAAGCACATTTAAAAAACATAAACAATCAGACAGTTGTCAATCTGACTGAAGCCCAGTCCCATTTAAGAGTTATTCACCAAGAGCCATATTTCATGCCCATACTACCAGTGGGATTACAAAGGAGAACAGCGGGTTTTCGAGTCTTTGCAGAGAGTTCACGTTGTGAAATGGTTTGCAAGAGTATAAAATGAAACAAAGACTAGACAAGAGAGAGGATCCTTATTCCACATCAGATATGTTCTGTTTTGGGAAACTATTAATACACTGACAATGTTGCAAATGCATTAAACTTTCATGATCACATATTTAGTAAATTGCATGTCATGCCTTTGATTAATTTTCATTTGCTTATGGTCCTAAAACTCTGTGTCAAAGAATCTGGCTGCTCAGAGCTTGTACATGAGTAATGATCACCGAAAGGTTTGGTGCAAGGAGAAACGAAGTGCAAGTTTAATGGAATAAACATTCGACTAAATGGAGTACTTAATACCTCATAACTAGGAATTCACATAGTTTGGTGAAATCTTAGCTTTGACAGATTCCGCATTTAATTCTGAATTAATTTGAATGTCCTGCATTTACCAGTGGCACCCTTTTGCAGTAGGGCAAAGATAACCTTCTCATTTTTCCACTTGCTTCCTTGGGTTGTGCACAGTTATTACCACAGAGCGAGCCCCTTAGGGTTGTTGGAGGCACCCCCGACCCCGCCCCATCTCCCAACCAGGGCTTTAAAATTTTTTTTAAATAGATAAGAGCATTCAACAAATAGCCAGATTGAGAATAAACTCAAAAATTATCACCAAGGCCCTTCCTCTGCCACAATTTGTCAAATCTGCTGATAGGAAACAAATTCTATTCATAAAGATTTTATTTGGGGGGGGGGGGCACCTCTCGTGATTTGGTAGCAATTCAATTATAGTTTTGTGAGATAGTGAGCCCGGAGAGGGAATCCAGACTGACAAGAAATATGACAGGACAGTTACAGAGTGTTTATGCAATTAAACTTTCCCTGACAATACCTGCAGAATGATGAATGCGTGGGCGGAGGTATGTGAGCGCAGGCAATGCCCCACAAGTATTGCCCATTTTTCATTATTATACAACTGTTCAGATCTTTCAAGAACAGCCTGAAGTGAGGTGGAAAAGAGAGTACTGTTCTCTAGCATGTTAACCAAATGCCTCTTTTTTTTTTTATTCCCTCCCTCCAAAGGGTCTTGATGTGCCAGATGATAAAAGAACATCTACTTTAGAAAAATGTTTCAAAAAGATGAAGATTTACCCTGAGCTTGACATATATTAATTTTGGATACCAAAAGAGGTTTTTATTCTTTTTTCTATCTGCAACTTTATATCACTTCCCAACCGATAGAACGGTGCATAATTAAACTGTTGGGTTATTCATTTTACGCAAGCAGGTGCAAAGGGCACTATAAAAGTAGGATTTTACCGATGGTAGATTAAGAAAGAAAGGAGAAACTTAAAAGCCTTTTGTTGAGAAACACAAAAGCTTACAGAGGAGATTAATTTGGTTGGGCAAAGTCTGTATTATACTGCCTGGGTCTTTCAGGGATATGTGAAATCAGGAAAGTTACAGGATTTCAAGAACCTCTCAAAGACTATGTGCAGTTTTTCAGCTTCTTAACAACCCTTATTTGGGATCCTTATGTGAGACCGTCAGTTTGGGGTGTGATTTTTATTTTTTTAAACAAGTATTAAAGTACACAGATTTCTTTAAAAGAGCTTTGATTTAACTTGTATAGACTTCACCGTGGCAAAATCAGCAGTGCCCAGAGTAAGAACTGAACTGATGACAAGGTGAATTCCTTTCAGACCCCAGAGCTTGGAGGACTCATTGTGTGGAAACGAGGGGAAGATAGTTTCAGCCTGTGGCTCCCAAAGTGCAGAGGGCTGAAGTGAAAACCACGCCTTCCCTTAATATTTACACATCTATTTAAATGAATGAGAGTTTGGAGGGGAAAGCAATGAAATCTGTCCTGGAGCTATTCATTCATTCATTTTGACTTCCGGTAAGCTGTTACTGGTATCAGTTTTTTGGTTTTTGGTTGTTTACTAGTTGATGCTCCTTTTTACATTCGTCTCTCCTTTGAGGACAATTAAAACCTTAAACTTCTGCATAGAAGTATTCAATTGTTACGACCTACCCCAATTACCACTTCCTAGAGTTGAATCTAGACCCAAAGGCAGAGAGCTATACGTGCATGCCTACCTGGATGACTGTGTTCCTGTATTGACTCTGGTTTAACGGGGAGTTTCCACTTGCCCACGTGGAGATTATTGTAAGTCAGACTTATATCTAGAGACTGGTTACATGATCCCATCAGTTTAGTAAGCTCAGTGAAATAACCGGTCTTTTCTGTATCAGCAAAAATCAGTTAATCATTTATATTAGAAGCGAATTGACCATACATTTCTGTCAAACTCAGAAATCTCATATAAACCATGGTCTAAATACAAGAGTTCCTTACAGTCCTCTCTTTTACCAAAAGGCTGCACTCTCTTATGTCCCTCCCTCCACACCAAAAAAGACTGATTTTGTCAGATGTGATTTTTAACATGCACTAAAATTGATAGTTAAAAAAATATATTGTTTGCACATTACGTAGGTGTTAAAATTACATGGTAGTGTTCCTTTATTTTCAAAAACCAAACCTAATCCTGTTAATTCAAAGTGAATAACAAACAGGACTAAGACTTTTTCCCAAGTTGTTACATTTATTCAACCTGCTTGTGTTTTGTTCTTCATCATAATTATTTCCAAGTCAAATGTGCACTGATTTCCTTGCGGACCTGCGTACCTCTGACTAACTTAAAGAATTGAGCTGGGATAATTCACACAATTCCTCGGGGGTCATGTTCACTGTTTTTTTTCAAGGACATTTTTATTACAAAGCTGATGAAATTTGCATATTAATTCATTTCTTTCAATTTTTTAAGATTAAATGTTGTCAACATGTATCAGTGCGAGGCTCTGACAGTGCTGATGAAATGGGTCAGTCAAGCTTGAACATTTGGAGTAAGGCAGCCATCTGCAACCCCCTCGCCCCTTGTGGGATTCTGTGCTACCACTGAAACCTGGTTTAAAAAAAGTTTTATTCAATGCAGGATATTAAAACATTATCTAAGAAATGATAGGTGTTAGTCTTTCCATTTACTCTGAAAGTGAATTTGACAACAAAATGGATCTAAGGAGAGCCTTGCTGACTTGGAGTTGGTGTTCCATCAGTCTTCATTAAACCATGGTCACAAAAGTTCCCTCCCTCCCCCCCCCCCCAAAAAAAAAAAGTTTCAAATTTAGTGAAAGGAATTTAGGAGAGAAGTTGAGTTTAATGTTTCCTCTCCTGGTGAGATTTAACAGTTAGTGGGGCTCTTGCCAGTCATGCTCATGGCAAGAAGTGAGGATGGGGAGAGCCGATGGGATGGTTCATAGGACCCAGTGTCTGCCCCAGAGGTAGACCCGCCCTCCGTTTTATACACGGCTAGTACACATGAGCAGTCCTTGGTCCCATCCAAAGCCTTCACAAAATGGTACCAGTGTTTACATGGAGAACTTCACCTCTGTCTATATCCAGTTTAAACATTAAGCCGTATCGCTTTATCCAATTTCCTTACAGTCAAAATACATACTTCCATCAGACACTCTCAAAGAGCAAGACCACCTAAGTGAGCAAGCCCTTTCAGTGTTATATTGCCTTTCCAGATCATTGATTTCGCTGTGTCTTCGTTTTCTGAAGAAGTTTCTTTGTGATGTACATGAGACCTTTAGCAGATTCCAGAGGCCTTGCAAAGAAAAAGTTTCTGGCTGCTGTGTTAAAGTAGCAAGGACCCTCCCACCACCAAGCCTCACCTGGCCATCCCACTAACGGGAGAACCGGCACAACACGAAAAGCACTTCTGGTATCTGGAGGCTCTTCAGGGAAGACCTCCCCACACCGCATGACCTGACGTTAGGGAGCTTCTGTAGTAGCTCACGGTCATTTTTTTTTAAAGCACTTTCTTTGAATAGGTAATTAAATCTGGTCATATACTAACCGAATTAGAGACTCAGATTTTCAAGGTTCTTACCCTTTAGCAACGTGTGTCCACTGTTTAATTCCTAGTCATAGAATTGTCTGATATATGTACAACACCATTAACTAGAAAAGTTTGTTTCCCAAACTGGAGAAAAAAAAAAAATAGGTACACTGCATAGTAAGAAGGAACAACAGAAAGAGAAGGTAGCCTCCGAAATGGTTTTATCTTGATTTTGAATTAAACTCCCAAACTCATATTGGATTGAAAAATCAAAATCAGACTTCACATTGTCAAGTTGGAAAATGTCAGATATGAAATATTTAAACTGTGGAATACGATCTTCGACTTTGGGTTATAAAACTTTAATTTTGTGAGTTGGTAGCACTCCAATAGTTCAATATTTTTAATTCTACAAATCCATGTTTATTAACTTTCAAGGTTTAAACAGTATCACCAAGTCTATTGAAACTAAATTATTCTGACTTGTGAGAGCTACAGGGTAGCTATAATTTGTTTTCTATTTCTACATAAGTGACAAAGACAAAAGAAAGAACAAATAAAAGGAATTGATTGCCACACAATCCCTTTTTACACTTTCAAAATGACCTAAAATTCTAGCTGATGATTAAAGCAAAGATTCAAGCCTGGAGTTTTAATTGTGGAGTTTTCAGGCATAATCAGGTAGCACTTAGCATAGGGCTGTACCTATGTGTTTTGTTTTTTTTTTAATAAAACAGCTTCCATGCTATTACTAGGGAGTTAACTGTATTCTTCTCAAAGAAGAAACGCTGCTTTTTTGTATTTTCTTTATTTAGGAAATATGAGCTGCCATCTGCTTACAACAGTTTTTAAAACCTCTACCTCGATTTCATAATACCAAAATCATCAGTTGCTAATAGCAGTGATAACTTTTCATCTTCTTCCAATTATAGTCTTTTCTTGTAACTCCTCAAGTGCTTCTTCCCTCTTCCTAGCGATTATCTAACATGTCACTATTAATCTGTTCATATATTTACTGTTTGTTCAACACCTACTATGTGCTAAGTAAATGAAGTCCTTTAATGAGACAGTTATGGTATCACAGAAGGGACCCTATACCAGGCATCAGCATCCCACAAGCCACTCCTGGTTCTGTCTCTATCAGCTGGCTTATGTTAAGCATGGATTTTGAGCCACCTTTCTCACTCACAAAATGAAACTGACATTTACTCACAGGATTGTTGAGGGAATTGCAAGCATAATAACTATGAAAATGCTTTAAAAAAAAAAAAAACATCTAGTGTTTTAAACAGCTTGGTAGATAGTGCACCACAAGTCTTTAGGGCTCATTTTGTGACTTTTCTGGTTTTGTAGGCGAACAATGGTGTCTTGGATTTTTACGCTCTAATGCCATATCCATAGCAGCTGCTGTTGACTTCAGCATCCAAGTTAGATTATCCCACACAGTTTTTGATGGAATTCGTCCCTAACTTAATCTGTATGTAATTTAGTTTGCTGCCAGGGAAGTAAAGTACATTTGCTATAAACCCCAACTCCGGGTTGCTAGCCGGAAAATTCAGTGTGCTTTGTTTATTGCTTTTGTTTCATATATAATGTATATGACCTCAGGATGATTTGTTCAGGGAAGAGAACGTGAGGAGTTACCCTTGTACCTAGAATCTGCTGAAGGTGTGCTGTAAAAGCATTACTTACTCCTGAGTTTCCCAAATCAACTTGGAATAACGAGTTATTCTCCAGGGGCTATTTTCTCTGCAAATTTATGAGTTTACAGTTCATGTTTCTTTTTTAATGATACATCTAGCAATAGGTCTTTTCTGGGCTTTACAAAAGCCTAGCATTTCCTCCATTTCGTGTTTATGAAGCCAGCTAACAGCTCTTCTGAGTTGAAGTTCTCCAACTTTACAATGCAGGAGAAATGAAGATTTGCATCACCAGTCTTGAATATCCTGATACCTAGTCACATGACAAACTTTCCTGAGCAACTTTGTCATCTCAGTGAAGCTGCTTCCCCTGTCTGTCAGACAAGTCCTGTTCACCTGCTCTGAATTCATCACCTGTAGCCCCCACCCCGCCCCCAGCAGCTTTGACCCACAACCAGAACTTACAACAGATCACCCAGGAGGGTGGGTGAACTTTTGTTCTTGACTGGAGTGAACTCCAGTTTGGATAAACAGGCTTTGAATTATTTATTCCACAAATCAGAAAAGCTTATCTTCTTCTTTTGATATATTATGAGGGATGAGGACAAGTTGGAGGCAGTGTATCTATGGCATCAATACAAATAAAAGTTCAGTGTTTAATAATATGTGAAATTGGCAACTAATGCTTTCTCCAAAAATAATTCAGATCAGACTGAACCTGAATCAGTCTCTCAAGTGGTAACAGGAAAGTACAGTTGACTGACACCCAAAATGATGATGGAGGAGTATATGTCTTAAAGGTATAACTTATCCACTGATTTACTGAAGTTTCATTAACAATCACATGAATGACATGTGTGTATCAAAACACAGAGCAATGTTTTTCCCTTGATAATATATACTGATTTCTTTAATATGTAGATCTCTTAATGCTGGTGGCACTTGGATGAGAGATTGTTAAACTTGTTACAAAGGAATCGTTCAGTTCTTCAGCTTTGCTTTGGCAGGGTGATTAGACATACTGGCATGTCACCTCAGTGTGTCTCCTCTCACTGGGTACCATTACGATAAATGACTATGAGATCTTAATATTCCAGAAGAACATTCTGTGCTTAATACTTAAGAGGGATGTCTTCTTTCTACTGTACTTTGAATGGAGACTCATTTTACAATTTGCCCATCTGCCTTTCTGCCAAGCCTGGGCCTGAGCTGCCCTCAAGGAGCTGGGGTCCTGGTGGGGCACTGAGACAGTAATGGCAGGTGACACAGGCCATCACTTGGTCACCATCAAAGGACCAGAAAGGACAATATAAGGTGCCAAGGTACATAACAGGGGTGACCTCCAGAATTTCCAGAAGAGAAGCAAATATTATGACTGTATTCCCTTCTATTAGGAAATAGGAGCACAGAAGGAAGCAATCTGTGGCTTTTGCCTTGACACTGGGCAGTTTCTGTGCCCTTTAGGAGAAGAAGGTAGCATCTTGGTGATTGCATTCACTGAAGCTTAACTTGCTTCAAGAGACAAAACTCATTAGAGGTTACTGCCTCTCCAGCCCTTACAGGGGACTCACAGGGCCCTACAGAAATATCTTCTCCAAAGGAGATAAATCACATTTTTAGAACTTAAATATGTATATATATGTTTTCTCATCATTTTAAGTGTCCACATCCGTCTTGCTTTTCAGTCATTCTGAATGGGTGCTACCCTACCCTAAATGTTAGCTTTAAAATCTTAATTTCTTCCCTGACACAGATTTCACAATGGAAACTTAAATATTCTAATAGAATTACCTGTTTAAAATAATCCCATCCGCAAAAAAAGACATTTATAAGACTATCCATTGGAACAGTTTTGCTATTGCAAAAAATTATCTATAATTAATTTATAATGGATACTTGGCTAAATGCATGAAATTATACCCATAGACTAAAATACTATGCTGCCATTAGAAAGAATGTGGAATATATACATACTCAAATGTGGAGGAGGTTCCAAGCTATTAAGCAGCAAAAAAAGAAAAGGCAAGAGGCAGAACGATATACACAGGCCGTTTTCATTTGTGTACCAAGAGAATAAGTGCAGACACAAGCTGACAAATGCATAAAGCACCTTTGCAGGGGTGTCTGAGAAACTGAGGACACATAAGAAACTGCCTCTGGAAGAAATTCAGTGAAATTTGGGGTCAGAGTCTGGAGGAAGCTTTGTTTTCTCTATATTCTAACCTTTTGTACTGCTTGAACTTTTTTGCCATTTTTAAAATTGAAATATAGTTAATTTTCAATGTTGAGATAGTTTCAGGTGTACAGCAAAGTGACTCAGTTATGCATACTACACACACACACACACACACACACACACTTGTGTGTGTGTGTGTGTGTGTATTCTTTTCAAATTCTTTTCCAGAATGGGTTATTACAAGATATTGAATAGAGGCCCCTATGCTATATACTTGTTGCTTGTGTGTGTGTGTGTGTGTGTGTGTGTGTTGCTTACCTATTTTATATACACTAATGTGTATATGTTAATCCCAAGCTCCCAATTTATCTCCCCCCAACTCTGCTATCCTCTTCAGTAACCATAAATTTGTTTTCTATGTATGTGAGTCTAATTTTTAGCTCAGTTCTTTTGAAACCACATGCCTGCCTTAACTTTTAATGTTTTTAATGGTTAGAAAATAATCATTTAAAAGCTGAGATAATAACTTATTTTTAAAATAACTGTCATTAGTTAAAATCAAGTAATCAAGTAAAAGGAAAATAACTTTTTAAAAGTATGCTTTTATACCTAATTTAAACAACCCTGATTATTGTAACTTTTCCAAAACCATAGTGCACTCTGAGTAAGTTCTGGGAGCTCAGGAAAAATTACTTGCACTGAATCACCAAGCAGTTAGCTCCTCCAGTCGTGCAGACAGAAACGGCAGCCGGAAAGTAGCCGCGGTCACGGAAAAGGAGAAAGTGAAAGAGGATGCCGCCCTGTGACCTCTGGCAACAAACTGTGTTCAGTTTGAAATGGGCACTAATAGCACATTCGGTGCTGAAACCCTCTGCCTGAGCTAGAGTAATTAGGACTGTAAGTCAGATTTGGGATTTTTCTCTGAGGTTTCATAGCTTATGAAGTCAGCAGAACAGGGTTATTAAATCATAGCCTCGTACCAAGTCAAAGGGATTTTTCTAAACGTAGAAGACAGGGAAAATGCAAGCACCAGCTGAGCAGTCCTGTGGGTGAGGCGATGAACCCATCCCCAGCACAGCTAATGACCTGTTTTAGGGGCACAGCTCATATATTCCAAATAACAGGGGGGAAAGAATTCCAAATAGCTTAACATCATTAAACCCAAAATGCTACTGGAGCCTTCCTCGGTGGCCTCATAAAATACCTTATCCAAGTGGAGAATGGATATGCTTGCTGTAAATCATGGAAAGTTTATGCCACCCCAGATGCAAACTTCACACTAACTTGTTCACTCTGGGGAAGGTTCACAGGTTTGCTTTGTTTGGGGGTTTGGCTTGGGTTTTTTTTTCTTTTTTTTAAGCAATAATAGTCTTTGTAGGATGGCTGCCGTGTCAGCATTTATCTTGAAACTCGTGGATATGAGTTCTGACTGGAGTCACCTTTCTGACAAGTGTTATTGCGACTGTGTTTTATATCCCTGTTCAGAATGGTTTCTAATGATAATGCCCTGTCTACCTCGCTGCTTCACACTAAATTATAGATGCCACGATGACAGGGCAAACTGCATCCGAGCACAGAGCTCGACTCCTTCTCTGTGATGTCAGTGCCTCCACCCTTCTGTGCCTGGAATTAAAAATGGGGAAGCCACGATATGCAAAACATTTGTGCTTAAAAATAATGTTCTGTCAGTTATTAAACAAGTGATATTTCATTTAATCAGCTCAAGGGATTATTTTAAATGAAAAGGCAGAGAGGATGATTTTATTAACACATTCCTGCCCTAGAGTCCTACTGTAATAATTCTTTACCTGCCTAAATTAAAAAGTTATCATTCAGTCTGTCTACGGGAAGAAGTTCTGGGTGATTGGATTTTATTAGTTCTTTGATTTTCAGTGCCTCACAAATGGAGGTAAAGGCTGCAAAGCTTATCCTATAGCAGTGAGAATGTTTTAGCTACTTAATAAATCACCCCTTCTCCAGACGGTGATTGTTCCAGGACTTATAAAGCAAGTGTGTTTCTGAATACAGTATTTTATCGAAATGGGGTCTGTCTGACCAATCCACTTAGATATTTGAACCTCCCTGCAATTCATTCCATTGCTCTTGCAACTATCATGTGAGATTTAGCTACTATCCAAAATATATTTCTAAACATAGTTTAATTGTCAATTACATATAAAGCTTTATGCGAGGATCTGGAGAAAGAGGAGAGAAGGAGATAAATAAAATCGCATTTCTGGCCTTAATGGGGCTTCTAGGCGAGGCAACCATCCAAACAAAGAATACAAGGGTGTCAGTGAAACAAAGGCTGGAGGAGAAAAGATACTGACTCCAAAGTTCAAACACCTACCCTGCCCCAGTGTAACAAGCATAACCCTTGAACACCTTTTGTGAATAAGGCGTTTTATAGTTTATCAAGTATTTTCAAATGCAAATTATGTTTGCTCATTTACTTCCAAAACAATCCTGTGAGGTTAGGAGTAGTATTATTTCCATTTTACAAGTGCGAAAACTGCAAACAGAGAAATATTTTTTGCCTGATCTTGTATCTCATGATTTAAACCTGAACTTCAAAGTCTTTTCTAATTATTATAGCCAAGATTGCTGACCTGGGGATCTGTTTAGTCATCCTGTGCCAAGAGGAACCCTGTGTACAAAACAGTATGTATGGATATAAGTGCATTGTTCTTGGGAAAGAGTTTCCTCAAATTCTCAAAGTAGGCTATGATTCCAAAAGAGGGTAAGAATTACTGCTTCATTAGAATCTTTCATCTGTCTTTCTCTCTGCCTTTTCATGAATGGCACTAGATTGGGTTTTTTTTTCTTGGAGAACAGGGGAGATGCCATGAGATCCAGTTTGCCTGGTATTTAGACACAGCTCCCCTGCTAGCTGCCTTTTGTCTCTGATTTCTACATAGAGGGTGTGCAGCAGTTCCTTCAGCACCTGTCCATTCAGTTATTTATTCATCCACGTGAGCACCTGTTGGTACCCACAGTGCTCCTACTGAGTCAGTCTCTATCCCAGAGGGACAAGGTATCAGTAGGTCACTAATTTGTTCTTTCAACCCAAATTCTGTGTGGATAGATCTCTACCAGATACTTTGAAGGGCATAAAGATGAAGACGAAATGGAACCTACCCTCAAGGATCTTAAAATATAGAAAGAGAAGGAAAGTGCAAGTGTTATTCAGTCGTGTCAGACTCTTTGTGACCCCATGGACTGTACCCTACCAGGCTCCTCTGTCTATGGAATTCTCCAGGCAAAAATACTGGAGCAGGTAGCCATTCCCTTCTCCAGGGAATCTTCCCGATCCAGGGATCAAACCCGGGTCCTCCTGCATTGCAGGAGGATTCTTTACCATCTGAGCCACCAGGGAAGCCCAGAAAGAAAAGGAAATTGGAAGCAACTGTGAAGAATCAACACTAAATTATGGTGTAGTAGGAAGAACATAGGTTATCAAAGGTGCAGCCTTCTACAAGGGATGCAAAAATAAACAGAGGAGAACTTTCTGGAAGAGTACTTAAAAGGAGTATCTCCCGTTCCTTTCAGGTAGGTCTCTAGAGGATGTTAATTGTCACGCTCCTTCAAATTCTTTTCAAACATGCAGGTGGTATTGGTCATCTGGTCTCTGCTCCCACCCAATATCAGTATTTATCCTTATCCCTTGGGCAGAATTATCTTGGCTATATAAGGAAGGAGGGAATTCAGCCAAAAATGCATTTGGTGGGAGAGTGGCTTTCTGTTGCATTTGGAACATACTCCTATCATTTTCACTCATTTTCAGTCCTTTTGATGGATTTCTCCAGTTGGAAAGAACTCAAAACCAATTTCAGTGCAGATGCAAATAATCCTAACAAATTATTCTATAAATACACCACAAATAGCAATACTTTTTGAGGTTAATTGCTCTTACTTATCAAATAAGGAAACTGAAAAACAGAAGCTGTGTCCATGTGAAGAGAGTGGATTGAGTCTGAATCCAGAGATCTTTTTGGTTCTGGTGAACACGACTGTGCTGCCTCCAAGCTAGGAGAACCCTAACTTTCACTGGGCTAGCTCATGCTACCCAGGGACTGGTGCTGGAGAAGACTCCTGAGAGTCCCCCAGACAGCAAGGAAATCAAACCAGTCAATCCTAAAGGAAATCAACCTTGAATATTCATTGGAAGGACTGATGCTGAAGCTCTAATACTTTGGCCCCCTGATGCAACTCACTGGAAAAGACCCTGATGCTGGGAAAGATTGAGGGCAGGAGGAGAAGGGGATGACACAGGATGAGATGGTTGGATGGCATCACCGACTCGATGGACATGAATTTGAGCAAACACCAGGATACGGTGAAGGATAGAGAAGCCTGATGTGCTGCATTTCATGGGGTCACAAAGAGTTGAACATGACTTGGCAACTGAACAACAACACAAGGACTCATATCATTGTTTTTTCTTTTCAGGAGGAGCTGGAATAATATACTTAAATTCAGATAAATGTTTACAAACTCATGACATAGGCACACTTTTATAATTCCTGCAGTCTGAATGGATACATGTATATGTATAACTGAATCCCTTCACTGTTCATCTGAAACTGTCACAACATTATTAATCAGCTATACCCCAATACAAAAGTTAAAAAAAAAAAAAAAAGCTCTCAGACTGTTAAGGGACTCATGTCTTTTTAAAAGTAATCTGTCATTTGCCAAATCCTGTTCTAGATGTGTGTGTAGGAGGTAAAGGAGGGCGTGTGATGGGGTGGGAGACAGAGACCTCACCCTGACTCTCATTAGCAGAGGAGAAATGAGAGTGGCCCCAGCTTTCTGAAGGGCCAACTAGTCAAGTTACAACTCTTGCAAACCAGGATTGAGAAAATGGGAGATGCAAGTCCATGTAACCTGTCTCCTTTCACTGAAAACATCGCCACAAATTGACAATCGTGTGTACACAATATCGACCCCAACATTTCCACTTATACCAGAAGACGTAAGTCATATTATATGGCCTCATCTATGTCGAGCTTCCTGACTAAATTAAGACATTCAGTTTTATACAGTAGATAATAAAATATAAACATCATCCCGAGACAGCTTATTTTCTTTGGAAATTGCATCAGATAGAGGAAGGAGGGCTCAGGACTGGGATATAAGAATTTCTGTACTAGTTAATGTAGAGCGTGTAAAAAAGATGCTGAAAAGAGGCATGGTTTTAATGAAGAGTATTATGACATTAAAAATTCTCCTAGCCTTAGTTCTTCTACAATCAGGGGAGTGACGTTCTACGTTGAGAAGTTATAACTGTTAAATATCCACTAGTATTCTGTATGGGAGGCAGTAGAATACAATAATAATATTAACAACGGTAATAACAGTAGCCAATAGCCCATGTGAACGACCTATAGGCTAGGCAATGTACACACATTCTCTCATTTAATTCTCACCAGACCCTTTGAGGTGATGAACCCCATTTTACAAAAGAGTTAAAAAAAAACTCAGAAAGTTTAAGTACCTTATCCCACGGTTATACACCAATAAGCAGTGGGGCTCAGATTTGACCCCACAGCCCAAGTTCAAATCCACCACCCTGTATCAAGGGCAGGACATACTTGACTTTAAGTCTTGTCTTGGAGCTGGATAACTTTGGATAAGTTACTTTCCTTTCCTTTTTTTATTGAAGTACAGTTGATTTACAGTGTCAGTTTCAGGCGTACAGCAAAGTGATTCATGTACACATGCACACATAGAAAGATAGAGGCAGATATAGATACATTCTTTTTCAATTTCTTTCCCTGTATAGGTTACTGAATATTAAGTATAGTTTCCTGTGCTATACAGTAGATTCCTGTTGGTTATCGATTTTATATATAATAATGTGCATATGTTAATCCCAAACTTCTATTTTACTTTCTTAGCTTCAATATCTGTAAAATTGCTATAATAATGCCACTTCAAAGGATCATGTGAGGATGAAAGAAAACTCTTGTCGAAAAACACAATGTAAATGCCCATATTATAGCCCACTACTTTACACATAAAAGTTCAACAAAATCTAGTGGGTTTTTAGAGAGAAAAAAGGGAGACTTGTGATAACAAATTGAAGTGACCATTTAGATGGCTAGTATAAGTTTTGAAAGTAAAGTTTTATATGTATAAATTATAATTTGTATACATATAACTTTGTCTCTGAAGATTACTTCACTTTGAGTTGTTCTCATTCCAACTATTAATAGAACTTCAGTTGAAAATTAATTGAAAAGCTAACATGGGATTAACTGAGCCGATCACTCTCAGAACCTAGAAATTGGAGGTGCAGCTCTGCTTGTGGTTAAGACATCATTTTACTTTTCCACTACAATGGATTGCGTTTTTTAAAAAAATCTCAAATATAAAAATAAAAAGTAGTTCATGCATAAAGCATGATGCCCTGAAGCATATTAGATCTGTTTATCTCTTTGTTTAAAATGAATGCTACTTGGTGTAGTTTACATAACATGGCAGGGATCAGCTTGATAAAGTGTTTATATCACCTGGGGAACATGCCGGCTCATTTCCTCAACACCTTTCCACATGACTAGCTTGCCAGCAAGTATAATAGCAAACAAAGTTTTAATAGGTCAAGAGCAGAGTAACTGCTCACATTAACAGGAGGGAGAGAGGGGCCTGACGAGTGCCAAGGCTAATAACTGACACTTGCAGCACGCATTTTTGAATGCTGCTTAATGGGGAGTTTAGAAGGAAAAGCTTGCATAAAAGCCTGAGATTACTTACAAGCTTTGGGGAGAAGGAAGAGGGGAAGTGCGGCGGCATCACTATGCGTGCACACTTGAAAATGCGGCCGCACTTTAAGGCAGGTGGCTCCTAAACCATTTCTCCATCGCTGGCGGCTTTAGCAGCTCACAATTAACTCCATTATTAAAGCTTAAGGATTGACTGCATCGCTGCCATTTTCTTTGAAGCTGTCCGAACTAAGAGAGGCTCTCATTTTTATTTGCTTGTTGTCTAAGTGAAGCTGCTTCTTAGAGGCTGTTTTTATCATATCACATCAGTTTTGCTGAAAGCTGCAGCAAGACAGATAAACATATGGATCCATCTTGGAACCTTTTTATTTTTGCCGACCAAGAGGGGATAAAAAGTGGGATATCTTTTTTTTTTCTTTCTCCTTTTCTTTCTTTGCATCTTTGTCTTCCTTGGGCAGTGTGATAATTTATGAAGTTAATAACATCTATGGAGTTATAGGTCCCCTTTTCCCCCCAGAAACACTCACAATAACAAGTTTCACTAAAGTTTTAGGAGCGTTCAGATGAATAGTTGTGTAGCTAACCCTGACTTTGGCAGCCCATAAATGACAGAGTCTGCTCAAAAATGCATTTATCCTTTCCACATTACCAAGAGGGAGGCAAAATCTGCCACTGTATTTAAACAGAAGAATGGACAGACTTCCTTTTGTTGCCAAGTCTGTGTCTTTTGTGAGCATGCTATAATTGAAGGCCCTTTAATAACACAGGGTGTGGAGAAGCTGTGTAGAAAAAAAAATTGGGACTTTGTGTGGCATGTTCCTTGGGTCTTACCCACTGTAGCAAATAGGAAACTTTGTCAATATGTATCCAGGCTCCAGAGGGATACAGATCAGTAACTGAATCATAGGTAAATAGATAGATTAGATATGGCAGTGGCGGGAAACGCATGCCGAAAAACAAATCCACAAGAACAATTTTACAGAGCCTGCCTTCTATTTTCATAAGGAAACTAAGCCAAATAATCTGACAAGGGCGGAAATCAAATCATCTGTCAAGTTCCTCTACCTTTCATTTATCACATAGTTTAATACCATAATGAAAAATAGCAAATGAAAAATGAAGTGAATGACCAATGAAAAATGCATTCTCTGAGGATACACTAATGTGTTATTAGCCTAAATCCTCCACCCCTGTACACATATCACTGCTAGGGCAGGCCCTGTGGGCACACCACCTTTTTCATTCAAGTATGACAAACCCTGGGATAACATTAGCATCGTGACTGGGAGAGCCCTCGATACATAAAAGCGGTCCTCCATCCATTAGTCCTCTCAGGTTCCTACCCTTTTTTTATCCTTTCTTTACATCAGACTCTGAGCTACAACAGGGTGGCTGGAGGTGAGCAGAGGCCCAGTAATTCCAAATTCTGTCAAGTAACAGTGGGAAGAGAGGATGAACTATTCACTACATGTCAAAGACTGACCTTCATAATCCCCATGTAAGGTAGTGTGGACCCCATTTTCACAACTCAGGAAGCTGAAAATCAGAGCAGTTAATTTGTCCAATACCTAAAAGTGGTAGAAGGAGAATCTGGACCCAGGCTTGTTTGATAACAAACCCTGTGTCTTTCCCACTGATCATGCTACTCCTCATAATCCAAGAAGATGGAACTGTCTCACCAAGAAGATGCTAGGGTACCCACATGAGGGGACAGAGAATGACAAGGGACCTGGTCAATGGCCTTCAATACAAAATCCAAACAATAGTGGCTAATATGAATATTTACTGAGTATTTACAACATGCCCAGCATTTTTCAAAGTACAACATTAACACGTTTGATCCTCACGATAACTCTAGGAGTGAGGACTATTCTGAGTGCCTTTTCTGGCTGTTGGACCTGAGGCTCAGAGAAGTCAAGGAAGTCACCCTAGTAAATGTAAAGCTAGGAATCCACGTGAGCAGCCGGCTCCAGAGCCTGCTCCCTGACCACCACCTCGGCCCCTCCAGTCTAAGGACCAGGAGGGAAGTGAGAACTCGCCTGGGGTGAAAAGGATATAGGCCACCTGATGGTTTATTAGAAGAAAAGGTTATCATTAAGAAAATAGTTCTAGCAACAGCAATGAAATCGCTCCATTGAAATAATACCACCCACTACAATAAAATACCATTCATCTTCAATCATCCAGTCCAAACAGTGCGAGCTTGGGGAAGAGATAACATTTATTTTACACACTTGGTACAGTCGAGCAGATTGTGGGTACTCAAATCAGTCTCTTGCTCCTAAGCCCAGATGATTAATAAGGCAGAATATATTTCTTTCTAAAGAAGCAGAGGAGTTGATTCTGATTTAGACAGTATGTGCTGTTGAGCCGCAAACCAGAATTGACCTCAGCATAATTAGGTTGGACACGGCGGAATGAGGACTTGAACACAAATCGCTCTATTTTGACAAGCAAGAGTCAAGAGCAGCTGCTTGCTTGCTTTCTCTCTCTCTTTTTTTTTTTCAAAAGGAGGATGGTGATTATTTAATATTTGTTGAGTACCAACAGTGTCCTCAGCGCTGCGCAAGGCCTAGGAACTGGATGCTGGAAACTGCCTGAAGGGAAACGTTAGCAAATTAAAATCCATAGACTCAGCATGAAGGCAGCTGAGGAATACCTGATTACAAGAAGACTCCACGCCCTTCCCAGAACAACAAAAAAGGAAGCGATAAGGCGAGGAAGGAAAACCTGCATTGCTCAGATGGCAGGGATGCAGTGGGGTGGAAAAGTCAACTTTAAGAGGCAGAGTGCCCACCCAAGTGAAGCTGATAGAAAGGAACAGAAACTTCGGCAGGCAAGATGGAGGGCAAAAGAAGGAAGAATAAAGTCAAAGAACAAAGACATCGAGGCAAATTATCAGCCTCTCTATGAGTCCTTCAAGGGAAGCGGCCCAGGAGGAAAGGCAGCCGCAGGTGGGGGTGTTGGGAGCGGCTCAGGGACACACAGAGCACAGCTAAATGCCTGCCTGCGTGGCGGGGAGCATGCTGGGGACATCTCTCGCCCACGGGAGGTGAGGGAAAGGGCATTTTGGGTGGTGAGGGTGGAGCTATGCCCCAGAGACAGGGATATCAAAGAAAGCTAGTGTGGAAATTACATTTCATTACCTCCCCAGGGGCCGATGCCCTCACTTGACAAGTCCTAGAACAGCCAAAAAGGAAGTTGACCGCCACCATCCCCATGGCAGCCACTCCCACAGCCTGAAGCAGGCAGGTGTCTCCAAGGACACCTAGCTCAGGGCTCACCTCTCAGCGAGCGAGCACGGTGGCATTCTGGAAAGAAACACTGCAATAGTGGAATCAGAGCAAATTGGAGAAGACTTAGAAGCTATGGAGTCCTTTGAAGGAGTCCCCAAAACCATGGATAAAAGAGAACTGGTGGGTGTAATGCATTCTGACTTTCAAAGGACTTTAAGAAAGAGAGAAATGGGGAAAAAAAAAAAAATAATCCTTGCAAGAGACTATTAAGCAAAATTGGTAACCATGGGGCAAATGTTAAAATTCTGTTACATCTTAAAAACTAGTTAAGAGATGGAAAGCAATGAGTGGGAATAAAAGGCCATTTCTTTCTGTAGAAAGAGGTTAATTGTGGGGAGCCCAGGGGAGAATGCTGATACCAGCTTTCTTCAGTCTTAATAACAACCTGGAAGAGGAAGATGAAAAGCAAGATGGCAAAACTTGTTGATGAAAAGGAATTATTTACGGGCATTTGAGTCATGGAAGAATCTGAGAGAGTCTAGAAAACACAGCACGTGGCAATGGGGTGGACGGGGGAGGGTCAGGAAAATTTAAAATACCCCAGCAAGTAAAAGTTCACTAAAGCAGGTAGAGGGCAATCCACCCCAGAAAGGAGAAGGAAAAGCCTAGATCACCTGAACAGTTCTCTCCAGGGCTAGGCAGCCGGAATGTGGTTGTCTGGAGTGTGGTTCTTTTGTGGGATTAACAGATGGGGCATTGGTCATTGTGGAGACTAGTTTATCATCTGTTACTACTAAACCTGAGCTTCCTGGTTTTTCATTTTCTCTAGTTGTAAAATAAGGACAATAAAGGTGCCCTCATCCATAGGAATATGGGGGGAGGGGGGTAAGACCTGATTTGGGTGGAAAATTCCAAGTGAGACAGTGTTACCCCATATATTTATTGATTGAATTAGTGGACAGGCCTCCAAAATACCCAAATGGCTTTTGTATTCCATTCTACTGCCTGCCTTTGGCACATTCTCGAAGCTCTTTTCTGATCACAAAAATGCTTTATTTCTACAGATTGGCACCAAAGCATACCCTGCATGTGTGTCAGGCACTGTCCCTGAGAGAAAGGTTCATGAATAGGAAGGTAATCGGCTTCTTATAAGATAAGTTCTAGCTATTTCAAATCTAAAGGAAATACTGTCCCACCCCGAAGTCCAGTGAATAATATCTAAGGGAGCCAGGAAGTGAATTCACACTCTGTTCCTTCTCACCCCACTCTCCCGATCCAGGCCACCTGGAAAGCAGAGCCCACCCTCTGAAAAAATAGGAGGGCAAGAGTTGAGGGTGCCTTTGCAACTGAATTGGGTGGTGTCAGAGAGGAACAGCAGAAGTGAAGGGAAGAGGAGCTGCTACAGTAACATTTGCAAAATACTTTCCAGTTTAAGAAGTGCTTTCATGTCCTTTGGTTTGTTGAATTCTCATAACGACCTTGTTGTGGGAGTCCCACATCTCACCATTTAATAGCTGAGAAAACCAAAACCAAAGCATGGAAAAGTTCATGATAGCTAATGCACAAAAAGAGCTTGGCTCTTCTCATGACACAAACCCATTCTCTTACCAAATAAGAAAAGGAAGGAATTGAGCCTGCCATTCTTCCATACTTAAATAACCTCATAGACATGGGGATGCTTGATGCTTATCATCCCTGGAATTTTTGTGGACCCTTCTTGTCCAAGGCCTGCACACACACAGGAACAGAGGGGCCTGGAGAGCTGTAGTCCATGGGGTTGGAAAGAGTCAGACTGATGGAGCGACTGACACACACACACACAAGCCCACAAACATACACTCACATACACACACACCAGCCCAGCGAGCACTTGAGGTAAATGGAAGTGGCCACTTGGACAGCCAGAGCAAACCACTGGAGACGTGTTTACACGTTCAACATTACCTTTAGGAGGTCTGTGGAGATTGGGATTTCTGTTTGCACTCATGTTAGTGATTTTCTTGGCAAATTTAATCTCTGCTAATGGCATAGGAAGTTAAAAACAATGAGACTTAATTGAACAACTTTCAGACTTTGGTGGCAACAGCAGAATTTCCTAGCAGAACACCAATTCCAGTCTCTAATGAACAGATGAATCAGAATACAGGAACATCAGTAGTTCTCATATTTCAGATCAGAGTGGAACCAAGGTGGAGGGTGAACAGTCTGGGATGGAAGAAGTTTGTGATCAGGCAGAGACATTTGAGGAGCCACTGTTGGGCTTGAGATCTCATTTACATCATTTGGAGTTAATAGGGTTTAATTTGTGAATTCCATAGTTCATCAGGCACTCTATCTATCAGATCTAGGCCCTTAAATCTATTTCTCACTTCCACTGTATAATCATAAGGGATTTGATTTAGGTCATACCTGAATGGTCTAGTGGTTTTCCCTACTTTCTTCAATTTAAGTCTGAATTTGCAGAGTACATCATGAGAAACGCTGGACTGGAAGAAACACAAACTGGAATCAAGATTGACGGGAGAAATATTAGTAACCTCAGATATGCAGATGATACCACCCTTATGGCAGAAAGTGAAGAGGAACTCAAAAGCCTCTTGATGAAAGTGAAAGTGGAGAGTGAAAAAGTTGGCTTAAAGCTCAACATTCAGAAAACGAAGATCATGACATCCGGTCCCACCACTTCATGGGAAATAGACGGGGAAACAGTGGAAACAGTGTCAGACTTTATTGTTCTGGGCTCCAAAATCACTACAGATGGTGACTGCAGCCATGAAATTAAAAGACGCTTACTCCTTGGAAGGAAAGTTATGACCAACCTAGATAGCATATTCAAAAGCAGAGACATTACTTTGCCAACAAAGGTCCATCTAGTCAAGGCTATGGTTTTTCCTGTGGTCATGTATGGATGTGAGAATTGGACTGTGAAGAAGGCTGAGCACTGAAGAATTGATGCTTTTGAACTGTGGTGTTGGAGAAGACTCTTGAGAGTCCCTTGGACTGCAAGGAGATCCAACCAGTCCATTCTGAAGGAGATCAGCCCTGGGATTTCTTTGGAAGGAATGATGCTGAAGCTGAAACTCCAGTACTTTGGCCACCTTATGCAAAGAGTTGACTCATTGGAAAAGACTCTGATGCTGGGAGGGATTGGGGGCAGGAGGAGAAGGGGACGACAGAGGATGAGATAGCTGGATGGCATCACTGACTCGATGGACGTGAGTCTGAGTGAACTCCAGGAGTTGGTGATGGATAGGGAGGCCTGGCATGCTGCAATTCATGGCGTCGCAAA
The DNA here is from genome assembly GCF_029378745.1 of Bos indicus. NCBI lineage: Eukaryota > Metazoa > Chordata > Mammalia > Artiodactyla > Bovidae > Bos > Bos indicus. The sequence goes on from NC_091780.1 coordinate 44,359,436, forward strand.
GAGTCGGACACGACTGAGTGACTGATCTGATCTGATCTGAATTTGTGAATTACGTAGCTTCTCAATCACTAGACTTATAGAGTGAGTCTCAGGAAAGCATGTGTGTTGAAATCACCAAAATAATATCAAATCTCACGGATCAAGCCCAGGCAGCATACTTCTCCAACAAGCCTTTCACCTGTGTGCTAGATGAGTAGAAAATAAACGGCTTAACCTCCTTGGGAGCACCTCGCTCCTGACTACTTTCTGTCATAAATGGGAAAAACATTCAAACAAGGAATCCCCAAAGAAACGAAAAAGAAGCTGCAAGTGTGGGAACTGGCCTCAAGGCATTGCTTAGTGTCCCCAGGAAATTCTGAGGGTCCGACTCTAGTACTAAATCTTATTCATTCTAGGCTTCCATAATACAAGTGATGGAAGCCAACTGGAAATGCTTTGAGGTTCCAGCAAATAAGATGTAAAAATAGTGAACCTATTTTATAAATGAAACCTCATTTTCTGTATATATACATTATAAACATAAACTTAGATCATCAGGTGGGCAGATAGTCCAAGATCCAGAAATGTCCTCAAAAGTGTCAGGATCCTCAGGTTATAGCCCAACCTAATCCCACAGAATTTTCGCAACATCTGCTTAAACGTTCTGCTGGGAGCAGGCACGTGTTTCCAACTCCCTCACCTTCAATACTGAAACTCCTCTCTATTATTAGTATTTTTCTTTTTACCAGACAGGGATTTCTTGCTGTAACATATACATACATGCACTGGATAATAAAACTTCCCTGATTACCTTATAACAGCACATTAAAAATTTACTAAGATAAAATTAATGTGATTTTAATAATATTGTTTTAATATACAGACTGTCAGGTGACAAGGAGAAAACTATTTGGAATTCTGCATGCAAGATATATGCCTCTTTCGCAGCCCCTTCCAAACAATAGCTGAACTGGCAGAGGAACTTGTCTATTCACATTTCTGAGAGGTGCCTCCCAGGGGAAATGGCTGAAGTTGGGCCCTTTTAAAATGTGACCGGACAGTGCTTTTGAGACTATAATGTGGAGAACTTCCCTGCATGACAGGGGGACCAGGGCAAAGCAACACATACAGAGCGTTGTTTCCTGTACACGCTGCTGTGAGATTCAGCCAGAGAACACAACTTCAAAGAATCTTTTGATGGAGAAAAAATGTTTTCATTCGCCCGTTTTATGATACTGCTGCAGGATACTTACAGTTGATTTACTATAATGATGGGACCTGGCTACTGTCCCAAAGGAAAAGAAATCCTGCCTTTCTCCCGCCACATTGATTATTCGCAGCTAGAGGTGGGGACGGGTAAGTGATGGGTTAAAGGGGAAGATGGCTGGAACGCGGCAAATAGAGATCATTAGATTCCCACCACAGTCATTTGTGCAAGGCCTGTGACCCAGGGCAGGAATGTTCCCATGGTCAGGTGCCTGCTCACACTGAACCCCAATAGACAGAGCAGACCTCCCACCTCTGTAGGGCTGCTGAGGATCTGAGGGGCTGGGGAGAAGTGGCAGGCTGGCTTCCACCCCATTGGGCAAGGACTCAGCCAAAGGAAGTGCCAGGACACTGTGCTGACCCACTTCGGTCCCTTCCTCTCTGTTTGTTCCCAGGCAGAAGAGATACAAAAGCATCACTATGGCATGGTGAAAAGTGAGAGAAACATTCTGGAAATTGACATGCAAATAAGCACTCCATGTAGTCCACTTTGTTCTAAAATTTCCCTTCCCTGAGACCTGGGAAAACACCCATCAGAAGAAGGGCAGTGATGAGAAGGGCTTGATGGTTCTACAGCCAGAGTCTTCCCCTTTGAGGGATGGTTTCTGTATTACCATTTCCCGGTCTGAGCTGGCACAGGTAAAATTAAACATGCGTCCACAAATGACCGAGAAGCCAACAGGTTCAGGTGTAATAGATCTGTATTCTATAATAGCACACATGTGTCCGAGTGGCACCTTCTATGAATGATCCTAGCAGCCCGCGAGAGCCATAAGATGCAAACACACTTCACAGCCTGGGTTCCTGAAAGAAGCCAAATATTTCAAATGGGCCAAAGGCCACTGTCTCCAGAAAGCCAGCTCCTGCCCACCCAGCAGATGCACAGCTTCATGCAAAAGGACACTCAAGTTCTAGACAAGGGTCTTAAGACAGAACCCCTGCCTTGATCACTTAATCACTGTCCTTTAAATCGCCACTGCCTCTGATGACCTGGAAGTCAGGCCCCCACCAGTAGGGCACACTTCATACAGTGCTCAATATTCCAGGTGGTCAAACCTCACCTACGAAGGACAAGCTGCAGGGTGTCTGTGGGTTAAGTAATGATGAACACTAGACCCTGGAAAAGCTGGGGGTTCTTAGCGGGTGGTGCAGGCCACTAGCAGGAGGAGACATGGGTGGATGGGGGTTGAAGTGAATGCTCCGGAAGCTGGGCTCTTTATTAGGAAGTTAGTGGATTTTGATTCTAATTGAAAAAAAAAAAAAAAACCTACTTATACCACGCGTCTCACCAATAGGAGGCTGAGTCTACGGTGTCTGGATCCCTCACCATTGTCATCTTCTTCCCCTCCCGTTATCTCCTCCCCTCTGGTTATTCCAGATCCAGACCTTCCTGAAGTTGATCAGCCCTGCACTCCCTCACTGGAGATATTCTTTGACAGGAAAATCGAGTCACATGCTCAAGGCTCTATATTCCTTTGCTGGATTTAGCATCTACTCTCTCCCCAGGAGGATTATTTTAATTCAGTATCAATCTTATTCACTTAAAAAGAAGTTGTCATCTCCTGAAATAAGCCCATAGAAAGGACAGTCCTAACTCATTCCTTCAGTGACCCAAGTGATGACTTCAAGTTCATCAAAAACTAGGTTCTTTCCATCTTTCTGCTCTTGCCACCTCAGCACACAAGCCTTGTCCTCAGCCTTGCTTCTCACATTTGTAGCAACCACAATGTCCAGATGCAGAGGAGTCTACAATTTTTTTCTTTTATCTCTTTTAAAACTTCTCCCAAAAGCCAGATTCAGCAGACATCTCCTAACTTCTCATGGTTGAAGTATACCTCTAGCAATGCGGTTATCCACAGGGGCATTGTTGACGCTTGCTTTCTCTATCATCCCATATTCAATCTGTTGACACATCCTGCCAGTTATTCTTTCAGTAGGTCCTGAATCTGAACAGGTCTCACTACCTTCCCCACCACCCCCGCACCCGGGGCTGTGGCCGCAGCCTCTCTAATGATGCTCCCACCTCCCACCCTTCCCCCGCAGTCTCAGCCCTCAATTGTGATCATGGCTCAGCTCGACTGAAAACTGCCACATGGCTTTTGTCGTCATATTCAGAGTAAAATCCCAAGTTCTTCAAGGCTGAATTCCTAATGTGGTCACATCATCCATCTCATCATCTCTCTGCCTTCACAGGCTTATCACTCTCCTTCCCAAACTCTGCTCTAGTCATGTGGCCTCCTTGCAGTTCCTTAAACACACGATGCATGGACCCACCTCTGGACCCTCCTACAGACTGTTTCTTCTTCCTGAAACACTATTTGACCAGATATCCAAATGGTCACCATCTCACTTCACTCTGTAGTCAGGGACCACCTTCACACTGAGAGCTTTCCTGGCCACACTATTTAAAATTACGGCCCTGTCTCCCTACAGCCCTTGTGTTCCTCTCCCATGTCATTTTTCTCCATCACATTTCCTACCATCTCACATGCTATAGAGTTTACTTATTCATCTTTGAATGTAAGCTCCACTGGGGAGTGTTTTTACTTTTATCCCACTGCAATAACTTCAGAACCTAGAATGGGGACTGGAATAGCAGAAACTCATTAAGTACTTATTGAATGAATAAATTCTAAAACCAGTCGTAGGCAACTAGACCCACAGTGGCTTTAACCAATCAAGATTCCTGCCTGGAGCTAAGATTGCTTCCCCTGAATAATGCAGCTGGATGGAGGGAGGGAGGTACCTGGGAGAGAGAAATACCAAGGTGGGGGAGAGGGGTGTGGAAATAGGGTGTTTTTAAGGGGAAAAAAAGGACAGGCAGAGTTTGGGGTAACCACTCAACAGTGCCAACTACACATTCCTTGATTTATTTCCCTTTGTAAAAACAAGATAGATAATTAACACACTGAATCCTGAGTCAGGAAAAGTACCTAGTCACTGATTCTATACTTCTCCCACATTTTGTTATCTCAAATTTTGGGGTGCATCTTGCAATCAGTGTTATCTCATGATTCTGTAATTGGCAGTTAATTTTTCTTAGTGCTTCATAAAAGTATTGTTTTGTCACTAAGTCTTGTCCAGTATGAGGTCCCTTAAACTGATGATGTCTTAGAGTCAATGAAATCCCATTGTATCCTCTGAAATATCGTATGCCTCTGAAGTTTCAAGTAACACCAAGGAAGAAAAAATTTTACCATCATTGTCCATAGACATATAAGCTGACTGCTATTAAAGAAACCAATTTTAAAATCCCTCATGATCTCTCAGAAAACTGGTCATTCTCTTTGTCTCTTGCCTTATTGGGATGCTTTGATTTAAGGTAATGTCTAAACAGAGAAGCTTCGTTCAGCAGTGTCATTTGACCCAGATTGTATGTTTTTATAGCCTGAGCCAATTAGTTAAAGTGACTTTGACTATAATAGGGACCTGTGACATTCCTCAATATTATTGCATTAGTCACCCTGGAACAGTTTCTGGCTCGTGTTTGTCATCTGGCTCTGACTGTGCCTTCTTTATCCTGATATTTATATGATCGGTTGCTGGCCTATAAAATAGTCACCTCTGAGTCCTTGAAATTAAACCCTCTGCTTTTCTTTATCTCAGTAAATCCTTGGCACTCAGTGGAGCAGTGTGAATCACCTTTATTGTTCTGATCACTAATCAAGGGTTCTTTCTTTCTTCAACCTTTTTAATCTGTATTAATCAAACGAGGGTTGGGCTGGGAATCAAGAAATTGGGTGATGGGGTATACCTGGGGAAATCACTTACCCTCTTTCTGCTCTCATTTTTCTTCCTATACATGGGGAAGACTGCTCTAGATCATCTCACTCTCTTAAGTTTGTGCTGGAATGGGCTAGAGCTCCAGCCTCTGTCCTAAGGCTGCTCTTCAGGAGGACTGGGCCTCATTAAGTACACTAAGGCAATGGCAACGCACTCCAGTACTCTTGCCTGGAAAATCCCATGGACGGAGGAGCCTGGTAGGTTGCAGTCCATGGGGTCGCTAGGAGTCGGACACGACTGAGCGACTTCACTTTCACTTTTCACTTTCATGCTTTAGAGAAGGAAATGGCAACCCACTCCAGTGCTCTTGCCTGGAGAATCCCAGGGACGGGGGAGCCTGGTGGGCTGCTGTCTATGGGGTCGCACAGAGTCGGACATGACTGAAGCGATTTAGCAGCAGCAGCAGCAGTTTATCTATGAAATAAACTTAGATAAGCACTGACCACAAACTCCTCGAGGGCAAGACAATGTCTCATGGATCTTTGTAATCCATCACTACACAGACGCGCCTTAAAAACAAAGACAGTTATAGATGTAAATTCTTTCTGTGCCTCCAGTGCCCTGCAGAGTGTAAGTACCTCATACCTATTTGCAGAATCACTGAATAACTGAACAATCGCACTCCAGCTGCTATTTCCCCTCAGTCTTGATGGAAGCCAGTTTTCCATTCCTTCCACGCCTTGTTTCTCTGGTCTTCCCTGTCATGTCTTTCTCCTTTTGGTAGCTCTACTTTTACATTTATTTCTTTTCCTTTTATTTTCCTCATTGGTATCATGTCATTTTTCATTAGTACAAGTCCTAGTCTCTTTTTTCTGGTAACACATATGTGACATACTTTCAAGTGTACAGTTCAGTAGCACTAAGTACATTCACATTGTACCTCTGGTGTCACCATCTCCAGAATTTTCATTACCCTAAACTAAGCCTCTGCACCCATAAAGCAAGTGCTCCCTGAGCCTCTGAGACCCACCATTGGACTTCCATCGCTATTAACTTGCCTATCCTAGAACCTTGTGTAAGTGGGATCCTACTCGTTCCTGCATTTAGGGCTTTTCCCTTGCTCCTTCTGACCCTTATTTTCTCTGACTTTCCCTTCTTGTTTTTGTTGTTCCTTGAAGCTGCCCTCTTCCTGCCTTGTCTTCTTTTCTCTGTCCTTCTCTGCATCCTTAGTTGTACCTACAGCAGGACACTGCCTTAATATTTCCTTGTTATGAAAGTGAAAGTCGCTCAGTTGTGTCTGACTCTTTGCGATCCCATGGACTATACAGTCCATGGAATTCTCCAGGCCAGAATATTGGGGTGGGTAGCCTTTCCCTTCTCCAGGGGATCTTCCCAACCCAGGGATCGAATCCAGGTCTCCCGCATTGCAGGCGTGTTCTTTACCAAGTGAGCTATCAGGGAAGCCCTTGTTATAGTCACACTAATTTTTAGGTTCTTATTTCATTCTTTTATAAAATTGTTCTATTATATTTAAATAAGTCACAGAACATTTAAAGGCAGAAATATTACTCATTAAAATTTTTGAAAGCAGGTTTCTAGAAAGGGCCAGCTCAGAGAATGACAGCACTAGAAAGTTAGAGAGGGAAGAGAAGGGGATTTGCAGAGAAAGCTTCGCCTGTTTGGAAACCATTGTAGGATCTGCATAAACTTAGAGGACTGTCAAATAACCTAAGCATTGTCTGGTCCCCCTCACAAAGAAAAAATTAGCAAAGAAAGCCAATTTCCTTAGGGGCAAAAGATAGAAAGGAATCCTAGAGTTCAGCTGCAAAGGTAAACTGAGTCCTTCTCTCTGATAAGGAGCAAGATACACCTTCTAATTATTCGCATTCAATACCAACTTTCCCTGAAGTCTCAACTTCCAGAACACATGGAAGCAAACTCTGCACCCGCCCCCTCCACCATTTTTAGACACTCTTTCATTAAGCTTAAAATTCCTTTTTTTTCTGGGTGTTTCTGTGTGTTTTGTGAAGTTGTGGACAATAAAAGCATCAGCCTTTTAAACACACATAGTGCACAGATAGATGTTAATGTAGAATAGTAAAGAGACATCTCATAAAATCTAGAAAATGAAGTAAAAATTAAAATCACGCCAAATTCCTGATATCCTTTTGCCCACCATGTCAAACACTTTTTTGCAGACACCGGGATTCTTTGAACTATGCTGCAGCCAAAATGAAAGTTGGAGATTTCTAAGTAAATTACAACTAATAAATCTAGATTTAGTTTAAGCCATGCTATATAAGCAGCCATGGCTACTTTAGCGTGCATGGTCATAGACAATGGATCCTCCTTAAAATGGGAAAAATAAAAGAGCTTATATCTCAAAGAGTGTTGTCACAACTAAATTAAATGTGTATGTAAATCACCTGGCATTAATCCTAATTCCCTGTACCTCAGACCGGCAATGCACAAAATAAAATGGCTATTAAGAAAATCTAGCCTCTCACCCAGCGTGTGGATTTAAAATTATAATGTTGCAAATGTTGGGCTACCTGCTTTTGTAATGATTATATTTATTTTTTAAAAACTCCAAATATGAGTTAATGCATACTTCTTCAGTTTTTTAGGCCTGGGGAAAGCACAGGTCATTAGCACATGAAGCAGAGAACCAGCAGCTGGTTTGCAAACTCAAAGCAGCTTCGAGTTGTAAGAATAGCATTCCTCTTCCTTCCACTCTTTTCTCCCTTTCTTTCCCTCAATATTCCAAAGTTCCTGTTTTGTATCTTTTACCGTTGCTTGTCTGTGTAATTTGTGTTTTTCTCATTCTCTGAGTCCTTTGCATTCATCTTTTCAGACCTTTCTCTCCAGGTTCTTTCTTACTACCCTCCATCTTTCTTCCTCCTCATTTTTATTCCCTGTTTAATTCTCTCCTCTCCTGTTTTGCATTTGCATTTTCTCCTGTTCACATTTATTCTGTAGCACTTTCTAGTAAAACCAGTGACTGTAAAACTTTCTTACCATCTCGCAGTCAGGTTCATGATACCTATCCATTTCGGAAATTTATCACCCTAGAAATCTTTTACCCAAAGTCATGTTAATGATAATAGCACAACCGGAAATGCTGGTGAATACATGAATGTTGAGAACAAAATAGTAACATGTACAGAGGTACTTTGCTTTCTTTCTGATATTAGTCAGATTCACATTTGATGTGGGATTTCAGCACCAGATACCTCACAAATACACAACAATGTTTGCTGCTCAAATTTAACTTAACATTAATCAAGCTTTTCCTTCATGTGGATTTATTTGATTCTCCTAGCAACCTCCTGTTGTAATACTGTGAGCTTCTGAGGTATAAGGTATAAATGGAGGAGAGATACATGACTGACTCAAGACTAGAGCTATTCGGTTGCTAAGCCAAACCTAGAACTCAAGCTTCCGAATTCCAGGGCATAGCCCCACTCCTTCTGCTGCTCTCCGTGTTGTGGCGTCATCCTGCCCCAGGGCACCACTGTTGTGATTCCAGTTCAGGATCCCCTGCTCTGGGACCTGGGGGACTGCTGAGCATTTCTGTCCATTCCTGTTCCTTGATCCACCCAACAATCCTAAACACAGACGTTGGAACCAGCCTGCAGAGATGTCAGCAATACCAACTACAACCATAAAAGCTGACATTTACTGAGGGCTCATCATGGGCCAAATGATACGATTTACATAGATTGGTCTATGTATTCCAGTGTACGTGGCCATTTAAAGTGACTGCAATTGAGTTCTCTAAATACTACACATCCTCCTGTGTATCTTATCAAACATTACTAAAGCTGTTTTACAGAGAAAGCATATCTACCCATATGAAGGGAAAAGAAAAAGAATCAAAGTATTAAAGAGAATAAAATAAAATCAAAGTAGAACCAATAAATCTGGTCTCCAGGTCCTTTCTCTTTCTGCACTAAGTCAACAATCTATGCCATTAGCCTCACTGATGGACCAGGCCCAACCTAGCACTGAGCTAGTGACATAGGGAAATAAATCTTTATATTTAGGATTGTCTTGGCTGTTTGTTCTCGATACTAAAGGTCCTCTTGCCATAGGGAGGCACTGCCTCCCTCCAAGTAGAGTCAGCCCTCCATATCTGCAGGTTCCACAGCCATGGTTTCAACCAACCATGGAGGGAAGCCTTGGATACCAAGGGCTGACCGTACTCTGACATTTTATATAAGGGACTTCAGCATCCCCGGGTGTGGTGTTCCCTGGAGGACGAGGAGGGGCTCCTCCAACCAATCCCCCGTGGATCCCAGGGATGACTGTATCTATAAAACCTCCCTGTAAGACCCTCCAATATGCCTGTGTTAACTGTTAGGGTATTGTCAGAGGACCAGAGCAGAATTGGGGGATGTTAAAATGAAAGGAAAATAAAGAAATCTCATGTCTAGAAGAAGGAACACTAGTACAATTAAGAGGGGATGGTTTGGGGTGGGGGGGAAATCTCATTACTGAATATAAATCCCAAAGAAAATAAAACAGTCCTGACAATAAAAAGTATTATTATATTACAGATATGAAAAGAGAAAAGCGTGGTTCTAAGTTCACTGAGAAGTTTCCCTTCAGTCTTGAGTGATTCTTCTCCAGAGCCTCCCATGAGTGCAAGCCTATAATTTTAATTGTATCTTGGCATTCTCATAAAGCAAACAGCATGCTCAGGTAGTATTTATTACCTGTTAGGAAGACTACTTACGAATATGCTTCACAAATTCCAACCACAGTGATCTACAATGGGCCTTTTCAAGGACAGAAGGGGTGAGCGGGAAGGCACGGCGGAGAAAAGTTGCTCATTAAGGGAGGGTTTGTTATCCAGAAATGTATAATTAAGGTGACAGTCCCAGCTTCTGTGACAGCCGACACTCGGGTAGTTGTTTGATTGCTGTGTGGGTCAGGGATCAGCGCCGGCGACAAGATGTAGCCACATTAGTGTGTTAGCGAACAGGTTAGGAAGTAAATTACAGCTGCCTTTCTCAAGCACATGACTGTCGGTCTTCATTGTTTTGTTTTTACTGTACATCAGCAGGCCTGTGGCTTCTGAAGACTTTGTGTGACAGGTTAGGCATTTTATCCTTTGAGTAAACAGTAATCACGGTGTGAAGAAAGTGGGGCATTGGAGATTTGTCCTATTCTTTGAGAATTCCACTCTTCCTTTTTAGTTTGCTCCAAGGGCTCATTGGGGATACATATATTAAGCCCTTTAAATAGTTCATAATAAATCTTTGTCTCAGGCTGATTCTGACAGTTTTTTAAAGAGTCTTTTAAGAGAGAATCCTCAATCATTTGTTAATCCATGGGGTGATCTTCAGACTTTGGGAAAAAAATAACAGCCCGGGCTCTTGGGTAGTGAAAATACAATGTAGGAAAAAATATATAAATATGGAAAATCCCAAGAATATCATCTTACTGAGATTACTTACATGTTCTGCATGTATCTAAATGCTTTCTTTCTTCTCCAACAAGCCAAAAAGAGAAAAGAAAATAATTGTCAAAATAGCAAGGGTTGTTATTGATAATTTTATGTTTTCTGACTAACAGGCATCTCCTAAAATGTCACAGTTTTAATTGTGTAAGAGAATATTCTTTCTAAAGTAAACTAATTCTCTTGGCAGAAAGATCATTTCTTCTTTGCCCTTGTTTCCCCTTTAGGACTCCTTCTGTCTTCCCCTAAATTACTCCCATACACACTGCTATTTTACCTGGTTGGGGAGAGGCATTCCACTTTTAGAGAAAGGATTGTGGATGTTGGTTATTAATGTCAATAAAAACAAAAACTCTGAAGGGCAAGACATAGCTTTCAGAATAAAGACCTTTCTAGATTGGTTTTATATATTTTAGTTCCCGTTTTTGGTATAAGCTAGGCTGTCAAGTATATTATATGTTTATAATTTAAAGACTACCCCAGGATTTTAGCACCAAAAGAATAATATACAACACTTAACAGAAGAAAGTAAAGGCAATATTATCTCCTATGTAAACAATTAATACCAGGCAGTCATTACAATACCTGTGCATTATTTGGACAATGAGTGGAATATATTCTAAAGCTTCTCTGCAGAATAAAAAGAATGCTCGATCACAAGTGGTTTATATAGAAATCATTTGCTATTCTAGGGAAACTGATTTGGCTGTATTTGGTTTGCTTGTACCTAAAGTGAATCAGGCGGAAACTAAAGAACGCAAGTCCTATCGCTGAGTCATATATGACAATAAGCATCAAAAGAGGTGCATTTTCCCCAGGTTTATGATCTGAACCTCTATGTCATTTCTAAACTGCAGATTCTCAAGCGGTTAAAAAAACACCAAGAACTTTACTAATGACATGCACTTTAGTCCAGTCACTCAGTCATGTCCAACTCTTTAAGACCCCATGGACTTCAGCACGCCAGGCTTCCCTGTTCATCACCAACTCCCAGAGCCTACTCAAACTCATGTCCATTGAGTCAGTGATGCCATCCAACCATCTCATCCTCTGTCGTCGCCTTTTCCTCCTGCCCTCAATCTTTCCCAGCATCAGGGTCTTTTCCAATGAGTCAGTTCTTCGCATCAGGTGGCCAAAGTATTAGAGCTTAAGCTTCAGCATCAGTCCTTCCAATGAATATTCAGGACTGATTTCCTTCAGGATGGACTGGGTGGATCTCCTTACAATCCAAGGGACTCTCAAGAATCTTCTCCAACACCACATTTCAAAAGCATCAATTCTGAGGCACTCAGCTTTCTTTATAATCCAACTCTCACATCCATACATGACTACTGGAAAAACCATAGCCTTGACTAGATGGACCTTTGTTGGCAAAGTCATGTCTCTGCTTTTTCATATGCTGTCTAGGTTTGTCATAGCTTTTCTTCCAAGAAGCAAGTGTCTTTTAATTTCATGGCTGCAGTCACCATCTGCAATGATTTTGGAGCCCCCCAAAAATAAAGACTCTCACTGTTTCCATTGTTTCCCCATCTACTTGCCATGAAGTGATGCGACCGGATGCCATGATCTTTGTTTTTCTTCAATGTTGTTTTAAGCCAACTTTTTCACTCTCCTCTTTCACTTTCATCAAGAGGCTCTTTAGTTCTTCTTTGCTTTCTGACATGAAGGTAGTATCATCTGCGTATCTGAGGTTATTGATATTTCTCCCAGCAATCTTGATTCCAGCTTGTGCTTCATCCAGCCCAGCATTTTGTGTGATGTACTCCACATGTAAGTTAAATAAGCAGGGTGACAATATACAGCCTTGACGTACTCCTTTCCCAATTTGGAACCAGTCTGTTGTTCCATGTTCGGTACTGTTGCTTCTTGACCTGCATACAGATTTTTCAGGAGGTAGATCAGATGGTCTGGTATTCCCATCTCTTACAGAATTTTCCACAGTTTATTGTGATCCACACAGTCAAAGGCTTTGGTGTAGTGAATAAAGCAGATGTTTTTCTGAAACTCTCTTACTTCTCCAATGATCTAGCAGATGTTGGCAATTTGATCTCTGGTTCCTCTGCCTTTTCTAAAACCAGCTTGAACATCTGGAAGCTCACAGTTCATATACTGTTGAAGCTTTGGTTGGAGAAGTTTTAGCATTACTTTCCTAGTGTGTGAGATGAGTGCAATTGTGTGGTAGTTTGAACATTCTTTGGCATTGCCTTCCTTTGGGATTGGAATGAAAACTGACCTTTTCCAGTCCTGTGGACACTGCTGAGTTTTCCAGATTTGCTGGCATATTGAGTGTAGCACTTTCACAGCATCATCTTTTAGAATTTGAAATAACTTAACTGGAATTCCATCACCTCCACTAGCTTTGTTTGTAATGATGCTTCATAAGGCCCACTTGACTTTGCACTCCAGGATGTCTGGCTCTAGGTGAGTGATTATATTATCATGGTTATCTGAGTCATGAAGGTCTTTTTTGTATAGTCCTTCTATGTCTTGCCACCTCTTCTTAATATCTTCTGCTTCTGTTAGGTCCATACCATTTCTGTCCTTTATTGTGCTCATCTTTGATTGAAATGTCCCCTTGGTATCTCTAATTTTCTTGAAGAGATCTCTCATCCTTCCCTTCTATTGTTTTCCTCTATTTCTTTGCATTGATCACTGAGAAAGGCTTTCTGATCACTCCGCGCTATTCTTTGGAACTCTGCATTCAATTGGTATATCTTTCCTTTTCTCTTTTTAGCTTCTCTTCTTTTCTCAGCTATTTGTAAGGCCTCGTCAGACAATCATTTTGCCTTTTTGCATTTCTTTTTCTTGGAGATGGTCTTAATCACTGCCTCCTGTACAATGTGATAAACCTCCAACCATAGTTCTTTAGGCACTCTGTCTATCAGATCTAATCCCTTGAATCTATTTGTCACTTCCACTGTAAGGGATCTGATTTAGGTCATACCTGAATGGTCTAGTGGTTTTCCCTACTTTCTTCAATTTAAGTCTGAATTTGGCAGTAAGGAATTCATGATCTGAGCCACAGTCAGCTCCTGGTCTTATTTTTGCTGACTATATAGAGCTTCTCCATCTTTGGCTGCAAAGAATATAATCAATCTGATTTCGGTATTGACCATCTGGTGGTGTCCATGTGTAGAGTCTTCTCTTGTGTTGTTGGAAGAGGGTGTTTGCTATGACAGGCAGATGGAGTTTATTAGAAATAAATGCAATAATAAAGTAGCAAAGTGGGCAAAGGACAGCCTACTCTTATAGATAGATTCACTCTCATGTAAGGTCAAGTAACTGAAGACCTAGAGCACAGGCATCCATAAATACCCGGGGTCCCTGCCGTGATACCGGTGAGCCGCAAACCAATGACCACAAATGCGGGCAGAGTGTTCTGCTACCAGGCAACAAGAAATATGTGGTGCCAGTCTTTAAAACAATCATTTGGCATTATAGAATATACCATTTAGACTCAGATGCCATCTGATACAGTGCTAAAGTGTTGATATTAAAAGTGCCAAGTGTATCATTAAAGAGTTAATGTGAAGCCGGGAAGAGGACGGTTAAGTAGTATCAACACATTTGCTTTGCACCGAGTTTGAGAAAAGGCTACTTCCACCCAATTTCACCATCACCCTTAGCAATAAATAGCCTTTATATTTTCAACTTGAAAGGAAAAGGGTAATTCTACAGCAGAGCTAATTGCGAACATTATAAATAGAATCATTAGAAAATGACCGCTTTTTTTTATCCCTACCACTTGGGAGGACTGTGGGCAGCCTTGAAAACAATATACAAGTGACTTATCATCAAGATCAGATATGGGAATGATGCCTGTACATTCACTGTGATGCCTGCATGTCTCCTAGCTGACCAAGACCATAAGGATAGAGCCCTGTCTTCCTGGGAGCAAAGCAGGGTTACTTCTGCCAGGGGATTAGAGGACTTTGTTTGGGTCCTGAGATGGAGCAGTGGTCATTGAAACACGCTGTGATCATAACAGAAAGGAAACTTTGCTTAACTCAAGATGTCAAAAATAGATATTCATTAGCAAAATAACAGATATAGATAATTATCAGGTTATCTATTTCTGGCTCCTCTAAATTATTGTAAAGTATAAATACTGTTACTAAGAGTAGTCTCCAATAAATAAACCTCAATTCTTTATCGATGATGGATTTAATACGGTACTTCAGACTGAAAACATTTTGAAAAATAACCACTTCAAGATGTGCTGAAATAGAGCCATAATAAAGTCAACAAATTCTAGCTGCCTTGTCAAATTCCTGTATGATAAAAAATAATAAATTAGCAGAAGACACTGACTCAGGAGGCATTTGCGGAGACCTGTCAACCAGGCTCTATCCCCAGAACACACACATTCACACAGGAAAATAAAAATTGGTCATTATGCTGGACCCCATAACTGAGGAGGCAAATTTTAAAGGCCATACCATCGCACCGATATTCACTTGGGTTTTCAGTTATTGCTTGCTTCGCTAACACTCTCCAGTGAGAAAGTTCCAGCCATTCTGAACTTTTTCTGTACCAGACACATGTGTCCCAAACCAATTTCCTGGATGCCTCCAAACTGTTTCCTGATAAGCAGGTGACTCTCACACCAACCCTTTCCTTAGTGCCAGAGTCCTCATTCTTCCATGAGCAGGGATGCCAGAGTTAACACATAAAAAGACAGGATTCCCAGTTGAATTTGACATGTACATGCAGTATTTGTGCTGTGCCATGCTCAGCTGCATCCGAATCTTCGGGATCCCATGGACTGTAGTCCAGCTGGTTCCTCTGTCCATGGGGATTCTCCAGGCAAGAATACTGGAGTAGGTTGCCATTCCCTGCTCCAAGGGATCTTCCCAACCCAGGGATTGAACCCACATCCTGAATTGGCAGGTAGATTCTTTGCCAAGCACCAAAGAAAACAGTCACTGTTTATCTAAAATTCACATTTTGCAAGGTGTCCTATAATTTTATCTGAGAGCCTTCATTAGGAACAAACATCAATTGCTACCATCTTTTCCACGAATCCCACTTTTGCCTATTCACTTTAATTGAAACATTTCTTCCTTGAAGCCCACGACTTGGAACTCGCTCTGAACAGAGGCTGTGATTCATTCCTCTGCTTCTGACTCTCCCAACGTGAAAGAGCAGTGGTTATCACCCGGCACACCCACTGCCACTTCCCCACTATTTCCCCCAATATCAGCACTTTAAAACAAACAACAACAACAAAAATAAAACAGCATTCCTTACCTGTTCTCAGTGCTGCTCTCCATCGATGACGCCCACACCTTTCATTGACCGACCTCAGTGTCGGAGGCTCATGCGCTGAGGTCTGTCCAGCCCTCTCCACTAGGAGGCCACAGATGCCTGCATCAGAGTTTCCAGGAGGGGTAACAGTTCCACACACATCTCCTTGACTGCCCAAGCTCAACAAACTCATTTCCTGGCTTAACTTTAGTCGTCTATTGGCACAGCCATTCCTTGACCTTTAACCATGCTTCGTTTTTAAAATGCCAAGTATCTGTTAGAAAAAATAGAGGAAAAGCTTTCTAAGGTATGAGAGCAACAAAAGTTTCAAAGGGAAAAATGTATAGACTTCTCTATATAAATTTTAAAACATTTTTGTATCAATGAACACCATAAAAAGAAGTAAAAGGCAAAAAATAGGGAAATATTTGCAAGAAATGTGGCAGAGATAGTATCCTTAATATACATATTAAGGATATATATATATATAGTTGCAAAAGAGTTGGACACTAGTGATTAATTGACTAGTCACTAAGTTGTGTCCAACTCTTTTGGGACCCCATAGACTGTAGCCAGCCAGGTTTCTCTGTCCATGGGATTTCCCAGGCAAAAATACTAGAGTGGATTGCCATTTCCTTCTCCAGGGGATCATCCCAATCCAGGGATTGAGCCCATGTCTTCTGCATTAGCAGGTGGATTCTTTACCATAGAGCCACCTGGGAAACCCTGTATGTACATATAAAATTGATAAGATAAAGAATAAAACTCAAGTGGAAAACAGAGAACATAAATATATGAATCACTAAAAAAAAATTCAAATGGCCAATAAGTATTAAAACATTATTCAACATCATTAGAAATAAAAATGCAAATTAAACACCTGAGATGTTTTTACATAATGCTTCTTAGGATATCTTCTAATTTAATATTTTTTATCAAATAACAACATTAAGATGGCAATTAATATGAACATCAAACATTGCTGATAAACATATAAACTGATACACACCACAACTTTTTTGAAAAACAAATCATAGATATTAGCTTTAAAAAAAAAAAGTATGCTCTTTGACCCAGTAATACTTTTTCTAGAAATCTACCCAAAGACATGATAAGAAAGTTGAAGGAAGACTAATTTCCAAGAAATTCATCACCATACAATGGAATATTACACAGTCAGGAAAAATAGTGTTTGAAAGTGATGTACTGATATGGACACAAGCAGATACTATCATTACTTAATTTTAAAGCTGCCTTACAACCAAGACCAATGGAGCTCCAACATCCTTTTATTCCCCAAACAGTGTCTAATAAAAGCCCAGCTATTATCGCAGAGTGAGCTATGATTTTTAACATCAAAAAAAGTGGGAGACACTCAGGTAGGATCCTAATTTTGAAATAAATATACAAATAAATAGTAAATTAGGGAGCAACAAAACATATTAGTGTTCATAGTTCCTGGGTGATAAGGTAACTGCATATTTTTTTTCTTATTTATACTTTTGCATTATCTTCCAGATTTTCTATGAACATAGGAAAAAGAGAGAGATAGAGCATAAACTTGTTTAAAAGCAACAAACGCATTCTCACAAATCATCCTGGGAACAAAGCGCCCTTTACTGGCTGCCTCACCCGTAGCCCCATCCCTTCCCCGCTCGTTCTCTCCTGTTCCCCATTTCATCATTCCCTCCTCACGTGTTTGTCTCTTAACCCTCTGGAGTCCTTCTCTCTATTGTCCTTCTTTCATTCCCACTGTGTCTGCTCCCATCTCTGGCAAAAGCCCACTGTTGAGCATGGCCTAGAAAAACTACAAAGCCATTATCATCAGGGCCCCCTAGAAAACCAGTGTGCTTAAATTTGAGCCATGCAACTTCTAACTACTGTGTAATCTTATTACTTATTTTCTATTGATCCTACTTGCTTTGCCCACATGGGCTGCTCCACAGCTTTTTTTTTTTTTTAAACTCTCAAAATCCTCTCCTTCTCGCACTTCCTTTATCTCCACAAACGACCTTTACTCTATTAAGTTGTTCAATCCTGTTCCCATCACCTTCCTCTCTCTCTCCCTCCCCTCTTTCCCTCCCCCCAACCACCACCCCCGCCACCCCTGCCACCAACTCACATCCTTTTTTTTCTTCTCCCATTTCAGAGGCTCACCTCTCTTTCTCTGTTACTGATGCAATATCCCTTAGGATTTAAATTCTTCAATTAGCATTTCTAATACAGACAACTTTAAACTCAGTCCTCTCAATCAATAAACATACTCAGATCTCTTTATTTTCATCACCGATATTCACCAAAGAGAAGTACATCACGTATTTACTCAACATTTATTCCACTTTTCTACTGAAGCTGCTCTCTCTAGAGATCCCCAAAGAAATGACAATGCCAATATGTTCATCTGGGAGGCTTGAGTGTCTGTCCAGTTCTTAGCAACACCTCCCTTGGTTTCCTACAGGTTAAATTTTCATCCTTAGCACATCACTTACTTTAATTTTGTCCTAAAGTCCAAAGGTAACATTTCTAGCATTTTATCAGCACTGGTGTATATCTATCCAAATAATAGTTTTCTGTAAAGCTATTTAGTGATGAAGTTGTAACTCAAATCATGAGCCAAGAGGGTGTGGCACATTTACCCCAATATCCACGTGACTTAGTCTCCTGTGCCACACAGCCAAAACGTGGTTCTCGTCACTCCCAGCGCCTTACCCTGCATCACTCTTCTTTATAGTGCATCAATTACTACCAGAAACTATTACATATTTTCCCCTCCTCCCAAATGAAAACATTGTTATAAACTATCCCAGCTCATTATAGATCCTCATTACATATTTACTGTAAATAACTGAACAAAGACTGAGTGAGCTATGACATCCAGTATGTGCTATTTAAAATGCTCCTTGTCTTTAGGGCTGTATGCCTAGTAAGGGCCAGGAGTTCCAGGCACAGGCAAAAGATCAACCTTTAACAACCTGTAAGGTGCCCTCAGTCCCTATGCCTACAGGTGGAGAGGGATGCTTTGTGCGTCCGAGGTTTGAATCACTGCCTGAGTTTTCACCCAGTGCTTGCATAACTGTTCCTCATCACATGGCATTGTTGTAGTTAGTCACAGAGCTTTAAAGGAACGAAAAGGCAGAATGCATATGTGTGTGTTTGCGAGTGTCTCTGTAACCAGACTCCTCTATATGACTCCTTTTGAAAATATGGTATGTCGACAACATCTGTGCCTGAGATGGAGATTTGGCCAGAATGCTAAGAAAATAAACATGGCAGTTCAGCTCGATACTGGCAACCGGTTACTGCCCCATGGATAGGCTGCACAGAAGATTCATGTATATGAAATGGTATATTAAAGTAAACTTACAAAAGCAAAGAGCAATCACTGCAACCATAATTTTTTCTTCCTCTTTGGGATTCTAATTTTAAAAGCATTAAAGAAGACAGCTGCTCATGCTGTGATATGCGCTAAACAGCCCGAAGGATGGAAAAAAATATATTTGTAGCTCATAATAACTATTGACCTTTCTGATATACAATGTTCTCTGTGTTAGCTATTCGGTTCTATCAACAGTGAAGATTGAACATGACTTTTTAATAGAAAACATGGGGTTTCAAGCTGCCTTCACAAAGGTGTTTATGTATTGTTATTTTGTTTTGTACTACAAAGACCAAGTCCTGATGCCCTTTGTCTGACATCGTGTTTGTCATTAAAAAAAAAAAGAAGAAGAAGAAGAAGGAAGGAAGGAGAGAAAGGAAGGAAATAAAAGAAGGAAAGAGAAAAAGAAAAAAAAGCCTCAACATTACTGAGTATGTTTTATATGAGGAATTGGCTCGTAACCACTTTATAGTTGTGATAAAAGCATTGCCACACTCGATCCCATACGCACTACTGGTAATGGAATCCAAGAGGCATCCCGGGAGGACGTACTATATTTTTCTCCCAGAATGGATCCCTCAAGTGGCAACATTTATAGGGAGTCTCCAGGAAGATTTAAAACCGTCGCCTGCAGTATTCAGATGGCAGGTGCTTGAGAGCACGCAGCCTGCTGCCGAACGGGTCACGCCGGATGTCATACACTCTCAAAGGCCATCTTTACAATACCCAGTTTTTCCCCTTGAACTTTCCTGATGCTTAGGAGTTGTGTACAGAAACACCCACTGGTAGCAGCTTGACTCTGACACTGTGTGTATTTCCCCGGAGTGGTATCATCCAAACACCAACTGTGGAGCAGCAGGCGGCAGCTGAACGCGCTCCTCTCCCTCGGGGGACAGCCTCCCCAAGTAGCAACCCCTGCCAGGCGCAGGAAGCCTGAATGCCAACCTCATGCATTCCGATTCTCATCCCAGGCAGGCAGATACTGCCGGGGAGCTCATGCTGACAGGTGGCATGGGTTCGCAGATTATTATTGTTTTCCTCTTCTTTTTTTTTGGCGGATTATTTTTAACGTTACTTTGAAAGAAGTTTATTGCATCATTATTGAGCCACAATTATTTTCACAGCTATGCTCTAGAGTTTCAGTTAATGATTCATAAGTTTCTAAACAAAGCTAAAGACTCACAACTGAGTGGGAGCAGGAACCAGCCCTAATGAGACTTCAATAAATACGGCTTTTCCGTCATACTCCCAAGCGAGCACTGAAGCTGAGAGAGCTGATGGCTGAGCCAGAGGATGGCGGCTGCAATTGTATTTGCCTGACGTCCAAAAGCTGGCATAGCCTGGGAAACCCAGGAAATAGTGGGCATTGCCTCCCCACCATGGAGGGAGGAGCCTGATAGGCTGCAGTCCATGGGGTCACTAAGAGTCAGACACGACTGAGCGGCTTCACTTTCACTTTTCACTTTCATGCATTGGAGAAGGAAATGGCAACCCACTCCAGTGTTCTTGCCTAGAGAATCCCAGGGATGGGGGAACCTGGTGGGCTGCCATCTATGGGGTCGCACAGGGTCGGACACGACTGAAGCAACTTAGCAGCAGCAGCAGCCTTCCCACCAGTGGCTGAGCATCTGTGTGTAGTCTACAGAGGCCCATCACCCTCTTCAAAATTGCCCTGGTGCATGGCAGAGGATGGGCCAGTGGGGTAGAGACCAACTCTTAAAAGACAGAGAACAAAGTTTTCTCTAATTCTAGGCAAAATCAGGCCAATCCTTTTTTTGCCTACCAAACCCACTGGTCCATGACTCTCAAAATAACACTTAGCAGAAAATGCTTCCTTAGAGATGAATACAAGAAGAGGACATAATGATTCCCTCTCCACAAAAATATAAAATAAAATAAAGGCTTCTTGGGACAAGATGTTTGGTGTGAGAGAATGAAGGGCAGGGGCAAAGTGACTAATTCTTCCTAAAAGAAAGCATCAGAATGTTACTTTATTCAACATGGAAACTGCATGTCTATTTACGTAAAATGTAATCCTAGGTACTTGGGGGGATGAAGGGGGCTGGAGAAGGGCAGGGAATGGATACAACTAAATATAAGCAAGATGTCAAGCCTGCCTTTCAAGATGTCACAGTCTTGCAGATGATACTGTTGATAGCACCTTTTGCAAATTGCACATTAAAAAAAAATCAGTTGAGCATTTAGCTTTGAAAACATAGACCCCACTTATAAAAATTAGCACTACAGGTAGCTTTTCTTACATATGTGAATTCACCATGTACTCTGGGCAATGCATTCCTTCGCAAAATCACATGAGTTTTACCCATGTGCCTGCTGTCACATTTCAAAACAAGGTCATGATTTTTCCAAAAAAAGGTTCCACATGGGTATTATATTATCTATCTTTGCATAACAAATCACCCCAAATACTTACAGACGTTTCTTTTAAAAGCAGATATTTCACATAGTTTCTATAGGTCAGGAATCCAGTAACAGCTTGTCTGAGTAGTTCAAGCTCAGGGTCTCTCGTGAGGTTGCCATGGAGATGTCAGTCAGAGCATAGTCATCTGAAGACTTGACTGGGGAGGAAGGCCCACATCTAAGCTCACTCACGTGACTGTGAGGAGGACGCCTCAGTTCCTCTCTACACTGATCTCCCCAGAGAACTGCTCAAGTGTCCTCACAATATGGCAGCTGGTTTCCATTAGAGTGAATGAGGGAGCAACAGGGAAGCCATGCTGCCTGTCATGACCAAGCCATACATCACCAAGTCTGCCACATGCTATTTATCTGAAGTAAGTCACCAAGTCTAGCCCACAGTCAAAGGGAGAGGAAGCAGGCTCCATCTTTCTGAAGGAGTATTGAAGAATTTGTAGCAGTTTTAAATTACCACAGTTGTCATCCTAGATAAACATAAAATCTGCTGGGGACAATTTCTGTGAGAAGAGATTTCTTTTTACCATTGTCATACTATTTTTACCACTGACCTACTACTAAGTTGAAAGTGTTAGTTGCTTAGTCATGTCTGACTCTTTGCAACACCATGGACTTGTAGCCTGGCCGGCTCCTCTGTCCATGGGATTCTCCAGGTAAGAATACTGGGATGGGTTGCCATTTCCCCCTCCAGTGGATCTTCCCGACCCAGGAATCGAACCCAGGTCTCCCACATTGCAGGCAGATTCTCTACTGTCTGAATCACCAGGGAAGCCCTACTACTAAGTTGGGAAGATCTTATTAGATTAATGTCAATATTTAATGAATATTAGTTATTGAATATATTAAATATATGTAAATTATATCTATATATTCCCTATGTGCTATAGAGAATCAAAGTTAGACCTGTCTCCACCCTGCTGCCCTAGCATAAGAGATAAAATGAGGATCAAATAAATGTAAGAATAGTATATTGGATGCATCACGAACTTTGGAGTCAGACAAACAGGTCATGTCTATGTGCTCTGCCACTGACTATCTGGGAGACTTGGATAACAAGTATTTTTATATAACAACAAAGATCTGATATTTTCATCAGTCAGTATGGGCTAAGTTAAGCTGCAATAAAAAGCAATCCCCAAACTACAACAAAAGATTTATTTCTGTGAAGATGGGCTAAAGGTTCTGCCCCCTGTTGTCCTTATTCCAAGACCTAGGTCAGTGGAGCAGCCACCATCTGAAACGTCGATAGTCAGCACAGCAGTGAGAAAGAGAAAGTAGGACCTTGTGACCAGCTCTTCTAGGAAATTCCACCTGAAAGCAATACATGACTTTGGTTCGTATTCTTTTGGCCACCGAAAGCCACGTGATCAAATCTAATTTCCAAGTGACAGGGGAAGTGCAGGGAACCTTTTGCAAGAAAAGAAATAACTTGTCACTTTCTTAAGTCCTAAAGGACTACATTTCTTTTAGAGTGAATGAGGCAGCAACAAGGAAGCCTGTTACAACCAAGTCATACATAGTATCTAACAAAGTTAACAGCACACGCCAATGAAAGTCTGACTTTATCAAGAAAACTGTGAAATGGCCCAACATCTCTTCCCTAGTCTTGTGAAGGTCATTTTGGTTGTTTGCACTTTGCACAGAACATCTCAAAAAGGAAAAGATTCAGTTAAGCAGTGAAGCGGGGAAAGAGTATATTTAACTTCGTATCTTAACAACTTAGTACAATTCCACTTCTCCTTCAAAAGGAAAACTACTTTGCTCACACTTAAGGAATAACAGAGTTGTCTCAAAATGTAGCTTTTCTTTCTCACTTCCATCATGATTTCATAGCAGTTGAGGGCTCTGACACTAGTATTGCACAGCAAATATTTGAAGTATGCTAAAAAGAAAGGCTGTCTTTATGCTTTGGCCTCATCCTCTTGCAGGAACCCCAAGGAGAGTCCTAAAAGTGCTCAGCATACATCTAGACCTCGGGTTGGTCAGAGAGAACAGGATGGTTCCCAGCCATCTCCTTCCCTCCCCCGTCACCACTGCTTCCTGCCTCTATATGATAAGAAAGCAGCAACTACAGTACCAGTGAGGGAATCATCAACAGAGGGGGAATAACACAGATATGCTGTCACATTATGGTGGCATTTGCCAACGTAAAAATTATTACAACTTTTGCTATAAATTGTTCTGTAAATTTCACAAAATATGCAAAAATTGACATTTCAAGGGCTGAGATCATTTAAATTTATTTAAAATTTGAGGCCCTTGAGATTCAGCAAAAGAAAGTCTATTTCTTTATCTAGCTTTCATCTGTGTGGGTCTTGTTTTCTTTTTTTAGTTCCTTGTTTATAATTCATAGGTTACAACTGGCCATATTTGGGCTTTGACCACTTAATCCAGTTTTACCCATCAATTTCTCCTTTGTCTCAGGCAGCAGATATAAATTCTCTGAATCCCAATTTTTCTTTTTTTATCAGATCATGCAGCAATCCTGGCCTGTCTCAAAAAGTTGACAGAAAAGCTTGTGATATCTGGAAAGCACTCTAAAATGCTTTTTTGGACATAGATTGGTTCCACAGTCTTTACAGAGCACCAGTCTTAAGGATACTTTTCTCATTATGTTGTCCTCTCTTCATATCCACCCAAAACACACACACACACACACACACACACACATCCTTTCTCCATGCTACAGTCATGTCACACATCACCAAGACCAAGCTTCCTTGGTTCTCTCCCTGTAGAACATTCATCAAAATCCATGCTTCTCACCTGAGACCCTTAGAAAGCTTCTCTTCTAAAACTGCTGCTCTTGTCTGTCACATGCCAATTACGTCTTTTTACATGAGAGACATCCCTGTCAGAGCTGGGATAACCAGAGCACATTTGCCAGCCCTTGAGGTCACATGGCCATGGTACGTGTGTACTGGGGATTAGTTTGTTAGGTAGCCTCTGAAAGGGCCCGTGTGGCAGGTTACTTCTGCCCCTGTCCTCATAAAGGCATGTTAAAGCAGAAATCTTTATCAGAAATTAAACTCTTTTCTAAGTTGTCTTCTCTCCTTCTCCCTCACCACCCTTAGCACCATACCCCCATGCTCTTGAAATAAAGTGTAAGGAGCAGTTATTATTTCGATTTTCAATCTAGATTTCACTGGGGCAAAATCTGACCTCAGAATTCCTCTCACACCAGTTGTCCTGGTTTTAATGAAGGCTGCTCCTGTATATTCTCAATCGCTCAGTCGTGTCCAACTCTTTGCAACCCCATGGGCTCCTCTGTCCATGGGGATTCTCCAGGGAAGAATCCAGGCAAGTGAGTTGCCATTTCCTTCTGCTCCTGTATATATTGGCAATCTAACCCATGGGGTGGGGGAGTGCTGTGTTCACTGCCCAGCCAGAGCAAGACAAAGTGCTCACCTTCATAGCTCATGTAGAGCTGTGTCTCCCATTTCATCCCCTAAGGGGAACCACGCTGCTAGGGTCTCTAAAGTATCCACTAAGTGTTTACCTGTGAAAGTTCCATATACCAAAAATGATAACAATTTCTAATGATGCCTGAATTATTCGCCTTTCTACAGTTAATGTGGTTCCTTCCTTCCTGGGTCAGGGTTTCTTGGACCCCAGCCCTAAAACACAGTTCACTTTTCTGGGAAGTTGCATTTTTCCTCGGCTGTTGCAAACACAATCTCACTGAACAAAGCTGAATTCTTAGAGCTGAGTTTGTGATGTGGATTCTGATGGCTTCACGTTAGTTCAAGTCTCTGAGGACTGGGGCCAATAAACGTGAAAGGGACCCTAGTAGATTGCCATACTTTTCCATTTCCACCAGGATGAAAAACTGCTATAAATTAAGTCTAACCTTAAATGTATAATCTGTCCTTGGGAGGAAGGAAAAAAAGGCGGGGGGGGATATAGCATCTTCAAGCTCTCGGCATCCCTTACGAGAAAAATTGGTTCTAAGGGTCTCTGATCTTGTGTTTTAGTAAAATAGAACTGCACGGCTGACTGACAGTTCTGATCTAAAGCATTTACGTTTAAGTTTTGATCTCTCTGCTTTTGATTAAAACTAATGAGCTCATTTAATTCAAAATGGGAATCTCTGATAAGAGAAATAAGGTTGATGTGATTGGATTAGAGGGGCAAATTAAACTCTTAGAGCAGAAGTTTGTGCTTATATAGTGTATTAAAAAGCTGTTGGCGTATTATGGCGTGTTAGATGATGAGAAAAATTTCATAGTAATTCATATTTAATCAGAAGAAATGAAAGTACTAAATATAACATGGCTCTGCTTTTCCCTCGAGTGATAAAAAGCTGTACATTTAAAATGACATCAGATCCGTGCTAAGACAAAAAAAGAAGAAAATCTTGAGAGAGACACATAAGAAGGGACACTTGTCAGTGCTTCCATCACCCCAGAATAGAAATGCCATAAATATAGGAAAATAGAGTCAGATAAAGGCAAGAATAATACAAGCCCCCAACCACCAATAGTAAGGCTTCTCTTATTATCTCACTCTTCTTTCATCAGAGCATCAAATTTAATATAAAAAAATAGATATTTCTCCCCCTTAGAAATATATGGAATATGTTTCATAATTTGAAATTGAAAAGCTTGTTTTGCCTATTTTTCTTTGTTTTTTAATAGCTATTTTCTCACCTACTTAATTCTTAAATCTCTTTATTACACATATTTCTTGACCTTCATCCTAGAGAAAATTAGTGTTCTTGTAGAGCTGCTCAAAATGTTTTGTTGTTGAAATTTTTTTTAACTTTAGAATAATAAGGAAAACTTTAAAGTATATTTAGAAGAGCAAAATTAGAGTCTTTTTAGGCTTTAAAACCCCCAAGTTAATTTCTTTTCAGGAAAGTATTTAAATGTATAAAATACCATAGAAGCTTATTTCTAAAGAAAATAGATTTGCATTGCCTCCTGACCTGCATAAAGGTGGTTTTAGATCAGCAAGAATGAAAACTACCATTTTAAGTTTTATAAGTCAAAACATACTCTGCTTAATCTTAAATACATTGAAAGGGAAAGAGTAGCTGTCTTAAACTATGATTTTCTCAGAAGCAAAGAGGTAGAAACACAGAGGATGTTTTCTATTCTGGGCTGGGGAGAAGCTGCCGCTAGTGACAGCAAGAGCAAGTTGATCTTGGGAGTCGTTTTTGTTTTTATCCATATAGCCCATTCTCAGCCCTCTATCTCCAGTCGGTTGAGAAGACTTCAGGCCTCTTATTCCCCATAATGAAGGAAAATAACTCAGAAGGGCAAGGACACTGGCCAGGGTATGGCTGCCCCAATCTTGGTGGTGTCATGGTGCTCAGAACTTGCCAGCAAGCAACTGATCCAAGAAGGGATTTGCAGGGAGAACAAAAAGCAAGTTGTCCTGACTCTGATCAGAAGCATTTCCATCTGAGTCTTGGTTGATCCCATAAATCTCTGGGGTCCTTCTTTTTCATGACTGTTCTGTCCGTGAGCACCAGCCAAGCCTCATGATATGCTACAATTACTATCAGACCCCACTTGGAAAGCTGCTGAAACCTAAAAAGACCTGAAAAGCTCTTGCTCAAAACCAGAATGGAGTTTCTTGGGATACATTAATTTTTCTTTTTTATTTTCTGCAAAGTAAACATTTTCTAGATGAGATAAATTGATTACTACGCTCTTAGCACGCATCAGTCATTTATTTTTAGTGAACTCAAGGATTGCACCTGAGCAGTAGCTGAAAGGGGCTGTGTAGAGATCTAAATCATGTGTATGTATTTTTATATTCTTCAGTGGAATCAACCAGCCCCAGTCTGCTCACCACTGACAACACCCTTGAGCGTTCCTTTTTCATCCGAATGAAATCTACTCTGACCAAACGCGGCGTGCACATCAAATCATCAGGATATAAGGTAAGCTGGGTTCCAGCAGGGGTGAGACTCCTGTCTCGGGTCCATCCTAGGTCATTTGCATTGCGTGTCCCAGCTGCTTTGG
Organism: Bos indicus; assembly: GCF_029378745.1. NCBI lineage: Eukaryota > Metazoa > Chordata > Mammalia > Artiodactyla > Bovidae > Bos > Bos indicus. Next base: position 44,386,899 of record NC_091780.1, read on the forward strand.
GTCCACATGATCAATACATGTGACTGTGAGCAGCGCACAGGGTTCTTAGTTATCTTCCTGTCTCAAGGCAGGGGACTCATTATATCTCACGTTCTCACTTCAGACAGTGCTGGCTCACTAAATGCTTCAACAGAGTGTCTTTTCTTAAAACACATGTTAATAATGCATCAAGTGCTTCAGCACATGCTGGAAATTCACTTTGATGGAGAAGGTGAGCCAAATTCACATTAGTCCTTAAGATGACTATTCTAGAACTACTACTATAAAAATTCTACTTCTCCCACCTCCCTCTTCCAATCCCCTCTTTCTCTTTAGAGAAAGACTGTCCATTTGAAAAAAAAAAAAAAACATCTTGGCCACCAAGATTCATACATGTAGATAAGAAAATCAGGTTGGATGTCAGAAATCGTAATTTTGAAATTAACAGTGGCTGAACGTTCATTCGCACCTTAGCATAGATAGGACACTCCACATACAGAAAACATGTTTCATGCAAGAGCAAAGACCAAGTCCAGAGTCATAATCTACATTATTTTACCATTCTAAAGTTAAGAATATAAAAGCTCTAATCTTGGGAAATTCCAACATTTCAGTTACCATAGCAACATAAATTAAGACCTATGAAATTCATGAAATGCCTTTGGCAACCTGAATCTTATCAATTTTACAACACGCTAACCAATCTCTCAAACAGTATTTATTATATGAGGAGGGCGAACTAATGGAATGCACTATGGCTGTTGCCAGTGTGACCTCTTCCCATTGGAGAGTCTAGAGCTTGCAGTAGCCCTGTTCTTGTGGGTTAGTGCTCTAGCCTTGCCAGGGATAGTAACAATCATTCTCATCAGGCTTTGAAAACCTTATATAAGTCATCAGGACAGGAGCAGCTACAGAAAAGTCAGAATCAGACATTTTCTTTGATATTAATTCTTCTCTAAAAAAATAAAGCAGTGGCAAAGCAGGTCTTTCTAGGGACAATCTTTAGATGGGCTGTCCCACAGCCCAAAGGGCACATTGGGAACACCCTTAATTTTTAACAGGGATCGAGGCAAGGGAGAGGTAGGTACTTGGGCAGCACCGGGTGCATTAGCTCCACCTACAGAGTGATTTGTAGTCCTGTGACAAAGGGGCACGTCGGAGGACAGAAAACGGACTATCTTATGCCAATTTTGTATTTTCCTGCCTCACTGAAACACTATACATTTACTAGTTGTTAGCTGTGTAGTCTCAGCCAGTGTGAAATTCTATAGGCAAACTATTAGATGTAGCGAGTATTGTCATGTTAATGCTAGAAAGATGCATTATTGGTATTCCAACTTTTCTCCATTTTAGTTCTTCATCTTTCCCAGTTTGTACTGGTTTGTAGCAGGCATATCCCAGAAGGAAAGAAGGGTGGAAGGGGTGAGGTATATTTTGAAAAAGCAATATCTAGTATAATTCAATATCATTAGATAACTTAATTGTTTGAAAACCAACAGAAAATTATTACTACATTCATACAACAAACTAGAGATTATAAAACTTTGCAGCATCTTAGCTTTGCCACAAAGTAGGAGGTGTGGTAAAAATAATAACAACATAGAGAAATAGTGTGAGTTCCAATCCAGGCAAGAGACTAAGTGGCTTGGGTTCTGTTGGTCTGTCCCGTCATTCGGGCAGCTCAGGCAACCTGTTTTGCTACATGATCTGAAATTTCTTAAATACTGATACAATATTCATTCATTATTTCGACAAATATATAAATATATTTGTGGAGCCTGAGATCCTAAACTCAGCACTGAACAACAAAAAGTCCCTTCTAACTGCTAACAAGCAGCAAGGAAAAAGAACACAATAAGTAAATAAATAAAGTGATTTCAGAGAGCAATGAAGGCTAAAAGAGTAGCTAACATTTGTGCTCACCACAGTATGCTGAGTGTGCGACAGTTTGTATGTCTTTGCGACTGTCCAAGAAGGAAGTATTTTCATTGTTTGCATTTTACAGATGAAGAAACTAAGCCTTGAGAGGTTAATTAAACACCCAAGGTCATACACTGGGAAGGACAAGGCTGGGGGTTTAACTCTGGCAGTCTGGCTCTGCATCCCCTGCACTTAGCCACAAGGCCACACTCTTTTAGGCAAAGAGTAAAGCAAGGTAATGTGAGGGAATGGCTGATGGGGACCACATTCGATAGGCTCACTGAAGGTCTCCCTGAGTGACATGTCACCTAGGAGAGGTGAATGAAAAGGCCCTCCATGAAAACATAAATAGAAGAAGAATGTTTCTGGAGCTCCTCTGGTTTAGGATTAAGACACCTTGCTCTAAGAAGGGAAACAAAATATTAAAAAGTACAACCTTGAACATCTAGGATTAGAAGAGATTTAGAAGCTGTTCCAGTTTCAATCAAATTATATCATGTTAAAGTGATCATAGTCAAAGATCTCTCCTGGTAAATGTCACATTGCACTTGAAAATATGTGGGTTATTTTCAAATATCTTTTGATATTGATCTCTAACATAATTCCACAGTAATAAGAGAACAGACTCTGTATGATTTCAATACTTTTAGACCATGAAATTTCTGCACCTGGTCTTAAGTCTCTGGATATGTTCTAGGGTCTCCTAGTTTATAGTCTATGGGAACTTGTATCCTACTCTTGTGTGAAAATTGTATAAATCTTAATTGTGTTGATAATGCTTTTCAGGTTTACTCTATTCTGCTACTGCTCTATACCTTCCTTCTATTAATTTCTGAGAGTTTCATAGTGAAACTCCAACTAATAATCTTAGTTTATTGACTTACAACAAGTGTAAAACATAGTGGAACTATATGTAACTTTGTTCTGTATTTTCCAAGTCTCCTGTAAATGTGTTAACATATTTTCATAATTTACAAAAATAAAAAAGATGAATTATATCGTGTTAAAGTGATCACAGTCCTCTGACAGTACCATCTTTCTCAACATATCCTGCGAGGCTCCATCCAGTGCTGATTCCCTCCCCAGCACTGCTCACATGAGAGCTGCTTCATCCCCTGTTCCCCCAATAAGATGAATCACCCAGCAGATCCAGCTCTCCCCCTCCTCCTCCACAGTGAACTTCCCTCATTAATTAACCTTGTCTGGAAGTGAGTGGAAGAGCTGATGAGAAGCCGTGACATGACACAGCTGAATAACATCCCTATTTATCTGTTCATTCTCAGTAAATAAATCTAACAGCTTATAAAACATTCAAATAAAACTGGTAATCACCCCCCCCACCACACAATAAACACAAATAAAAAGAAACAGCGATGATAATTTCTCCATACTCCCAATATTCTCCCTAATTTATTACCATTGTTTGCTTATTTCTTTCCCCTTAGTTAAAGATTCAAGATGTTAAGCCTTGCTCGATGCAGGTCACTACATTTTCCTCCATTTTTTCCCATGACCTTGGCACATGGGCTGTTCTGACTTTCTCCGTAACTTTTCAGGGTCATCATTGTTGTCACGGACAGTAATAATGGTAACACAAGTGCCACTTACTGAAGCCTGGCAGGGACTGTGCCATTTTCTACTGATTTTACCCAAGCCCCACAACTTCATATAAAAACGTCCTCTGTGCCGGGCATTGTTCAAGGCTTACATTCTCTTATTATGCCTATTTTGCAGGTGGTGAAGCTGAGACTTCCAGAGCTTCAATACTTTGCCCACGGTCATTCTTATAGTTCTTAAGTAGCTCCTAAGGAGTCAGGATTGAGCCAGGCATTTAGGCTCCAGAGCCCTGTCTGCTCACTGCTCTGTGTCAGTGCTTAACATATGAAGTCCAAAGAAGGGCTCGGCACAAAATGGACCTCAACAAAGGAAAAATAAATTTAAATTTTTAAAAGAAAAACCTCTTGCTTGATTAAGACCTTCCCTTGGTATCTCAGCAGATTCCACAGCACCAGTTTACAGAGATTTACCTTTCTTTCTAGGGTATATGATACCTGCTCATATAGCCATGGTCAAGAATTCTAGCCAAAGAAGTGCCAACCAGTATCTGCTAATCAGGTTGACAGTGGTATATAAATTGGAGTTGCTTCCACACCCCAGGCCTCAGGAAAGTTGCCCTCTCTTCTCCAATGAGGTTTCCCTGCTGTGAGCTGACATTCCTTGTCTCTGTCTCCATTTGCTGTGTTATCTGATGGAGTGAAAGTGTTAGTCACTCAGTCATGTCCAACTTTTTGTGACCCCATGGACTGTAGCCTGCCAGGCTCCTCTGTCCACGGAATTCTCCAGGCAAGAATACTGGAGTGGGTAACCATTCCCTTCTCCAGGGGATCTTCCCCACCCAGGGATCGAACCCAGGTCTCCCGCATTGCAGATGGATTCTTTATCATCTGAGCCACCATCTAGACCAGCCACTTTTTAAGCCTTCGGGGCTTCGTTGTTGGCCACCTATCTTCACATAATGGGCCTCTCCTTTCAGTTGCAGTGCATCAATATTCTACCTTCTTGAGTAGGTCTAGGTCTGGGGGAACTTCCTAGGTATAGCACAGTAGAGCAAAAGGAGATAATGTAATCAGGGAAATAAGAGAAGGAAGGACTCACAGGGTTGCCTCCTTACCTCCTGTCCCTTGGATGGGACCATTCCATTTTATACTCTATTCGTAAATGCCCACCAGCAGCACTGTCATTTCTAGAGTATTTATCCACATACATGATGATATCCTGACGTCTCAGGGTGTGGTGGAACATCCTGGTCTGGGAAACAGACAGATAGAGAATCTCTGTTATGTTGATACCGTGCTGAGAATCACTCCTTAAAAAGCCTCAAATTCAGGAGTTCCCACTCTGACACACGCAAACATTACTAACAGAGGGTGGGAGAGCTCCAGATACTTAAAAACAAGCAGTTTCCCCATCTGGGATAACTTGGCTATGAATTTGCCTGTAGCTACGTGTTAAGCCAAACGATTCCTGAAACCTATCCAGCCTTGTCATGGTCTAAAGAGTCAAAGTATAAATAATAATAGAGAAAAATACTTTGTAGGCTCACTAGTTTATTCAGCCTGCTGATATAATTCAGCTTTAAGACTCTTTTATCAATATCCAAACATGAAGTAACAAAAGCAGAAATTTAGAGGGTGCTAATTAGCTACAGGAAATGCTTTTTGTCTATTCTAAGCCCACAACCATTGTCATGTTTTAAGTTAGAAACTTCTCTTGTTCATTTTTTAAAATTCATTATTGTATCTGTTCTGTAGAGTAAGGCCTCTCCATAATTTTACCAGTGATTTGTTTTATTCGGGGTGTCATAGATGCCCATGGGGCTTCCCCGGTGGCGCTAGTGGTAAAGAATCCACCTGCCAATGCAGGAGACATAGATGTGGGTTTGATCCCTGGGTTGTGGAGATTCCCTGGAGGAGGGCATAGCAACGCACTCCAGTATTTTTAGCTGGAGAGTCCCATGGACAGAGGAGCCTAGCAGGCTACAGTCCATGGGGTTGCAAAGAGTCAGACATGACTGAAGCAACTGAGCACTAGATGCCTTTAAGGATTTGATGAAATCTGTAGCACCTCTCCCAAGGTAAATGTATTTTGCATCAGGAAGTTCTTGAATCACTGAAGTGTATCCAGTGATTTCGGGTTACAAAACGCTATTTAATGTGATTAATCTTTGATACTTATTAAGAAATCAAGTTAGTGCATCTTCCAGAACATATTTCACCAATATTACAATAGTCATTTCCTTCCTCCTCATTTCTCACTCCCTTATGTCCATTTAGTGTTAATAATACGTACTGAAGTTCTGTGACAAAAGACATCAACTCCTAGAGTACAGAAGGACAAAGAGAAGATTTCCATTCTGACCCCCACATGCACACAGAGATAATCTTCTGAAAAAGTACTTGTCAGAAAATATTTTTATAAACATAATACTGACTATTAAAAGATTCAATCTGTAGTTGAGAATTATTTCCTGTGGCACATGGTCCCCTGTTTCCTGTTCACTTTAGTGTGCAACAGAGTCACGTCACCAGGATTTTCAATGTCAAGCTAGGTCAATTTTGGAATTGAAGGCTTTTCATATGCAAACATATTCCTGATTGAATGCGTATACTGACAAGACTCAAGATGATAACAAACTAGAAGGGAATTATTACTGTTTCAATCATCTGGAATTTTAGTTCTTCGTTTAAGTCTTATTAAACCAAGTCTATGATACTAAGATATCAACCCCTCCCTCTTGATCACCTCCCACTTTAATGTGCTGCCAAAATCAGTTGAATCCATCTGCTCTTATTGCCATTCCTCCAATTTAGTGCCTTTTTTCCAGATCTGTCACGAGAAACCCCCAAATTACCTCCCAGAAAATTTACTTCTCCAATCTGTCCTGAACTCAGCTCCATGGAATATCTTCCCAAAGTCTCAGTGATCATTTACTTCTCTGCTCCTAAGACTTCAATAGTTCACAGTGCCAACATATTCAAGAATCTGATCCTTGCCCACTACCATCTCCATCATTCTTTCTTAGAACTCCGAATACTGATGCTCTAATAAAATCAGTCCAATCATCTTTCTTGAAATACATTTGCATACTCACACTGCTATCCTTTTGACCATGATATTATTTTTCCCCTAAAAATGCCTTTCTGCCACACTTCCACCTGGAGAACTTTTACTGAACCAATATGGCACCACTCAAACATCACTTCTTTTTGCATTTCTCCCAATCCACCTGTCCCTTCTCTGTGCTAAAATAGCATTTTTAGTTTTTACTAAAGCCCTCTGTGCCTTGGTTTTCTCACCTGCAAGATAAAACTCTTAATAGCATATAACCCAAAGAATCTTCCTACAGATCAAACGAGATAACACAGGTTCTGCTATCTTCTCTCCATTTTATAAAGCACTTTCATATAACCTCATGTGAACCTCACAATTTTTGGTAATTATCTCCTTCCAATTTTTGAAGACAGGTTAAAAACTGAGCCATAGAAATATGAATTGACTCGTCTAGAGACATGTGAATGGTAAATGGCAAAACTGAGAGAAATATCCAGATCCTCTCATTTCAGATTCCTTCTTCATTCCTATATACTGCAGTAGATACTGGGTACTTTCTTATTCTGCTTTCTTCCCTTAGCACCCAGCACAGTATGCTGCATGTAATTGCCATTCAATACATATTAGCTGAATAGAATTGCATGCTGTCTTTCTTCTGAAATAGCAATGAAAATGTTGACAGTCCTGAGTCCTATAACATACTACTACAGAACCTGCTAATTGACATCAGTGTCTTTTAGATGTGACCGTTCGATCAGCTATGCACCCAGATGATTATACCATGATCTGGCTCGCCTTCTCCATCTTGCCTACTAGGATATCATCATTCTTTACCAGTGCACCTTCTGAAAATCAGAATGTACCACATCTATAGCATTCCCTTGAGCTATCAGCTGAGAATTCCTTTTAGAAAACACAGTCATCTTAACCTCATTTATTCATCATCACTTCATACTGGCATCTGTTTATCACCATTTTCTTTCTATTAAATCATCTTTCAAGGCTTTTTGTCTGGATATTAACATTTTGAGGCTCTATGTCTCTGAAAAGTGTAACAGTATTCAATAATAACCTGCCTTCCGCTGCAACTCAGTGATATGTTAAAGATTGCTTAAAAACATGTTAAGTGTTGTTGTGGGAAGACTGGTTCTTTCTTTGCCCAAGAGGCTAATTGGTTGGGAAGAGTTTTAATTGTACCAAGAGAAGTTCAGCTTGGGGGTACGCCCAGCACTGGGCTTCCCGGGTGGTGCTAGTAGTAAAGAACGCAGGAGACATAAGAGACTCAAGTTCAACCCCTGGGTCGGGAAGATCCCCTGGAGGAGGAAATGGCAACCCACTCCAGTATTCTAACCTGGACAAACTCGTGGACAGAGGGGTGACAGTTCATATAGTCATGAAGAGTCGGACATGACTGAAACAAATTAGCACACACACACAAGCACACACAGCACTAATGTAGGGGACAGTGGGGTTTTGGTCCTTCTCTGGAGGTTTCTAAAAGCATACATGGAATTCATCATGTAGGAGTCTCTCCTCCTACACAAGTGTGAACAGACTAGATACCATCTGGGTGTTTCTTCCTACCTGAGGTTGAGAAACATTCCAGGTGTCCGGACATATCAGTGCTTCCCCTGAAGCCTCGCTTCAGCTCTGTGTTGTCTTGAAGTGACAACTATGGTATTCCAAGCTTCACAAAATGTAACTGTCTTGTCAAATCAATAGACGAATTTTCAGGGAAGACCAAAAATTCTGTCAACCCATTCAGCCTTTCTAAGACTACGCATATATTGCCTTTCAATCAACCCAGACACCCAGAATAAATTGAAGGAGAAAAAACTTCCAGAGTAGAACTTACAGGCAGAGGTTATCCTGATGAAAAATGCAAATAGAGGAGAGAACCAATAAAATCAAATTTTTAAAATCCTATTATCTCGTTTTAGTCCCTGCTCACCTCTGCACAATGGTCCATTACAATGCGGTTTCCAGTGTCATTTTAAATATAACTGACATTGTTTCTGATCTTAAAGAATTTACTTCCCATTACCAAGGCATGACAGAAGTTCTAGCTTGGGATATGTCATTTCTGCCGGGACTAATCAGCTAGCTATTTTACCAACTAGAGGCATAATCACTAGCCATTCTGTGAAGTGTCTGTAAACTCTAAGTATGTCAGTAACTGCAGTCCAGGCATGCCGCTCACTTATAGGTAGCTCCTTTTCCATTATACAGCTTTTATAAAGCAGGTAGACAAACAAGAGCATCCCATTTTTGAGTAATTCTAGATCTTTCCAGTTTGGTTTCCTGTGTCTTTGCTACCTAAGAATAATGAAAATGACGATCAGTTTGAAAATGATGTCAATGATGCAAAGATTAACGACCTTTCTGTATATACGGTTATTTAACTAATGAATGCCCTTCCAAAATTATGATAATTTCTTTGTAAGTATATTCTCAAGCTACTGGATTTTTATAATATCATCTACCATGAGGCTTTGGCCAATTAACACATGTATACCTGTGGTGGATTCATTTTGATATTTGGCAAAACTAATACAATTATGTAAAATTTTTAAATAAAATAAAATTTTTTTAAAAAGTCAAAAAAAAAAAAGATTTTTAAAAGAAAGAAAAAAAAACAGACTTTAGAACTAAAAATTAAACAGAAGCACAGTTCCTCGTTTTTTCAGGCTCAGCACTCTTTGATGTACTGATGTACTGAGCTGCCTCAACAACAGTTGTGAAGGTCCACAATTTCTGTTTCTCTAAAGTAATCTCTGGATCCAGTGGTCCAAAGCAACAGTTACCTAACTTTGCAGATTTCAAGGGTTTCAAGATACGTCCCTTTTCTAACCCTCCTTACCTCAAAACCACCTTACTGAAGAGTGACTAAGCCCATAGGCTATTACATCAGACAGCCAAGGATTTAAACTTGGTCCTGCCTTTCCTGACTCCGTGACCTTAAGTATATTGTTTAACTTCCTTAAGTGTCTGTCTCCTCTCCTGTAAAGTGAGAGTGCCAATAGAAGCTCCTTCGTGAGACTCTTATGAAATAAAGTGGATAGGACAGTCATAGTGAGCACTACAGCAAAACCTGGTCCATGGTGAGCGTGCAATTCATGTCCATATGTGAAGTTCTGTGTTTATGGAACTCATTTTATGAATTTGATAAAGGTTGATCTAGACAATCCAAAACCTGAACTTCTACACCTCTGCATATGCACCTGTAACCATGGAAAATAGTAATTCATCAGTAATAGTTCAGATTGTCTTCTGGAAGTCACATACACTCTAGAATAATAAACGATTTCTTCTGAGTATAGAAAATGCATTTATTTCTGGGAAATTTTTCCCTGCTTAAGTATCCTGAATATTGATTTGAATATAAGATACAAAATATAACTGAAGTACGTCATCTGTCCCTTTAACAAAAGAAACACGGATCAAATGGTTTTCTTTGTTATTGATTTAACATCATGGCAAGACTAATATAGCCCTTTAATGCAAGAAATGAAGTAGGGGGCAGGGCCAATTTGATGTTGTTGATCTCTGGAATAAATGGAGTTTCTAGGCTCCTGTAAGCCAACAAAGGCTCCAGTTTGCTTAAAACATCTCCATACGTATAAACAGAACCCTCCGAGGAGAGATGAAGGCAGGAGGGGAAGGGGACGACAGACCATGAGATGCCCTCCACTATCAGACTAAAAGAAAGGCCTCAAAGTGCTTTGAGTAAGAAAACTCAGATTTAAACAAAAGAATCATCTCTATAATCAGTTCTCAGCTTTCTATAGTAATATTCAAGAGAGAGAAACTTTGGGCTGCTGCCTTAACTCTGTGTGTGTGTGTGTGTGTGTGTGTGTGCGTGTGTCTGTGTCTATGTGTTTAATCTGAACTATCAGTGGGCAATGGATATTGCTAAGTTGCCATGTTGGAAACATAACTTTCAGCTCATTGTTTGCAATGGTCCACAGAAGCAATCCATATAAGTTATCATTTGACTGATAGCAGTATTTACACCTCACTTTCACCAGGGTTTTTGTACCTGCCGTTTATTCTCCCTGGAGTATATATCGTCTTCACATAGATCCACAGGTCACACCTACATTTCATGCAGATTTCTGTTCAAATGTCACTTCCCTCACCACCTCCTATAAAAATAGCTCAAGCACACCCTCTGTACTCCATCATCTGCTTTATCCTGCTGCCTTATTGTTCTTTATAGCACTTACAACATAACACAGTTTCATAAATTTGTCTGTATAGGATTTGTCTCCCCCACCTCAATATAAGCTGAAGCTCCTAGAATAGTTTTGGTCACATAATAGAAATTCAATAAACATTTAAAAAATAAATTTATAAATATTGGACATCATTTATCCTAAAGCCAGAACATAGTCCTTTCTTTGGTCAATATTCTAGTTCCTTTAAAGGGGATAGAGAGATGAGAATATTCATCCAATAGAATTATATAATTTTTAGTTTCCAGGCCCTATTGCTAAGATACTTTGAAGTTTTCTTCAGTTTTCCTTTTAAAAAGGCTTCACTAATGGTTGACATATTCTATGACATATTTTTCACACTATCATATTCAGTTTTTTAAAAATCAACATGTATTTAACTTGTATCCCACTTATACCCAATTCTAGTGTCTAGAACTCTGGAAGTACAATCAAGAGTCACTTGATTATTACTTGGTAGTTCTGAATATATTTAACAGGTCTCAACAGCTCCTTGTTAAATGTCCTTCAAACTCATGACTTCTTGTAGAAATCATGAAAACAGAGTGGCTTAATATGGGCACAGCTGGTGAGGGGATTCAGAAAATTCCATCCCCCCACCAGCACACCGCTGCTGACTTGCTCTGCACCTTTGGACAAGCAGCCTTGTTACTCTGGGCTTCTATTTCCTTGCTGGAAACAAAATAACAGGACTTGCCTTCAGTGTCCTTTAGTCATTTGATGGCTGAGATTACTTCCTCCCTGGAGTGTACTCTCTACATTAGGGTGAAAGCCCCTCTGGGTGGAATGGAATAGGATCTGCCTAAATAGGAGCAGCCCCTGACTCCTGGGAAGAGAGAGGCTAAGACCTGCAGTAAATTCCAGTGAAGGCCACACAGTTACCAAGAGCTGCCATGTTGCCTTGTGGTCACTGCTGGTTTGAGAAAGATTCCAGCAAACATTTAACCCAGTCACTGCAACAAGGGAGAGGAGGTCTGGAAAGGATTTTCTAACTCTTCAGGAGGGCTCAGATGACTTTATACTTTGTCCTATGGATAGTCTAGACTCTGCAAAAACAATCTAGATCCTAAATTGAGGCAAAAATAAAACAGTGGTCTGAGATTAATGCTATCTTGCCTTATTCCATGAGCAGTGACAAATTTCTTTTCCTTACTCTCTTTAATACAATACATATTCACCTCTCTGTTAATGCCAAATATAGCACAATATCATGTTCTTATTAAATTTATCTCTTTTTCCCTTTGTTTGTTTTCAATTGGCTTATTGTTGCCTGAAACGGTTGTAAGTTTCCAGTTGAAGGGAAACGCATCTTTTAACCTGCCTGGAATAGCCCTAGAGGCAAAGTCCTTGAGTTCTTTAATGATGAGTGGTGTTAACAATATCATAATTGTCAAACTCCTCAAAGAAAAGTAGCATGGAAATGTAAACCATTCTTCATCTTAAGCTGTTCTTTTGTAATAAACTAGTGTCTTCTCTCTGAAATGTATCTTTTCCCTCTGTCCACTGGACAGATCAGGGGAGTGATACAGTTTGGCTAATGACCCATTAGCATCCAGATCCCAAGCACCTTGGCACAGTGGAGGAATGTTAAGTTCTGTGGATTTTACCTCTAGGACACAAGAGTGGTGGTGCCCGATACCTCCATGTTGTCATGCCCTCAGCCCCATAGCTCAAAAACAGTGAATCAGAACCCAGAAGTCAACATGAATGGGTAAGTGAAGCCCCTAACCAACAGACCAAACTGTCACCATGCCATAGAGGGCAACAGAATCCAAAGCCTGGAGAGGCCCCTTGTCCACACTTCCTCTCCAGCCCGTGGTTCTCCTCTTGGGGAAAGAGCATCAGTGGAGTAGAGATACCACAAAAGCCTGTGACATATCTTGGCCCCCAAAGAATCTTTTTCTTGCTGCATACAGAAATCACACCTCCTAATTATGCCATCCAGTCCTGAGAACATTAAAAGGCTAGTGCTCTGCTAGTGAAAATTCATAGGCACCTGCTCTTGATTTTCTTCCTACTTAGAATAATTTTCACACAGCTGTGATATTGCCAAGTGACTATTCAAACGTTGAGGCTCAGACAAGAAGGGATATGTTGGATGTTTGGGTTGTAATGATTTCAGCTCTTCCTCTTTTTTTACAGCATCATTAGTAATCTGTCATTCTAATAATAATAATTCCCTTTTGACATCATGGAGGTAAGAAGAAATCATCACTGACATCAAAAATGAGGTGATATTTCAGCAGTATTATTTCACTGAAGATAAAATGGAAAGCTTTATTACTCCCCATGCCTTTAAAGAAAGCTGAACAAGGCATATGCTGACCCTAGAGTTTATCTACTTGAGTTCCTTCCAGACTGATATGAAATAACTAATTTTAATTGTTCCAGCCAGAGTTTCAGAATGTGGTTTCCCCCAAAGCTTTCCATCTACATAATGGAAACTTTCTCAAAAACAAGCTTTATCCATCCATAACAACCAGGGGAATCAAAAGAAAAGTCTATTGTAACTAAGAACAATTTATAATTTTCATTCTTCAGCATACCTTTTGTTCCAAGTATTTAGAAATTGATTTCACTCAATCATGCAGTCAATACTGATTGTGTACCTGTTGCGTATTACACACTGGACTGGGTACTAGGAAGACAAAGATGGATAAAACAGAATCCTTGGTCCAGAAAACAGAGCAAGCACACAAAGAAAGGGCCAAGATAATAGAGATCTTGTTCAAGGATAATGGGAGGAAGTACAGACAAACCCTGACTTATGTTTTTACTTATGAACTTGCAACTTTACAAGGTGCAAGAGTGATACACATTCAGTAGAAACCATACTTCAAATTTTGAATTTTGATCTTTTCCTGGGCTACCAGTATATGGCACAGTAGTCTTATGATGGTGGGTAGCCACAGCCCTGTGATCATGAGGTTAATGGCTGATACCCTTCAGCCATTCTATATCCATTCTCTTTTTCACTTTCAGTGGTTTTCAGTACAGTTTTCAGTAAATTACATGAGATTTTCAATGCTCTTTTTAAACTCAGGTATAATTGCTTTATGATGTTGTGTTAGTTTCCGCTGTACAACAAAGTGAATCAGCTATACACACACACACACATATATCCCCCCTCCCTTTTGAACCTGCCTCCCACTCCCACCCATCTAGGTCATCACAGAGCACCAAACTGAGCTCCCAGTGCTATACAGCATATTTCCACTAGCTACCTGCTTTACATATGGTACTGTATATGTCAATCCTAATCTCCCAATTCATGCCACCCTCCCCTTCCCTCCTTGTGTCCAGATATCCATTCTCTACATCTGCATCTCTATTCCGGCCCTGCAAATACGTTCATCTGTGCCAATTTTTTTAGATTCCACATGTATGCAATAATATATAATAGCCAGACAGGGAAGCAACCTAAATGTCCATCAACAACGAATCAATAAAGAACTTGCGGTATATGTATATGTGTGTGTGTGTGTGTGTGTGCATGTGTGTGTGTGTGTGTGTGTGTGTGTGTGTGTGTGTGTGTGTATGCTATGCTATGCTATGCTATGCTAAGTCACTTCAGTCGTGTCCGACTCTGCGTAACCCCATAGACGGCAGCCCACCAGGCTCCCCCGTCCCTGGGATTCTCCAGGCAAGAACACTGGGGTGGGTTGCCATTGCCTTCTCCAATGCATGAAAATGAAAAGTGCAAGTGAAGTCGCTCAGTCATGTCCGACTCTTAGCGACCCCATGGACTGCAGCCTACCAGCCTCCCCCGTCCATGGGATTTTCCAGGCAAGAGTACTAGAGTGGGGTGCCACTGCCTTCTCCGTGTGTGTATATATATATAGGAATATTTTATATCTATATATAAAATGGAATATTACTCAGCCACATGAAGGAATGAAATTGGGTCATTTGCAGAGCTGTGGCTGAACCTAGAGTCTGTCATACAGAGTGAAGTAAGTCAATGCTCTCTTTACAACTAGACTTTGTGTTAGATGATTTTGCCCAACTGCAGGCTAATGTTAAGTGTTGTGAGCATGTTTAAGGTAAAGACTGGGCTAAGCTCTGATGTTCATTAGATCATCTATTATATGCATTTTCTACTTAAAATAGTTTCGCTGATGATGGGTCCATCAGGATACAACTCCATCTTGAGTCCAAGAAGATCTGTAAATGATTATGCCTGGTGGAAGAGGAGAGATTCTCAAAGAGAGTGTGATTTTAGACAGCTCTTAAAGGACAGACTTAACCTGACAGAGGTATTAGGGAAAGAACTCTACACAGAGGGAACAGTATCAACACAGAGATGAAAGCAGCAAGTGCATTGAGCAGAAAGAAATCTGGCCCTCAAGGGAATCAGGAGTGAAACCACCTAATTCAGCAAATGCAGATGGGAAAAGGAGTCTTAGTATAATACCAACCCAATGGGCTAATCAGTGCTCAGGATAACAAGAATGTGAAGATTAAGATTGTCTCATTCTAACAAAGCTTTTTGCTTTCCTTGTAAGAAAATGATGACTATCTTCCGACAAGGAGACCTAGAAGACTGTTCTCAGCCCCTAGAATAAGCATGTGGATTTATGTCATTGGATAATTCCTTTTGGAGTTTTCTCAATTTATTTGTCCTTTCATCATTCTGCCCTGTATGGAGGACTGGGATTTCCTTCCGTCACCTGCCTTGAATCTTAGACACTGGTATAAATAGACATTCTGAAAGCAGAAATATGATTTTCCAAGAATCAGTAACTCAAGGAAAAAAAAGAACTAAAATTTTTATGCATTGAAATCTTGGGTTGCAAAATGAATCAGAAAAGGAAGACTCACACAGACCTCAGTCACCCAATGACTTAGTCTGTACACTGTGAGGTGTTTAGATTCTGGGCAATGTCTGGATATTCGGCACAATTTAAGCAAAGCCTACATTTCAGCCAACCTAAGGTTTCCCTTATATGTACCATTTACTAAAATCCCTGGCTTTAAGGATGATAGCTTTTTTCTCACTAAAATAAAATTATTTGCTCTTCAACTTATTTACTTCTAATGCTGGTTAGCTATTGAGCCTTTCTAGTAATTGTAGCAACTTTTATAAACAGTATTATCTTAGCACCCAATCCTTTTGTTCCAGAGAATTCTCTGCATGTCAAATCCGTTACAATTCATCTGCAATTAAATAACTTTTCAAGTGAACAGCAGCCAATGACATAAAATCTGAATGTGATAACCATGCAAATATTCAATATGTTAAGTGATATTTTAAAAATCAAATATAGTATACAGCTATTGGATTTTCAGTATGGGCAAAATTTTACCCTCTCTCTCCCTCTTTACAGAAAATACAATTTTATATTCCTGTATTGAATGCCTAATTACTTTTTTAAAAAATAAACTAAACACAAATAAAAAGAAGAAAATCTTTTTTTCTCTATATTTGCAGTGTCTGCATAGGCTTTCTCTTTCTAGCAAGGATAATATGAAACTTTGGTGCTTTGTGTTGCAGAGTATTAGCTGAGCTGCTTTTTAACCACTTGATTTTATTTATTTTTCTTTCTCAAACATCTTTTTCTTCTCTGAATAATCAGTGCTCTCAGTTACTCTCAAATGCATCTACGTCTCTCACTGTAAAGCTAGTGTAACCCTGTGCAGTACACACCCAAACCCTGCAGGAGCCATTTAAGAGATCCTTTTATTTAAGTCAGCTCTCAGGACAGAAAGGGAAATCACATCCCCAGTTGGTTCCTGACTTTTTCAGTACAAGATACAAAGGCTAGAAAAGAGAACTGGACAAAAAATAGGTGTGTGTGTGTGTGTGTGTGTGTGTGTGTGTGTGTGTTTTGCATGTGCTAAAGCCACACAGAGCTGACTCACAATAAACAAACATGCATTAGGGCTGGTTTTCAGTCACTTTATAGACATATGCATTCATAAATTTTGTGACGGTTGTAAGAAGCCGACTTTGATGAGACCAAACTCATAGACGAGCTTTCGATCGCTGGAGCAACCACAGTCTAACTTTATGTTGACAATTTATCAGCTCCTCTCCGTCAAGGAAAATTGTTTTTTAGTGCTTGCCTATTAGCAATCACATGCATAATATGAAATTGAGTTTTGGGGAGGACGGCCTGCCATCTGTCTTTCTGATATTTTTTTTTTCAGTCTTTCATGCTCAAGTTCAGCCCTCTGTGTATCAGAATGCTGTAAAACAGGATTCATCCATAAGATGGGCACTTAGCAAGAAAAATGGGCCAGATACCAGTGCTATCTTAGAACCTACAGACTCTCGAAAAGGGAAAAGCATTGATACCCCAATCTGTGCATTATCTTTTCAGTGCTCTTCAAGTTCTGCCTGCCTCTCAAAGCCAACAGTTCATTAGTGTGCTTCAAGATGCATTGAGACACTTTTATAAAAATAAAAATTCAAAGAGAAAGTGGAAGGCAAGGTGAGGTTAAGGAAATGGAGCGCTAAAGGATTGGTGTGAAGAATGAAAAAGATGTATTTAGTTTCCCTTCCAAGCTCCAATATGCTAAGATTTTTATCAATAATATTGTTTTTCTGCAACAATACCTGCCTCTGGGAAAATCTGCTGGGTAGCTGTCAGGATTATACTTCTCAAAATATGCTTAAGATGATTCTGGTAAATTGATAAAAAATAGTACATGCTGCAATGGAAAGGATTGCTCAAAAGAACATTCCCAAGCCTTTCATGTGTAACTGCATTTGTGAGGCAGGGCATTTATTATGCTATAAATTCCACCACTGATTTTGGCCACTTCAGATTGATTCTGCAGTAACTGTAAGTAATGAACCTTCCAGAGCCAAGGGGGAGGAAAGCTGGAGGAGGAGAAATAGCCAGTACACTTGTGGCTGTGGGAATACAAATCGTAGGCTTCATTTAGTTACAGCTCTTATCAGATCATGCAGCCAATACCCAACAAAGCAGGAAAATATATATCCAGAAAAATCCACGGGTTCCTTGACGTGAATCCAGGAACTACGACTGGAAGAGCCCTTCTTAGGGAAAGAAAGACATTTTTCCCTGAGCCTTTACTTCCCAAACTTGTTCTCTCTCACCTTTTTAAAACTTTTTGCCACCTAAAGTATGGGCAGATGTCCATCTTACAAGAGCAACAAAATACAGAGCTGTCTTTTTCTAGGGAAAAGTTATCGCTGCCTGAAGCTTGGCTTCCTGCTGTTCTGAGGTCAGTCCCAGGATATCTCTCTTGTCAGTTCAGACTTTTGGAAAGAGGAAAATTGGTTACTCTGGAGTTGATAACGTGCCTGTTAAGAAACTAACGTAACCAGTGAGAAGAACAGCAGGAGAAACAGCACTCAGACCTGCCCCGGAACCCCCACGAGCAGGGCCCGGGAGGCTGGAGATAGAAGGAGTGAATGAAAGAAACTAAGACAGCAATAGTCTGTGGAGTGGTGAAGCAGTACCATCTAATATTAAAGAGCTCTTCTTTTCTCTGATGTTCTTTACAAGTGAGCGCTAAGAACACAGGCAGGGCATGGGGATGGAACACACTGTGGTTTGGGATCATGGGTGTTGGCAGAGCAAGCAGAGAGACTTCAGGAAGATGGAGCAGCGAGAGGAACATGGAAAGGGATGATGACATGAAAGACAATTTTCACCAGCCAAGGAGGTCCTTTGTTCATTCTAGTCTCCTCTCCTCTCTGACCTCACTTTCATAGGATCCTTAGGAGCGGGGGGCAGGGGAAGTGTTGGGAGGGGCAGTGACCTGGGGTCAGCCCCAGAATGTTGGCTCTGAGGTGATAATATGAGCCTAGGGAGGCCAGGGCTTCAGTGAAGTGTGGACAGGTGATATTTCATGTCAATCCTGGGGTCTGTGTCCCCATTCCCTTCCCACTGAATTTTCAAAAAATACAGAGGCACAAATAGACAATCCATCTCAGAGAATGACAGAGCACCCTCACTGTCCATTTGTCCCCAAGGCCAAATACCACAAATTCTTTTGAGATTCTTTGCCTATATGTTTTTTCCCATTCTCTCTTAAGAAACATAGAACTGTAGAGTTGAGAGGTCCATAGATGTGGTACTTGACTACTGTGAGGAAAGGCTGACTTAACAGACTATTGGGACCTTCTGAAATATGCACATTTCTTACTGGGACGTTTGGGGTCTACTACCTGCCATGTGAGGTCTTACATGAGAGACCAACACTATTGCAGGACAAGTCTTTAGGTATGGGCATGCCGAGTTAGCCAAATGGAGAAGCCCAGGGCCAACCATGGGGGTGAGTGCTAGACAACACAAGCAGGGTACCAGGCCCAAAGAGGAGGTTTCCAGCTCCAGAGGAAACCTGAGCAAAAGCCTCTCCCTCTATGTATCACTGGTTACTATTGGCACTCACCATCAGTGCCCACACCTAGCACCTCACTAGCCTATCTGGGCACAGACTACAGGAGAAGGCGAATGGCGTCCCAGTCAAAGACCTGCAACGTCCCACCTTGTTTCCTTTTCTTAGAAATGAAAAGTCATTCACAGAGAAGGACTTGCTTCCAAGCTCTGCCTGATGGTTCTGCCAAAGGCAGAAGGGAGCCCTAATACTTCTGCTACTTCTAATTTGGTGAAATCTGTTACTTCTAGTGCTCGTGTTGGAATTTGAACATATCGCTTAGAAAACCAGAATTCTTAGAAGGACTGAATGCTGGGGAACTCCCAGAACTGTTTGTAGTATCTTTTACAAATCAGAGGAAGATAGAAAAATGAGCCTATCAATAGATAGAAGGATTGTTCTATGTTTTTCCAAAATAACTATAGACAATTCAGTAGGGATGTTTATGATTGGTGAAGACTACCATAGAATCCATTTGGTGAGTTGTATAAAAGTTAATTGGAGACTAAAATATTTGTACAGAAACTGAGTCACATGTCATTGAAATCTAAACTCTCTACAGCTATCAGTTATGTAATAGTCATTGTTTTTGTCCAATAGCTACCAAGAAAATTAATAGAAATAATCTGTAAATTATTAAAAGCTGGAAGTAATCATCAGCACAGATATTTGTAAATAGCTCTCATATATGTAATGCCTACATGCGTGCTCTGTCTCTTCAGTCCTGTCTGACACTTTGTGACCCCATGGACTGCAGTCCGCCAGGCTCCTCTGTCCATGGGATTTCCCAGGCAAGCATACTGGAGTGGGTTGCCTTCTCCAGGAGATCTTTCCCACTCAGGGATCAAATCTGTGTCTCCTGCATTGCAGTTATATTCTTTACCTCTGAGCCACCAGGGAAATCCCATATATGTAATGACTAATACCAAAAATAATCTTGTAAAGTGTTTTTGGTAACTTGGTAGAATATACTAAGCCATGGTCTTAAAATTAACAAATGTAGGTTTTAGTCCTGATTTTGCCATTTGGTAAGAGCTGGACACAACTGAACAACTAACACTTTCACTCTCACTTGCCATTTGGTATATATTTGATCTTAGGGAACTCATTTAGCCTCCCTCAATCTGTGGAGAGCAAATAACAGCACCCTTTCTGAAATAGAGTTATTATGAGGTTAAATGAGTGAAAATGTTCTGAAATCTCCAAGTGTCTGTTAGTAGCCAATATTATCCTTATTGGATTATAACGGTAAAATCTAGGATTTTTTTTAGCATTTCAGAAGATATTGGCTTATCTCATGTTTATCACTACAAATTGAGCTTTTCCCCATTTTATTTCTGGTCTTGAGGCATATATTTTTGTTTAGAAAGGTTGTTTTTAATATTAATAGAAGCCTACAGATTACCCATTTTACTTCTGAGGAGGACACAGGACAGGAAATCTGTTCTCAAGAGGAGGAGGAAATGTCTGGAAGTCACCACCATGGCTCCATCCTCACAGTGGGGGCTGTGGGTTGCCTCAGGGAAACGGATTCCGGAAGTGGCCGTGAATCCACTGTTGATGTGATCAGGCTGCATAAAGATGGTGCTCACTTTGGTTATTGTTATTAGCTTTCTAATGTTAATAGTAGACAACTGTGAATTTGTTTCGTGATTGACACCTTAAATATTGCTCTTTGCATTGAGATCAAGTGTTTAGTTACCAGAGTCAATAACTAGTAATACACTTTATGATCCCTGAAAAAGAAATAAGGGTGCTCTTCAGGGCAAGAATAAGCCAAACTCACTGGACATTTCCTATGGTTCCAACAGGGTGGCTTCTTGAAATATCTAGTTGTATTCCAGGAGTGATATACCACAAGGGGAATCTTACCAGTATATATTTTCTAAAGATAATTTTGTATTGACATTTTTTCAAGCATTAAGGGAGCAGTGGACAATTCCAGACTCAGCTGGATCAGAAGAGGAATTGAGAGTGGCAGGAGATACAGGATGGTCCATGGAAAGGGCGAACCTGGAGGACCTTCGGAGCTGTATTTCAGCTCTGGAATCACAGACACTTTGTCTCTGTGGCCTCCAGGTCCTTACCTACCAAATGGAAATACCTGCTCTACCTCCTTTAGAGGCTACTCCTTTAGAGGATCAAAAGCAGCAAAGTAGGTCAGGGACAGTGGGCTCTCACCCAGTACGCAGATGCAGTGTCCAAGCAGTTGCTCATCAGCTGAGTACCTCCCCTGGTCTGTGTCCTGGGAGGTAGGTAGAGAAATAAAAGACACACTCTGTGCCTTAAAGGCACAGAGGGAGACAGAGGGAGAGACAGGAAAAGAACAATCCCAGGTACTCATCTCTAGTGTTGATTGGGCGGTAGAAACAACAGAAGAAATTCAAAGGAAAGGGGACAACTTTGGGCTAGAGTAGCCAAAGAAGAGAAGAGATTTGATACAGATCTTGACAAGTGATTATTATTATTACTGATGGAGGGGGATAGGGAAGGAATTCCTGGTCTGAGCGGTGTGTGCATAAAGGTACAGAGAAGCTGAATGCAAGGCAGCTTGGGAGATGATGTGCAAAGCATTTGGGGTCTAGGGAGGGAAGTTATGGAAAATGAGGTTATAAACACTCTAACTAAATGGTCCCAAGACTTTCATGAAGCTAAAGGGGCCAAATTTTTTTTATTCCAGAATCAAGTTTCTTGAATATTGAATAATAAGAGTAATAATTATAATAGTTTCTATCTAAATGATGGTGTATGTTTTCAAGGTATCTTAGATGCACTGCCTGCCTCATTTGGTTCTTTTAGCAATTCCGTAAGGTAGCGGTGGTAAGGATGCTCATGCCCATATGACACAGGGGAATCGAAGGCTCGCTGAGGCTGTGGGGCTGCTCCAAAGTTCCACCACAAGGAGATGAGGGAGACCATGTCACTCCTGGTCTGCTTTCCTCTGTGTGAAAATACTTCAGGAAGGTGAACCTGGCACCAAAATGCCAGATGGGCCAGTGTGGGGAAAAAATAAGACAGCCCAGTTAGGAAGCTGCCCACCAAGTTGCCCAGATATAACATCAGTAGTAAGAGACATGGTAAAGAAGAATTCTCAAGCCTTGTTGGTGGATTGGCTCTGGGAACAGAGGATCAAAGATGAGCCCAAGAGAAATGATGCACTCCATACTTTGAGCCTTAGTGATGAAATGGAAGAGTTACTAAAAATAGAGAGTGGTCCAAGGTTCTAGCCTAAGAGCTGAACACTAGCCTTACCCACATTTCTCCTTTACCCTCATGCCCACAGGCTGCCAGCCATTCCTTTCATTCACCTTCCTGTTAGCCCACTCACACTCTAAGTACAGATAGACGGGGATGAGCTCCTTAATGACTATGATAGACCCAATGCCTGGCTAGAGCACTGCTTGATGAAGGCTACGTAAACACTGATCATTCGAATGAATGAATGAGTGAATAAATTACTGAATGAGTACCCTCCCTTATGGTTTTCTTCGTATATCTCAAGTCATATGATCTTTTCTTTAAAAGCAGTTCCCACTTTGTCTACAAAATAGTCATCTTCCCTTTGTAAGGCAATCACTGCTTTCTACCATCCAGCCAGTTTTCTGTGCCCCAGCCTTTTCCCCTTACTCTCCTTTCTTCTGTCTCTGCCCTCCTCTCAATTCCTACATGCCAACAGCAGTCTTGTATCTTTGGTTTTGGCTTATAGTAGCTCTTGGCCTTACAGGCCAATCAGATCCTACTGGTCCATAAACATTTAGCTCAAGGACTGCCTCCTCCTAAAGCCCCTCCCCACTGTGCCTAGCCAGGACATTCCCCCATACGCTTTGCATTTCCAGGGATTCTTTAGGGCTGGGCTTATATTTATGTCCCTAAGTCTGTTCCCATAAGGCCTGGCACAATGGTAGCACCTACTAAGGGTTCAAACTGCAAAAGAGCTGCTTAGGGAAGAAGGCAATAAGCTTTATATTCATGTGTGAAAGTCCTCAGTTGTATCTGAGTCCTTGTGACCCCATGGACTATACAGTCCATGGATTCTCTAGGCCAGAATACTGGAGTGGGTAGCCTTCCCATTCTCCAGGGAATCTTCCCAACCCAGGGATGAAACCTGCATCTTCTGTGCCTCCTGCATTGGCAGGTGAATTATTTACACTGTGCCACCTGGGAAGTGTGGGAGACTTGGGTTCAATCCTTTGGTCAGGAAGATCCCCCAGAGACGGAAATAGAATCCACTCTAGTATTCTTGCCTGGGAAATCTCATGGACAGAGGAGTCTGGTGGGCTACAGTCCATGGGGTAGCAAAGAGTTGGACACGACTGAGCAACTAAACAACAATTATATAAAGAAAGTGCTTCCCTTTCTCTGCCTTTTAAGATGCAAAGTAAGTTTGCTTTAATATCCAGTGTGTTTTTGTTTTTTTTTTTTAATCCCTTACTCAGCAGAGAAAGCCCATTCAAACAAAAGGAAGAAACTGACATATTTTGGATTGACAGATGTCAAGGGACACTACCATCTAATTTCCGTGTTGATTAATTTGAAGGTAATTTTCTGGTAACCCAGGCTTCCAAAACAGTATTTTAAGTGGCATGTTGGTAAAAGAAAATTAATTTTTCTGTGTTAAACTTGCCAGCTTTTGAATTAATTGCATGAGCATAGCAATCAATTAATAAATTGTTAAGCAAACAAGGGAAAATCGGTCAATTAAAAATGACAAAATTGATTCCAAGGGTAGATAAACCAAAAAATTGTCATAACACTCATTTCTAAGTTTGACTATCCTGCCTCTGTACGATCTGCCTCCCACTTTTCACACAGCATTCAAACTGTTGAAGCTTTATTATAATTTCTTATAAATAAATTACCACCTAAGCCGCCTTTGCTGCTTTAGTGGGATTAAGGAAATCAAATACAAATAGCAGTTCTCTGGGAGCTCAAGGAGAAGGTCACTGCTTTGGGGGAGTGTGCCACCCAGAGTCCTCTGCACAGGTGTTTTTGGAAGGAGAGCCTTGGCCACGTGGACCAATGTTCTCTAAACACTTGCCAGTCTTCTGCAGGAGTAACCGCTATACATTGTCTTTCTCCTGGTCATAAACTCAGACGTATTCCAGAAATGGGACAACGCGGCGAGCAGCAGGACTGAGTGACTGTGTTTGCCTTCTTGGAACATTAAATTTGAATCTTTGTAAACGCAGTGCCTCTGTACTTTTCCATATGTCGCCAAACGCAGCCTGGGATACCTGGATTTGGTCTCCTGGCCTGGATTAGAAAATTTGTCCCCCTGCTTAAAAAGACAGATGCTTTGGAAGTGATACTTAGAGAAAATAGAAAGGATAGAATTTGTCTTGTGCAAGTTATCTGCAGGCTTCATAGGCTTTATAACTTGGAGCACCTTTGTGGCTGTTCACCTGGCCCGCTGTGCTTTTCTTTGGTCCTGACTCAATGGTGTGTTTTATCAGACTGTTCCCCCTCTGTCCTCTCAGATGTGGACTAGAAAAACCAGGGATTGGAGCAGGCACATCACTAATTCCCTCAGTTTCCAATAGCATTTATCATAAAGGATATGTGTAAAATTTCTAGAACTATTTATGTTTCAGCATGTAGAAGATTTCTGAATTCACTCTGAAAAAGCGACTAAAGACATACATCTAAACTTCTATGTCTTACTGAATCTTCACTTGGATGTTGACAATGGCTCAATCTTAACAGAACCAAAACAAAACACACTCCTCAAAATGTTTTGCCATCCACTAGTCCTTTCCACTCCAGTAAGTGGCACCATCTTCCATCCTGAGCAAAAGCTTAGGAGTATCCTTTGAGTCTACTCTTGACCTCAGACCCTATCTAATACATCAGCAAATTCCATCAACTCTACCTTCAAAACCCACAACCCAACTACTTCCCATCATTTCCTCCTGGACCACCATCATTTCCCTCACCAGGACTTCTGTAGGAGCCTCCTATTTGGTCTTCCTGCTTGCACTCAGGCCCCCAGAGCAGCCACTGACAACAGCCAGAGACATTTCTCAGATCTTATCCCTTTCCTCTGTGGGTCCTTTTCATCACTACAACCCCTGATCCAAGAACAGTGTCCAGCAATAGATTCGTCTCAGCAAAACTTTTGGGATGAATGAAATCATGGAGTTTGAATGGGGTACATCAAATGCTGAAGGAGCATTTGGATGTTTGAGAAGCATTATCTGACCAGTTATAGACCAGGAGAAGAGTAAGACACTGCCCTTGAAGCTGAGTCACTCATACATCTGCCAGCCCTCTGCTCACCTTATTCCTCCCTTCGCCATTGCTATGGAGCAGAGGATGTTGTGGGTGAGGAGGGTGGGGGTGGGGTTATGTCTGCCTAAACCAAGGCAGGAATTTAAAAAAAAAAATCAAGTGCTGATTCTGGTTCTTTTAAACAGTTGCATACTTACTTGGCAGTCATGATAGCACAAGTCACTCCTATAATCAAAAGAATCATTACTTGTTTTGCTAAAATCCCAAGGAAATAGCTCAAGATGTGATATTTCAGCACTAATGAGGTTGTGCCTGAAGAAGTGGGATTTTAATTGTGATGGATTTAGAGAATCCACTGCAAAACTGCAGGAGAACAGCATGCTCTTTCCAGTTCCAGGGAAAGTGCATTAATATCCCATGTTTTTGTTTTATTTAGTCTTGGCTGGCTGTGTAGAGAATCACCTAAGGTAATGGCAGAGCTAGAGGGACTACATCAAATAGAACCCTATAAAGAAACTTTATTTTCTCCTCCCATGCTATGAAGGGAGGCTGTAGGACTGAGGAATATTTGTCTTGAGTTGCCTTACAAGCTACTAGATTGATTTCCTTTGCTCCTGACAGTTCTGATCCCAAAACAACCTCTCTACCACCTTCCATCTTTCAAAAGTTGAAAGTCACCGCTTGAGAACCCTGGCTTGCTAAGCCTTTACACGGCGGGTGGAGGAAAGGGGTTTCTGCAGGATTTTACTTCATGCCGAAGACTGATGCGGGCTGGGTAGGATCGCTTCTGGTGCAAGTCTGCATATGAGCAGTATTGCTGATTACTTCATTAGAACCCTGTGCGCTTCGAGAGCCATATGCTTTCAAGTTTCTTTAAATGGTATTAGGGAAAAATATCCTCCAGGCATTATTTTTAAAGGGGACTTCAAACGTTCCCCAAGAAAAAAAAAAAACTATAGCACGTTTGAACTCCAGGGGGTTGCAGGAGAAATCTTACTTAGCAAGACTGTGAAAATGGAGCCATCTTTTCAGTTTCAGGGTAAAATAAGTGTTGGTCACAATCAGGGATAAATTTGAAATGTGGATGGAGAAAGATGCAGAAAATCTCCAAATCCTTGAATCCTTACCATAAAATAGCAAAGAAGATGATGACTTGAGGAAGGAAAAAAAAAATTATTTTAATAGTTCTCGTCTTACATTCGATGGTATAAAGAGAATGGAAGACTCTCCCTGCATCCTGCAGAGTGCAAAGGTCCACAGTTCTTCCCATTCCGTGCCATGTAGGAGACACTTCTAGAATTATTTTCCCCCTGTGCTACATGTATCCAAACTTATATTTTAAAGACATGGAAAGCAAGGCTACAGGTAGGGGTGAAGCTATTCATTTTGAGTTTCGCTGCAGAGCTCTGCTCCAGAGGTCACATCAAAGAGACCCTTCTCTAAGTTTTAACCCTCCTTTTCTAAACAGAGTCCAACCTGATGTCATTTAATGCATTGATGCCTGGATTTCTTCGGCATCATAGTTGCATTATTACATATCAAAAGGACTCTTGACAAATTCCCTCGAATTGATAATTCTAATTTCTTATGTATAACTATTCTGTATTCACTCAGAGGACAGCTGCATTGTATGCTAAACCATGAATCGGAGAAATTGGTCCCTTTGTATGTAGGTTTGTATTAAATTGAGATGCTCTCTTTTTTCCCCTGTTTGTTCCCACACTTGAGTTCCTGGTGTCAGTTTGTATTTGGCTTCTTGAGCATATTAAAGTTTTTCTAGTGCTTATGATGTTCTTGCCAAGAGCACACTTGCAGCAATCTGCACCAGAACAGTCTTTGTGCCAATTACTTCAAAAAGTATTCTTTAAAATGAAAAGAGGGAGGGGGATTTTTTTTTTCAGGGAATTTTTCAGGTTATAGTGTGGTGGTTTCAATTTTAATTTTTTAGTCTGTCTTCCTGAAATGATGACTGCTCAGCTCCGGGATGTGTGCATCTTTGGGTTGTTTTCTCTCTTTTTTTAAAAAGCCTTTCTACAAAATGGAAGTTCTGGTAAAGACGTATGCTTAACAGGGATAATCAGTAGGATGGAGGAAACTGCTGATACCACACCCTCATCTATTTAAACAGCTCTGGAAAGGAAACTGCTAGAAGCTTGTTAAAGAGTTTCCAAATGTGTGACTGTAAATGACTATCTCTAATCATGGCTGAATAAACCAAATGCAGCAAATGAGCTGGTGACACGCACCCAAGTCATATGAGTGTTCTGAACTACATATCCTGAATGGATAATAACCCATGTCAGTGCCATGGGGTCCTTTGAAGGTTAAAGTCCTAAGTTTTCATCAAGTTATTTATATAGAGATAGAGACATATTCGGGAAAACAAATGAGGAAAAGTGGGCGGAACATTCCCCCAGAAATGCACTGCTGGACAGGAGAGGGTCCCTGGGTGAGAGATGAGGAGACTTCTCTTTTCTTCCTGTGTCTGCCACTCACTGGCTGTGCGTCCTTGGGCAAGACACTTCACCTCACTGAGCCTCAGTCTCCACGACTGTAAGGTGGGCGGATGCACGAGGTGGTCTGCAAGGCACTCCCCCAGCCCCAGCGCACTGTCTCGCTGGGGGGCCACACACAAAGAGGATTTGGCAGGGAGTGGATTCATTCACTCCACAAAGCAAGACGTTTTGAGAGGCCTGTCATTCCTAGAAATTGCTCTCATTAAGGATGAGATATAGGGCAGAATGAAGCAGCCTTATAAAATATCAGCTATAGCAGACGGAGGGCAGGTTGAGAAACATTTCAGAAAATGTCCTTTCCTAATCAATGCCTAACACGTAACATCCAGGCCTCACGAAGAATGGAACCAAGATAATACAGATGGTAAGTTATAGAGGTTTAGGGCTTTGATGATGGCTCAAAGCTTCATGTTTAAACATGCCAGATTTAACAGACACCACAGCAAGGAAGGGTCTCAGACCCCATGTAGTTAAGCCCACTCGGTCTCCCAGTGAGGAAATTGACGCAGAGAACGGAGCGCCTTGCTGCAAACACAGAACTGAACATTGCCTGAGTGTGCCAGAAAAAGTGAGGCACCTTGGCTCCTACTGTGCATTCTTTGTTTCTTGCACCTATTTGGGTCTAAAGTGCCTAGCTTAAGAGAATTCCTTGTTCTTGCATTCCTGAAGAGTTCATGTTACCTACAACAGCCTCCTGGGAAGGGATCACTTTTAGGTTTGATCTGTAAGGAGTTTCATGTCTGAACTTGGGGAATGTCAGGACTTTCATTATTCCACAATATTTAGGACCCATCTGTCTGCGTTCAGGTTTTTCTTAATTATCAGAAATTCAAGTCCTAGTATGTGTGTGTTTTCCCTTTAAGAGGAACGGCTGCTTTAAAAAAAAAATGTTTCAGCTCCTGAGACAGCAGAGTTGCCCTTCCACAAGGACTGGTCTACCCATCCACGTGGATAATTGTCTTTATTTCTGTATCCTCTGCCACTGAGGAAGAGAGGAGGAGCTGATTCCCATATCTTGGAGCTCTTCCTCTGAAGGCTTTTCCTTCTTAACAAAATGTAATCATTTATTCTGCAGACCTTCAGGCCAGGTGGAGGGGACAGAGTGCCTGCGTGCTAAGTCGCTTCAGTCACGTCCAAATCTGTGCAACCCTAAGGAGTGTAGCCCACCAGGCTTCTCTATCCATGGGATTCTCCAGGCAAGAATATTGGAGGGGGCTGCCGTGCGCTCCTCCAGGGGATGTCCCCTACCCAGAGACCGAATGCCTCTCTTACATCTCCTGCATTGGCAGGCTGGTTCTTTACCACTAATGCCACCTGGGAAGCCCGGGGACAGAGAAGAGCTGCCCTAACCTTTCTCAGGAGAGCAGAGAGCTCTCTGGAGCTACTATCTTCACACAGACAAGCACTCAGCAAGGTCCACAGCTATCTCTGGCCACTTGCCGCAGAATTAGTATAAATTCTGTTAGCCAACAGAAACAAAGGTGTGCGAGACTAACTCAGAACAAGACGTGTCACTAAACTCAAGAAACTGACGTAAAACATGCCTTCGACAAAGATGAATGGAGCAAGGATAAAAAACAGAAAATATCTGAATTATCTGTTTCCTAATAGGAGCTCGTGAGTGCTCAAGAAAAGAAAGAATATGATATAGTGTTTCCACAGGCATCTATAGGTGAAGGATCACTTGGCATAAGTCTAATTCCGGGTCTTTTTTTTTTTTTCTGTCTTTAATGCTGTTGGAAATACAATTGCAGTCAGTTACACTGGGAAGAACTGCCTCTGTACCTCAAGTCAGGGACATTAAGCCATAGGGGCCTCCAGGGGCCGTGAGGGGCGATATCCCTCCTCCACATCAAGTGACAGAGGACTAAAAACGCTGCCCTCCACAGAGGTAGTGTTCCTCTGTCCTTCTCTAGGAGACTTTAATAAAGTAACTGAATGAAACGAAATTTGATCAGATGTGTATAGTTCAGCCTTCTTGCTTTGCCCCTTAACAATTTATAAAGGTGTTTCTACCCATGGTCCTGTTTGATTAAATGATATTTGAAGTGTTCCACTCTCTGAGAAAATGTGGTTTATAGCCTTGGCATACATTTACATAATCTCCTTAAGGAAATCTCTTCAGCTTACTTAAACTATCCCAATAAAAAAAAAAAAAAATCTTATCTCTGGTAGAAGAAAGACTGTTTTCTCCAAAAGGAATAGGAAACAAATATGGAGTCTGACCACATTTTGAGAATCTAAGGCTCTAATTGTAGTTACATTTTTTATGTTATATATTTGAAGCTTGTTAACAGAGATGGATGAGAAGCAATTGCTGTGTTTGGAGGATACAGTCATGTAAGAAAAGAATGCTGTGGCTAATGTTTTTTAAATGTGGATTTTAAAAATAATTTTTTATGTGTTGCCTTGGAAAATGTTTATACATTTAAAAAAAAAAAAAACTGAGGGTGATAAATTACCACCAATCTCTCAAGCTCCCCACTGGAGCCATCAAATTAAGGGTTAACCTCCCAGGATTCCCCTGAATTAATCAAGAGCTAAGCCAGGGGCAGGCTGGGCTAGGGAGAAGGGACTGGCAGAGCTCCACCTCCCCAGAGACGCGTGGGACATAACACTGCAGCCCCCAAGTAAAGGAGCCTTGGCAGGGCTCCCAGCGCCTCCCTCAGGCAGCCCTGTGCACAGAAAACACGCCCCAATCCCACATGAGCCCAGGGTTTCTGCTTATCAAGAGCTGATCCTCCACTTCCAGGGAACCAAAACAAGGGGTTGTGTTTACAGAGTAGAGGGGTTTTCAGCCCTGATTTAACCGTAAATGTACATCTTTTTTTGCTCATTTAGGAAGCAGTCTGTGATAAGCCACTGGGTCATTTTTCTAAGATGTCTAGATCCATTCAGCTCTAGATAAAGATGCAGCTAGATGGACCCAAGAGTGGTAGTTTAGTCACTAAGTCATGTCCCAACTCTTGCAACCCCAGAGACTATGGCCCATCAGGCCCCTCTGTCCATGGGATTCTCCAGGCAAGATTACTGGAGTGCATTGCCATTTCCTTCTCCAGGGGATTTTCCCAACCCAGGGATTGAACCCAGGTCTCCTGCATTGCAGGCGGATTCTTTACTGCCTGAACCACCAGGGAAGCCCACTTTGTGACCCAATGGCCTGCCCTTCAAACAAAACTGAAAGAATGGCTATGCTAACCACTGGCATAAAAGCCCTTGGAATGCTGGGAGGCATGCAGTTTCCAGGTTCCTTTCCAGCTTTAAAGAATCCAGAGTTTGGGGCATAGGACCTTGGAATCCCTATTATTTGTGTGTGTGTTATTTTTTTAATTGGAGTATAATTGCTTTACAATGTCATGTTAGTTTCTGCTGTACAACAAGGTGAATCAGCCATATGTGTACATGTGTCCTCTCCCTCCCACCACCTTGAACTCCCTGTGCTATACCACAGCTTCCCTCTAGCTAGCTGTTTTACACATGGTAGTATATTTATGTCAAACCTAATCTCCCAGTTATCCCACCCTCCCCACTCCCCACCATCATGTACTTGTCTGTTCTTTACATCTGCATCTGTATTCCTGCCCTGGATCTAGCTCTCCAAGTGATTCTTGTACATGCTCAGATTTAAAAAAGACTAACCCTAGAGGGTTTGGGGTTTTAAATAAATCCCTGATATCAGCATTAGGTGTTGTGGGCTTTCCAATTAAAGAGCAAAATATGTTTCCCCCATGTGCCTGGCTCATTTAGTTATTTGCGTATAGGACAGAGCAAGTTGACTTCGGCTGTAAGAGGAAGAATGCCTCCTTCCTCATGTTTATGCATCATGAGTCTTTGCTTTCAGGACCTTAGGATCTCAGTGAAAACATAGAAATTAGCCCCTGGCTTCCTTCCTTCCTTCCTCTGCCTACCAGAGTTGGGAATGCCCTTACCTACAGCTCTAGGTCTGTCCACTTCTGCAACCCCCCCTTGGTGAATCTTTTCAGCCATCAGACCAAGCATCAACTGGTTGTACTCAAATTACATTCCCCTTCCTGCTCATCTCTTTAACAGTCAAACAAATGGAGTCCCTGGGAATTCACACTTTCTCATTGTCGTCCTTCTACCTGAGAACTGCTGGGGTTCCTCTTCCTTAACTTTGCCCTGAATACTTCCCTTGTACCCAGTCTCACCTCCTTTCTTCTCCACCACCAGAGCTGCCCTTAAGTTGAGCCCATCTAAAACTCTCTCCAGTTCTTGCTAGTCCTCTAGCCTTAAGTGCTAAATCCTACCCAAGCCTGAAGAGCCCTGCTCTTAAGGAAATTTTTAGGGACAAACTTTCAGAAAGCCTCCTCCCAGCCACGTGGTTCCTGAATTGATCAGCACCTCTAGACCTAGTTGATGATGACATTCCGCGTCCACCTCTCCTCTGTTGCATCTCCTCTGGCCCTGGAAGAGGCGTGCATCTTTACCTGCTCCCTGCCAAGACCCAATTTCCCCCTGGACCTCTCCCCTCACCCTCAATCTCACCTCTGCCTTGAGAAGTCAACTTATCCCTCTTCTGTCCTTTCTTATCCCCAATTGCTTAAGTTTCATTGTGAATTATGACGAACATTCCTAGAAGCCAGTTTCTAGAAATAAAATCTGAGATGCTGGAAAGGGAAGGGAACTAACACTGCTGTTCTCCTGCCGCTCACAAAGCCCAAAGGCACTTCCTTCAGCTGCGAGCCCTCTCCTCCCCAGTGTCTGCCTCTATGGACAAGTTCCTGGTCTCAGATGAATTGGTTTTGTTTTTCAGGCCTTGTGCAAAGACTTAGGTTTCAGGAGTCAAAGAGACAGGGACAGAGAGACCTGTTAGGGTATTTTCTCCAACCGATGATAATGCTCTAAATTCAGGAAATCCCACTCCCTAAAAATTTGCATGAAGTAATTTACATGAGGTTGATATTCTCCTGCTGGTTTAGATTAAGTTGTTAGGCTGTAGGCTAGATGTTTAGATTCAGAAGACCCAGCTAAGCCCTTATCTTTCAGCAGGTTGTGGGCCACCAGAGCCCCCATCACTTAAAAATAATTAGCTAACTCTCCCACCCGAGCTAGTGATTTGATGATCTGTATGCTGAACCAGACCTCTACAGGGGAATAAAAGAAAAAAGACCAGAGTGCCAGAAGGAAGCTTAATTTTTAAGGTAAATTTGGATTCCTTTAAAGGACAAGTAAAAAAAAAAAATCTCTGAAGATGCTCTAAACCTAGGGAATCATAGTTTTTTTCCTGCCTGCAGCTTCTTGGTTCCTCCCTGTGCCTAGCCTTATTCTGTGC
Source organism: Bos indicus (assembly GCF_029378745.1). Lineage (NCBI taxonomy): Eukaryota > Metazoa > Chordata > Mammalia > Artiodactyla > Bovidae > Bos > Bos indicus. Next base: position 44,420,033 of record NC_091780.1, read on the forward strand.
TTTACATTATATGTGGAAAATAATGCACATAATACTTAGCACTTCCTTTTGATAAAGAAAATGTTTCATAGGGCTAGTAGTGAGATTTATTCCTAAAAGAATGGAGAATAGCTTCCAGATGTATTTTCCCATCATGGACTTTCTTTCCTTAAGTATTGACAGAGGGGAGGTTTTATCAAGGTCTTTGTGATGGGCTTGTTTATAATGAGAAGATATTAGTGGAGCGCATCTAAGTGTTTATCACCAACAAATGACAGAAAGGAGCATATGGCAGGAAGAGAAATATATATTTGTCCAAGAATCATGGCTTGTTAACACTCCCACATTCGTCCTAAACTCCGTGATCATGTACTCTCTACATGGCACACGCTCACTTGTGTCCAAGAAGAAAACTAAAAGTCAGACACTGATTTCTTCAATGTGGAACTGTCAAATGATGCTAATTTGGACATTTTTATCAAAGATGGTGGGATTTCCACTCAGAAATCCTATGCTTACTGCTTCACTGTTGCTGGTGTCCGGGCAGTGCTGTGTAAGGGGTTTAGAAAAATATGGGCTTTAGCATTTTTGCACAGCTCTTTATGATAAAACAAGAACAATGAAAGGAAATGTGAGAACTGAGCTCTTACATAAAACTGAGCTCGGGGTTCAAGAATCTTTTCACTCAGAAATCTCTTTTGAAGAATGTCTGTAGATTAAAGACCAGACCAACACAAACCTTTAGGACACAGAGGCAATTTTTACCTGGCGTTGGCCAAAACCAAAGCACCGTTCCAACTCAGATAGGACCCCTAAACCCCTACTGATTAATTCTTAAAGTAAACTCTGCATTGATTAGCTTGCAGCTCTCCTTGGAAGCTCCTGCCCTCACCATGGAGCCATCAGGGGAGTGGCAGGTAGGTTAACAGCACAGTGACAGCCCCTCTACTGAGCAGTAGGTCATAGAATTCTCTAGAACTTAGACAGAACCCTAGGTATCAGTACCTGACTCTTATCTTCCCTTTTATATCTGAGGAAACGCTGCCTTGGTCAAGCTAGAGGACGTGCCACAGGTCACCAGAACCAGAACTGAGATCAATTGTTCTGTTTCCCAATTCAATGTTATTTCTAAGCCACAGTATTCCTTTCACTTTAAAATTATTATTTTTATGGTTTCACGGTTCTTGAAATCATATTAGTATTTAGGTTTATCTACTTGTATTCAACATCATTTCTCATTCACCTGCTTAACTGTACAAAAAAAGCCATCCCATTCTTTGGGATATTACCACAGGGCCTGGCGACCATGTGGCAAGCTTGGCATTTATGCCAGAATGGAATTGTGGGTGGAGAAAAAGGGGGCTTAGAGTTTTCAGAAATGGTCACTTTTTAAGCAAAAGTAATCATTATAGAGTAAGAGAAATTCAATTTAGAGAAGTTAAGTTGCTTTAGGCTTCAGATACTCAAAGGGCTGGCATGGTGGGAGGATGCCTTTGGTGTTCTTCTCTTATCTATGTTTTCTCTGTTGGTAATTCCATTGAATTGCTTGGTTTTAAGTATCACCGCCCGTCAAAAAAAAAAAAAAAAAAAACCAAAGTGAAGCACAAACCAACCAACCAACCAAACAAGTCTTCAACCATACCTTCATCTCTCATCTCTTAAGCACTCAACCCCTTTTTCCAACAATCGAAGGACACCTTCCCCAGCATCTCCCGAGGCTGCTCAAATACTAAGTGTCCACAGGGAAATCTTTTTCATCCCTTTGCCAGCAATTCCTGCATTCCCAGTCACCATTTGGTCTACCATCATCTTCTATGACACAGGCTCAAAATCACCATGCTTCTCTCCAGGTCCCATTACCAACTTCTACTGCTTGTACCTAGTATTTGCCCCATCTCTGTCTCTTCTGCTGCTGCTGCTGCTGCTGCTGCTAAGTCACTTCAGTCGTGTCCGACTCTGTGCGACCCCATAGACGGCAGCCCACCAGGCTCCCCCATCCCTGGGATTCTCCAGCAAGAACACTGGAGTGGGTTGCCATTTCCTTCTCCAATGCATGAAAGTGAAAAGTGAAAGTGAAGTCGCTCAGTCATGTCCGACTCTTAGCGACCCCATGGACTGCAGCCTACCAGGCTCCTCCATCCATGGGATTTTCCAGGCAAGAGTACTGGAGTGGGGTGCCATTGCCTTCTCCGGTCTTTTCTGCTAACCCTCGTTGAAATGCTCCTGGCTCCCTGGGTGTCTCCAGTAGGTTATCTTTTGTATTTGTTTCTATTGTACTTTATATTCCAGCCCTTTTCTCTATCTGGAACCCCTTTTACCATTCCATGATTATATCTTATGGCAGTTTTAATTTAGTGCCAGTTTCATGTAGCCTTCCAGATCCATTCAGTCAAAAGTATTTTCTGCCTACCCTGACATCCCCAAAATTTCATTCTATACCTTTCCTTTGGTGCACACTTTTTATTTAAGAAGATAGTATTTTTTTTTTGAACATCTACTGTGTATCAGGCATATACCCAGGCACTTTGTATACATTTCTACTTAATCCTCTCAGCAGCCCTATATCCCAGAGGTCCATATTTTACTGGTGTTGGATACAGCTTGGACGTGGGGACTCCACTCCCTGGGTGATTTCAATGTGTAGTAAGGTTGAGAACCACTGGTAGAAGTCCAAACACTTTAGCCAGACACTATCCTGTAGTAGATATCACCTCTGATGTTCTAAAAAACACATGTTGGACCCCAGCCCAGTCCTACCTAATTAGAATCTCTGGGGCAGGGAGCCTTGGAGTCCATGCTTTAACAACACTGCACAGGAGATTCTGTCATATAACCAGAATGCAGAAACCACTCGAGCAGACCCTATGTCGTCTCCCAATCTTAATATATTAAGAGTAATTGTTTGTTTCCTCTCACTGTATATTGTCTGTAAACTCTTGAGAACTGGTTTACATTTGATCCACCTTGGTCTTCTCTCTGGTACCTATCAAGACTCCTTGCATATGTTTTAGAAACTAAAAAACCCAAAGAGCGCCCTTTGATGACCTCATTAAGAAAACAGAAGACATCTTTACAGAGTACTTACTCTCTGTACTAGGTTTTTAATCCCTAATATGCTGACCTGAAAGTAAGCAAGTCATTTCAATTCCCTGAGCATCATAGTTGCATGACTATGCAGTGCCAGAGCTAGGATATGAACCCAGATCTTCTGATAATACTTTTTATCCAGCCTCAGGCCTTCAAAGCAACTACAAAGTAAAACAAACAAACAAACTGTTTGATACATGTTCTCGCCATGTTTCTAAAATCTAAACATAACTTCTCACAATGGGAGGGAAAAAAAATTGTTGGCCTTATGAAATGGATTTGGGGGAAATACCATAATTTAACCCCAAAATTAATTACACGACCTAACATATCTTTTCTTCTCTTCAACCTCACTCTCCCCCACCCCCAGATGAACATACACTCAGACAAACACACTCTGATGTTCTTTGACATTTCTTGACAACTGCTTTGTTTATTGCATTGGCGATTTTCTTAGGTTTTTTTTCCCTTCCTAGTTTGTATAGTTTCTCAGACTTTTCAAATAATTTGGGCTTCTGCCATATATGAAATCATTTCAAAGGTTCATATACAGTTTACTTAAGGCAGTAAATTGGCATCTGGTATAAACTTCTAATGTTTTGGTGCAATATGAATATGCACTTAAAACGTATAAAAGCATAACAAAGTTGAAATGACGCTCAAACACAACCTGGTGCTGACAAGTACCCAGTCATGTCCAACTCTGCAACACCATGGACTGTAGCCTGCCAGGCTCCTCGGCCCATGGGATTTCCCAGGCAAGAATACTGGAGTGGGTTGCCATTTCCTTCTCCAGGGGCAAACACAACCTGGAAACATGGATTCTAAGCTCTCTTTGCCATTTCCAAGCCCGATGATTCTGGTTAGGGGAGGAATGTTACAGAGCCACTTTCCTCACTTAAAAACTGAAAAGGAGAATGACCTAAAATAGACTCTCCCAGTTTTTCTCCCAAATACAAATGGCATGATCCTTTAAAGCAATAATTACTTATTTGGCCTGTGGTCAAGATCAAATGTATCATCAGTCCTTATCCTTATTGTTTTTAAGGGCAAACAGAATTATAATGAAAATTTTTATACTTCTTTACGATTTAGAAAGTGTTTACCACAACTGCCTCCTTTGACTTTCATGACTTAACTGCAGAATAGTCATTATTATCCCCATTTCACAGAAAAGAAAGAGATGCAGTGAGGTAGAGTGGCTTTCTCCAGGAGAACAAAATCAGGAGATAGCAAACCTAGGTCCCTGCCCAACCCAACTTTTGACCCCTTTCAACAGCTCAGTGGCCATGAGCAAAGCTGGAGGAGATCAGAGGCGGGTGGCTCTGACATGCACACAGCTCCCCAGTAGCCTGCCTGGCTTCCTCAAATGTCTGCTATCCCAGATGCCTTTAAATTGCTTTGGAAGAGAATACCAAGTGGGGATTTATTTAACATATCATTTCTGGGTGTGAGTTTTCCTGAGCATTTATAGATCTGTGTTTTTCCAAGAAGCTGAGTGTTCCTGATAAAACAAGACAGATAATGATAAATGAGCATCTATGTAAGCCTAGCTGGGAGGAGGACCAGGGACTGTTAACACCCCTCCTGTGAAGCTAATCCCATTTCTTTTAGCTATTTCTTTATTAGTTAATGAGGTCTTGCAAAAATATGTGTCTGTGATGATGTTTTAGCATCCTTGCCTCTAGGAACATTTTCAAATATTCATAAAGCAGCTCGTCTGACCAAAGCTGAAAGCAAAGGTGCATTAAGCATGAATTTAGTCAACTTCAATGTGGGTGGTCAAAAAGCTGCTCCTAAAATAACCTAAATAATCCTCCTCATTGGTTTCCAGATCCACAGCTCTGGGCTCAAACATGAAGGAGGACAGGGAAGAGTACATTTAGAACAGCCAGGACTCCGAAGGGCGGCCCCATAAGCTTTGATCCTGCTTCCTGACTGACAGCAGAGTGGCTTTGCTTTTGGAAGACTGAATAACTTAAAAACACAATGAAAAAGGAATTACCAGCCTAGTCCCTAGGAAGGAGAGCAGATGCTAGTTCTTATCGCTCCAGGGAGGTCAGAGACCCACTTCCCACTTCAGTTTCCTCCGACAAAGAGGGAAAAGGAGACTCTCAAAAGGTGTCTCTGGTGCTCACGGGTGCATTTGGAGAGGCAAACCAAACGCAGAAACTCGACCAGCTACAAAACTGAGCTCCAAGGTACAGGGAATGGTGGCAAGTACTTCTACAACCTGGTTTGGAGGGTACTCCACGCTGTCACAGGGCACGAGGAACCCAACTAGGGTACACACACACATACATATACACACGTGCCTTCCGTCACCCAGAAGCAGGGCCACACAAATCCTCATTCTTTCCATCTTTTTATGATTTCATTTTCCCAAAACATTATTTAAGGAAACTCACATTGTGACTCATCTCCTGTGTTCAATTCATAAACAAAGGAATTTTTTCAAAAGATGGCTTTATAAAAACGTATCACTGAAAATAATGTGAAGATGATGAACCAACTTTGTTTGGTTCTGGGTGGGTGGCCAGGACTATCCATGGCATACTTTGTCTAAGAAACCAAAAATCGCAGCACACTGTTCTCCCTCCTGTTTCTGAGCAAGTACTTCAGAGCTGTCACCAAAATGGTGCAAGCCTTCCTGATCTACTGCCCTAAGAGCTCAAAGAACAAATCATACGCTGAGGTCCTCTGACCTTTGATCCCAGAGGGCATTGTGATAAAGATTGGTGTTACATGTGCAGGTAACTCAGCACTGCCTAACATGGAATGTCTATGCTCAAAAGGACACATTCATGTCATTGTCACTGAATCTCTTAATCACTGGAGTCTTTGGCTTTTTTGAGAATGAAGGAAAGCTCTGAGCCACACTTCTGAAGAGAGACGTCCATGGAATCCCGTTCAGTAGAAATGTGGAGAAGGACACATATCGTCCACTAGTAAGGGATGAAAATGCAAACATTTCTGTTTGCAGCTCAGGGCTCACTTTATCCTTTTATCTGGTTGTGAACTTCCTCTAAACCTGAAAAAAAAAATAAGTCCTGAAAAATAGCAATAGCACAGTAATAATGCTGCCCTGAGAAATGCTCAGAGTACAAGACTATTTCTCTTTTGTCTCTTGCCTTGAGGACACTGAGGGCACTTTGACAGCCCTTATGATTACACCAGATTCAAGCTAACATTCATTATTCCAGATGCGATTCTGCATTTCTCAAAAGAAGTACTGTTACAGCCCGGATGTAAATTTGACTGTGTCCTGTACTTAATGTTCTATTCCAGGTGATTCACATAACGGGCCGGCTACGACTGAGGGTGTCACTGTCCCACGGGAGGACCGTCCCCAGCCAAATCATGGGGCTCGTGGTTGTGGCTCATGCCCTGCCTCCCCCTACGATCAATGAAGTCAGAATTGACTGCCATATGTTCGTCACTCGAGTAAATATGGACCTCAATATCATTTACTGTGAAAATAGGTACTTCGTTTTTGTTTTCATTTGCCCTGTTGTATGTTGCACATTGGTAAGGGCCGGTGTTTTCAGCAGTCTGAAGGATTTTACTCTCCCAATGAGGCTCATTATAAATCCTGATCTTATTTTTAATGGCTGCTTGGACTGACACCAACCATGCTTTTTATTTGAAATTTACATCACTGCCCTGATTTACATTAGGGACAACAATGGGATGAATTAGGATACCCAGGCATCCATATGCTGTAACTGAGACCCATTTTGGCTGAGAACCCAAGGAGAGAGCAGGACTGAGACATTCTTGGCAAAACAATGCAGCGAGAGCTATCTCCTAATGCCTCAGCCAGACCCCCTTCCTGACTACTGCAAGGGCCCAGCCTTATGATGGGCAGTGTTCACACGGGCATTGAGTACCTTCTCCTAGTCAGCTCAGGCTGCTGGGACTAATCCCCATAGACCAGGTGGCTCAAACAACAGACATTTCTCACAGTTCTGGAGGCCGAGAAGTCTAAGATCAAGGTGCAGGCTGACGAGGTTCCTTTGGTGGCAGGCTGGGGTAGGGGTGGGAGGTGGGGGTGCAGGGTCGGGGGTGTCTTCCTGGCTTCTTGCTATGTTCTCATATACGGGAGGGCAAGCTCTGATCTTTCTCCGTATTATAAGGACACTAATCCCATCATGGGGGCTCCACCTTTATGACCTCATTTAAACCTAATTACTCTCAAAGGTCCCACCTCCAAATACTATCCCAAGGTAGGAGTGGGGGTGTAAGGACTTCAATAGACAAATTTAGGAAGTACACAAACATTCAGTCCACAAAGCATGTAGAGAACAAATAAGAATTTGAGATTCCCTAGAGGAAAAAAGACAAAAAAGAAATTTGCAGAACTCTTCAATAACACTTCATAAGCCTGAGGATTTCACTTGGATAGATTAAAGAAAGATGACCCATCATATAAGTGACTTGGCAGCCCTTCCTCACACTGAGCTTTTACAAAAGGACTTTTTAGCCTCTGGTTAAGAAGTTCACTGTTTCATTAGGCACAAAGCAAGGGACAAGGAGATGGGACAGTGCCCCTTCAGACCTCTCACCTAGAAGTCACCAGTCTATCATCAGGCTGATGTGAGGAAGAGAGAATCCCGGGGCAGGAGGAGGGGGTGGAGGGGAGGTGCTCACGTGTGGCTGTGGAAAGGAAGCTTGGCAGTGTTGTTCCTCCTTGGGGACAGGATTGGGGGGCGGGGGTGGGAACAAAAGAACAGGTGATCAAGTGGTTTAGGAAAGTGATCTGTCTCCCGGGCCCAGACATGAAGAAGACAGGCAGTGCCCACATCCAGTCCATTGGGAAGCGCTAAAGATGTTGGGATCAAACTAGAAATGTCTGCCCTTCCCAGTCAGGCTTTGATTCAGAGGAAAGGATTCACTGGGAAGAGATAACCCACCCAAGCTTTAGCGTGTTCAGGCAGGGAGAAGATATCATGAGCCTGTCACTATTATCTAATGAGTAGTTCAATCTATTTGTCAAGTTTTGAGAGTATTTATTAAAATTCTTATCACCATGACTATACACCTACCTGGCTATGTGCAAGGCATTCTTCAATGGCCACAGAGAATCAGGAAGATGAGTTCAGCAGAATGAGTAGCTAGAGTTGGCCAGGAATAGTAGGGAGTGCTAACATTTATTGAACACTTCCTACACCCTCGGCGGCGTGCGAAGCACATTGAAAGCACTATCTCATTGAAGCTTCAGGACAGTTCTGGAGGCTGGTGTTGCCCATATCCACCAGTGCCAGGCAGTGTCAGCTTAGAGAGAGAGGGTAAGTGTCTTGACTGAGGCCAAGACTTGAACTCTATCTGTCAGACTCAAACACCCTAGCTCTCTCTGCAGGACCTCCCTGCGCTCCCTGTCTCTAATTTCTCTTCAGAAGCCAGGTTAAATGGTATGGAAGCGGTCCAAATAACCACTGTGGGGATCTTTCATATGTGTGCACCCATGAAAGAGAATATACAGCCCATAAAGCAGTCTCTTCTGTTTTAAAATGTACAACATTGGATACCCAGGGAGGCGGCAGACAGTCAAAGCATGAACTATAGCTTTGCGTCTTTGAAAACAAATGTCAGTTCCCTTGATTGAGAGTTCTACGAGCACCACTCACCACCACCAAAAAAAAAAAAAAAAAAAAATGAAGCCTCATCTCATTTACCTAGCTCCCAGAAATCCTTAAGCCATCACTTAATTCTCAGGCCTGTGGTCACAGGTTGATTAATTCTTTTGATGCACTCCATGGACTTGGGTGCCTGATGGTGCCACTCTAGTAATTGAGATCACTTTCTATGGCCTACTTCATGTATCTTTCCTCCCATTAAAACATGTCTTTTTTTCCACAACCCCTTATTAGCCAGTATAATACAGCATTATTTCCCTACTGAAGATGACAGTAATTATTTAAAAGGACCCGTTAGAAGTAATTGCATATTTAATCTGAGAGAACAGCATATCTTGTGTGCCCAGCACCATGCTACATTCACATCATTTCATTCATTAGTACCCTCACCAGCCTCTGAAGTTGTTTCACAGATGAGGAAACTGGGTCTCAGAGTATAGGTTGTCATCAGGATTTTGATCCTGATATACAGGTTGTCAGACTGGTCTAGGGTTTTCTACACATAGATGAAGAGGTCTTTGAACACGGAGCTCATCACATTCACCTTGATAATAGGCTCTGGGAGTACATAGAAGTGTTTCCATTGTTTTGAAGGATTTCATTCAAATAAAAAGTAAACTAAAGAACTCTCTTCCCTAAAGAACCGGGTGCCTTTCCCCAGGGTTCATTGTTTACTTAGGGAATTGCTAACTAGAAAACAGGGGCCTCTCCTGGACTCTCCTCAGAATCCCGGGACAGCCTTGGGCAAAGCCAACCTCTGATGCTTTCAGAGGATCCAGCAAATTCCAGAAACACCATGGAGGGAATGAGGGCCTTTAATGACATCCTTATTCACTCGTTTGCAGAAAGGGGGTGTGAACTGTGCTTGGAAAGCAACTAATGGTTTCAGGAAAACACCAGCTGATCTGTTTTATACCAAAAAACCAAGGACTCGTGAGAAAACACTCCAAGAATTCTATTTTGGCCAAAGATATGATTTAAATTGCTAGACACTGAGAAATTCACTCCCTGGGTAGGGTATTTTCATTATATCCCATATTATCCTGGTTTGGTTTGGTTTCTTATTTCCTTGCCTTTGGGGGTCAGATTTCATTCCCCCTGCAGCGCTCTCACGGGTTTCTTCAAGGTGTCATAGCTAAAGATTCACTTAATATTTGATAAATCATAAAACATAAAAAGCACAGGGGCAGTAAAGAGAATCAATTAAACAAGAGATAAATTCTCTCTGGGACGGACGAAAATGAACCTGAACTTGGACGGGGAGGAAGAGAAGCAACATTTCAGCACGTTTGTGTAAACCAGGCAGATTCCACACCCCCCAACGTGTTTTCCAATTTTTGTTCTATTTTTCTGTGCTCCTGCCTGAGGACATTGGCATCTGGACAATCAATGACAGAGGCTTACACACACGTACAGTCGAGCACAAGCCCAGCAGAGCTGCCGAAATGGTTTAAAAGTTTGCGTGTGGAATCCACCACAAAGTCCCAGTTAAAAGGGCTAGGAGTGAGAGCTGAGCTCTCAAATGACTCAGACAAAAAAAGATAATACCCCCAGGCATCTGTATGTCTCAGCATTTAAATTATATCCCTTGAAATGCCAATTTGGATTTTGTGCCAAGAAGCAGTCGAAGCCTTTTTTCATGGAAATACCCAATAGAAGACCAATCTGTTTAAATGAAAGGTGTCTCTAATCATTTGGTATAAACATAACATGTTTTTATTTTATTATGTAACCTTGAATTATCTTAGCCTCTAATGAGGATCTCGTATTGTTACTGATTCTCAATAATTTCATGGAATTATGTTGTCTAAATGCATATTCCGAAACTAAAGAAAAAAAGAAAAACCTAGTTAATTATTTCAACACAACTGCTTGATCCAGCGCATTTCTGGCTTCAGAAAAGGACTGTTACATGTTAAAGAAAATTAATTTTATCTAAAAGGGGTTTTCCCTCAGTGCCAAGTCCTCGCAGGTACCCTGGTACAAGGAAAATTGTCAGTAGATCTGTTTCTAAGTCACTGAACTATTTGTATATTTCCCTTGCTTCTGATTTCCAGCCTGTATTCTTCTCTTTGTAGGATTAGTGATTATATGGATCTGACCCCCGTAGACATTGTAGGGAAGAGATGCTACCACTTCATCCATGCCGAAGATGTCGAGGGCATCAGGCACAGTCACTTGGACTGTAAGTACCTCCGGTGCGCGGGGACAGCCCAGCTGGGGTCCTCTCTCCTGGATGCTTTTTTTTTTTGGTTTCCATGCCAATTTCTCCCTTCACATCTCCTGCACATTTGAGATGACTGTCAGTGCACAGTGAGAAAAAGTGAGACATAAATCACTTCAACTTGTATTGGAATTAGATTGAAAGCTGGATCTCGGGGCCCGGAGAAATTGCTGGATCTGTAGGTGCTCACCCCGGATTTCGTGGTCTCCTGTGTGCTCTCTCCCATGATGTAATGGGGGGACCTTTGTCTTAAGTGCCTTCTCGACCCTTTCATTTTCTAGAGCTACTTCCACTCTGAAATTTGTGGTATCCGTTTCAAAATAGACGTGGGAAAAGACAAGTTCAGCTAGGCCAGAGCCTCATAAAAATTCCTACTTGACTATCCACAGACCTGGGATGGGGAGGGGGAGGGGAGGGGCAGAGTGTGGATACTGCAGCTCTCAAAGGTGCTGACTTTTCACTGTATTTCTACAAAGAGGGTTATTTAGAGAGGCGGGTACCTCCATGTCCCGTCTCTTGGAAGGGCCAAAGTCATCTCAGCTCTTTGAGTCTGGTTCCCGGCTCCTGACCAGCAGGCTCACCTCCAAGGCACCTTCTGTGGGTGTTTAAGCAAAGCCGGGCCAGCAGAGCTCCGCTGGGTCCACACAGTGACTCACACACCAGCATCCTCATGTACTTTTCCCTCATCATACTTCAAGGGGCTGTTTTCACTGTGAGCGCAAGGGATCTCAAGTCCCATCGGGAGGCACCGTGGCCCTCTTAGGAAGAAGCTCTCTTTTCCATTGAGAGGTCCTTTTTATGACCATTCCGTAGACTCTTCCTAGAAGATGCGGGCTCTGCCATCTACATTCCTAGAAGGTTCTAAACCCAGTTCTGAACTCTGGTTTTAAATGCGTGCCAGGGGACACAAATGAGATGGTCCAGCTTGAAACGGAAGCTTTTATGTAGTAGGATCAGCCGGGTGGCCTCTGTGTTAACGTTGTCTTCCCTTTCTGGCCATGGTTGAGGACAGCTGTTTGAGCTCTCTCCGGCCCTTTGCAGTTGTTGACTCGTTTCAAACTGCGATCTTCAGAAGCATGATGGAGAGACAGTAAGCTAGCCGGAGTCTCAGAGTGTGAGCACCTCGCGCTGTGTGTTGAACCCTGCATTAGCAGCACTGGCGTGGGAACGGGGTCAGTGTCAAGCTCTGTATGTGCTGTGTCTCTGGGAAGAGGCTGGCTGCGAGGCAGCTCTGGCAGATTCTACTCCCAACCCTGAGTGCGTGCCTTGGTATGGCTCCTCGGGGATTTAGGGAGCCCACTTGTTGCTGAGAACAAATGGGTGTCGGGTATCACAGGAGCAGATGGTTCTTCAATTAATTGAGGGGAAAAAAATGATGCTGTTTCCTGAAAAGAAACATTGGGTTCTTTGTAGCTGGGAATTTAGAGAAAATGGAGAAAAATCAGGATCTTTGGAGGAAGCTGTGAGTACATTTTGTGATGCAGATATGCCAGAGATTCAGACTTTTAAAATGAATGCATGTTTGTAAGACACAGTCATAGACCATGTGCGTGTATGTGGATTTGGGGTGGGGGGGTGCTTTTCCATTCTGGAATCTTAATCGAGGTCTAAATTCAGAAACCTGATGCTGACAAAAAAGAACTTTGTCATCCTCCGTTATTATTTGGAAAACGTCATGCTATCTCTCTGGGATTTGATTTACAGCTTGAAGAAATACAATTCCTCAGGAACAGTGAGCCAGGGCAGTTCATTTCTTCCCATAAAGCAAAGGTCTCCAACAAATACATTTGAAGCCATCCTTTCCGATCTACTTTTATCTCGTTTTCAGTACCTGGAATAATTTGAGCGTGCTGAAAATAAACAACTCCGTCCACCATTCAGTATTGTGCTAGTATCCTAATTTTCCTGGTATCTTGCCAACTAATAAACACAGAAGGTATGCTTTCAAATTCTGTGATTTTTTTTTTCATTACTTGATATTGACATACTGGCTATTGCTTTATGATTTTGTCTGCTAACAATGATTGACTTCAGTCTTTCAACTCTTATACACATGACTTCTAATTTTAAGTTCTTTTAATAACCTTAAACGCATGAAAAACAAATAGAATGAGCTGGTAATTCAGCACAGTAAAATACACTTCACATATTTAGCTATCACGCTGTGGAATAACTCCACAATGTCAAGTAGCACACAATTAGTAAAACTGTAGGGGGAGGAAAAAGGAGTGTTTTGATCCTGAAGAATTTTGATCCTAATCAGATTGAGATTTCAGCGTTCTTGTAGTGCTTAATATCTTCAATCACACACACACACAAATCAAACCGATGCCAGTGTCAGCTTTTGCATTCGGTGACTGAAATAAAATGCTAAAATATACAAATGCATCTCGCTTTGTACAATAAACATTAACATCATTATAAAGTAAGATTGAGTCTAAAACTGTGTGATGGAATGTCTGATGTTTACCTAATTCTCAAACCAAAGCCAGCCCAGTAACAAAATGACAGAGCATGTAATAAGTCTTGGTTGTGTAAACACTGGAAGAAAAGGCAAAAAGCCAGCACAGCATCTTGCTTGTCCAGAGCCCTAGGCTATTACTGAACGATGCCTCAACTGTGCCTTCTTGGCAGGAGAAGGTCATGGTGACATGGAATCAGCTCAAGAATAAGATAGAATTCTAAAACAAAGGGATGGTTAAAAAATAAACCACATTAACTATTTAGCTTTTCCTCCTAAAGCTATTGGCACAATTCCTGGCTCTGTCCATGAAAGGCAGGTTGTAGTCATCTGATCTTACTTCTGATATTTTGAGATCTGTCTTCTGCTCCAGTTTATGGATAAAACTTTAAAAAAAAAAAGACTTGACAGCCTTTGATAACTCAAAATGCTATCTTTATCACTCAGATCTATTTTCCTAGCATAGGCAACTGTAAATCTATAGATGAGCTTGTTTCTAGAATAAGAAAAGTAAAAGGAAATCTCAGCTGCACCAGGATTTGACACCTCTGATAAAGTGAACCAAAAATCTCTGGACCATTTACTCTGCCACTGGGTTCACGTGAGACACCCGAGAGGTCGCTGGGTTCCAACATGAAGAATCACTAAGAATTGTATTATATACGCCAATACAGTGGGTTAGTGAAATGACAAAATCACGGGAGTTTAGGTCCTCTTCCGTCACACTGTGCCAAAGACCTGTGTGATACTTCCTTCTTTATGCCACCTCACTGGAGTCACTGAACCCAGCTTCATTGATTCTTCAGGCCAAATTGAGCAAATCAACATTTTAAAGTTTGAACTTTAAATCATCCACATTAGCAATGATTTGAGTCCCTTTGTCTATCACCCTGAAGCTTTCCAGGGTTCCAAGGTGGCGTTAGTGGTGAAGAACCCGCCTGCCAATGCAGGAGATATAAGAGACTCAGGTTCTATCCCTTGGTTGGGAAGATCCCCTCGAGAAGGGCATGGCAACCCACTCCAATATTCTTGCCTAGAGAATCCTGCCTGGTGGGCTGCGGTCCTTAGTGCCATGTCAGCCTGGAGTCACACACTCCCCCTACCTATAGGAATGGCTCGACCCTCCCCTGCTGTGCCTCTGCCTACAGTCCAGTAAATGGAAGGGCAAACCATTAGTGCCATCCAGAGAAACATGCCTCGTGTTGTGCTTTCGTCCCCGTCTACAGAAGATGCTCCTTTTGCCTTGAGATATCCTTAGGGTTCTTCCCGGGTCACATCAGCAACGACTCTTAAAACCTGGAAAGAGTGGCCTGAGGGGAAAACTTCCTTTCTCTTCATTACAATGCGTCCCAGCAGCAAGGCTCAAGGCTCTGCACAGTGGAGCTTTAGGGGAGGAAAAAGGAGCTCGAAAGTATAGAAGTGGCGTCAGTTTTCCCTTCCTAGAACTGGGCCCAGGATGAGAAAACTCTGGCAGGGTTATTTCAGAAAGAGAGGAGGACTTCCAGCTTGTCTATGAGATCATTAAAGTTAAAAAGCACCACCTACCCAATGCATTGGGGAGGTGTTAAAAAAAAATACAGTAGCCTGTTTCTTTCTTAATTACAAAATTCTATACTTCCGAACAAAACGAATACACAGCTACCTGGCATAATGCATTCCATGCTGTTTTGCATCAATAACCCCTACACTTCCCTCCTGAAGGCGTCTCATCGCCAAATGCAAGCCGACTGCTTAATGCAGGACTAATTAGTATACCCCCTTCCAGTCTGCAGGCCCTCCATTGTAATTCCTTCCCAGCTCATTTTTTTCCACAACCGAGCATCAATCAAAGTAAGTGCCCTGCCTGCCTAGGAAACACAAGATGCCCTGCATGCATTTGTCATCTGCCACACAAACAAAGGGGGAATTGAATTGTTGATTTGGGTATGCAGCCATTGCCTGCAGTAGAGGAAGGCTCCAGTGAAGGAAGGAGGGAAGGTGTAGAGTTTGCTGGGTGGGCCACGTGCAGATGGCACAGGGGATGTATTTTCTGATCTTGGATTTTTCCAAGGCTGGGTCTTCAGGGATTTAGCTGCCACCTGATCACTGGCTGGACTTTCCCCCCGCCAAAGCAAATGAGTTTTTTCCTCTTCTTCCATATGAATATGAAAATTCACATGAAAGGAAATGCTCGTAATAGCTGGCACGTCTGCCTTTTTTCAGAAGCCAAGTCAGCCTAGCCTGTCCATTAACTAAAAAGATTGTCACACGGAGACAAAATTAAGTCAGGCTTTTATGCAGGAGCGAATTAGTATTATTACTTTACACCATTTTTTTTTTTTTTTTTTTTGGCAAGTGCTGATTTGGGTTTCTAAGTCCCAGGTCAGGCACACAGAGAGAACAGAGACCAGCAAGGGCCTGCCCACCAGCTGGGTGCTCCATTGCATTCTAGAAATGCCAAATTTCAGGCCAAGCCTCAGGTTTACTGAGACCAAACATGCAGTTAACAAAGGATCCCTCGCTGACTCACATTCATGTAAAAGTTTGAGAAGTACTGACCTCACTGGTATTTAGAAGGCATTGTTTTACATGGAGTAAAATACAGATCAACTAGTGATCTTAAGGAGTTCATTTATTCTCCCTCCAAGAGGTGAATTTTATTAATAGTAGTAAAAATGTGAATAGTCAAATGGCTCTGAGGGCATCTCAATCAGTGTTCAAATCAAACAAGCGTGGTAACTCGATTAAGAGTTCAACTTCTTTATAAGCATATAAAGTTTTGAGTATCAGCAGAGAAAGTTAATAGGGTAGAGATGGTAGTAACTGTCAACTTGTAAGCAAACATCAGTTTTTTCCCCAGGTTAATATTTGTCTAGGTACTTGGTGTGTGAATAGGACAGTCATATTTTCCCTGTTCAAGGTCATCTAACATTTGTGAGTATTTACTACAGACAGTTATTATAATTGTTATATAATTGATTATATTCTTTGCAGCCAAAGATGGAGAAGCTCTATACAGTCAGCAAAAACAAGACCAGGAGCTGACTGTGGCTCAGACCATGAACTCCTTATTGCCAAATTCAGACTTAAATTGAAGACAGTAGGGAAAACCACTAGACCATTCAGGTATGACCTAAATCAAATCCCTTATGATTATACAGTGGAAGTGAGAAATAGATTTAAGGGCCTAGATCTGATAGACTGAGTGCCTGATGAACTATGGATGGAGGTTCGTGACATTGTACAGGAGACAGGAATCAAGACCGTCCCCATGGAAAAGAAATGCAGAAAAGCAAAATGGCTATCTGGGGAGGCCTTACAAATAGCTGTGAAAAGAAGAGAAGCGAAAAGCAAAGAAGAAAAGGAAAGATGTAAGCATCTGAATGCAGAGTTCCAAAGAATAGCAAGAAGAGATAAGAAAGCCTTCTTCAGCGATCAATGCAAAGAAATACAGGAAAACAACAGAATGGGAAAGACTAGAGATCTCTTCAAGAAAATCAGAGATACCAAGGGAACATTTCATGCAAAGATGGGCTCGATAAAGGACAGAAATGGTATGGACCTAACAGAAGTAGAAGATATTAAGAAGAGGTGGCAAGAATACACAGAAGAACTGTACGAAAAAGATCTTCACAACCAAGATAATCATGATGGTGTGATCACTCACCTAGAGGCAGACATCCTAGAATGTGAAGTCAAGTGGGCCTTAGAAAGCATCACTATGAACAAAGCTAGTGGAGGTGATGGCATTCCAGTTGAGCTATTTGAAATCCTGAAAGATGATGCTGTGAAAGTACTGCACTCAATATGCCAGCAAATGTGGAAAACTCAGCAGTGGCCACAGGACTGGAAAAGGTCAGTTTTCATTCCAATCCCAAAGAAAGGCAATGCCAAAGAATGCTCAAACTACCACACAATTGCACTCATCTCACACGCTAGTAAAGTAATGCTCAAAATTCTCCAAGCCAGGCTTCAGCAATACGTGAACCATGAACTTCCAGATGTTCAAGCTGGTTTTAGAAAAGGCAGAGGAACCAGAGAGCAAATTGCCAACATCTGCTGGATCATTGAAAAAGCAAGAAAGTTCCAGAAAAACATCTATTTCTGCTTTATTGACTATGCCAAAGCCTTTGACTATGTGGATCACAATAAACTGTAGAAAATTCTGAAAGAGATGGGAATACCAGACCACCTGACCTACCTCTTGAGAAACCTATATGCAGGTCAGGAAGCAACGGTTAGAACTGGACATGGAACAACAGACTGGTTCCAAATAGGAAAAGGAGTACGTCAAGTCTGTATATTGTCACCCTGCTTATTTAACTTATATGCAGAGTACATCATGAGAAACGCTGGGCTGGAAGAAGCACAAGCTGGAATCAAGATTGCCGGGAGAAATATCAATAACCTCAGATATACAGATGATACCACCCTTACGGTAGAAAGTGAAGAGGAACTAAGAAGCCTGTTGAAAGTGAAAGTGGAGAGTGAAAAAGTTGGCTTAAAGCTCAACATTCAGAAAACAAAGATCATGGCATCTGGTCCCATCACCTCATGGCAAATAGATGGGCAAACAGTGGAAACAGTGTCAGACTTTATTTTTGGGGGCTCCAAAATCACTGCAGATGGTGATTGCAGCCATGAAATTAAAAGACGCTTACTCCTTGGAAGATAAGTTATGACCAACCTAGATAGCATATTGAAAAGCAGAGACATTATTTGCCAACAAATGTCCATCTTGTTAAGGCTATGGTTTTTCCAGTGGTCATGTATGGATGTGTGAGTTGGACTGTGAAGAAAGCTGAGCGCCAAAGAATTGATGCTTTTGAACTGTGGTGTTGGAGAAGACTCTTGAGAGTCCTTTGGACTGCAAGGAGATCCAACTAGTCCATTCTAAAGATCAGCCCTGGGATTTCTTTGGAAGGAATGATGCTAAAGCTGAAACTCCAGTACTTTGGCCACCTCATGCAAAGAGTTGACTCATTGGAAAAGACTCTGATGCTGGGAGGGATTGGGGGCAGGAGGAGAAGGGGACAACAGAGGATGAGATGGCTGGATGGCATCACCAACTCGATGGATGTGAGTTTGTGTGAACTCCGGAAGTTGGTGATGGACAGGGAGGCCTGGCGTGCTGCAATTCATGGGGTCGCAAAGAGTCGGACACAACTGAGTGACTGAACTGAACTGAACTACAGACAAAGTTTTGCAGTATTGCTATAAAATTTCAAAAATGCCTAAGATATGGGTCTTCACCTTCAAGAAGCTTACATATTAGTAGAAAAGACAGCATGAAAATGGCCCAATTTGAAAAGGTGGCATAAAGAGAAGACAATTACATTATGCTGTATAAACAAAACACAGGCGCCCCAGAGGTGGGGGCAACCAAAGGAGGATGAGACGTTCCAGAGGAAGCACACTCTCCCCAGACGCTGAACCGTGGTGGCGAGAAGCCAAGAAGGCAGGAGATATGGCAGGGGTGGGGGTGGGGAAGAGCAGGTGGTAAGGGCATCCCAGGCTTCAAAGAGCACATGAGAGGACACAAAATACAACCCACGATCTTTTCTCTACCGAGAGAGGAAGTCAGATGTTCGATTTCACTGATACATTCTAATACAATTCAGATCCAAGCAGTCCACTCTGAAGGAGATCAACCCTGGGATTTCTTTGGAAGGAATGATGCTAAAGCTGAAACTCCAGTTCTTTGGCCACCTCATGCGAAGAGTTGACTCATTGGAAAAGACTCTGATGCTGGGAGGGATTGGGGGCAGGAGGAAAAGGGGACGACAGAGGATGAGATGGCTGGATGGCATCACTGACTCAATGGAAGTGAGTCTGGGTGAACTCCGGGAGTTGGTGATGGACAGGAAGGCCTGGCGTGCTGTGATTCATGCGGTCTCAAAGAGTCGGACACAACTGAGTGACTGAACTGAACTGAACTGAATACAATTCTAACATGGATTCCTGGGGTTTTCCTTATTACTATTTCAATTAGTAGCTGCTTTTTATTATCATAAAAAGAAACACCTGATATTTGAGAGAAATGAGCCCATTGCTATTGTAAAGCACTATCCAAAAACAAAAAAAACAAAAAAACTTCTAAATCATCCATTTTAAGCAAACTCAAGTACCCTAAATAAAACTAATTCTATTACTTCTTACAAAATTAAGGACAAGATGACATTGTATTTTTTTAATTATTTTGCTTGAAATATAGATTTAATGACACCCTGCATACCTCCCAAAAAAACCTTCAAAATTTTCAATTAAAACACAAATGAGCAACACAGGATTTAATTTGTGTATGTGTTGAGCATACAATGTTTTCCCATTAATATAGGGCTGACTAAGGAGCAGGTGATTTGAACCTCTTTGTGAACGCCCATCCCCTCTCTGGCCTCCTTGAGTTCTTGGGGCGGCGCCAGAACCCACCTATGGAAGTAATAGAAAACCCAAGTAAAAATGACATAAACTTTCTTTGTAAATCATCTTCACTTTCCCTCCATGATCAAAGGACAACTGTAGCACTGCCAATGAATGTGCCTCATCGGACAGTGTCCAAAGTCAGGAGAGGGTCAGCTGCTACTTTCTGTTCATTTTCTGAAAGAAAATATCCCTGGAGGCTCTCCAGGAAAGTCTCATTGTCCAGCGCTTCATCAAATGCCCCAGCCTCAGCCACGCACTGGACGGAATTACCATGGCTGGTTTAAACAATCAAGGTTTATCTCCCTGAGGCATGGTGGAAGCCCACCACACATAGAGCCCCAAATGAGAGTCCTTTTACTCAAAAAGCAGCAGCAGATTTGCTATTCAGAGGACAATCAATGATGAGCGCACCTAGGAGAATCCGTAATGTTTTCACAATGAAGCACCAGGATTTCTGACAATTTAACAGAACAGGTGAACAGGTGAAATGTGCCTAAGCTCCTTTAAATAGTCCCAATTTTATGGAACACTCGTCTCTCCATACCTATGCCTCACCACTTAGACATTTCTTGGTAGAGATAGTAGACTTAGTGAAGTAACTCTATCTTGAAACACAGGATCTGCCAGGGACATAAAACAAACCTGACTACAAGATTCACCTCATCGTTTACCTTTCTGTAGGTCTCCCTACATCCCAGTACTTCATTTGCATTTTTAAAGGAAGTGAAGAATTCACCCAAGCCAGGATGGACCCGCTGTGTATTCACGGGCCTCCACTTTCCATGAGTCATCCTTGTGATAAACTTATTAGTGAAAGTGACTGATAAGCATCTGTCTCCTGTTTAAAGGCAAAGAGAGGCAAATCCTTACTTTCAGAAGACAGAAAACTTTTTCAACAGTCTCCCACGGTTGAGAGACTTCCCCCTGAATCTCGCGGTCCGTGGTTTCATCACATTCCAAACCTCAGTCAGTGCCCGGGAAGGGAAACGAAATTTCTGAGACCAACTGAGACTCAGACAGGACAGGTGGGCAACAGGCTCTGCTTCCTTTGCTGTCCCCCAGTGTTGGCACCAAAGTCACCTTCAGCAACATCATTTCTTGGATGAGTGAATAAATTCACTGTTTCCCTGATTTCCTGGTCACAAACCTTAATTCCATGCTGAAGAGTTCAGTGTTCCTTATATAAGAAATCCCCACCCAAAAAGATGGTATGAGGGCTAAAAAATACTGTATTCTTAAGTGTCCCAGGTCAAGAAGAGCAGGAATAGAGAGTACTAAAACTCCCTGGTTGGACTGAAACCAAAAAAAAAAAAAAAATCTAAGATCTCAGATGTCATTCTTGCCAACCATCACTTTGATTTCCAGTCCTAGAACATGATCCTCTCCATGTTAAAGCCTTGGTCTCCAGTTCTGCACATTACAATCAACAAAAGGGGAATTTATTTTTTAAATTTTACTAATTGACATGTTTTCAGTCAATGAAAAGTTTTCTGCATGATTCGATATTAACAGTTAATAAAAATCTATCCATTGGCGGTGGTACAGGAAAAAAAAACCTCTTCTGAGGTTATAAATCACACAGATAGCGATTGAAGCAGGGCCTGTCATTAGGGTATTAGGGGGAAAATCCATAGATGATGCACAGTCATTCACAGACCATCCACACACGCACGGCCTTCTGTCCTTAAGCTCTAACTCACATTAAGTATCAAATATTGTTAAACTTGACCAAATATTGCTCGGCACATAAATTTACAAAAAAACTAAAAACCAATTTGTGGATGCCTGCTATTTAAGACATCCAGCTCACTAATTGCAAAATCTATAGGAAAGTCTGCATGGCATCAAAGCCTTGCTTGATCCTGTGAGCAGTTCTAAATGAAAAACTGTCTCTATTGCAAGTAAATAAAGCACTTAGTGCACTGTTCCTGGCTCTAACGCTGTTTCTCTTGTGGGTTTTGAAAATGACCTTCCTGTAAGCATCAAGGACTATAACTTTTTAGATAAAGAAACTTGTTCTTGTTTTAAGTCTATGTCAGGTTCATTCCCCTATAGCCCACAGTTTTCAAAAGCAGAGGAAAAAGTAATCCAGAATTAAAAAAAAAAAAAAATCCTGTTTCCAGAATGAAGTTCCCTGTCAGCCTGCCTTGGGCCTTAGGTGGAGAAGCAGAGATTAAAGAGTCAGTATTCTTTTTCATGTTTCATCTGCCAGTTTTGTGAATGTAGAAAGAAAACCAGTGGCTATAGCTAAGCACCCAACTGTGGTATTAAGTCAAAAGTGCGATTCTAGCACACCCCCAGCTTTCCATGCTCTCCACATTAGTGAAGTCGAAAATAATTTTTGAGTTTCTAGCAGAAAGCCCCCCTACTTCCCTGCTCCCCATTCTCTGCAGCCATTGATGAAGGTAGCTCAAGCGCGGGGGTGGGGATGCAGGGTGAGCCTTGCCGCAGATGCATCCCCATATCACCATGGTGATAATGAAGCTCTTTGTCCAGCTGTGTGAATGTCCAGTGTGAACTCCCCGATGATCTCACCATTTCCTATTGATTCTATACTTACCTGAATACACCAAGTACTGCAGCTTTTCAATGCATATGCAAACCTCTAAAACGTCCTTTTGTGCAATAGTCTGCTAAAAGACCGCTTTTGAGATGTGTTCTTCATCTCCTCTTCAAACTGAATTAGACTGCTTCCTTCTTTTGAAGGCACAAGTAACTCACTATTTAGAATCTTTGGCTTTGATTTTGTAAAACGGCCCAACAGGAAGAGAGCATGTTCTCTTTTTTCCTCCATATTTCTGAAGGCAAACTTGGACTGATTTGTTTTGATTTACTAAGAGAGTTATGTTGCTGCCACAGACACAGGCTTCCTTTATGTCCTTTCAATCATCAGTCTATCTCTGTGGACACAGTTTTCCCCGGGAACACTGAAATCCCTCTGTTGGTCACTGCGTGCAGAGCCATGGTTGTGCACTCTGGCAAGAGCTCGTCGGATTTGAAGGGGGTTGGGGGTGGGGTGGGGAGGTTTTCTCTACAAGTAGGACATTTCTTGTATGCCTGTCACTAAGCACAAACCAAGAGACCAGGTGGTTTTTTAAAAAGATAGTCAATCGAGCTGAGCATCCCGTCTTTGGGCATAAAATACATAGGTAATGTAAAAAGTCACATGTTCTAAAACATAAGCCCACCACATTTTTCTTTGAACTATATTAGCCATTTCCTTCACAATTAGAGGCAGATGATATTTTGACGCTTAGAGACAAAAATGGTCAGATGAGCAGGGCTGGAATGGTTCAACCAGGAAGATCTAAGTCTCTCCTAGTCTCTGATAGCTTCTCACAAATGCGGGGTCAGCCCTGTCCTGCAAAGCACAGTCTGTAACTCAAAGGTATCTGTAGCTTGGAAGGTGGGACAGCGCTAGTGACAGCTTCTTGGTTTTTCTCAGAGCTGAGCCATAGCAGCTGAAAGCAAGACTTCGGAGCTTGAAAGAGCATGTTCTCATGCAGCAGCAGAGGCGTCCACAGTTATGCCTGGGACCAGCCAAGACTGTAAGGGCATCTGGGAAATTTACACACTCAGCCTCCCTGGTCTTCACGCTTACCCTCCAAAACCTAAGACAAGGCCATTTCAGTGTTTCGAGATCCTTAAATAAAAATTAATCCCTGGACTTCCCTGGTACTCTGGTGGTTAAGAATCTGCCTGCCAATGCAGAGGACACAGGTTCAATCCCTGGTCTGGGAAGATCCCACGTGCCACGGGGCAACTAAGCCTGTGTGCCACAACTACTGAGCCTGTGCTTTAGAACCCACGTTCTGCAGAGAAGCCAACGCAATGAGAAGCCCGTGCAGCACAACTGGAGAAAGTCTGAGCACAGCAATGAAGACCCAGCGTAGCCAAAAATAAATACTTAGAAATTAAAAAAAAAAAAAGATTAATTCCTATTGCCCAATTTTAAGGACATCGTTCTAGAAATGTTATGATGTGATCATTGAGCTCAGTAGGCACACATAGGCTACTCTACCAAAAAGTCTGGACAGCAAAAATAAACTTTGAGATTAATTAAAGAGAAGATGCCAGGTTATGTTTTAAAAGTACTCAGACCATATCATGGAGTAAGACTAAAAACATGATCCACATGAATATTCCTCTCTCTCGGTTTCTTCTCTTTATAGTTTGAGCATATTGTTATGAATGTTCTCCTGGGCTCATGGGTTTGTTGAGTATCTATCTCTTTTCAAGGGACAACTAACTATTTTTTAAGGACTTCTGTATCAAATAACTTTGTGTATGCATGCTTAGACATGTCCTACTATTTGTGACACCATGGACTGTAGCCTGCCAGGCTCCCTTGGACTCCATGGGACTGTCCAAGCAAGAACACTAGAGTGGGTTGCCATTTCCTTCTCCTGGGGATCTTCCTCACCCAGGGATCGAACCCGTGTCTTCTGCATTGGCAGGCAGATTCTTTACTGTTGAGGCATCTGCAAAGCCGGTATCAAGTAACTTACATCATGCTTATTTCTGTTTTTCTCCACGAAAGGGATTTTGTAAAATAGACTAAAACAGTCTCTCATTTCTCTCCATTATTTAAAGCTAGAATCCCAAAATAAAAATAACAGCCCTGGATTAGTGAGAATTGAGAAAGTTTTTGTGTTTATCAAGTTGTCTAACTTACTACAAACTAAAAATCCCTTTCAAACTGGCACCAAGGTGGCTTTTCTTCTTGAGCTGATTAGAACCACATGAGCTCAGGAAAAGCTGTCAGATCCTGCCTCTGGCACAGCTGGAATGATCCAACTGATTTGCTAGTACGATTTAAAAAAAAAAAAAAAGGAAACTTCATCCACAAATCATACATTTATGTTCTAGAGCCTCAAGCAAAAATTATTCCCTATTCATTTTAAAAGAAGCAAAATTCCACTGTGACCTCTTTTATAGGTCCTCTGGAAAAACAAAAGCACTGGGGTGATCTTGTGGTCAACATTTCATATAGTAGGAGCTAACTGTCCCTCAGACAGCAAAGAGATCAAACCAGGACATCAACCTAAATGTAATCCTAAAGGACATCAACCCTGAATATTTATTGGAAGGACTGATACTGAAGCTGAAACTCCAACACTTTGGCCACATGATGCAAAGAGCCGACTCACTGAAAAAGACCCTGATGCTGTGAAAGATTCGGAGACGGCAATGGCAACCTACTCCAGTACTCTGGCCTGGAAAATCCCATGGACAGAGGAGCCTGGTAGACTGGAGTCCATGGGGTCGCTAAGAGTCGGGCACGACTGGGCGACTTCACATTCACTTTTCACTTTCATGCATTGGAGAAGGAAATGGCAACCCACTCCAGTGTTGTTGCCTGGAGAATCCCAGGGACGGGGGAGCCTGGTGGGCTGCCATCTGTGGGGTCGCACAGAGTCGGACACAACTGAAGCAACTTAGCAGCAGCAGCTGGAAAAGACTGAAGGCAGGAGGAGAAGGGGGCGACAGAGAATGAGATGGTTGGGTGGCATACTGACTCATTAAACATGAGTTTGAGTAAACCCGGGAGATAGTGAAGGACAGGGAGGCCTGGGGTGCTGTAGTCCATGGGGACGCAATGAGTTGGACACGACATTACTGACTGAATAGGAGCTAACTCAGACCCAGCCTTATCTCCAGTTATCTAGATTTCCATAGACATATGGGGGGTGTCATTTAGAAAACACTGATCCTCAGAAAACAGTCATGATCTAACACCATGCTAGAATGTCTCCCTTTTCATAATTCTGTTTGTCAGGCTGGCCCAGAGCAAATCAATGGATTAAGTCAAACTTATCTTCTTGAGCTGACGGTGATAGGCCCCTGGATCTGCTCTGTGGTGTTGACCATATTAAGTAAAGGCACTCAAGTAGCTCCTGATTCCCCAGGGGACCCCTCAGGGGTCCCCTCCTTCCCAGCCTTTTTACCACCACTTCCGCACTAAGCCTCCCTGGCCTGCCTGTCTCTCACTGAGGTCTCCTCTCTTTGCCAGATGGCCCTTGGCCTGAGTGATAAATAATATCATGTAATCATGGATCCTAATAAAGTTGTATTTATCTTCTCAGGAAACACAGATGCACCTAATCAGATCCAGAGTCATGCTGCCTGAACCCAAAAAGGTGACACCTCATCAGTCTTTTAGTAAATAAAGCCTTTCTGTCCCTTCACAACACACGCATGGGGCCCACTCCCAAGGCTGATGATTCACTGGTCATGCATTCCAGAAAGGAGATTTTGCTTCTTTGTTTATAAGAAAGTATTATTAGGAAGGGAGTGATGATCTTTATGTTAATTCTGCAAATTCTTCCTTGGCTTTATAATTTTTGACTCACTTTGCTATGCACTGCATGGGGTTTCCCAGGTGGCACTAGTGGTAAAGAACCTGCCTGCCCACGCAGGAGACAGAAGAGACATGGATTCAATTCCTGGGGCGGGAAGATCCCCTGGAGGAGGGCCTGGCAGCCCACTCCAGTATTCTGGCCTGGAGAATCCCATGGACAGAAGGTTGCAAAGAGTCAGATATGACTGAAGCCACTAAACAACAACAAAGCACTGCATTGTGGAATAGTCTTTTTTTTTTTTTTTAATTTTTAATTTTTGCATGCTTTGGGTCAAATTCTAGTCCAAAATCCCTAGCCAGGCTGAGCTGGGCTGGCCTGGCATCTCAGTGTTTTCTTCATGTGACTCTAAAAAAGGGACTTCTTAGGCTCTTTGCCTTTATTGAAAAGTGTAGGACCATTTGAAATAAGCCCTTATTCCAGATACACAGCAGGAAGAATTATACACCAACACTGTTTGGGGTACTCTAAGTTTTCTCTGCGAAAACAGTGGGCAGAATTTCATAACCCATCGTTCCTCTATTAATAGTTAACCAGGCTGAGAGGATCTGAATAAAAGCACATCTTGTTGCATGCAACAATGGTTTGACAGAAGAGCTGTACGGCAGAGTCAGTATTTTACTGCTTTCAGCTTCACTACGCAGTTTTGTAGTCGGGGAAGCCATGCATGCAGAATGGCAGAACTTACAATTGCCTACAAAAGCAGAGTACAATCCTACCTGTGGAGCCTCGCCACCAAGAGAAGGTGACAGTTCCGGGTTTTAAAAATACCCTAAACTGTAGAATAGTTTCAGAAAAGAACTCATCAGTCTTTGAAGCACTCATCAAAGCAAGCCATTTTCAAGCAACTGTTGAAACATAAGTATTAAATTTTATAGTCATCCATTTGGTATATTTTGCGACCAAAAAAAAAGGAGAATGGGAGGAAAGCATTGAAGTTTATGTGTTTATGGATAAAATATGTGGAGGTTTGATGTTTGATCACTTTCAGAGCCAGGAAGAGTGGCTCAGACACAACGGGAAGAGCTTCCACAGCCTTAAACACAGCTCTTTTCCAAAGTGACTTCCCTTTACCCATCCACACCCCCTCCCCAAAAAAATCAAAATGTACTTCACGAAACTATTGTATATGAAGCACTTATTAGCCATAATTAAATGGACAATATGAATTTACTACGTCTTTAGGACTCTGGCTTGTTCTGGTTTAGAGCAAGATGATTAATGCAAATACATATTACTTGAGATAACCATTTAGCAGCTAATTTAGCCAAATTTATTACAGCAGTTAGAGGTTTTTCATTTTAGCAGACGGAGACAAGGACATGCCAAAAGTGGGCAGCGTGGACGAGTGCACACTGCCCTCTAGTGGCCAGCCAGCTGGCGCGCTGCTGGGGGGAGTGCCGTCACTGAGATTCCTATCCAAGCGATAACAGCAGGTTGTGCACGTTTCCGGCATCCTTTTAAACCCTTCCCATCTATAGCACTTTATTCCAGGGGCTGATTTACTGCACTTTCCCCCCTTTTACTAGCTCAGGAGTACCCAGATACAAATCAAATCCATTTCAACCTGGCAAGATTTTGGTTAAAGTATCACTTTTAACATCTGCATTTTAAAGCTCTTTCCGTGGGTATTTAATGGCACCGTTTCACATTACTGATTGTTTTTACTTGTTCTTCATTTGGGGCCATATTTCAGAGTCTGTGCGGAGCTGTCACTCTGTTTAGCTCTAGCCAAGTCAATCCTGTGCCTCCCTTAGGCCAGCCTTTCTCTCTGACTTGGTAAGGGAATGTATTTTGTATTTGCTGAACGTTCAGCAAATTCTCCCCAGAATCTCCCAACTGACCCATGTAGATTTAGTTCATGCTATAAATTCTGTTCAACACGATCAAAAGGCACCGATGTATAAGGACACAGGTTGAGATGGCTCGCGCTGAGGTGAAATGATCAGACAGAGGGGGAAAGCATCTTCGGAACCATTCAGATATCCAGAATCGCAGAGGGGGCTACCTCGAAGCCATGAATAAATCACATCCAGATTTGCCTGTGGTCCCATCTGACGTCAAACCCTCCCTTGACAACATCCATGCCGCATTAAGTGTTCTGTGAGCCAGCAAGATCTGCAGTCCTGTTATCCTTCCTTTCACACCATGACTGCCCCAAATGGAATCAAGTCCTGCTACAAACATAGTAACCCTAGCTCCAGAGCTGCCGCTCCACTGAATTGGTGATTTTATTTGTCCTACTAATGGCATTCTACATTAAGCATACAGAGGGGCACCCCTGACTCGGTGCAGAAACTCCTCTTTCTAAGCTTCAGATTTTGCAGAGATAATGATCATTTCACCCCAGTCTTAACATGCGATGCCTTCTGCTTTGTTTTTTCCACTAGTGCTGAATAAGGGCCAGTGTGTGACCAAGTACTACCGCTGGATGCAGAAGAACGGAGGCTACATCTGGATCCAGTCTAGCGCCACCATAGCTATTAACGCCAAGAACGCAAATGAGAAGAATATCATCTGGGTGAACTATCTTCTGAGGTATATTTCCAAATTCTTTCTCATTCCTGTCTCAGTTATAAAACATAAAGCCCGATGGTTAATAGCTGACATGTATTATCTTTTGATAGTATCTGGTGTGGAATTATATGGAAATTCCGCTTTTCTTTCCACAAGAGTCAAAGAAATGGGAAAGGATCAAAGTTACGTCAGTAGGGACTTCCAGGGCAGACCTGTGAACTGCTCAACAGTTCTTGATCAGCCCACATTTGGGCGGCTTTGCAGAAGTTGCTTTGGTTTCCCCACAATCATTCAGGCCAGATAAAGAACACAGATGTTTGCCTCCAGTGGAAACATTCAAAAAGCATCTCCTTCTCCCCGACACACTCTCATACTCATGCACTCCAACCCCTGCAAAAATGGTGTGAAAGGGGATGGGGAAGAAGTGGCAGAGTGCACCATATTCCTCCTGTATCCCATCCCTTTGAAGCCCTGAGCATATTACATAGGGTTAGATTCCTCAAGCACTCGTTTAGGTAAGTGAAGGGAATCACTTCACAAGAATCAAGACAGTTTCAGTATACAGATGAAGGAGTCTTCTTTTGCCTGCTCTGTGATCTCAGGCAAGTGTGACCGCTACTTGAATGCATCCTCAAATTTATATCCATTAATGCAGCCAAGCTCAACAGCTTCCTGAATTCCAGTGTGCAATAGCATTCCTCTCCCCTTCCTCAAATGCTTGCTGCCTATGCATTCAGACAAGCACCACGGTAACCAAGACGAGCCTGGGTGGTCTGCATCTGGGGACAAGCTGTCTGAGATCTTCTCCACCAATCCTGCTAGGAAATTCTCCAACTCCCCAGCCTGGCTCCCTCCCACCACCGTCATTCCAGTCTTTGGTTTCTCTTGGCCTAAAGCCACTAAGCAGGGCCCACACATGGCCTTAGGAGGTGAACTGCCAGTAGGTCTTCTGAATGGAAGTTGTTACCCTTTGGCTGATAATCTCAACAGGGAGTACCCGAATCCCGTTTTTCTTTGAGACTGAGAAGCTGACAGCCGTGGCTCATCAGCACGCTGACCCTTCAGTGTGTTCGCCTCCACTGGTGACTTGAAGGCATGAATGTGCTTGCTCCCAATAGCATATCAATCAGACACTAATGATTATTGCTCTAGAGAGGGCTTTAATGTGTACCACTTAGAAGAGTCTTCATTCATCTACTTTCTTTTTCCTTTTTTTGACCTCTTCTACTCTACATTAAGTCTCTCTAAAGGTAAAAGTATGAGTATTTAATGGGGCTTTCTCCAAAGCCTGCTTTTCATGCAAACTATGCTCTGTGATACACCCAAGGTGGGTTCTGCTTTCAGGGAATTCTTTTACTTAGAGGTTTATGGAATAGTCACTCTAGGCAATGCAGAAGGTTATAAAAACTCACATGCCAAAGAAAAAACAGAATAAGGTATTGCGGCATTGATGTTCATTGGCTAGGCAAAAATGGTGTTGTGCCAGAGAGATCCATTATTCTTAAAACTTAGATGTTAGTGGGACTTCCCTGGTCCATGCTGCAACTAAAGATCCTGGGTGCCGCAACAAAGAACCAGTACAGCCAAATAAATAAATAAAAATAAATATTAAAAACATTAGACATTAGTAAGAGGGACACAGAAGTCTGAAAGATGGCTGTCCCCCTGCGGCTGGAACCTCGGGAGCTAAACTCATCCCATGGTTGTTCACCTGATTCAGGGAGATTTCTTCCCATGTGGATCTTACGGCCTCATCAGCCTCATGACTTCCTACTCTGCCCCCAAACAGAGGGACAGGGAGGGTTAGGAAGAGGTCAGTCTGTGCTACTCTGGAGCAACACTCTCGGTCCACATGAGGATCACACGGAGCAGGCTCATGAGCATTGGTTGCTCCTGTTCCACCCAGTTCCATCTGGAGAGGAAGGAAGCAATTTGGGTATCAAAGACCAGCCTCCTGGCTCAAAAAGCCTCAGCCTCAGGCCAGCCAGACCTGTTTCTGCAGACCTGAAGACTCCCCATGGGTTCACTACTAGAAGATCGTACATCATGGCAGCTGGACCACAGGAGGCTGAAAGAGATGAACTCCAGCGAGAGGGAGGACCCCCAAGTCAGACACCCACCAGGATCACTTCCTCGCCTGGAGGTCTACAAAGACAGGCCTTGGCCTTGGCCAGACAGCAACTACTGAAGTTGGCTTTTCCCTCCCATCTTCTTATCCTTTGCTCCTCCCTGAGCAGTATTTTCCTGCTCCCTCTCCTAGCCAGAGTCCCTCACTTCTGGGCCCCCTCTAGGCTTGCAGTTCCCTGTTCTGAAATTACTTCAGTCATCTCCTCCAGTCTTCTTCCTATGCCCTTACAACACGTGGTAGAAGACTGCGTAAGGGTTAAGACCACCTTCCCACCTTCGGCTCAGCTAGAGAAGGCTCTGCTGCTGATGCTAATTCACACTAAGGAGTAAATGCTAAATGCCCGATCATTTATCTTAGAGAATTAACGCCACCCTCCCCACCCGCCACCCTGGGGATATTGGCGACTGTAGAGCAGTTACTGAAACAGTGCCTTTTTGATACAGGAATTTCACTAGAAATGAGCTAGGGAGCCAGTAATCATCAATGGTAGGTGTCTGGCTGACTGGCCATGATATCAACAGGAGGACAGAAGAGGGCATTCTCCATTTGGAGGAAAGAGGCTTTCCTTGTGCCTTCAGATTACGGTAGCCTATCCTGCTTGGGTGCTGGGCTGGCCTTGGAGTGGCATTTCATGAAGATCGCTAGCTCAGACTGACCGAACATACTCCCTTTTCCAGGAGAGGCATTCTTCTAAATTAAAAGTGGAACAAAAATTAAGCATTTTTGTGCAGATGGGGTTAGATCTATTCTGTTAGGGCCTCTCTCACACTGGGACTCTCCCCACTGCAATCAGATTCCAGCTAACAAGCCACAGGTGTACACCACATGAGCAGATGAAACTGTGATTGTAATGGGTGTGTTGACAGTTCAGTAGCCATAATCCATGCAGCCCAAAGTGCACCTGTGCATCTGTCAGATCGTTAGGCACTGGGGGCTCTGCCCCCCACTACCCCTGTGCCCCCCTTCCACACACACACAGCCTCAGAGCCATCTGAACAGCTGAGGAGCTCCATCAAGGAGCCAACACAAGGGTACTGAAACGATGGCCTCATTAGGAGCCCAGGAGGCAGGGGGACGAACTGGTGAGGGTACTCGGTGCATCTTCCGTTCCCCCAGGTGTGAGACGGGGTGGAATGTTAAGCAGCACAGTTCCCTGGCCCCCAGTGGTATCTGATTATTTAAAAGCTTTTCAGTGGCTTTCATG
This sequence comes from Bos indicus, assembly GCF_029378745.1. Lineage (NCBI taxonomy): Eukaryota > Metazoa > Chordata > Mammalia > Artiodactyla > Bovidae > Bos > Bos indicus. Next base: position 44,452,030 of record NC_091780.1, read on the forward strand.
TGGCATTTGGGTATTCATCATTGTAGCAAGGTGCACCTGTACCCCAGCCATGCAATCCAAGCTTCTATAAAAGTCCTGTGATGAGCTGAGAAATGATTTCATGGTTAATCTTCCAAACTCTCTGAGCTCCCCAAAGTTTGGGGCATGGAAGTGGAAAAAGGATGGTCAAAAGCAAGCCATCCCGAATGGGTGTGTGCACTCCTGATGAACGCCTCCCTCCCCCACAGCAACCCCGAGTACAAGGACACCCCAATGGACATCGCACAGCTCCCTCACCTGCCGGAGAAAACTTCGGAGTCCTCGGAGACCTCCGACTCTGAGTCAGACTCTAAAGACACCTCAGGTATTACAGGTATTACAACTTCTCCATGTTCTGCGGTTAAGGCTTGCCTTTCCAAACATGAGGGGTGGGCAACGGCCAGAGGGCCATCATCTGAATGAAACAACTGGTCAAATTTGATATAGAGAAGTCAGTCATGTCAAGGTATTACTGAGCCTTTCTCAACACACATTTGTATATATACTTATATACCACTACATACATATGTACACATTATATATGTGTGTGCACATACATAAAACACACACACTTATGTATGTGATATTATATAAATATATTCATGTATATGGGCTTCCCTGGTGGCTCAGATGGTAAAGAATCTGCCTGCAATGTGAGAGACCTCGGTTTGATCCCTGGGTTGGGAAGATCCCCAGAAGGGAATGGCAACCCACCCTAGTATTCTGGCCTGGAGAATTCCTAGACAAAGCAGCCTGGTGGGCTACAGTCCACTGGATTCCCAAGAGTCGGACAGGAATGAGTGACTAACACACACATGCTGCTGCTGCTGCTAAGTCACTTCAGTCGTGTCCAACTCTGTGCAACCTCATTGGCAGCAGCCCACCGGGCTCCCCCGTCCCTGGGATTCTCCAGGCAAGAACACTGGAATGGGTTGCCATTTCCTTCTCCAATGCATGAAAGTGAAAAGTGAAAGTGAAGCCGCTCAGTCGTGTCCAACTCATATGTAAAACTATATACATATATGCATATTGCTATATATTAATACACATAGCTATATTATACACAAATTTACAGAGACTGATTGATTTAGCCATCGCTTAATGTCAGCCCTCCATAGGGAAGAAGCCCTGCCCTAACCCCATAGCGAGCTCCACCCTCTTTACCAGAGCAGACAGCAGGCTATCTTTGTTGCTCCAAGACAGACTGTGATTTGAGCCCCAAATGTTCACATGCTCACCAAGCTGGGATGGAACCCCTAAAGTGGGATACTCAATGGCATCAGTAACTGACTCTTTCTGTGTGCTGGACTGTTAGTCATTTTCTGAATCTATGCTGAATAAATCCACGCTTTCCCTTTCCTAGTTATTTTGGGAAGCAGACTGAATAGTTCTTTGGAACACAGAAAAGTTAACATAAAAATTTACTTTTCCTCCAATCCCCAGTTCCCTTCTACAGGCACACATAGATCCAGGGAGCACATAACTCAGAGAATTTACAACTGCAAAAATTCCTTCTAACCCAACCTTTTCTGCTAAATAAAGGAAAGCCAGAGTAAGTGACGTGATATGCCCAGGGTTCCAGTCCAGGCTGCCATCCAAATCCATGTAGCAGAGCCATGAAACCGGCATCATCCCTAAATGTTTTGAGGTTACATTACTAAGAAAACCTATCCTCCCTAAAATGTGGCAGATGACTAGGGCTCCCCCACACAAGCCCCATCCATTGGGAACCTGCTCCTGTGAACACATATCCCTCTACTCCAGACAGCCTCAGGGAAGCAGGAGGAAATGAGGAGGCTCTTGATAGTTTTCTGCATTCATTTGAGGGTCTTCACTAGGGCAGAGTTCCAGAACAGACAATGTCTGCCCCTTATTTATACAGTATATAGCAGTGAGCCAAAAAGACAAAAATCCCCCTGCCCTGTGGAGTTTGTATTCCAGTTGAGGGAAAAGACAATAAAAATAAAACACACAAATGAATCAGATGACATTCAGTGCTCTGAAGAATAACAACTCTAGGAATAGACAGTATGATTTTCGATAAGGAGCAAATATTTGCCAGAAGAAAACTCACACCTCTTTGGGAGGTCACCTTGCAAATCATCATTCTCCTGTGCCACTGACACCTTATTCCAGGTTATGCACGCTGATTCCCCGAGTATTTTTGCAGAACTTCTCAAACGTTAATGTGCCTAAGAATCACCTGGGGATCCTGTTCAAATGAAGGATCCTATTCAGTAGCTCTGGGTGGACGCCTAGGATTCTGTATTTGGAACAAGCCTCCAGGTGATGGGGCCCGTGCTCTGGGAGTCACTCCCCCACCCCCCATAACCTCGGTCCTCACGAGAGAGAAAGCCAAGGCTTGAGGTTTCCAAAGTGGTGGAGGGAGCAGCAGCTCAGGATGGGACAAGACACCCAGCCCTCCCCTCCCCCACCCCCGCAGGTGCGCGTTGGGCTGCTAACCTGACATCTCCTGTGTCTCCCCCCACACAGAGGACAACGAGAACTCCAAGTCCGACGAGAAGGGGAACCAGTCGGAGAACAGCGAAGACCCGGAGCCCGACCGCAAGAAGTCAGGCAACACGTGCGACGACGACATGCACTGCAATGACGACGGCCACAGCTGCAGCAACCCGGACAGCCGCGACAGCGACGACAGCTTCGAGCATTCGGACTTTGAGAACCCCAAGGCGGCCGAGGACGGCGGCGGAGGCGGCTTCGGCGCGCTGGGCCGGATGCAGATCAAGGTGGAGCGCGGCTACGTGGAGAGCGAGTCGGACCTGCGGCTGCAGGACTGCGAGTCGCTGTCGTCGGACAGCGCCAAGGACTCGGACAGCGCGGGCGAGGCGGGCGCGCAGGCCTCCAGCAAGCACCAGAAGCGCAAGAAGCGGCGGAAACGGCAGAAGGGCGGCAGCGCCAGCCGCCGGCGCCTGTCCAGCGCGTCGAGCCCGGGCGGACTGGACGCCGGCCTGGTGGAGCCCCCGCGGCTGCTGTCGTCCCCCAACAGTGCCTCGGTGCTCAAAATCAAGACCGAGATCTCGGAACCCATCAACTTTGACAACGACAGCAGCATCTGGAATTACCCGCCCAACCGGGAGATCTCCCGGAACGAGTCGCCCTACAGCATGACCAAGCCCCCCAGCTCCGAGCACTTCCCGTCCCCGCCGGGCGGCGGCGCGGGCGCCGGGGGGCTGCACGTGGCCATCCCGGACTCGGTCCTCACCCCGCCCGGCGCCGACGGCACCTCCTCCTCCGCCACGGCCACCGCCCGCAAGACTCAGTTCGGCACGTCGGCCCCCGCGGCCTTGGCCCCCGTCGCCTCCGACCCACTGTCGCCCCCGCTGTCAGCGTCCCCGCGGGACAAGCACCCCGGGGGCGGGAGCGGGAACGGGAACGGCGGGGGTGGTCCGGGCACTGCCAACTCCTTGCTGTACACCGGGGACCTGGAGGCTCTGCAGAGGTTGCAGGCGGGCAACGTCGTGCTGCCGCTGGTGCACAGGGTGACCGGGACCCTGGCGGCCACCAGCACGGCCGCACAGAGGGTCTACACCACGGGCACCATCCGCTACGCCCCCGCCGAGGTGACCCTGGCCATGCAAGGCAACCTGCTGCCCAACGCGCACGCTGTTAACTTCGTGGACGTTAACAGCCCGGGCTTCGGCCTCGACCCCAAGACGCCCATGGAGATGCTCTACCACCACGTGCATCGGCTCAACATGTCGGGACCGTTCGGCGGCGCAGTGAGCGCGGCCGGCCTGACGCAGATGCCGGCCGGCAACGTGTTCACCACGGCGGAGGGACTCTTCTCCACGCTGCCCTTCCCGGTCTACAGCAACGGCATCCACGCGGCACAGACTCTGGAGCGCAAGGAGGACTGAGCGGCGCCCCCTGGCGGCCTGGCGGGGGGCTCCGCCCGCCCCCGGAGGCATCGTCGGCGTTTTCGTTTAGACCTTTGATTCTAGCACTTTGAATTCGAGCAGGTCAGCATCTTCTCTTCGCCACGACGGTCCCCGTTCCACCCCCTTTTCTTTCTTTCACTGGACTCATTCTTTCCTGTAAAGATATTTTTTATTTTTGGGGGCCTTCAGAGGGTCAGACGACCGGTTGCCTGCCCTTTTGTCTTCTTCTGAGATGTGTGTTGGGTTGTTTTGCTCTCTTTTGCATCTTTATTGAGATGTCTTTCATGTGTATATGCCTCTGCCATAGAATACTCAGTCTTGTGGTCAAGAGATTTCTCAAGTGACAACCATTGGGTGTTCTTCGTAAAGATCTTGATATGATCAAGATTGAAAGAGACAAGCATAAACAATGTGCCCTGTTTGACTAAGTCAAATGAAATGGGGTGGTGTTTTGTTTCTGTTCCTGATTCCTTTGAAAATAGGGGGATAGCATTTTAGAATTTTATGCAGAATTTAATTCTCTTTTTATGGTTAAGATTTTAAGATTTTCTTACTTGCACATAAAAATAATTTGGGTTCTTAAGCTTAATTTCTGGCCTGTGACTAGAATGTTTAAAAACAAAAAGTTGGACTAAATGTTAATTACTGAAACATTAACTTAATTTCTAAAACCATGGTGCTATCATTTATTAATCTGTAATGTCTTCATACAAAATGCAGCTCCTGGGCTGGGTTTTGGAAAAAACAAACAAAAAGTGTGTTCTGTCCTGGTCTGGAGTCCATTGCTGCAGTCTCCTTGGTTAGTTAAGACAAAGCCCTCATTAACGTTTGCTGCAGGACTTAAAATTTACCTCCCAACTAACAAACATAGCCTCACATTAAATTTAATGGGTCAGGAAAGCCCTTTTTAAAAGGGTTTTTGGAAAACTCAATCAAACTGACTTGAGGAGCAGTTTAGGTACATTCTGCCTTTTGTTGAGCTTTTTTCCTTTCCTTTTCTCAGTCTAACTGAGGCTAATTTTTACAACTTCAATAACACTTCAGAGTAAAAGAAGGAAAAAATATTTAACATTTTTTTTTCATTTCTTGCTTAAAAAAACAAGGAAGGTTGTATTTGTATTTTGGGGGACTGATTTGATGGATTTTTTTTTTCCCCTTTGGTTCTTTTATATCTAGGTTGGAACCAATAAGGTTTAAAACTAATGAATGGGTTAAAATAAGCTTCAAACAGATAACTGCAACTGAAAACTGCACATTAAGTTAAAAAAAAAAAGAAAAAAAGAAAAAGGAAAAAAATATCCTATTTTGTCTTCGTTGCCAGAAATCAGTGTAGTGTCAAACACTCCAAATGACTGTCAAGTATAAATTCTTCTTCCACTCCATTTTTGGCAGCTGTTTGTTAAGGCATCTAATGACAGATGTGAGAACTGTAACGTGTGCGCTGTGTACGTGTCCTTGGCCGTCAGTCCATTGCAGTTTCAATGTGTTTCTATATGCGGTATATACTAAGCTAATGTAGTTGTTTTGTCCTTTGTCTTCTCTGTGCTCTATCTCTAGTCTGGAGTGGTACAGTCCCATTCCTGCAGTCCTAGTGAATCAGTGATTCTTGGGGGTTAGTGACTTTTGTGTGGTGGCCTTCCTCTGTAACGTCACCCTACGCTGCTTCTACTGTCTGTGACTCTTCCGTTTCACTTAAGATTCCTGCTGTTGCTTTACTGGTGTATATTCTCCTGACCTCTCCCCTTTCTTTCCCTCTCTCTCGTCTCCCCTTTTCCTGCCTCGTCTCCCCACCACCCCAACTTCGCCCAAACCTTTTTCATTCTCAGAGATAAAAAGACTCTTAACTAGCTCAAGGTTAATGGAGCCATTTTTTTCCCACAACGGAATTCTGGGTACGACTCTTTCTTCTGCAGTGCCACGCAACGCACTGAAGAATAACGCTCAGATGTATGAAATAAATTGATGCCATATAGCCTCAGTTGTTAACATTCCCAGAGTCCCTTGTGCTCTACCTATAAGCAGTGGGTGCTTTTCTTTGGTTTCTTTCCAGGTTGGCTGATGGAGCAATATATAAAGCAATTTACCAGTGAGACAGAAAATTATTTCAAAGGTCAACCAACATTTTTTAAAAACAAAAGGGGAGGGGGGGGATGGACTATAGAATTGTCATATATATTTGTTTATGTGTGCAATGCTAATTAATAGAGTAACTCGGCTGTCCTTTGAATATCACTGTGTTGAGTGGATTCCTCCTGGCCCTCTGATTCCATGAGTTGGGCCCAAACCACTGTGGAATAGTAACAAAAAAAAAAAGTTTAATGCCACAAATTTTAATAGCGAGTGCTTACTTGAAGGATCTGAGTAGTTGTAGAAGGTGAAGAAGGCCAATCATGAAATTTAAAGATTAATTTTGGAAGCTCTACTCTAGCTATCGAACAATCAAAGGAACGCACCTATCAGCTACAAAGAACAGCTAGACAGCTGTTGGTTTTTTTTCTTTCTTTTATAAATGTTTCTGTGTTGTGTCAGAATGATTTCTGGTGATTTAAACTAACAGATAATCACAGCTGCTGTCTAAATCCATAGTGTTAAAATTACAAAATGAAAAAAAAAAAAAAAAACTTCATTACCTGTGAAGCCTGTGTCTGTGTTTTTAACTATTTCTTGTACAAATATATGAAAACTTTTATGAGGAGACTGGTGCCAAGTAGCTGAATAATGGGGAAAGGGATATTCTGTTCGTAAAAATCTTAGCAGTGTTACCAACTCTACAATATATATATAAAAAAATTAAAACGTTACAAAGCGACAGCTATGGTACATTTGTTTTGTGTGAAGCTAACCCGGACCTAACTTCCTGAGTGCCTGGCTTATTTTGAAACATTTTTTTTCATTGACCATTGATAATGCTGCAAATCAGAAATGTACATACTTCATTTACAACAGGGTTCTTTTTATACTTTTGTAGATTCTCATACATGTCACATACATGGTTGTCTTTATGTAACTTAATTTTTCATCCACAGGTGCCATTTTCATAATAAACTTCTCTTGGATTTGTTACTATCTGGCATCATTTCTTTTACATGTAACCATCCTAACTAATGAATGCTGGTAGTATTTGTTTAAGCAGGTACCTTGGTCATTATTCTTGATTTAAAAAGAAAAAAAATTTAAAGCATCCATATTTTTGCTAGTTTTGGACGAAATGCATAGCTTGTGTACCGATAAGGCTGACAAGGCACAGATTAAGATGCTAATCCAAATACTACACCAAACTTGCAACCATCCTAAATTTTCAGCTACCCAAACTCATTGTCATATGAGCATTGCTATGCACATTATCAAAGCTGAACAACAGGCCTGCAACATTAACCACTATGGGAAGTGTGCATTTTTTTCTTGATTAATGCAGAGTAAGTGGTGACAGTTTTCATACATTAATCATTCAAAATGCACTCGATATTTTCATTTATTACAAGCTGTAATGTATAACCAACTGTTCCATGCTTATACCTTCTCTTTATACTAAATATGTATTTTCTTTCTCCAGACAAGCCAAGTAAGTCATGATTGTGCTGTGTTATTGGGTAGGTCAGCACCCAGCCTGTCCCGCTTTGAGGCAGGTCAGCTGGCTAACTCCAAAAAATAAACAAAGGGGAAAAAACTTCAGCTGTTACCTAAAAGTTAAGGATGCAGGTGGGTCACCTGTTAAGTCTGTGCACTCCAGAAAATGAAGACGTGGATGGGTTGAGCGGAAAGAAAAGGTAAATACTTTGTCCAAAATCTCCCGACTATTGTAAATATCATGTCCTACTTTGAGTCTCCTGTGACATTTGCCAATTCAAGGGTACTTTTGGTTAATGGAGAATTGCTTCAGACTGGTGGATATGGTAATGTGGTTATGGTTGTGGGTCTCTAGATCTCTTCAGTAGGCCCTTTCTGGATCCCTGGAAATAAGTACTTAGAAATAGGAAGACAGTGACTGAGAATACAGAACTGGGCTCTCTCAACTGCTTTGCCAAAATGTATCTTTCCCTTTGGCTCTTGAGAGTCAGAATTTAGTAGAGCAAGATTGAGAAGCATACAAATTGATGCAGCTGGAAACACAATCCGAAACAGATGACAGTGAGTGTTGAAGCCAGCTTACCCAAGGCACTCTCTCGCAAGATGTTGACAGAGCTGGCGCTTAGCTGTGAGTTGTGGCTTCCAGAGCTTTGCATGGGGGAGGGTCTACCAAGGCAGAGGTCTGACTCTCTGTTGGCCCAGTGATGAAGTTGGTTGGCCATAACCCTTTAATTCTGGACACCCCTTCAGCCCTGAGATCTGGAGCTAGCAGCAGTTGGGAGTTGAAAAGGGAAAGTCAGACATGGTGATGGGTGAATTGAAACCCTCACAATATTTGGAGTTTCTGCAATAGAAATGGTAGAAATCCTGGATTCTTACAAGCTCAAGCATCCTTAGTATCAAGTTTCCTGTCCTTTATGTATACCCACCCATGCTAAAAGTCTGTCACAATGAAATAAAGAACATTTCTTAGCCAAAAAAAGAAGAAGTGAGCTCTGGGCACAGACCCATGACAATAGGACCATCCTGCCACTTCCCCAGCCAAGCGGCTGCCAGCAGAATGCCCTGAGCTCCCCAGAAGCTCCCCCAGGAACTCTTCCCTCACCGGGCTGGCAGCAAGCCACTTTGTCAAGGCTTCAGTGTGCAAGTAATGGACAGAGCAGGGATCTAAGGCCAGCTCTCCATATCTCTTCTTCCCAACTGATACCACTACTTATTTATTTGACAACGAGGAACAATAACAACAGAAAGTAGCAAGCAGGACAAGAGGGAAGACATGCGTTCAGTTGAGCATAAAGAAACTGGTCTTAGGGGACGTCTTTGGTGGTTCAGTGGCTAAGACTGCATACTCCCAATACAGGGGTCCCAGGTTCAATCCCCTGCTCAGGTAATGAGATTCCATGGGCCACAACTAATAGTCCCTAGGCCACAAATAAAGATCCTGAATGTGGCAACTAAGACTCAGTGTAGTCAAATAAATTTAAAAAAATAAAAAAAAACTAGTTAGTCCTTTTGGACTATAACTCTTACCCATCTTTGCATACTCCTAGACAAAGCATATTTATGTTAACCATATTTAAAACAATTTGAAACCAAATTGGCCTATGCATTGCATTGAAAGTAAGAGCTCATGTATATTTTCAAGCCCAGAAGAGAGTCTGTTCAAGCCAAGAAGATTGTTATCCATGTTCAAAAATTACAAAGAGTGAAGGACTTGGGGAGAGAAGGAAGAATAGCTTTGCTAAAGTTTCATTTCATGTAATGAAAAAAAGCAAACCTTGTTCATGAGCATGATTCCCAAAGAATGATGACAACTAGCAGGCTTAAGAAACAATTCTGGGATGCTAAGGTAAGTTAACACCCTTAGATGCTTCTGCTTTTCTGTATCTCCTAGGAAACCATTGTAAAGAATGGGGCTGACCTGGTAGATTCACCACAGACACAAATCAGGGCTTGTTCATTTTCATGTATCCTCCACAGCCTAGCTCAATGATTTATGAATAGTCTTGGCTCGGTGAAGATCTACTGAACACTGATGGATGAAGACACATTGAAAAATAAAGATGAAACATGACTTGTCAAGAGACAGAGATTCTGTGAGAAATGTCCATGTGGTTTGGCAGGATGGCTTTGAATTTCCACCAAAAAAGGAATGGCAAAATGGATACGGCAGTGAGTTCATTCATTCCTGCCTTCCTGGGTAGTCCATATGGCTGGCCCAGGGTTGGCCATCAAGAAATGTTGGTTGGAGGATGTGTGTGCGCATCCACAATACTATTTAATCTGTATTCAAGAGTAAGTCAGGTACCACGAATAAAGAAAGGAGAAAGATGAAAGAGCCCATGCAGTTAATAACTGACTTAGTAAACTTGGACATCACAGCCCGTGCACAGCTAGAGCAGCGGATCTTAGATTCAGCAGAAGGTATCCCTCAATAGTGTACCCTCACAGATGAGTGGTGAGCTATCTAAACTCAGTCATCATCCAGAGACTCTTAGCAACCAAGAGAAACTCTCTCGTGTAGAAATCACACCTCCCAATTCTAGTGCTAAGGGTCCTTCTGGCCTTATAGATTAATATACTTAGAAGGTGTTGAACTGAAACCTTCCCTCTGGAGTTACACAGACTAAATCTCAACCCTCTGCCATCTGAGTGGTTTCCAAATATGTGAAGATGGATATCAGAGTTTCAGTAAATCTCTAGGGTAACTGTCACCTGTTCTTTTCACAGCTCCTCCAATGGCACTGTGGGGGATCCCTCTGCCATCCTAGTCACCCTCATCTGGGTGTACCAGGATCTGTCAAGGCCCCCACACTGGTTTCCTAGGGTCAGCTTACGGCCACCAACTGGGTGCTGGCTCCAAACACCAGAAATTTATTCTCTCCCAATTCTGAAGACCTGAAGTCTGAATTCAAGGTGTCATGAAGCTTGATTCCTTCTGAAGGGCCCTGATGGAGAGTCTGCTCCTTGCTTCTCTCCTACTTTCTGCTGGGGACCAGCCCTCCTGGGCATTCCATGACCCATCACTCCGATCTCTGCCTCCCCATCACTGGGCCATCGTCTCCCTGTAGCTGCATCTTCATATGGAGTTCTCTCCACCAGGTGCGTCTCTCCTTTTCCAATAAGGACACAGTCATATTGGATTACAGCCCATCCGACACCCATAGGACCTCATCTTAATTCATTGCACCTGCAATGACCCTACCCTGAGAAGGAAATGGCATTAAGGCCACATGCTGAGGTACAAGGGGTTAGACATCAAGTCTTTGGAGGATGCTATTCAACCCATAACAGCCCCTTTTAAAACATGGCACCCTGGGTCAATCACAGGGCTCCAGATGTTGTTTGGTGCCTGCCTGGGCTACAAGTCCTATTACAGCTCCTGCTCAAGACTCTGAGCTTTTAATTAAAACAGACTGAACCTAAAGTCACTTCTTAGCAGCCAAACCAAATTGTTATTTCATCTTGAGCCTCTAGTCAACCAGAACACCTTGGTCTTTTCACAAAGCTTTGATAAGGTAGGTCTCCCACCTCCAATACGTATATAGCCCTCATGTAATGCTGGCATGTTCTCAGGGGAAAAGCAGTTTAAGGAAAGAAGTTCCCTCATTCCTGAGGCATGGAAGGTGAGCAAGGATCTGTCCCTGTGAAAACACTGCTCATTTTCATTGTACGCTATGCACCCTCCAAGACATCTTCACCCAGGCCTGCTAGAGAGGAGAGACCTGGCCCCAACCTTTGTGAAGTCTGAAAGTGAAAGTGTTAGTCATTCAGTCATGTCCCACTCTTTTGCCACCCCATGAACTGTAGCCTGCCAGGCTCCTCTGTCCATGGGATTCTCCGAGCAAGAATACTAGAGTGGGTAGCTATTCCCTTCTCCAGGGGATCTGAAACCTGGGATAGAAGCACATAATACATCCGTAACAAATTCCCAGTGGGTTACTCTCTTGTGAATAAATTGAGGCAGGGAAAAAACAACCATGAGAAGGAAATGGAAAGAATTAAAGAAACTACCACGCCAGCCATTTCACAGGAGCAGAACTGGGGCAAGATGCCAAGATTGCAGATACGTACGTGTAAAATCATCCACTCGAAAGTCGGATATAAATCATGAGGCCAAACTCATCAACTTCCTGAAAGCGGGTAGACCTCCTTTTGGACCTCCTTTCATGGACCAAAATCAAAGCGATTAGTGTAAGATTGTCTTGTACTTTCCTGGGGACAAAGCACAGTTGTTTTTCGTTCTGTTCATTTCTCTACTGACAGCCACGAGATGCACCAATAGGAGTGACCCAGATAATGTTCCTCTGTTGAAAATTTTCTAGGATAAAATTAATTTGTTTTAAAAATAATATATGCAAATCTCTAAAGCCACTTTAAGGGGGGAAAAAAGGAGCAGAGGGTAAGGAGGTGGCTCTTCCTTGTACTGAAGGAGTTCTTAGATTTATAGCGGAAGTGTCAGAAACAGGATGCAATATTCCCATGAATCCCCTACCTCCCCCCAAACAAAACCATTATACCCTTGATGAATTATTGACTTTAGAGTTTTATCTGTGCCATGAATAATCACAAACTTGGGAGTCTCAGGGCACAGTTCATAAACAAATAATTATATCACAATGATAATTTTTCAGGAATTACAACATCAATCATGGCCATGTTATTATCAAGTACATTTTCTGGTCGCCTCTATTCATCAAACCCTCCTCCCTCTCCACCCTTCCGCACCACACAAGCAAAACTCATCACCAGATTGCCTCTTATTTACACATCACTCAAAGCAGGACAGAGCAGGCACATGCAAAATGGGCCAACCCAGCGTTTATGAGAGATGAGTTTTCATTAAGAAAGTTCAAATTAAATGCATTGAGAAAGATGGAGGGGGAGAGAATTAATTATTCCAGACTCCCCCAAAGAAGCTCCTTTGAAAAGATCTTATTTGGAAGATAAAAACCAGATGGAAGGTTTATTCCATTTCCGGCAATACTAATACAGAAAAAAAGAGAAAAAAAAAAGTCTCTGAAAGCCAAAGAAGCAACAGCCACGCAATAACGTGCCCCTTTTTAAAATAATGATGATATGTATGCATCAAGTTTGGGCCCTGTTCTATAGCTCCCTTCTTCAGTTGGAATAGGTGAGTGACAGTGGGGATGGAACTCAGAACAGGTGTAAATCCCTTGCTTAAGTCTCCATTTGAGTTAGCAAATAGAGGTGCTCAGAATGTTCGGGTCTAAACCACTTTCCTAAGACTATTGCAGAAGATTAATAATTCCAAACACAGTAACCGTTTGTGCTTTTCATAAAGCACCCACAGTCAAACTGCCTGACTGAGTAATTTAACATCACTTAAGGTCATAGGCCTACTCTCCTGCGATAAGAGGTACATCTCACAATTCAGAAGAAAAATAGCAAAGTGACACAGAGCAAGTATCATCTTCAGAGAAGAGCTTGTACAATAGGGTTAAATCCATAGTACAGTGATGCTTATTGGCCTCTGCATCTAACTGGCAGGCCACGCAGACAATGCTAGGCAATCCAGAACGACGTGGGGGAGGACCCCTGGAAAGGAGACCCCAACCCATGCCCCTGAGACAGTCCAATGAGTGCCCCAGTCACGCCTCACTCTGAGGGCAGCCCTTGGGGACGTATGGCCTGCACTTAGATCAGATTCTCCTCTCCTTGGCATCAAACTGGGTCTAGGGAAAGGCAGGGCTGGTGCCCAAAGCTGCTGCCACTATGCCCTACCAGCCCCTGGCACCAGGCGACCCACCGGGTAGCTACGGCTTTCGGGCTCCTGTTTTATTTCCTTGAAAACCTGGTCTGCCCTCTCTCTACCACTCTCATCACAGCCTTCCAGTTTCTTGAATGAACGTACCTGGCCTGTTACAGGTCATCCTGCCTTAAGGCCAATCTTATTTAATATACAAACTCATTAAAAGAAGGGGCAGTGGGATGGCAAGAAGACATGACTCCAGTCCATGCCCCAGAAAGCTGATAAATATGCGCTTCAAAGCCCCATTCTCGCCCAGCCTCCCCTTGTCTCCAGCTCAAAGCCCCATTCTGGCCCAGCATCCCCTTGTCTCCAGCAGGTCAGTCTCCCTCCTCCTCCCCCAGCCCCAACCACAGACACACTAGCTCTCCTTGCTCCCTAGGCCGGTGCTGGCTCCCTCCCTCCTGCTGCACAGATGACGGGTCCTCCCACTGTTTCTCCTGAGGCTCAGTTTGACTTCCCTCGAGGGCCTCCTCCTCTCCCCCTCGTCCGCACCCCCAGGCACCTCACTTGGCATGAGGAGGCCCTCCAAGCCAGCCAATAAATCAAAGGTCCTTGGGGGAATCTTCCCTTTTGTGAAAGGTGGGGAAAGAACTAACTGTAAATTATTAACATTTTCATTTGGGGATCACAACTACACGATCCAAACATCGCACATCAGCCTCTGATGGAAGCTCTGGGACCCTGAGACTTGGGTAAGCCCCATGCACCCTCTCCCTGGAGAGGGGAGCAGGGCATTCGGCAAGGAGGAGAAAAACCAGACAGCTCGCAGAAGCCCTAAATTCATAACCCAGCCGAGGAAGCTGACAGCTCTCTACACTGGCAGAGTCCTCTGGGCACGAGTGGATTTTGTAATTCCTGTTGAGTCAACCAAGTGGCCTGGGTCCCCACACACCTGGGATTCACACACCTCAGCACACACCTCTGCTCTGGACATACACGGGGCTGAAAAAAAGACATGACTGTTAAAAGGACATTTTCCCCAATATATAAATCTAACTGCTATTTCCTTAATAGTATTTTTAGGATGAGGACACTAGCGATTATTTTTCATGTTTTAACATTGTGAATAAATTAAAAGGAAGCTCAAATTTATTTCTCCAGTATTTACACCTGACTCTCCTACACTGGAATATTTACATAGAGGTTCCCAAGTTAGAGACATTTTTCAGACATTGATTAATCTATAATTCTTTGAAGTAAGAAAGCATTATTATCTCCACTTTACAGATGTGGAAACTAAGACACAGAGGTTAATGACTTGCCCAGGGGTCAAACATCCAGTCAATTGCAAGAGTGGATTTTAAACAGAAGCTCCCCTCTCTGCTCTTAGGCTTAATTCAAGTTTCTCCTTAGCTCACGTGCCCTGTTCACATCACAGCTGTCTCCTGCATCTGGCCACCTCTTAAATCTTGCCTTAAGACCCTTAATATGCTTTTTGAAAGACCAGTGCTTTCCTTGCCTACTGTCAGCATTTGCCCTCTCCTATTCATTCCTTTGCTCATAAGTAAGAAATGACAATTCCTTTCTGGAGCATTTTGTAAGGGTTTTGCATTTTGTAAGGGTTTTACTAAATAGCACAATTATTATCTTAATTTTTCAATAATAAATATAAGCCCCACAGTTGTGTTTAAACCTAGATAGAATCTGTTGTTTCATTTGATTGCTGGCTGTGGCCCTACAGTTAATTCAGTGAGAATTTACACAAGCCAGGCAGGGAATATAAAGATGAATAAAGCATTACCCTCTGCCCTTAGGTTGTTCACAAAGTAGGGAAGGAGATAAATGTAAAAGTTAATCATTACAACGGCCTGACCACAGGACACAACAGACATATAGACCGGGTGTTAGGGGTGCACTGAGTGATGAATTCAGGCTATGAGACCAGAGAAGTCTCTCAGAGGTGGTGACACTTAAAGTAAGTCTTGAAAGATGCGTAGGAGCTAATCACGGATGCTACTGGACGAGTGATTCCTGGAAGGTACAGGCCCAACAAGGAGGCAGGAGAGAGTGTGCAAAGATCCCAATAGGCCAGAATCTGGCCACACCCCCACACCACGTGTGCAGCAGCAGCTACAAGTCAGCCAACAAGTGCATGGAATGAGTTTAACCCAAGCTCTGCTAGCCAAGCCCGGTGCCCTCGTGCAGGGCTGCACACTCCCAATGGAAAGGGACCTTGTAGGGGTGGGTGTGGCGGGGGGAGGTGTTGCAATGCTACTGACTATCGCCCGCCAAAGCTCCTCTGTCAAAGAATTCTCCAGGCAAAAATAATGGACCAGGGTGCCATTCTCTTCTCCAGGGGATCTTCCCGACCTAGGAATCAAACCCACATCTCTTGCATCTCCTGTGTTGGCAGGTGGATTCTTTACCACTGCACCACCTAGGAAGCCAGAAAGGGACCTTGTCCTCACATAAAGGCACACTCCACCCACCAAGCACT
The DNA here is from genome assembly GCF_029378745.1 of Bos indicus. NCBI lineage: Eukaryota > Metazoa > Chordata > Mammalia > Artiodactyla > Bovidae > Bos > Bos indicus. Next base: position 44,467,724 of record NC_091780.1, read on the forward strand.
CTTTTTGCCTTTCCTGGCCAACAAAGGGATAGCGTCTTCTTGTGCATACAAAGGAGCCCTGTGAGGGACCATCCTTAGGACTACATCAAGGACTTTGAGTGATAGCTCACGGGCAATGGAAAGTTCAAAGGATGTTATTCAGAGAAGTAACATAATAGGGTTTTTTTAATTGGAAAGGTTGCTATGATGGCCATTTGAAGGACAACCTGGGTTAAATAGAGGCAGTCAGTAATATCCCAGATGATAAAGGATGAGGTCCTGAGTGAAGACAGTCATAAGGCTGCAAGGGAAGGGGTGGCTTGAGAAACTCAAGGAAGAGGACTTGGTGATTGGTTACATATGGAGACAGATTATGGAAAGAAAGGAATAAAGGATGGCTGCCAGGTTGCTGGCTCTGAGACTGGTGGTAACCACGATTGGCAGAGAATACAGTAGAAAAGAAAGGTTTAAGAGAATGAGTAGGAGGAGTGGAAGAATTCCATTTTAGATGTGATAAGTTTTAAGTTCTAATGGGGAATCCAGGTAGAAATGTCTACTGAACAGTTGGGAAAATAGCTCTAGATCTCTGGAGAAATGTCTGTTTTAAGGATATAGGACCAGAGGAACTCCTCTGTTGGCCCAGTGACTAAGACTTCATATTCCCAAGGCAAGGGGCCCAGGTTTGAGCCCAGGTAAGGGAACTAGATCCCCCATGCTGTAACCAAGAGCTACATGCCGCAACAAACATCCTGCATATCACAACTAAGACCAGGCCCAGTCACATGAAAAAAATTAATTTTTTTAAAAATAAAGATATAGGATCAGAAACATCAGCACTTAGCAGGAACAGCTGCAGGTGCAGGGGCCATCACACAGGAGCAAGGGTAGGAAATAAGAAAAGGGCCAAGAAAGGAGGGCTAAGGCAGGAGCTTATGAAACAAGTGAGAAAAATAAGAGGCAAAGAGAAGTGAGCCACAACAGTCAGTGAAAGAAAGGCTCTTGAAAAGGCCAGAAGAAGCTACATCACTAAAATGTTGCACAAACGTTAGATCAGGACTGAAGTGCAAAGTGGTTGTGTGAACAGTGGCCACTACACTTTCCAGAATTTGGCAGTGAAGGAAATGAAAAAGAAAAGGCCTCATTCCTAAGGAACAGGCCTGTATTTGACACTGATTGGTGTGACCTTTCTTTGAAAAAATATAATCCCTTCACCACTCATATCAAATGGGTGCTGAACAAGCCGACTTGAGGAAAAGTCTTACCACTGCGGAATCTGCCATGTCACCTGCTTCCTTTGTGGCTTTACCTACAGCCTAGGCTCTGGAACAAACACTGCACCATAGAAGACACTCTGCTTGCACTAAAGGGGATGCTGTGCATGTGCCGAAAACTTACTGTACTCTGACATTTTTCCCCCCAGAGAAATTGACTTTGCTTGGCTTGACGTCTCTGGTAATTTATAACAGCTCTTACTGCTACTGCTGCTGCTGCTAAGCCAATTCAGTTGTGTCTGACTCTTAGCGACCCCATGGACTGCAGGCTACCAGGCTCCTCCGTCCATGGGATTTTCCAGGCAAGAGTACTGGAGTGGGGTGCCATTGCCTTCTCCAACGGCTCTTGCACTATATTCTATATTTTTTTTAAAAGAAAGCTCTTCCCAGAAAAGATAAGTAATGAAGTGTACAATCAAGGCTCTATTCCACAGAGAAATATGAGTGTGTTCCCAAACCTGGAAAGGCTAGGATTGAGTCATATGGAGTCATCAACACCAATTAAGCCACTCTAGGCAATGGCACCCCACTCCAGTACTCTTGCCTGGAAAATCCCATGGACAGAGGAGCCTGGTAGGCTGTAGTCCATGGGGTCGATAGGAGTCAAACACAACTGAGCGACTTCAATTTCACTTTTCACTTTCATGCACTGGAGAAGGAAATGGCAACCCACTCCAGTGTTCTTGCCTGGAGAATCCCAAGGACAGGGAAGCCTGGTGGGCTGCCATCTCTGGGGTCGCACAGAGTCGGACACAACTGAAGCGACTTAGCAGCAGCAGGCAAACACCATTGTAACAGACTCTTGGTTGATTACCCAATATCCATTCTCCCTTTTTGCCTTGGTAACAGAGCCCAAAATTTCAGCTAGGCACAGTGTTGCTTAGAATAAAACATTATATTTCCCATCCTCCCTTGCAGCGAAACATAGCCATACGACAAAGTTCTAGCCAATGAGATCTGAGCACAGGATGGGTGCTCAGCATCAAGGAAAGCTGGTGTGCTGGAAAAGCACCTTTCTGTTTGTGTCTTTTCTCCTTGTTCTGGCCTGTAACTCAGACGTAATGACTGGAGATCCAGCAGCCCTACTGCATCACGAAGAGACCTTAAACTGGAAGTCATGGACTTGGATAAGAGAACAGAGTTTAGTTTTCTGAGGATGTCATGCCAGCCACAGACTACCTACTCCTGGACACCTTTTATATGAAATTGCATAAACTATCTTGTTTAAGCCATGTTATTGGGTTGCAGGAGCTATTTTTGCTACCTAATCAATTCTTAACTGGTGTAGCTATTATATGAGATTCACTGGCTACTGGCTATTTATCACTAAAGCAAGTTCCCTAGTTCCCTAAAGTCTGTCTTTTGACCCACACTGCCCCTTACATATTCTAGTGCAAGAATGGGAAAGTACGAGAAATTAAATGTAAGGAAAGCTAGAAGTTTTGACACTGTAGGAGGGATGCAATGAGGTCCTTTACCTCTTCAGCAAAGAGTTGACAAATGAGGATTACTGTCAATGAGATAACTCCACATATTCAAAGAGAAAAAGAACCCTGCAAAAAAGTAAAGTACTTCACAATTGAAATCAGATCCAATTCTGGCTTCACAGACAATACGTGGAAGTTCAGTATTCCATTCGTTGCCAGGTGGGGTCTCCTGTGAAACCACTCATCTCAGAAGCATCATCTGAATTGTTTGTAAATAACAAGCATTTGTTCACAGCATAAAGAAAAGGTTAAGAGGAATCTAGAGTGAACAACTCAGAGAATGTATCAGGAAGTTCCCCAAAGTAACTTTGCTACCAAATTCTAGTGAGAAAGTTTATGGGCACACTGATGTCTGGCATGGATGGAGTTGGGAAACCTTCTTAGTGGAAGCTAGCTAGACTAATGATGAGAACACAAAATGATGCTACTAAGCAGCCACCAGTTTTCTGGAGACATGGCGTACTTCAAGCTGGATCCTTTGAACGTTGCCTATTAAGAGGAACTGAAAATTCTACAAAGAAAACATCAGGTCATCACAAGAAGATAATCACAGGTAAAATTTACCATATGCCAGGCACTATCGGAGAAGGCAATGGCACCCCACTCCAGTACTCTTGCCTGGAAAATCCCATGGACAGAGGAGCCTGGTAGGCTACAGTCCATGGGGTCGCTAAGAGTCGGACACGACTGAGCGACTTACTTTCACTTTTCACTTTCATGCATTGGAGAAGGAAATGGCAACCCACTCCAGTGTTCTTGCCTGGAGAATCCCAGGGACGGGGGAACCTGGTGGGCTGCTGTCTATGGGGTCGCACAGAGTCGGACACAACTGAAGTGACTTAGCAGCAGCAGGCACTATGGGAAGCACTTTATAGCCATTCTCTCATTAACCCAATAATGGTAGGTGCAATTGTTTTATCCATCTTACAGATTAAGAAGCTGAGATTCAGAGAAGTTAAGTGACTTGTTGTCACATAACCACTAAGTGGTAGAACCGATACAACTCAGATCTCCCTGATTCCAAAACTTAATTTGTCTTTAGCAAGAACACTATGAACTTTTTTTTCTTGCTATGGGAGAGAATTTGAAGGAGAAAAATGTTTCTAAAAGCAACAGTACCTATTTTTTCTTTCAAATACTTCATAAAACACATAGAAATTTTAAAACAACCAAAAACAATTACTGAAAATAAAGAGGGCTTCTCTTTTTTTGCATATTTCTTCTTTAATTTGGATTCAAGAGCTCTAACATGTAAAAATCCAAACAGCTATGGTACTCACTTCTGATTTAAAAAGTAACCTACCCTAGGACATGTAAAGACTGGTACCTGAGAGTTTAAGGTAACTGGGATTCCAGGGGTCTGGCTAGAATTCTATCATCCTCTAGAGTGATGCTTACCCAGGACCCCTCCATGCAAGATCTGTGAGTCATAGCCTCTCTGAAGCCACTTGCTAAGCCTCAGAGCATTGAAGGGGCAGGCATTCCAACATGATTACCATCACCTTGGGACAATGTACAAGCTTGTTCTCCACCCTTCTTCTAAAATGGGCTCTAGCTTTCCCTCTTGTCTGACAGTTAAAAGACAGCTCTGTGATAGTGATAAAATGTTTGATTTACCAGAAACTTTAATTTTTTACATTTTTTCCCCTCATAACACAATCTAAACATTTACAGAGCCAAAAATTTCAAAACCACAAACTCATATCTATTATCATGTTGTAAGATTTAAACATATATCTCTGGGAAATTGATAAAAGAGGCAGGAAGAAAAAATAAACAAGTATATAAGTGATTTGAACATGACTAATAAACTTGACCTAATATGTATGTTCTTGCCTGGAGAATCCCAGGGACGGGTGAGCCTGGTGGGCTGCCGTCTCTGGGGTCACACAGAGTCGGACACGACTGAAGCAACTTAGCAGTAGCAGCAGCAGCAATATGTATGTACAGAACACTGCATTCATTGAAATACTGAATTTTACAAGTTCATATAGAACATTTATAAAATCGACCACATACTGTACCTTAGAAGAAGTGAAGTAAAGTCGCTTAGTCGTGTCCGACTCTTTGCAACACCATGGACCATAGCCTACAGGCTTCTCCATCCATGGGATTTTCCAAGCAAGAGTACTGGAGTGGGTTGCCATTTCCTTCTCCAGAGGATCTTCCCAACCCAGGGATCGAACCCAGGTCTCCCACATTGTAGGCAGACACTTTACCATCTGAGCCACTAGGGAAGTCCTTCTCAACAAATGTCTAAGGATTAAAATATTCTCAACAAATGTCTAAGGATTAAAATATTCAGACTCAGAAAGTTCTCTCCCCATAATGCATAGGCTAAAAATCAATAACAAAATAATAATAACAATTAGAAAATCACCATCTGCTTGGAAATTGAGAAAAAATCATAAATAAAGAAGGAATTATAATGGAAACAAGAAAATAACTGAATAATAATGAAAATACTATATGTCAATGTCTAGGTTTCTGCAAAAGCAGTACTCACCCTATAAACATATATTGGAAAAGAAAAATGACTGAAAATTAATGTTAAGCACAATCAAATTAATCCAAGGAAATGGAATCATAATAAAATTACAAATTAATAAACAAGGACACTCCAAAGAAAACAAGTATCAAGTCGTTGCAAGAAGATAATCTCAGCATTCATTAAGAGCAGAATAAAGAACCACACCAACTTTCCCCGCTGACAATAAACAGAAAAACTAGGACTTCTCTGGTAGCCCAGTGGCTAAGACTCTGTGCTCCCAAAGCAGGGTGCCAGGAGCCATCTCCGGGCATATTGCATACTGAGTGCAGCACTTTCCCGGCATCATCTTTCAGGATCTGGAATAGCTCAACTGGAATTCTATCACTGCCAGGAGCTAGCGTGAGGAACTCCGCCCATGACAAAGGTCATGAGGAAGGAGGCTCCGCATTCGCAAAGGCGGGATCGAGCCTCAGGAGTCCCCCTGGAAATTCTCGAGCATCTACCCCCAAAACCAGAGTCTGCCTACTTTCTGCTTTGTGCTCTCACCTACACCTCTGACTTTACAGGGGGCTGTCCCCCACTACCTCTCTTTGAAAAAAAGAGCTAACTTACAGCTCCAGTTAATAAAGTTCCTGGGTGTGATAGTGTTTCAACCTACAAACTCCTTTGGAAGTCCTCTAGCCTGCCTGAATAGGTTTTTCCGGCCACATGTGATTGCTCAGAGCCTCACAACTGTGAGAGGCATGAGATGTTCTAAACTGTCTAAATACAGATTCCTTTGAGCAGTTAAAAGATTGATTAGAAATTGTATTGGTGAAGGGTTTTTCACTTGTTGGGCCAATGTTTGCTGCTAAGTCTCCATATCCCTTACCTGCTGTGTCCCTGGCAGTGTATTGATTAATATAATTGGTGTAAGTAGTAGCTTTAATGTTTGTAACCTGGGACCCTTGAGTTAATTCTTTTTCTTGTTACAGCCCACCACACCTTTGCCCTATAGGAATGCAACTTTAATGCTTTTGGAGGGTGGCGCCTGACTAATCACCTTTAGAGAAAAATAAGTTTTCTGAAGAAAGGGTCTTAAAATGTTAACAGGCCTCTGGGCCAGAAAATGATGCAAATCACCTAAACTTTTGCATATGATAAGTTTGTAGGAAGAAAGCCTGGCTTACTGCATGACTCTACCCCTTCCCCCATTATCCTCTATGCATAACTTAAGGTATTAAAAACTACTTTGGAAAATAAAGTGCGGGCCTTGTTCACAGAAACTTGGTCTCCCCATGTCGTTCTTTCGCTCACCTTCTGGCTAAATTATTCAGCCTCTTTTCTCCCCTGAATTTCCTCACTGAGCTATCCTTATTTCAGCCTCTTTTCTCCACTGAATTTCCTCACTGAGCTATCCTTATTTCAGCCTCTTTTCTCCACTGAATTTCCTCACTGAGCTATCCTTATTTAACCACTCTTTATATCCTTAATTAACGTTTAATTAAGCAGTTGTTTCCTGATCCTCGCCGACGCCGTCCCCGCTTCGAATTCCCTGGATCCACCGGGGCTGGACCCCGCCGCAGGGGGCCTGGGTTCAATCCCTGGTCAGGGATCAGGATCCCACACGCTACAACTAAGAGTTCGTGTACCACAACTAAAGATCCTGCATGTTGCAGCTAAGACCTGATACAGCCAAATAGTTAATTTACAAAATTATTTTTTTTAATTATAAATGGAAAGTAATCTTTAAAGTTATACTATTTTTTTAAAAAAGAAACAATAAATGTCTTAAATAACCTAACTTTGTACCTCAAGGAACTAGGGGAGAAAAGGAACAAACAAAGCCCAAAGTCAGTAGACGAAAGAAAATAAACATCAGAGTGGGAATAAATGAAACAGAGACTGAAAAGACAATAGAGAAGATTAATGAAACAGTCAATTTTTTGAAAAGATAAACAAAATTAACCTTTAGTTAAGCCAAACAAGAAAAAAAGAGAGGATTAAAATAAACAAAATTAGAAAACAGACATTATAATTAATACCACAGAAATACACAGAATCATAAGAGACTACTATGAACAATTATATGACAACAAATTGGACCTAGAAGAAATGGTTACATTCCTAGAAACACATAAGACTGAATCATAAAGAAATAAAAAATCTGAACAAGCTGATTACTGTTAAGAAGATTGAATTAGTAATCAAAATTTCCCAACAGAAACAAAAAGCTCAGGATGAGGTAGCTACACTGGTGAATTCTACCAAATGTTAAAGAAAAATTAATACAAATCTTTCTCAAACTCTTCCAAACAACTGAAGAGGAAGGGACATCTTCAACTCATTTTACCAGGCCAGTATTACTGTGATACCAAAACTAGACAAGGACACTATTAAAAAAAAAGAAAATTATAGGCCAATAACCCCAATGGACATTGTGGCTGTTCAGTTGCTCAGCCGGGTCTGACTATGACCCCATGATTCCCTGTAGCACACCAGGCTTCTTTGTCCTTCACCATCTCCTGGAGTTTGCTCAAACTCATGTCCATCAAGTTGGTGATGCCATCTAACCATCTCATCCTCTGTCATCCCCTTCTCCTCCTGCCTTCATTCTTTCCCAGCATCAAGGTCTTTTCTAATGAGTTGGCTCTTTACATTAGGTGGCTAAAGTATTGGAGTTTCAGCTTCAGTCTTTCCAATGAATACTCAGGGTTGATTTCCTTTAGGATTGACTGGTTTGACCTCCTTGCAGTCCAAGGGACTCTCAAGAGTCTTCTCCAGCACCACAGTTTGAAAGCATCAATTCTTTAGTGCTCAGCCTTCTTTATAGTCCAACTCTCTCATACGAACATGACTACTAGAAAAACCATAGCTTTGACTAGACGGATCTTTGTAGGTGGTGATGTCTCTGCTTTTGAATACACTATCTAGGTTTGTCATAGCTTTTCTTACAAGGAGCAAGCATTTTTTCATTTCATGGCTTCAGTCACTTAATTCAGATGACCATTATATCTATTACTATGGGTAAGAAGAATTCCTTAGAAAAAATGGAGTAGCCCTTATAGTCAACAAAAAAGTCCAAAATGCAGTATTTGGGTGCAATCTCAAAAAATCAAAAGCAACAGAATAATCTTGGTTTGTTTCCAAGGCAAACCATACAATATCACAGTAATCCAAGTCTATGCCCAACCACTAATGCCAAAGAAGCTGAAGTTGAATGGTTCTATGAAGACCTACAAGACATTCTAGAACTATTACCAAAAAAATATATCCTTTTCATAGGGGCCTGGAATGCAAAAGTAGAAAGTCAAGAAACACCTGGAGTAACAGGCAAATTTGTCCTTGGAGTACAGAATAAAGCAGGGCAAAGGCTAATAGAGTTTTGCCAAGAGAACGCACTGGTCATAGCAAACATCCTCTTCAACAACACAAGACTCTACACATGGACATCACGAGATGGTCAATACCAAAATCAGGTTGATTATATTCTTTGCAGCCAAAGATGGAGAAGCTCTATACAAACAAGACCAGGAGCTGACTGTAGCTCAGATCATGAACTTCTTATCGCAAAATTCAGACTTAAATTGAAGAAAGTAAGGAAAACCACTAGGCCATTCAGGTATGACCTAAATCGAAACCCTTACACTTATACAGTGGAAGTGACAAATAGATTCAAGGGGTTAGATCTGATAGATAGAGTGCCTAAAGAACTATGGATGGAGCTTCGTAGCATTGTACAGGAAGCAGTGATCAAAACCATCCCCAAGAAGAAGAAATGCAAAAAAGCAAAGTGGTTGTCTGAGGAGGCCTTATCAATAGTTGAGAAAAGAAGAAAAGCAAAAGGCAAAGGAGAAAAGGAACGCTATACCTGATGGGCACAGTGGCCAAAAGAAAAAAGAAAAAAACCTCAACAAAATATTAGCAAACCAAATTCAACAATACATTAAGAGGATCAAGAATTTCCCTGGCAGTCCAGTGGTTAAGATTTCACCTTTCAAAGCAGGGGTATGGGTTCCATCCCTGGTTGGGGAGCTAAAATCCCACATGCCTCACAGTCAAAAAAAACAAAACATAAAACAGAAGCAGCCCTGTAACAAATTCAATAAAGACTTTTTAAAAAATAGGATCATATGTCATGATCAAGTGGGATTTATCCCCAGGATGCTAAGATTTATTCCTGGGATGCACAACTTAGCCAGTGTCATAAACCACATTAACAAAATGAAGGATAAAAAGACGTATTATCTCAATAAATGCAGACAAAGCACCCATTCATGATAAAAGCTCTCAATAAGCGGGGTATAGAGGGAATATACCCCAGCACAATAAGGACCATGTATGACAAGTCCACAGCTAACATCATACTCAATGGTGAAAAGCTGAAAGCTTTCCCTCTGAGAGGTGGAAAAAAAAAAGGATACTCACTCTCACCACTTTTATTTAACATAGTACCGGAAGCCCTAGCTGGAGCAGTTAGGCAAGAAAAAAAAAAAAGGCATACAAATCAGAAAAGAAGTAAAACTATCTATATTTACAGATGACATGATATTATATATAAACACTCTTAAAGACACTGCCAAAGCAACCAGTTAAAATTAATGAACAAATTCAGTAATGTGGCAGGATATAAAATTAATGTAAAAAATCAGTTGCATTTCTATATAATAGTAACAGAATAATCAGAAAGAGAAATTAAGAAAACAGTCCAATTTATAATTGCATCAAAAAGATAAAATGTCCAGGAATAAATTTAACCATTTATAATAAATTTAACCATTTAACCAGGGAGGTGAGAAATCTGTACACTGAAAACTATAAAACATTGAAGCATGTATAATATCATATATGAAATGAGTCGCCAGTCCAGGTTCGATGCACGATACTGGATGCTTGGGGCTGGTGCACTGGGACGACCCAGAAGGATGGTACGGGGAGGGAGGAGGGAGGAGGGTTCAGGATGGGGAACACGTGTATACCTGTGGCGGATTCATGTTGATATATAGCAAAAGAAATACAGTATTGTAAAGTTAAAAAATAAAATAAAAAAAAGAAAGAAAACAAAACAAACAAAAAAAAAACTATAAAACATTGGTAAAGGAAATTAAAGGTACAAATAAATAGGAAGATATCCCACACTAAAGAATTAGAAGAATTAATACTGTTGAAATGTTCATACTACCGAAAGCAGTCTACAGACTCAGTGCAATTTCTATCAAAATTCCAATGGCATTATTCACGTAACTAGAACACACAATCCTAAAATTTGTATGGAACCACAAAATATCCCAAATAGCCAAAGAAATCTCAAGAAAAAGCAACAAGACTTGTGGCATCACACTTTCTGGTATGAAACTATTACAAAACTATGGTAATCAAAACAATATGGTACTGGCATAAAAACAAACACGTAGATCAGTGGGGGTCAGAATTGAGAGCCCAGAAGTCCATGCATACATGGCGAATTCATTTACAACAAAGGAGTGGAGAATACACTGTGAAGAAAGGATAATCTACTCCATAAATGGTGTTGGGAAAACTGGAGAGCCAAATACAAAAAAGAAAAAGAAAGAAACTCAACCCCTATCTTACACCATATCCAAAAATTAACTCAAAATGGATTGACGACTTGAATGTAAGTTCTATACCATGTAGCTCCTAGAAGAAAACATGGCAGTAAGTTCCTTGACATCTGCCTTGGTGTGACTTTTTGAACTTGACACCAAAAGCAAAGTCAACAAGAGCAAAAGTGAACAAGTGGGACCACATCAAACTAAAAAGCATCTACACACAGTTAAGGAAATGAGCAACAAAATGAAAAGACAGCCTACTAAGTGGGAAAGAAATTATGCAAATCATCTATCTGGCAAAGGCTTAATATCCAAAATATATAAAGAGCTCAAAAAACTACCAAAATATCTGATTAAAAGATGGACAGAGGAAATGAATAGACATTTATTTAAAGACATACAGATGGCCAACGTGAAAAGATGATCAACATCACTTATCAGGGAAATGCAAATCAAAGCCACAATGAAGTATCACCTGACACATTTTAGAACGTCTGTTCTCAAAAAGATGAGAGAGAACAAGTTTTGGTGAGGATATGGAGAAAACAGAACCCTTGTGCTTTGTTGGTAAGAACGTAAATTGATGCAGCCACTGTGGAAAACAGTATAGAGTTTCCTTAAAAAAAAAGAATAATAATTACCACATAATCCAACCGCTCCACTTCTGGATATTTATCTGAAGAAAATGAAACACTCATCTCAAAGATATATTTGCACCTCCACATTCATTGCAGCATTGTTTACATTAGCCAAGACACAGAAACAACCAAAGTGTCCATAAATGCATAAAGAAAATGGAGTGTGTATATACAGAGGGTTTTTCTTCAGCCATAAAAAAGAAAGAAATTCTTTTTTGCAACAACATAGATGGACCTTGAGGGCATTATGCTAAGTTAAATAGATCATACAGAAAAATTTAAATGCCATATGCTGTCACGTATATGTGGAATCTAAGAAAAACTGAACTCATAAAAACACAGAACAGACTGGTGATTGCCAGAGGACAGGAGTGGGATGCCGGGGCGTCAAGGGAACCAGTGAAGGTGGTAAAGAGGCACACCCATCCAGTTATAAAGTTCTGAGGATGTAATAAAGAAGCCCATACTGTATAGTATAACTGAATGTTGCTAATAAAAGTTCTCATCACAAGGAAAAACAACTTTTAACTGTGAGAAGGTGGATGTTAATTAAATTTGGTACACTGATCATTTCACAATATATACCTACATCAGATTATTTTGTTATACACCTCAAATTAATACAATGTTATATGACAATTACATCTCAATTAAACTGGTGAAAAAAAAAAAAAAAACCTGCATGTATTTAATCACCACAGAGAAAATGAATAGGAGAGCAAGTTCTCCTTTGGGTTGTCTGCAAACCCACGTGTCCCAAGCTGGCCCCACTGTCTCACCCAGCAACCTTTTGCTCTACTAATAGCCTTGGGACCATTCGCTTGGACAGGAAATTTAGTGGAGAGAGTGTCATACTTCAAATGAGAAGAGAGGTCCTCAACATAAAAATGACCTTTGCAAGGAACTGTCTCAGTTTCTCCATGCTACTCTTCTTGTTCCGAAATAAAGACATGAAGATAAACGAGGTACTGTGTATGCAACTGCTGTGTTTACAATGCATAACCAAGAAGGAGCTACTGTACAGCACGTGGAACTCTACTCAATATTATGTGGCAGCTGGATGGGAGGGGAGGATACATGTATGTGTATGGCTGAGTCCCTTCACTGTTCACCCGGAACTATCACAACATTGTTAATCGGCTCTACTCTAATACAAAATTTAAAGCTTTTTTAAAAAGATAAATGAGGTCCAAAAAAATTTGTATAAATTTTCTCTGGTGTATTTAAAATTTTATCTGGTCTTAACACATTTTAATACAGATGAATTCATCAAATATGGAACTATGTTTGATATAGGAATAGAGAGGGAGGGAAGACAGAAACCAAATCAGAGTTATCTAGCAGAAGGCCAGTTCACTCCTGTCAATGTCCAGGAGCAATCAGACCAAAAAATACTGACTCACACTAACTAAAAATGTACAGAAGACCTGAGGAATGTATCTGGCTGGTACTGTATTAATTTAAAGTGAGAAATAGAAATGTCACACAGATTGGAATTATTCAGGTTGGCATAACAATCTCTTTTTCTCCCTGTAGTCAGGGAAAACCAACTGGTAATCAGAAGCCACTCATTACCATGAGAAATCACCATAAAATACTCAGAAATATTAAAATCTGTATCTTTTCTGCATTCTCTCTATATATGAGTAGACCTTCAGTGGAAGCAGAAAATTGCTGTAGGGACATGGAATCAGAGAACGGGCAGTCAGATAAAGCTCATGTTCTAACAATCAGGCCACAACAGAGACCCTAGAGAAACTCTTGGCCTCTGAGACTGGAATTTCCAGAAGTCTGATGGTAAATTCTCCCACTTCTAGTGACAGAGCTGTTGTGGGATAAAAGGGATCCTTGGTGGTTCTATTTATCCTATGCTTCCCATATGGACCAAGCTCTCTTCTTTAGACACATTATTTCTTCAAATAAGTGCTTATGAGGTTACAGTCTTGCAAGCCTGGACACCAGGCTTTCTCTTCTGAGACTTTTCACAGCTCTCTTTGGCTCCATCAGCACTGACTTTGCAGGGTAACTCTACTGCCCTTACTTCTTGGTTCTAGGAGACATACTCCAGCCCCTAAGAACCAACCATCTTGACATCACCTTGTGAAAGACACACACCCTGTTCTGAAATACAGGTTCAAAACTGATTTCTGCTTTGACATTCCAAGATCTTCACTAATTGTGTCAGTTTCCCTTCTAGATGAACAAATCCTGATGGCTAGAAACAAACAAACAAAAAAATCTTGATATTTATCTAACAAAAAACATGGTTTGCCCATTCATCAGAAATTGCTTTTTGGGACTTCCCTGGTGGTCCAGTGGCTAAGACTCTGCGCTCCCAATGCAGGGGGTCTGGGTTCGATCCCTGGGCAAGGAGCTAGATCCCACATGCAGCAACTAAGACCCAGTGCAGCCAAATTAAAATAAATAAATGACTTTAAAAAAAAAAAAAAAAAAGAAATTGCTTTTTACCACTGCATTTTGTTCCCGTTTTCAAATAGGCATTGTTCAATACGCCTGTGCTGAAAATATTATTAATAATTTACATTATAGGCCTATAGGTTCATATATAACCTCACTGTATCTCAGGTCTTGCTATCTCCTCATCTTCAAGCTTTTTAAATGGAATTCTATTCAAACAGAACTAATAGTGAACCATGTAGAATCACTGAAATATTACTTGGTGTCACGTTAAGATGGCAGACTGAATTTCTGTTCCTTGATACCTAACAGAGTGAGAAAAAAATCATGAAAGCCAAAAAATTTCCATAACAGCAGCCAAATACAAAAGGGGTCATAATCTAAGTTAATAAGTTTCAACAGGACACACTTTAGAACAAAGAGAAAGGGCTAAGGACAAACCCTTTTCTGAACAATCCCTCGTCCTTTCCCCCAAGGATTAAAACTGCTGATTTTAACAAAATATTGAGAATTCTCACTAATGCCCACACACCTGGAGAATAGTGAGCAGAGTGGTTAGCATTACTTTTGTCCTCTCCTGACAGGAACCACTGCTAAGAGAAACACATGAAATGGAGAAAATGGGTGACGAGGCAGAGCTGAGCCAGAGCAAGCACTCCGGAGCACTAGGCACTTCTGAGATGTTCAGCACACCTCAAACAATGTGTAGTGGAGCCGTAGGGAATGCACGGGAAAAGTCTCTGGAAGGGGCCAAGAGAGCCCTAATAAAGAGTCTAATAAAGACTGCTGAACTCTGAGATGAACTCTCTTTCCTTTATCCTCCCACCTCCCACCTAAGCCCAAGATCCTGCCCCATTCTCACACTATGAAAAAGTAGAAACTCAGTCTCATACTGTAATTTGAGAGGAGAAACAATTGGCTTGCAATATTGGGGGAATAAAGTTAAAAACTCATCCAAACTATATCAGAAAATCTAGACAAAGTTGCCCTAACATGAGCAAGATATAAAGTAAGCAAGAAAAATAAGCCAGTATGGAAACCATACACACAAATACAGCAAAACAAACCAAAAACAAGGGCATTGGACCCTTAATCTTATCACCCCAGTCACCAGCCACCCAATCTTACTTCTGGGCAGCAGTCGTGGTTTAGTCGCTCAGTCGTGTCCAACTCTTTGTGACTCCATGGCCTCTAGGCTCCTCTGTCCACGGGGTTTTCCAGGCAAGAATACTGGAGTGGGTTACCATTTCCTTCTCCAGGGCATCTTCCTGACCCAGGGATTAAACCCACATCTCCTGTGTCTCCTGCATCACAGGCAGATTCTTTACCCACTGAGTTATCAGGGAAGCCCAAGCATTGGACCCTAGAACAACTAAATAAGAATTTTTTAAATCAAGAATTCAAGACAAAATAATAACAGTTGGGGTGAAAAGGTAGATTAGAAAAACTAATTGAGAACTGAAGCAACATTATTATAAAATGAATACAAAAATGAGAAAAATCCAGGAATTGATTAAGTACTCCTGAAAATTCATTACCAACATATAAGAATCACTTGGAGAAGGAAATGGCAGCCTACTCTAATATTCTTGCCTGGAGAATCCCATGGACAGAGGAGCCTGGCGGGCTACAGTCCATGGGGTCTCAAAGAGTCAAGACACGACCAAACGAAACGAGGAGGAGTAAGAATGACTAGAGATAAGTGCAGTAAAAGCAGAGGAAAAGACAAATATAAAGAAATTAATGAGAACAGATATGGAAGACATAGAAAAAGACCTTTCAACGTAGGATAATCAGGATTCCTGAAGTATATCCCTCCTCCCCCAATGAAACAGAAGACACATTCAAAGATATAAGAGCATTCTCCTGAAATGAAAAACTAAAGCTACAGATTGTGTTCTGGGAATATGTGATACAGTAAGTTCAAAATTGAGACAAATCCTAGTTACATTGTTGAACTCCAAGGATTAAAATAAATGAAAGAATTATTCATCATCCAGACACCCAAATCAAAATCACCTAAAGAAGAAAGGAAAAAAAAATCCATTTTCTTCAAAAGACACTGAAGACATTGCCAGAAGACATTGAAGCAGTGTCTAGGACATTCTAATGGAAAGAAAGGGTGGCTCAGATTATGTCTGGCCATAGTTCATCTGGGTACAATGGGAAGATACCTGCACACATGAGACATACAAGTAGCTTCTTGAAAAATTTATGATCACAAAATCCAACCAATTAAGACATGCAGCAAAATAATTAATTCAAAAATAAAAGAAGTCATGTTAAGGTCAAATGGTAAACATTGAATGCATTAAAAATCGATTCAGTACCACTACAGAAATTAGGAATACTTAAGACAATGTGAATGTTGTAAGCCTGTAATATGAAAAATAATATACGAGAGGTACAGGAGAAGAGATGAAGAGAAGAATCAGAGTACCAATGTCCTCATCTTTCAAAGGTAGATACTGTCTATAACGAAACCCTAGTTAAATAACTATGATTCCACACAACTGAAGGTTTGCCTTAATTATTTTTAAACCTTAGTAGGACCATTTAGTAAATAGTATCTCTTCTGGAAACAAGTGTTCATCAACATATGAATGGATAAAGAAAACGTGGTCTATGAATATACACATACAGGGAATTCCCTGGTGGTCCAGTAATTAGGGCTCGATACTTTCACTTCAGGGGGCCCAGGTTCAATCCCTGGTTAGAGAACGAAGATCCCACAAGCTTCGTGGAATGGCCAAAAAGATAAATTTTAAATAAATAAACAAATAAACACATACATACACACAAAATGGAATACTACTCAGCCATTAAAAAGATAGAATCTTGCCATTTGCAACAACGTGGATGGACCTTTAAGGGTATTAAGCTAAGTGAAATAAATCAGACAAGTATCATATGATTTCATTTACATGTGGAATATAAAAAATAAACAAGCAAACCAAACCAAAGAAAACACAGATACAGAGAACAGATTAGTGGTTACCAGAAGGGAAGAGGGGTGGGGGAAGCTGAAATGGGTAAAGGGGGTTAACTATATCATGGAAACTAAACTTTTGGTGATGAGTATGCTTAGTGTCGCAGAAGGCAATGGCACCCCACTCCAGTACTCTTGCCTGGAAAATCCCATGGACGGAGGAACCTGGTAGCCTGCAGTCCATGGGGCCGCTAAGAGTCGGACCCGACTGAGCGACTTCACTTTC
Source organism: Bos indicus (assembly GCF_029378745.1). NCBI lineage: Eukaryota > Metazoa > Chordata > Mammalia > Artiodactyla > Bovidae > Bos > Bos indicus. Next base: position 44,484,772 of record NC_091780.1, read on the forward strand.
ACTTTTCACTTTCATGCATTGGAGGAGGAAATAGCAACCCACTCCAGTGTTCTTGCCTGGAGAATCCCAGGGACAGTGGAGCCTGGTGGGCTGCCATCTATGGGGTCACACAGGGTCAGACACGACTGAAGCGACTTAGCAGCAGCAGCAGCAGCATGCTGTATGTATACAGAAGTAGAAACATAATGTTGTTCATGATGTTAGAAACCAATGTTATCTCATTAAAAAAAATAAAACCCTATCTCTTGTGTTAGAAAAAAGTTATTATTCAACATTTTTTTAGTTTTGTGTATTTTTCTTCTGCTAAAGTCAGTAAACTTAAACTAAGTATTTCTTTAAGAGTGTACATACCATGATTCCAATTTTTTATGTTTTTTTTTAAACATTTTCTGTAAATTTTCAAACAACCCCAAAAGTAAACCATCATATACCTATTATCTAACTTCACAGTTACTAACATTTTTACCTTTTTTTTTCTCTCTCTCTCACATACATACACAGAGAAATATTTGCAGTCTGCCTACTAAAGAACAGTAACATCTAGAAAGTAGAATTTGGGATGATTTAAATTTTATCCTTGTATTTTCTGCCCTGTTGAGTTCTTTATTAAGAGCCTATAATATTATAAGAAATAAAAATGATATCTTTTCCTCCTTCCTAGCCACCCCCAACCCCACACCTTTCCAAAATAACTGGAAGCAAATAAGCCAGCTCACTAACATTGATTGGTGTGGTAAAAATGTACATAATTATTGTTATCTTTTCTGGTTTTTATTTCCCAAATCAGGAAGATTATTAGAGAGAGCAATGAGAAGATACACCATACAAATTGGCAGATTCCCAGTAGACATTCTTATCCTCCCCTCAAATCCTTTTCAATCTTGCTACAAAGCCTCAGGGTTAAAAATGTCCCCCCTCTCTGTTTTGGAGAAGAGCTGTACCTTATTCAAGCCTTATAACAACCCTCAAAGGTTGATATTCTTGTGAGTACAACTTCATAGATGAGGAAACCAAAGCATAAAGAAATTAAGTAATTTGTCCAAGGCCAACCACTAGTAACCCCTGGAGCTGGGCTTCAGACTCAGGTGGAAAAGCGACTCCTGAGGCCCAGATCCTCCTCATCCCCTCCTTTTTGCTTGGAGAAAAGGAAGCCTAGGGTTTGTTTGTTTGTTTTGCTAAATCGCTTCTTTTGGGTCGGACTCTTTGCTACCCCATGGACTGTAGCCCGCCAGGCTCCTCTGTCCCTGGGATTCTCCAGGCAAAAATACTGGAGCGGGTTGCCATGCCCTCCTCCAGCCGATCTTCCTGATCCAGATATTGAACCCATGTCTCTTATGTCTTCTGCATTGGCAGGTAAATTCTTTACCACTAGCACCACCTAGGAAGCTTTGGAATCTGACTTGAGTTTTAATCCTCACCATTTCTAGTTTAGTTGCTTAACTTCTCAAAGCCTCAGTTTCTTCCTCTGTAAAACTGGGGAAAGCAAAGGTCTTCATTCACTGGTCATTGGGAGCTTCAAGAGAGGTAAAACACGTAAGGCATTTCACAAGTTCCCAACACAGACGTTCTAAATAAATGCTAATTACAGTCTACCTCAAAGTAACAAAATAGTCAACACCTCTCTCAACAGACACTTGTTCATAGAACCCTGATATATTTGATGTCCTGGGCTGCTGCCTCCATGTGAGCATCAGGCTGCTTAGAAGATGAGATTCCCCCCACTGAATTGGATGGAAGGGGTACTGCCTTCACCTCTATTTTGATTTGGATTTTACCAAACAGAGCAGCCTCTCCAGACCAGCAGAACAGACCTACACACACTGGCTCTGTGAAGGTTCTCGGGGAGACAGAGCCTGCCACTTTGAAAGACATTTGTTTTATATTGAAAAGGGGACCCAAGAAAACTCAGAACATGTAAGACCTAAACAAGCCAAGCTTGCACAGCCATTCCTTCTCTGAGCACAACTTCCCAACCAGCTCATGAACGGTCCCAGGATGCCTGATATTCATCCTTAGGGCTCATGGCTGCCAGCCCAGAATGTCAGTTTCATGCCAGGATATCATAAATATCATGATTATTTATCAGCACTTCAATGTGCGATGGGTTGGGAAGCAACAGAGTTCAGTACTACTTGTCCAAGGCTTGTTTAAGAGCTATTGACTGTGATTTAGAATCCTGATGCTAATCCTTCAATTAAAATTCCTGGACTGTAAACCATCCCAGTCACAGTGTTTGTCTCTCTGACTTGGGAATCTGTCAAGCAATATTTGCCACTCTCCCAAGGACTGCAGCGGGAACCAAGAAATGGAGGCCCTAATTAGAACCCCAGTATTATTTAGCTTATCCCACAAAGGATACTTTGATACAAACCTGTGACTCTGACTTATCTGGCAATCTCCAGGTATACTGCAATCAGCTGCCCCCACAAACTGACAGAGATGGCCAGAAGCCACCACATTTTAAAAACACATCTTAATGAAAAATCGCTTTTCCATCAGATCCACCCCATTTGAATAGAAAAACAAAACACTTTGTCGCTTCTAATAAGTACAGAGAGCCTGACAAGGTAATGACTTTTTTCTCCCCTGGCATGAATCTCAAATATAATAATGTCTAAATACAATTTTTACCGTTAGACATTCCGTTATGGAGCAAAAACTGAATTCCTGGACTATGCACTTTGGGTCTGTCTCTCAGTCACTGACTCAGAAATAAAGATGAGTGGGATATGCTGAGTGAACCGGACTCCTGCATGCGATGGTTTATGACAGATGACGATATATGATGAGAATACAAAACCCTGATGATAATAGGTTTATTTATCGATTGTGAATAAAATTCATGAAGTGTGAAGCTGAAAACTGCACTGGAGGGAATTGGGCAGGGAGGCCGTCAGGAAACGTGTGCACGACACAGAAACAGAGCGAGGAGCTGCCTGATGGAGGCCAGGGTGGCCATGGAGACGGGGGCTGGGGTGGAATGTGGATGCCGCTGCCGACGGGCTCGAGTCCTTGGGCAGAAGACACGGTCCTCTTTCTGCTTCCACCTCCTCACCAGCACATTAGGCTTGTGAGAGGTGGGGTGCAAAGAAAGGCACGGGAACTCAGCAGGCTGAGGTTCCAGAACTAGCTTGGCCACTAAAAAGCTGTGTGACCTTGGGCAAGAGTTTGAATCCCTAATGGCCTCTATTTTCTTTCTCTGTAAAAGAGGATAACTTATTCACTGAACAAACAACCCAGTGCACAGTGTTGAGCCTGGTAGACACCAAGATGAGAAAAGTGAGGCGCCGTATTGATTGGAAGTCCAGCTCTGTAAACAACTCCAGTACAGACCAGTCCAGTGCAATGAAATACATAGCCAACTCAGCTGTGTCTTAGCATTCCCAGCCTTTAAAAGTCTAAATTCTATACTTTAAACTACAAAATAGTCTTTTCCATGCCCTTGAGAAGCTCCCAGTGAAAATGAGCTAAAAGGGCAGCAAAATATGAGAGGCTTTTTTAACTCCCAGGCAACGTCTCAGAAGGCCAGGGGGACAGGACTGCAGACCTGGGAAGTCGTTTGCATATTGCTGGGTGATTTACATACTGGAGAGAGCCCGCAGTCCCAGAAGGGCCTTCCCTTGCTGGCTCCCTCACCAGACACTGCTGAGACAGCTCAAAAGCCTACAGAAGAGTTGTGCCCACTGAACATGGGAATTTGCATACCATCATCTCACAAGACAAGACCCAGAAGGAAAGCACCTCTTTGTTTTATTTCTCTTCCTGCAGCCCCCAGAAGCAAGCTCACAGGAAGCCCTTAATGACAAAACTTCCTGAGAAGTAGTTTCCAGAGAGTCATGGCAGGTAGGCAGTGACGGAAGGAGAGAGTAATTATGGCTCCAATTTAGGTTAGTGACAATAAAGTCTTGAAGTAGACAGCATCTGGAAGTCTTGTTGAGATTTCATTAAAAAAAAAAAAAGTACCTGTATTTGTTTTCTATTTCTGCCTAAGAAATTAACACTTATTTAGCTGCTTAAAATAACAGTTTTATCATCTCAGTGCTCCATGTATCAGGAGACCAAGTGTGGGTTAGCTGGGTCCTCTGTCCAGGGTCTCATCAGGCTGAAACAGAGATGTCAGCCAGGGCTGCAGTCTTGTCAGAGCTGTGGGCCCCTTTTCCAAGCTCACTGGTTGTTAGTAGAATTCAGTTCTTTATGGATATACGACTGTGAACCTCAGCCCCTAGAGGCCAGCCACAGGTGACTTGCCATGTCACCCTCTCCCTGATATGGCAGTTTGCTTTTGCAAGACCAGTAAGACAATCTGATTACTTCTGTCTCTGATATTTAGACTCATTTTTAAGGGCTCACCTAATTGCTATGCCCATTTCAAATAGCTCCCTTTTGATTCAAGTCAACCAATCGGGGACTTTAATTATGTCCATTAAATCCCTTCACCTTTGCCATGTAAGGTAACAGAATCATGGGAGTAATAGTCCATCATCTTTGCTGTGTTTCATTGGTTAAAAGTAAGTTAGCTTTTTGCCCACACTCAAGGGGAGAGGGTTACACATAGGCATGGTCATCAGGGGTCATCTTAGAATTCTCCCACCAAGAATCTGACTTTGTATTCTTTTGCATGATTTGGTTTACTTATGTTGGGTTCATTGAATAGGATTTTCTCCCTTTTAAAAAAATATTTATTTATTTGGCTGTACCAGATCTCAGTTGTGGTACGTAGGGTCTTTATTTGTGGCCTGCAGGATTTTTAGATGTGGCATGGAACTCTTAGTTGCAGCATATGGGATCTAGTTCCCTGACCAGGGATTGAACCTGGGGCCCCTGCATTGGAAGCTTGAAGTCTTAGCCATTGGGCGACCAGGGAAGTCTTAGGACTTTCTGCTTTTGCTGGAGAGAAATCTACCAGAAACAAGTCTCTCTGCTCCATCAGTACTGTGCCCAGATTCTGTCATTACTTCTCTAAAGACTAGAAACAAGAGGTGACAGTTGCCCCCTGGCCTGGCAACTGCTTACTCCTTCTATTGTGTTCTCTCAGGAAAAGGAGTCAACAGGTATAATACTGAGACCCACAATCAGCTCAAAATCCCCATGGATCACATGAAATTACCCTGGAGAAGGTCACCTCACACAGGGAGATTTTCTATTGAAAATCTGCACCCCAAGCAGAGTTGTGTCCTTGGAGAAATCACAGAGGAGGCTCAGCCCCTAACACATGGCAAAGGCAGAGCCAACCATCAAATAGACAAGTTCTTCTTGTTTCAAAGAAAAACTGACTACTTCTCTCCTCCCATGTATGGCTTCACCAAGCTACCAGCAACCCAGATCAGCAAGCTTCTGGACCTCACTCCACACGCTAGCAATGAGGGATTTAACTTCTCACTGTTATCTCCTCAACAGCTTTGGGGTTAATGTGAGCAATGATGTTTTCACAAAAACCATTTTGTTTCTGCCCTCATTCTTGGCATTTTTCCACGCACCTGCCCCTCCAGCCCCCACCCTTCTCCCTAGTACTTCCGGCTCTTTCTCTGTCCCTCCTCCTGCCTTGCTGGATGGGGTTCAGCCATCACTTCAACCCATTCCCCAGGCTTTCTGTCATCACTCCCTGGGCCTGCCTCCAACCCTCCCCTCAGTCTGTGATATATTGATTGTCTGAAAGGAGAAGCCCTTTGCACTAATGAAGAAACAGTGCCAAATCACCCAGCAAGATTGAAAGAGAATACCCTTTATAAGGAAAGAAAAAAAGAAGAAAAAAACAAAAAGTCAGGGGAACAAAGAAATGCAGCAGGACCACTCAGAGACAATGGGGACATCGACTGAATTTCTATAAAATACAACTAAATCTTTAGACCGAGACTGAATCTGACTTTGGGTGGGGAGAAATCAAGACCTAACACTGCCAAGTCAAAGGAGGTATTGATTGCATTACAAAGACCACACTGTTGGAGGATCCGTTTCCATGGGCTTCAGAGCCCCAGAGCTGGCATAACATTAACAGCTCTCTAGGAGGGATCCTCAGCACGCAGTAGCTATCCTGGGTCCACTTCTTAGAAAGTGAGTCAAATGAGCCTGGGTTGGAATCCTAGCTCACTTATTTCCTGACTGTACAATCCTTATCAAATCACTCATTGGCTGTGTACGCAGAGCCTCGCTTTGTAAAATGGAAGCCATGTACCCACACACAGCTGCTGTTGTGAAGATCGTATTAGATGCATGGTCTGTGATAAGATTAGCCTGGCATGTAATAACTGCTTGATAAATATTGTTGTTAACACTCCCTGGATCACTCCCAGGAACAAATACCCGCACCAGCATCATGCTGTTCAGACTTTACCCTCCTGCATCACTTCAATGTTCTGACCAGACTGGCTTCTTCGTTTTTGGTTTAATTCATGAGAGAGAAGAGTATTTTTTTTCCCCTAAATTAAGAGTTCCTGGAACTTAAACATTAAAATGATCATTTGAGGCAGGAGCCATGGAAACAATTGAGGTATCTGCCCCCCAACTGGGGGACTCCTAAGTGGTTTTCCTTGGAGACTAAGTTCTGTAGAAGCATGCTCCAACAGAAGCCCGGAGGAAAGCCTGGGCTTTCTTCCCTGTGTTTGTATAACTGATACCCCTACCCCAAGAAGGACAAAAGAAACAGGAACTTTAGAGGAGCAGCAGCAGCTTTCCTGGAACTAGAGTGAATCAGATCCCATCCATGAGTTCATTTGGAAACTTTAAAAAAACACTGGCTTGGGACTTCCCTAGCCATCCAGTGGTTAAGACTTCTTTGAATGTAGGGGGCGCAGGTTCAATCCCTGGTAGGGGAGCTGAGATCCCACATGCCTCACAGCCAAAAAACCAAAACATGAAACAGAAGCAATGTTGTAGCAAATTCAATAAAAATTTTGAAAATAAACTAACATTATACACACACACAAAGACACTGGCTCAACAAAAAGTATCAGGAGACAAAAAAGGGCCATTTCTAATTAAAAAAAATAAATAATTTTTAAATGTTTGAATATTTTTTAATGACACTGTTGATTTGGAAAGATTCCAGGCATACAGTTAGCAAGTGAGATGCTATCTTTTCTGTAATAATCCCCTTAACCATAAACCAAGTTCAAGGCCTTCAGAAAAGCCTCACACATCACATCAGACCTGTTCTACAGATACATGTACTAGCCCTTCTCACAAAGTATCTGGCGGCAGGTCACGATCTCTGTTTTCCAGCTAAGGTCAAAAGTCACCAGATACGAAGTGAATTAGAGAGAGCAAAGATAAGGCCCAAATTAGATTCTATTTATGGCTTGATTCCTAGTAAGTAGAACTTCTAAAGTAAGAGTTCTCAAAACTCAGTCAGCCTAAAAAATGGCCTGAGATCCTTGGCATTAAGACCCACAAATCAATTTTTATTCATTCAACAAAGATTTACTGAATGGCTTATGTGTTGAGCAATGGAAACACAAGCAAGATCTCTCACCTCATAAAAGCTTATTGTCCACGGGGTATGGACCAAAAACCAGACCAATACAACAGGGCCGCGCTGCTTAACCACTGTCATAGAGATTGCCCTCACTTACTCTCAGAAGATCTTCCCAGAAATAAGGGAGTTAGGCCAGAGAGAGAGATCTGCAGCGTCTATTTACTGGACAACCACAATGTTCCAGGCCACTTTCACACTCTTGGCCATGAAGTCCAGAGGCAGGTGACATTCTCTCCCGAGGGGAAGAAACTAACGGTTTGGTGGGTAGCTACCTCCACTGTCCTGAAGCCCAGGTCTTCAAAGCCCACATTACTGTCGGGCATGGAGAGAGAAAGGATTAAATGAAAACAACACAGAAATTCACGCAAGAGAATGAATGCTTTGGACTGAGAGGCCATAACGTGCTAGACAGCTCTGGCAATACTGCCCTGCAAGGGCTTGGGTGGGTAGCCCCGCAGAGCGTGGGAGAACTTGGCCACAAGGGGGCAGAATGTGCCCTGAACAATCACAACGGAAGTCCCAACAGCCCGTGAGGAAGCCTCATTAACTGCCCAGTGCTGATGAGTATTTTCTGCCTCCTGTTCAGACAGGAAGCAGAGAAGCGATTTTCATACTGTGATATGGTTACTGCGTCTCACAACACCATGTGTTGGGAAGAGGGTTCCCTCCGGTCAGTTGCATTTATTCCCAGTATTATAAAGCTGCACACAATTCAAATAACCCTAGGTCTTAAAAAGAAAAGCTTTCTTTGGTATACTGCAAACTTTTCACCAGCATGAAGTACACAGCAAATTTAAAAAAAAAAAAAAAAAATACTGGCCCCTAATGTTAATTTGTAACAGCCACACAACTGCTGTAGTAATAGCAATAGCAGGGGTTTGGGAATCGGCTCAGAGTTCAAGTCCTGGCTCTATTACCTACCAACTGTGGCACTGCTCAAGTCACTAGTCTTCTATGAAGCCCAGTTTCCTCATCTATAAAAGAGAATCAACTCTATAGGTCGGTTGCGAGGGTGAAATGCATTAGTGACGATGGGTACCTAGCATAGTTTAACACAGGTACATGGCATGGTTATCTTAGCATGGTTAACAGTCATGACTCATAGCAGTTAAGCTGTGGTAACTGTCATTGTTCATAATACTAGAGTTTCAGCCGTACACATAGTTCAGTCGGTAAAGAATCTGCCTGCAATGGAGGAGACCTGGGTTTGGTCCCTGGGTCGGGAAGATTCCCTGGAGAAGGAAATAGCTACCCACTCCAGTATTCTTGCCTGAAAAATCCCAAGGACAGAGGAGCCTGGTGGGCTGCAGTCCATGGGGTCGCAAAGAGTCAGGCATGACTGAGCAACTAATGCTTCACTTCACTTATGCCACAGAGGAAGTAAAACCTTCTCAAGAACACCTTGCCTTCCCACTGTCACCATCATCCCCTCTTTCTTTCCTCTTGTAAACAAAGAGGCTTTCTCCTCAGACCTGAGGCCAGTCCTCAGTCTACAGCCTGGAGGTGACATCCCCCCACTTCCTCAGGAACCTGGTGCTCTGCATCAAAATTCATCACACCTGACCAGTGCATCTTCCTCTCCGCGTCCCTGGCCCCTTCCATTCCCACACTGAAGCGAGCTCTGGTCTCTTCTGCCTTAAAATAAATATACATAAACAAAACCAAATCTCCCCCACAACCCACATGTCCTTTGAGGCCCTTTATTTCTCTCCACTTCTCAGCAAAACTTCTCTTCCTACTTGACTGCTCCTTCCTACTTGACTACTTGTGCAACGCAGGTGGCCCTCTTCAACCCTACTCAACCTCAGTCTCAGTAACCAGACTCTTCCTCAGTGTTCGTGGCTGACTCTGCTTTCTCTATTCCAGCCCAGAGGCTGGCATCTTCCAGACTCTGTTTCAGGCCCTCTTCTTATTCTACTCCCTTCTTAGATGCTCTTATCTAGTCTCAAGGATCCAGCAGCCATCTTCACATCCATAATGTTCGGTTTTTTAGTCCTGTCCACATCACCACCTGAATGTCTCATAGGCACACCCAGCTCAAAGGGTCTCCAAAAGAATTCCTTCTCCCCTACCTACCCTTTCCACCTGCATCCCCACAGATGAACCTGCTTCCTCAGTCTTTTGTTATGACATCCATACCCCCAGGCAGCCAGCTATTCAAGCCAGAAGTTTGGCAAGAACTCTTCATCCTGTCCTTCTCTTTATCCTCCACATTCAATCAACTGTGATTCCTTTCCATTGTCCCTACTGGAATTATTTATCCCCTTTTTCTCACTCCCCTTGTCAAAGTTACCATCACCTTTTGCCTGCCTCTCTCCATTCTTGCCTGCATCTCAGCCGGAAAGAGTTTTGAATGCCGACTTTACCATGTCATTCCCCACATTTGAAATCCTGTGTCAATTACAGCTCTTTGGGTAAAATCCAGACTCCTCAAAGAATTCTAAAGCCCCTTCTTCATCTAGCCCTTTCCGATCATCTCCGCAGCCTCATTTCACTTCACTCATACATTTCCTTTGCCCTCACTTCCAAAAAGCCTCCTCCTTCTCATCTCAAAAAATACATTTGCAAGTGACTTCACTTGAGCAGCTCTTGTGTCTCAGGTGGCATGAGAATTTCAAAGCTGTATCAGTCTCTGCCCTCTAAGAATTTCCAGTCGTGGGAAAGGGGTGCCCAGCTATGCCTTGAGTACAAAGTAAAATGTGATCAGTAGCATTAAAAAAAAATGCAAAGTTCAGAGAAAGAAGTGGGTGGGGGAAAATGTACAGAGACGCCTTCAGATATATGACCTTTGCCCACCACTGCGTAGAATGGTGAGAGCCGGCTCTTTCCAGACGTGTGGGAAGATGACGGATGCAGGAGACATACCATCAGGTTGATTAAGAGAGAAGTGGTCCAAAAACAAGTGGGTTCAGTATGAAGTACTACAAGCAATCCACTCCAGTATTCTTGCCTGGGAAATTCCATGGACAGAGGAGCCTAGTGGGCTACAATCCATGGGGTTGCAGAGTCGAACAGACTTAGCAACTAAACAAGAACAGCCAGCCAGAAAACAGAGGCACTTCAGTCTGACAACCAACAGATCTTTGAGAAAGTAGTTTCAATACTAGGGTTTCTGGAGAAGCCAGATCACAAAGCACATAGCAGCCTTTGGGAGAGTGAAGACTGTCTATAAATCCCTATGTGAAGAAGTCTGATGATTAAAGATGAAACCAAGAGAGGAAGAAGCTTGGGAATTTAGTATTTGTTCATCTTAGCCAGGACTAAGTCCCAATTAGGATGACATCAAACTTCCCTGGCAGCTCAGACAGTAAAGAATCTGCCTGCAATGTGGGAAACTCGAGTTTGATCCCTGGGTTGGGAAGATTCCCTGGGAAAGGGAATGGCCATCCACTCCAGTATTCTTGCCTGGAGAACTCCAAGGACAGAGGAGCCTGGCGAGCTACAGTTCATGGGATCACAAAGAACTGGACGTGACTGAGTGACTAACACTTTCAGTTTCAAACTAGTATCTGTTGCTTTAAACACAGACAGTTGGCAAACCCCAGAAAGGAGAGAACTAAAAAAGGGCTCTCCCACCTGGAGAGCCCCTTCCCAGCCCCTGGGAGCAGTTTGAGGCCAATGGGAGGCAGGGACAGCCAGCCCCATGTTCAGCACTAGCTCTACAAAGTGCAGAACCACGGAAGCTGGTTGTAAAACTTAAGCAGATCAGACACTATAAAATACTTTGTAATGCACCATTGAGGCGACCAAATAAGAGGCTTGAATAAATTTATATTCCAATTGCTAAACATTACAGTCAATTTAAAAACCCACAAAAGTTTTGCTGAACAACTGTATAAATTAGAATGGATCTGTCGCATTGTACAGTACCTAATAGCCTGAGACATAAAACAATTGGCGCTCACTCCCTCTCACCTGTTAAATCATCATGAGATAGATCTGCTAGCTCAACTCGTCTTTTTTTTTTCCTTTCAAAACACAGTGTGAGGTAATTCTCAGTTTACTGTGAATTTTATTTATTTATTATTTATTTGCCTCTTTGCCCCTGAAGACAGAAAAGCCTAAAAGCTGTCAGGGCTAGGAATTTATCCTACCTGAACCTGTCTTCTTCCCTTGGAAACTCTTCACCTGACTTTTAAGATGTTTCTCTTCTATTGGGCTGTAGCAGATTTATCAGCTGGGGGCTAGTTATTTATTTATGGAAGTTTAAATCAATACATACACACACACGCTCATACACTAATGCATACACATCTATGCATGAATACACACACACACACACACGCCCATACACAGAGGCAATACAACGTGAAGAGTAAGAAACTAAGCCAAGAGCCAAAGAAAGCAAATTCTGTGTCTGTTCCTGTCGTAGATGTGCTGTGAGAGTTTGGGCAGGCTCCCTGTCCTCCTGCTCCTTGGCTTCCGTTCCAAATTGTTTAACTGATCACAATTAGAAAACACGCACTGAAACAGTGTGGAGGTGAAGGAGAAAGGCTGTCCTCTCAGTATGTGTTCACATCGAAAACCTGAGTCAAACAGAGCCACATGCAGTGCTCATGTAATTCTCACACCACTCTGAGAAATAAATGTGATGTCATTCCATCTTTCAGACACGATAACTGACATCTAGAGGTTATTTGTGTAATTTCACACTAATCAATGGCAGTTCTAGGGGGTTCCCTGGTGGCGCAGATGGTAAAGAATCTGCCTGCAATACGGGAGACCCAGGTTCAATCCCTGGGTCAGGTAGATCCCCTGGAGAGGGGAATGGCATCCCACATCAGTATTCTTGCCTGGAGAATTCCATGGACAGAGGAGCCTGGCGGGCTACAGTCCATGGAGTCACAGTCCATGGGGTTAGACCGAGGGACTAACACTTTCACTTTCGGTGTTGGCACTCGAATTTTCTGAGCACATCCTATAGAAGACAGTGGGCAAATCAGGAGCAGATAGGAAACCAGCTCCCTCTCTCTTCCTCTAATCCAGGAGAAGATAGTCCTGAAGTGGGGAGAGGCTGAAAGTGGGCTACTTGTATGCTTCTCCCACTAAATACTGATAGCTCTGGAGAGACGCTTCTTCCCTTCACGGCTATCGCCTGCTCAAGAGTCTGCGTCCCAGGAGAGCAAGATCATTACGTGGATGGCACATTAAATCTCCATGAACATTCAAGGATAGCAAATAAGTTCAGTGGAGTTTTACTGCTAACTGAAAAATACTTTTGTGGGAGGGAGGGCCTTTGTTCAAATTTCCCCCCAGAAAGAGATGAATCCAGTTCATCTTCTTGAAGCCTAAGCTGCAAAGCCAGCTTACAAAGCGATTGCTCTTGGGTCACACCGCTATCCCGGGTCTAGTAAGATGAAGGTGGGGCATGAGGGAGGGACTCAACAGCATATGTGAGACCGGGCTGCCGGGACAGCAGGAGCTGTAGGCCAGCTTCAGGTTTCCCCCAGAAACTAGAGAAGGAGTGGGAGGATGGGGTGAAGGGGACGAGGTGACAGCCAATACAGAGGTGCACTGTCTTGCCCAGGTGTTTCAGTGACTTCCCAGTGACTGCATGAATAAAGAAACCAGGGACCCGGAGGTCAGAGGACTTGCACAAGGTCACACAACTTAGTTGTGGCAGAACTCGGACCAGAACTTCGCTCTCCTGTCTCAGTCTAGTGCTCTGTCTTCCAGAAGTGAGTGAACTCCCTAAGAGAGCAGTGAAAAGAAAGGTCTCAGGAACCCCTCAGAAGAGCACAGTCATGGGAGGCACGGTAAAGGCGGCCCACGTGTGTCCATGGTGGTCAAGGTAAACGCCAGCCAACCCCCTCCAGACTCAGCTGTAACTTAGGAAACCTGAGGGAGACTTGGAGTGGGCCAGGTCGGGATTCAGTATATGTGCTAGGGTGCGGGAAGCAGGATTTTACCTCTGCCAAATTCAAGACAATTGTAGATGAGTTCCCCGATTTACAAATCGAGGACTTTGCCGATGTCAATTTTTAACACACCACCTCCATCAAGTCTTTAAGGTGCCATTCCTAGAAAGTGATCATTGGAACCTAATCTACTTCGTGCCACTTGGGGGCAACACCTACATGTTTGATTTACTGCGATTCCCCACCTCCGTTTGCCTCTGAAAGCTGAGCAATGTTGCAATTCTAAAGGCCACCTTCTCCTCTTTAAATGATGTAGCAAACCCCCAAACTACCTGACTACTGAGAGCTTGGGACATGTTGATATACCTGTTTTCTGATGCTGCTGCTAAGTTGCTTCAGTTGTGCCTGACTCTGTGTGACCCCATGGACGGCAGCCCACCAGGCTCCCCCATCCCTAGGATTCTCCAGGCAAGAATACACCTGTTTATTTAAAGTCAAATTGCTTTCTGACTACTGGAGGACAAGGCAAGGTGAACGTCAGCGACAGGGACTTGATTGCAGGCACTGGGTGAAATCTCCCACTGGGCAGGAGACGGGGCGTCTTCGCACAGACAGACCATGGCTTCCTAGGGGGTCTCCAAAGACCAAAGGCAAAGCAGTCCAGACAACCACCGGCAATAGTCTGGCCTCTTTAAAGTTAGGTAGGCAACCTTCAGAAATCCAGGGAATCTGCAGGCAGCCAACAAAGAGAACATGAACAGGGTAGCAAGGCAGGGGCTACCGTGGAGATGGATGTGCTGGACAGGACTGCAGGCCCAGGGTAGGTGACCAGCTAGAAAAAGCCAGGACACCAGGCAGAAACAGACTCAGAGGCTCAGGCCCCAGGATGAGTCTAGGGTCCAGGGGGAGCCACTGTTCCTCCTTGTAAGGCTGGTTCGAGGCCTGGGCCCCTGCCAAGCAGCCTCGAACAAACTTCTCTCCTGACCTCAGATCCCTATACGCCCACAGACTTCTCACCTGGATGCCCCCTGGCTCTTCAACACCACATCGGGATGTATGCAGCACCCACCCTTCCAGACAGCTCTCCCTTCTTTCAGTCCTTTACCCGAGAACAGCACACCATCCACCCAAGCAAGCAAAGGAGGTGCTCCGTCCTGTCCTTCACCGTTCATGCCTCACTGGTCCCAGAGACACCACTTCAGATCCATCCCCTCCTTCACTGCCTCAGGCCAGCCCTCCACACCTCTCACAACTGGGGTAACAGCATCCTCACTGGTCTCCTGCCTCTGAGAATCCCCTTGCAAGCCATCCACTCCTCTACCACTAGATTTAGAACCCCAGTTTCACCACGTCACCTCTTCTATTTTATAAACTTCAGCACAACAAAATGAAAACCAGAGGATGGATCTGAAGGTCCTTGTGCCCTTGCCCATTCTGTATGCCAGCCTGGCACACTCTTGGGTGTTAAGTCGTGTTTGACTCTTTGTGACCCTATGGTCCATAGCCCACCAGGCTCCTCTGTCCATGGGGCTCTCTAGGCAAGAATACTGGAGTGCCCTTCTCCAGGGGACTTTCCAGACCCAGGGATTGAACCTGGGTGTCTTATGTTTCCTGCACTGGCAGGCAGGATCTTGACCACTAGCATCACATGAAAGCTCTGGCAATCTTGTATGCATTCTTAAATACCCAAGTCAAATGTCATCTCCACCATGAGATCCTCTCTAGCTGCTTCCCCTACACTGCTCTCCTTGGCTAATTCATCCCATTCTCTTTTGTAAGCCCTTTGTACTAGTCTATTAGCTTCTACTGCAACATTCACAACATTTATTTATAATAATGTTAATCTACCATTTGTCTCCTCCATGAAATAGCAGGTATATCAGAGGCAGGCCCTACTTCTGTATAACTAGTAACTAATATAGAGTAGGTGTTCAATAAATGTTGAATTGACTCAGGCGATTACCCAGTTATCACAGGTGATAGAAGCAGTGAATTGGTGTTGATTACTGAGCTAGAAGTCCTTAAATCTAACATAGCACTGGACATGGTCCTAGAGAACAGGTTAAGTACTCATGTAAATTAAATTTAGTTTTTCTTGCTCTTCTCAGAGAACTGACTCCCTGTCTATATAGCCCCAGATGAACTAAGAGTTTAGAGGCCAGCTTTGTGCCCCACAACTCTACTTCTTTTGGCCATAGTTGACTAGTCCAGAAATGTATAATTAACCATACGTTCCAGAGACCAATTAGAATGTACTAAATCATCAAGGATAGCATTAACTTTATATTAAGACAAAGCTATAGGCAAGAAAGTTGGGATAGAGCTCACAACAATGATAATAAAACATTGATGATACAATAACAGCTAGTGTTTCTAGTACTTTCTATATGCCATATTATGCTAAATGATTTTTATCTGTTATTTAAACCCATGCTTACAAGTCTATGAAATAGGTACATCAAAGACCTTCTGTAAGTTATCCTTCCCTTTTAATTTAAATCTCACCTGACATCTGTTGCTTGCAACAACGAACCCTGACTTGTACAATTAGTATCTCCATTTAATACTACAATAACTATCTCCATTTCATACATGGGCTATCAAAGAAGGCCACAGAACTTTCCAAGTTGACACAGGTAGAAATGCAAAGACCTAGGATTGAAATCCAGTCCATCTGCCTCTAGAACCTGAGCTCTAAATGCATTATTATCTTTTGTAATTCTAGTTCCCTTTAGGCCTTCCTGCATTCTACTTTTGTAATACCTGTACCCTTTATTGGAAAGAGTTCATGAGCCATTTCTCTGTTCCTTAATTCAAAATGAAAGGAAGGAAAGCTGGAAAGAAGGAAGAACCAGATAGAAGGTCGTGAAAGCATGACGAGTGACCTTAACCAAGCAGAGAGGACTCCAACCACAGCTGAGCACCAAGCAGAAGCTGACCAGCAGTCAGTCTTGAGTTTTTCTAAAACTAAGTTTCAGAGGTGGAAAGAAACATTCTCTCTCTGCCTTTTTGCACCAAGGCTGCTGCCCCAGAATCAGACTTCTGCCTCTCCCATGAATGGAAACTAGTTGCTCCTATCTAAGTTTCAGGAGCTTCCCTAGTGCCTCAGAAGGTAAAGAATCTGCTTGCAATGCAGGAGACTCAGGTTTGATCCTGGGTCCGGAAAGTCCCCTGGAGAAGGGCATGGCAACCCACTCCAGTATTCTTGCCTGGAGAATCCCATGGACAGAGGAGCCTGGCGGGCTACAGTCCATGGGGTCACAAAGAGTTAGACATGACTCAGTTGAACACAACTGAGCAACTAACACTTTCACTTTTCAAGTTTCAGGAGGAACTGCAAGGAGAAAAAGAAGTGGTTAAAACAACTAGGCCCAAGATTGCAGAAAGTTTGACTTCCAGCAGATTTTGAGCTTCATTATACACTTACTGTAATACATTAGCATATACTAAATACACACTCTTATATGCAGAGTACATCATGAGAAACTCTGGGCTGGAGGAAGCACAAGCTAGAATCAAGATTGCCAGAGAAATATCAATAACCTCAGATATGCAAATGACACCACCCTTATGGCAGAAAGCAAAGAGGAACTAAAAAGTCTCTTGATGAAAGTGAAAGAGGAGAGTGAAAAACTTGGCTTAAAACTCAACATTCAGAAAACTAAGATCATGGCATCTGGTCCCATCACTTCATGGCAAATAGATGGGGAAACAATGGAAACAGTGACAGACTTTATTTTGGGGGGCTCCAAAATCACTGCAGATGGTGACTGCAGCCATGAAATTAAAAGACACTTGCTCCTTGGAAGAAAAGTTACGACCAACCTAGACAGCATATTCAAAAGCAGAGACATGACTTTGCCAACAAAGGTCTGTCTAGTCAAAGCTATGATTTTCCAGTGGTCATATATGGATGTGAGAGTTGGATTATAAAGAAAGCTGAAGAATTTATGCTTTTAAACTGTAGTGTTGGAGAAGACTCTTGAGAGTCCCTTGGACTGCAAGGAGATCCAACCAGTCCATTCTAAAGGAAATCAGTCCTGGATGTTCTTTGGAAGGACTGATGCTGAAGCTGAAACTCCAATACTTTGGCCACCTAATGCAAAGAACTGACTCATTGGAAAGGACCCCGATGCTGGGAAAGGTTGAAGGTAGGAGGAGACGGGGATGATAGAGGATGAGATGGTTGGATGGCATCACTGACTCGATGGACATGAGCTTGAGTATACTCCAGGAGTTGGTGATGGATGGGGAGGCCTAGAGTGCTGCAATCCATGGAGTCACAAAGAGTCAGACATGACTGAGTGACTGAACTGAACTGAAATACATACTCACAGGTGCCATGACAGTTGATAACTGACATGACAACTGGAAAAGTCCATCATTGTTGTTCAGTCACCAAGTCATGTCTGACTCTTTGGGACCCCATGGACTGCAGCATACCAGGCTTCTCTGTCCTTCACCATCTCCCGGAGTTTGCCCAAGTTCATGTCCAATGAACTGGTGATGCCATCCAACCATCTCATCCTCTGTCACCCTCTTCTGCCTTCAATTTTTCTCAGCATTAGGGTCTTTTCCAATGAGTTAGCTTTTCGCATCAACTGGGCGAAGTATTGGAAAAGCCATACAAGGGCTGAAAAGGACTGCTGCCTCAGTTCTGGGTCTAAACCACACCCCTGTTCTCAGATAAGTGATGAATAACCTTCTCTTCTTTTCAAATCCCTCCCTTTTACCTCAACTCTCCTACATTTAAGGAGAGTTGGTTCGAGAAGCTGACTTGACAACCATGCTTGTCCATTCTTTGGCCATTGAATACAGCTTGCTCTGTTCCAGTCTCAGCATCAGTTTTGTTCTTGGCTGCATGAATCTGAGCTAAAAAAAAAAAAAAAAAAACCTCCCTGGTCAAGACAAAGGATCTTGGCCTGGCCTGGATTAGGACTCCAGTGCAGGTCCAGTGGACCAATTCACTTACAGTTGGAAATCTAACCCAGGCCTTGGGTTTCTGAAGCCTAAATTCTAAAGCATTCAGTTCAGTTCAGTTCAGTCGCTCAGTCGTGTCTGACTCTTTGCGACCCCATGAATCGCAGCACACCAGGCCTCCCTGTCCATCACCAACTCCCGGAGTTCACTCAGACTCACGTCCATCGAGTCAGTGATGCCATCTAGCCATCTCATCCTCTGTTGTCCTCTTCTCCTCCTGCCCCCAATCCCTCCCAGCATCAGAGTCTTTTCCAATGAGTCAACTCTTCGCATTAGGTGGCCAAAGTATTGGAGTTTCAGCTTTAGCATCATTCCTTCCAAAGAAATCCCGGGGATGATTTCCTTTAGGATGGACTGGCTGGACCTCCTTGCAGTCCAAGGGACTCTCAAGAGTCTTCTCCAACACCACAGTTCAAAAGCATCAATTCTTCGGTGCTCAGCCTTCTTCACAGTCCAACTCTTACATCCATACATGACCACAGGAAAAACCATAGCCTTGACTAGACGGACCTTTGTTGGCAAAGTAATGTCTCTGCTTTTGAATATGCTATCTAGGTTGGTCATAACTTTCCTTCCAAGGAGTAAGCGTCTTTTAATTTCATGGCTGCAGTCACCATCTGCAGTGATTTTGGAGCCCCCCAAAATAAAGTCTGACACTGTTTCCACTGTTTCCCCATCTATTTCTCATGAAGTGATGGGACCAGATGCCACGATCTTCATTTTCTGAATGTTGATCTTTAAGCCAACTTTTTCACTCTCCACTTTCATTTTCATCAAGAGGCTTTTTAGTTCCTCTTTACTTTCTGCCATAAGGGTGGTGTCATCTGCATATCTGAGGTTATTAATATTTCTCCCGGCAATCTTGATTCCAGCATTAAAACCATACAACCTGCATTTATTAAATCATCTAGACCTACTGAGTTGTTCCACTGTAATGGAGCTAGATCAGGCTTTGGTACTGTCCTTAGGCTGGAGGCGGGGAGCAGGAGTAAAGCAAAATTGGCCATTAACACTTAAGGGCTGTTGAAAAAACTTCTAGGCCCTAAATGAAGCTGCTCCTCCCAAGTACCGCATTAGCAAACTGAAACTTTAACTTTTGTGTTAAATGCACTGCTTGTGTAAATGCACTGCTTGACAGAAACATAGTCTCTACCCAGTCAACCAGCCCCCAGGGCCAAGCCAACTCTGGGCTCTATACCCATTTTGTTCCTTCTCGCTCCAACAAGATTGACTATGTGACCCCAGCCAGAGAGTTTCTATTTTTCTCTCCTTGTTCTTATTTCTTTATAAAAACTTCCTTTCTCCTGTCCCAACTTCTCCGTCCTTTGAATGGAGATTGCCCACTTCTTGAGGTGTTTAAAAAAAAAAAGTGTGTTTGCATCACCTAATTGTCTTTTCTGTGAAAGGGTGAAAGTCGCTCAGTCATGCCTGACTCTTTGCCACCCCATGGGCTACACATGACTGACATGCTGAAGCACAGAAGTCAGGACACATCACCCTGTCCTGGGGTCAGGAACATTTCCTGGGAAGAGGCCTGGAAGGAGGAGAGGGGGCAGGCTTTACGTGAGGTGGGGGAATAGCCCTCAGAGGGCACTTGCATGTGTCTTCCAGACCCACAGGCTGAGGTCGAGGGCCAAGAGAGGCCAGGGGGTGGCAAGGCTGGAGAAGGACCCAGGGGCTAGAGCATCAGGGATTGGGCCTCCATCCTGGCACAGTGAGTACGGTGGAATGATGTTAAATAGGGCGGTGTCCTGACCAGGTTTGTGTGTGGTGGCTCAGATGGTAAAGAATCTGTCTGCAGTGCAGGAGACACAGGTTCGACCCCTGGGTTGGGAAGATCCCCTGGAGAAGGGCATGGCAACCTACTCCGTATTCTTGCCTGGAGAATCCCATGGACAGAGGAGCCTGGCAAGAAACATTCCATCCATAGGGTCGCAAAGTGTCAGATGCAACTGTGACTAACACACTGTCTTAAAATACAGCTGTGGCTTCTATGTAAGAATGGACTGGAGGAGGAGGACCAAAGAAGGATGCTGCAAAACCAGTCAGGAGGCCACAGTGATAGTCTACTGAAATGATAGGAGGTATGACAGAGGGTAGACAGAGGCAGACAGACTCAAACGACAGGGGCACAGAGGAACAAGAGTTAGGGATTGACTCAGAAGGAAAAGGAGAAATCTAGAAGCCCTCCTGGGTTTCAGACTCAGAGCAACTGAATGGATGGGGCTGTTATTTGCTACCACAGGAAACCTGGCAGGAGGAGCAGTAGGGAGGAGGGCAGATATAATCATGAGTTCAGAATAAAGGCTCAGCATAAAGAATCCACCTGCAAATGCAGGAGATGCGCGTTCAATCCCTGGGCTGGGAAGATCCCCTGGAGAAGGGAATGGCAACCCACTCCAGTATTCTTGCCTGAAGAATCCCTTGGGCAAAGGAGCCTGGCGGGCTACAGTCCAAAGGGTCACAAAGAGTCGGACAAGACTGAGCGACTGAGAGTGCACACAGTGGAGCCCCATGTTTCTGGCGTTCCTCAGTAACCCAGTGGAAACGTTCTGCAGGCAGCTGGACACACTGTGCTTTAGCTTCACAGCTGTGAATATGCCATCTTTCTTTCAGTTTGACTGCTATTCCTCTGGGGGCTGGGACAGGATCGGAACTTTTTTTATTCCCAAGGCATAGGTCACCAGGCTACTGAAATGCTTGCAGAGCAGATACAATGTATGAACAGATGGAAGGGGGAATCCATACAGAATAGAGGGAAGGCAGGAGGGGAGGAATAAACACCACCACTACCAAAAGGCATGAAAAAAGGAGAGACAGTGGGACATCTACAAACATCTACAAATCTATTAAACTCTGATGAGTATTCATAAACTTGGTTCAGGAAAAAAAAAGGTTTCAGAAATAAGGTCTTTTTCACAGTTTAAAAACCAGTAGAACCAAGAAGAATGGAATGAAGGGACTTGATTGGTAAAGTATTGAAGGGGAACAGTTGTGCAATGAGAATATATTTCTCTCACATATTTACTGAAAATATGTCAGCAAGAACAAAGCAGAATCACTGGCAGTAATAGAACTAGATAGCTGAAGTCAAGATCAGAGCTGAGACAGCTGCCCACCAGCCCGAGGCATGTAACGACCTCCCTGGGCCTCATTTGCCTATCAAATTCTGACTCCTGAAGGACTCATCTAGAATGTCTCAGCACCTGCAGCCTTTTGTTGGTGTGATCTCTGAATCTACATTCCAAAGACCAGTAATGTATCTGTTCCACTTCGCTTCAGAAACTTGGAAAGTGATAAAGTCAGAAGAAAGTTTCAGAAATATACTCTGTGGTTTGGGGAGAGAAGAAAGAGTGGGGCTAGGAGTTGCAGGAGACCCCAGTGGGACTGGACCAGAAAGGGACCCATCCAAAGGCATTATAATCACAAACCAGCAAAGGAAAAGATCGGGGTGATGGGCTCTAGGTACAAAGAATTTAGGGATCAGTCTCCTTCATTTTTAAGGAAAGGAAAATTAGAGCTCATAAATCTAAACTTGTTATTCCTTCATTTAAAACCCCTCAAAGAATTCCTAGTGCCTCTTGAACAGGTATAAACTCTTTAGCCTCAAGCAAACCACAGCACCTCCCTTTCCTCTTCTCGGTCCCCTTCATGGTCTGGTTCTTAGCTCTGCTGCCCTGTCCAATGCTGAAACTATGATCAAGCCACACTTGGGAGGGAGCCCCAGGCGAGGGCTTTGGAGACTGGACCATTTTTCTGTTGCCATAAAATGAGTTACCCCTGAACAACACACATTTATTATCTCAAAAATTCTGTGAGTCAGGAGTCACCTGGCACAGCTTCACTGGTCCTCTGCTCAGGATCTCACAAGGCTATAATCCAGGTGTCAGCCAGGATTGAGTTCTCTTCTGGAGGTTCGACTGGGGAAGTACATGTTTCCTCACGCTCATGCGTATTGGAAGCATTCAATTCCTGCAGCCGTAAGGTTTGTGGCAGTTTGCTTGTTCAAGGCCAGTGATAGGGTACGGGGGGGCCAGAGAGTCTCTAATAAGATAGATACTACAATATAGGTGAAAAAGATGAAAACTCAAATTTGAAAAGATGTACAGACTCCAATGTTCATAGAAGCACTGTTTACAATAGCCAAGACATGGAAGCAAACTCAGTGTCCAGCAACAGATGAACAGATTAAGATATGGTACATACATACAATGAAATAGTATTCAGCCATAAAAAAGAGTGAGATAATGCCGTTTGCAGCAGCACGGATGGACCTAGAGATTATCGTACTAAGTAGCGAAAGCGAAAGTCGCTCAGTCCTGTCCGACTCTTTGTGACCCCATGGACTATACAGTCCATGGAATTCTCCAGGCCAGGATACTGGAGTGGGTAGACTTTCCTTTCTCCCGGGGATCTTCCTGACCCAGGAATCAAACCAGGATCTCCTGCATTGTAGGTGGACTCTTTACCAACTGAGCTACCAGGGAAGTCCATCATTCTAAGAAAGTCAAAGCCAAATATCTTAGGATAGCACTTTTGTGTGGAATCTAAAAATAAAATGATAAAAATAAACCTATTTATAAAACAGAAATAGACTCACAGACATAGAAAATGTCTTTTCCTTCCCCAAAAAGAAGGCAGGGCAGGGATAAATTAGGAGTTTGGGTTTAACAGATACACACTACTATATATAGGTGTGTGTGTGTGTAGTGTGTGTAACCAAACCACTTTGCTGTACACCTGAAACTATCACAACACTGTAAATCAAATATACTTCAATTTAAAAAATGGATGTTACAATCTTATATAACCACACAAACACAATCACATCTTCCCATTCCTTTATAGTGGTCCCCAACCTTTGGGCACCGGGGATCAGTTTCATGGAAGACAACTTTTTCACGGGGCAGCAAAGGTAGGGATGGTTTCAGGATGATTCGAGCACATTACATCTATTGAGCACTTTATTTCTATTATTATTATATCAGTTCCACTTCAGTTTATCAGGCACTAGATCCCAGAGGTTGGGCACTCCTGCTTTACCATATTCTATGGTTTACAATCCAGTCACAGGTGTTGCCACACACAAGAAGAAAGGATTATACTAGGGTGTGAAAACAGGAGATGGGATGGCAGAGCCACTTAGGTCTGTTGCAGCCGGCCTGCTACAATAAAGCCCTGGAAAGTTCTCCTGTCAGGGTTGCCTAGAGTGGAAGGAGGAGACGGAATATGAAGAAGACATCTTCCAACACCAATATTAATTATAATGCCTTAAAGATTACTTCTTTTGTCTCTTATAGACCTGAAACTCTTTGGGGGAGGTGTCATATGTTTTATACCAAATCTGGTGGCACTAGTAACAAAGAATCCACCTGCCAAAGTAGGAGATGCAAGAGACATAGGTTTTATCCCTGAGTAGGGAAGATCCCCTGGAGTAGGAAATGGCCACCCACTCCAGTATTCTTGCCTGGAGAATCCCCATGGAGAGAGGAGCCTGGCGGGCTACAGTCCATGGGGTTGCAAAGAGTCGGACACGACTGAGCACACACACTATCAATCAACCAATACCAAATCTAGATCATACCTGCTGCTGCTGCTGCTAAGTTGCTTCAGTCGTGTCCGACTCACAGAGCATTCCCTCCATACAAATTTGTGGCTGAATAAACAGACTGGGCTTCGGCTGTACAGGTATTAACAACAAAATCTATAGGGGTTGCCTGAATCCCAGCAGAGATTTTCTATGTACTTGTCCTCAACACACTATTTCCCTCTCATAAGGTTTGTAGAAACTCTGGTAATTCTGTCCATCAAAACCCCAGAATATAAGCGCAGTTCAGAATATAAGCTGCCTCATAAGTCCTATCTTTTATATATTAAACATTCTTATTTATGAAGGCATATTCTAGTTAATGTTTCCCTGATCACAAATAAACTTGTGTTAATGGTTTTGTGAATATTACCTAGAAGCCTCTATTCTATGGGAAGGAAGATGACACATAGAGACACTATTCCACACATTGGGTCAAATTATTAACCGGCTGGGGAAGGGATGGGAAGGGCAGAACTTTTAAAATATTTATTTGGTTGCATCAGGTCTTGGTTGTGGCGTGTGGGATCTACTTCCCTGACCAAGGACTGGACCTGGGCCCCCTGCATTGGGAGCGAAGAGTCCTAGCCACTGGACCCCCAGTGAAGTCCCAAGTCCTTTACTTTAGCTTGCCAGCTCACTCATACGTTTTTTGGAGACACTACCCTTTACGTCATCATCTTAACTTCCCAGTGACAAGATACGTGGGAAAGCCCTTGCATTATGATCCTTCGCAAATAGGAATGAGAACTGTGTCTCTAAAGACTTTCTTGAGCTATTTTCAAGTACAAAAATAAGTAGAGAGAAAACCCATTGATTTACTTAACCTCCCATGTTGAATGTTTAATACATTACATATTCTACCCAAATGCTTAATTTGTTGTTTCCTTCCAGGCATGTGCCCAATTAAATGCCTATTACATGGTACCCATGTAACACCAATTGGTTCAATCCCATTGCTACCTTACAAACCAATAGATGAATATGGTTTGCAGGAGCATAAGATGTGAATAGCATCACGCAATCTCATGACAAGTCTTACAAATTAAAAAGGGCTTATAAACCATTATATTTCTTTAGCTCCTGGGAAATCAAGCAAATTGAAAACTCATATTCGCATGTGGCAAAAATATTCATGTGTACCAAATTCCACCTGAAACCAAATGACTCTCAGTTCTCTCTCCCATCCTAGAGTTCTAGCAGAATAGAAAGTTAAAGACATTCTTCATAGTCTGTTAAGTTATACAAAACAGAACAAAAATCCCTGCCCACACAAATTTGACCATCTAAAAGGAAAGACATAAGATATACTGTTAATGAATATTGAGCACTCAACTGTTAAGTACTAGGATAGACTGAAAAATGTCCCCCTAAAGCTATCTATATCCTAACCTCTCAGTTCACTCACTCATTCATGTCCAACTCTGCAACCCCATAAACTGCAGCACGCCAGGCTTCAGGCTTCCCTGTCCATCACCAATTCCCGAAGTTTACTCAAACTCATGTCCATTGAGTCAGTGATACCATTCAACCATCTCAACCTCTGTCATCTCCTTCTCCTCCTACCTTCAATCTTTCCCAGCATCAGGGTCATTTCCAATGAGTCACTTCATTGCATCAGGTGGCCAACGTATTGGAGCTTCAGCTTCAGCTTCAGCCCTTCCAATGAATATTCAGGACTGATTTCCTTTAGGATGGACTGGTTTTATCTCCTTGCTGTCCAAGGGACTCTCAAGAGTCTTCTCCAACACCACAGTTCAAAAGCAACAATTCTTAGGCACTCAGCTTTCTTTATAGTCCAACTCTCACATCCATACATGACTACTGGAAAAAACATAGCCTTGACTAGACAGACCTCTGTTGGCAAAGTAATATCTCTGCTTTTTAATATGCTGTCTAGGTTGGTCATAACTTTTTTTCCAAGGAGTAAGTGACTTTTTATTTCATGGCTGCAGTCACCATCTGCAGTGATTTTGGAGCCCAAAGAATTAAAGTCAGCCACTGTTCCCACTGTTTCCCCATCTATTTCCCATGAAGTGATGGGACCAGATGCCATGATCTTCGTTTTCTGAATGTTGAGCTTTAAGCCAACTTTTCACTCTCCTCTTTCACTTTCATCAAGAGGCTCTTTAGTTCTTCTTCACTTTCTGCCATAAGGGTGGTGTCATCTGCATATCTGAGGATATTGATATTTCTCCCGGCAATCTTGATTCTAGCTTGTGCTTCATCCAGCCCAGCGTTTCTCATGATGTACTCTGTGTATACATTAAATAAGCAGGGTGACAATATACAGCCTTGACGTACTCCCTTTACTATTTGGAACGAGTCTGTTGTTCCAGGTTGCTTCCTGACCTGTATCCAGGTTTCTCAAGAAGCAGGTTGGGTGGTCTGGTATTCCCATCTCTTCCAGAATTTTCCATAGTTTACTGTGATCCACACAGTCAAAGGCTTTGGCATAATCAATAAAGCAGAAATAGATGTTTTTCTGGAATGCTCTTGCTTTCTCAATGATCCAGCGAATGTTGGCAATTTGATCTCTGGTTCCTCTGCCTTTTCTAAAACCAGTTTGAACATCTGGAAGTTCACGGTTCATGAATTGCTGAAGCCTGGCTTGGAGAATTTTGAGCATTACTTTACTAGCATGTGAGATGACTGCAATTGTGTGGTAGTTTGAGCATTCTTTGGTATTGCCTTTCTTTGGGAGTGGAATGAAAACTGACCCCTTTTCCAGTCCTGCGGCCACTGCTGAGTTTTCCAAATTTGCTGGCATATTGAGTGCAGCACTTTCACAGCATCATCTTTTATGATTTGGAATAGCTCAACTGGAATTCCATCACCTCCACTAGCTTTGTTCATAGTGATGCTTCCTAAGGCTCATTTGACTTAGCATTCCAGGATGTCTGGCTCTAGGTGAGTGATCACACCATTGCAGTTATCTGGGTCATGAAGATCTTTTTGTGTAGTTCTTCTGTGTATTCTTGCCACCTCTTCTTAATATCTTCTGCTTCTGTTAGGTCCATACCATTTCTGTCCTTTATTGAGCCCATCTTTGCATGAAATGTCCCTTGGTGTCTCTAATTTTCTTGAAGAGATCTCTAGTCTTTCCCATTCTATTGTTTTCCTCTATTTCTTTTCACTTGCCCCCAACCCTGCAGCAGGCCACTGCCAACCCCTGCCTCTGCCAAAGACTCCTGGACACTCCCAGGCAAGTCTGGGTCAGTCTCTTGTGGGGTCACTGCTCCTTTCTCCTGGGTCCTGGTGAGCACAAGGTTCTGTTTGTGCCCTCCAAGAGTCTGTTTCCCAGTCCTGTGTAAGTTCCGGTGGCTCTATGGTTGGGTTAATGGTGACCTCCTCCAATAGGGCTTATGCTATACCCAGGTCTGCTGCCCCCAGAGCCCCTGCCCCTGCAGCAGGCCACTGCTGACCTGGACCTTTGCAGGAGACACTCAAACACAGTTCTGTCTCAGTCTCTGTGGGGTCTCTGGGTCCTGGTGTGCACAAGGTTTGCTTGAGCCCTCTGAGCATCTCTCTGCGGGTATGGGGTTTGATTCTAAACTCGATTTTGCCCCTCCTACCATCTTGCTGGGGCTTCTCCTTTGACCTTGGACATGGGGTATCTCCTCAAAGTCGCTCCAGCACAGCACAGCCATCACTCCAGCACAGCACAGCCGCTGCTCCAAAAAGGACTGCAGCTGTGCTTAAATAAGGACCTTGAGATAAGAGATTATTCTGAATTATCTAAGTGAGTTTCATATACAGTTGGCATGTTCCTTATGAAAAAGGAGGTAGTGGGTGATTTGACACAGATAGAACAAACAGAAGAGAAGGCAACGTGACCATAGACACAGAGATTATAATAAAACGACCACAAGCCAAGGACTGCAGGCAGCACCAGAAGCTGGGAGAAGAAAGGAATGAATTCTCTAGAGCCTTGGGAAGGTGCATAAGCCTGCCAACACTTTGTTTCAGTCTGGAGAAAATGATTTTGGACTGCTGAGCTCTGGAACTGTGAAAGGATACATTTCTGCTAGTTTAAGCCACCCAGTGTGTGGTGATTGGTTGCAGGAGCCACAAGAAACTGATGAAGCACCATGAAGAAAAGAATGCAGAAGGATTAGAGCCTAACCAGAGGATGGGAGAGGCACAGATACTTTAACGGGAAAGCCAGGGAGACCCGAGAAGCTGGAGTTAGAGTTCTGAGCTCAATGGGAGACCTGGCTGAGTAAGAAGCCTGAGAATGACCACTGGTCTGGATAGGAAGTCATGGCACTTCTGATAAGAGTGATTTTGGTGATTTTGGTGGAGACCTTTTTGAAGTGAGTTCAAGAGAGAATGGGAGGTGATAACTGGAGTTGGAATAGGATAAATAACACATTTGAGTATTTTTGCCTTAAAACAAAGGTAGAGAAAAAAAGACAGTAACTTGAGGTCAGAGGCCCAGTTATACACTAATTCTGTATCAGTAAGGCTCACAACAATTCGGAAAGAGGGTCCATTTATTTTTTTTATTTTTTTATTTTTTTAAGAGGGTCCATTTAAACTGATGCTTACAGAGGCTTTTGATTTGCCCACAGTTGTATAGCAGGGAAGTGACCATTAATTCAAGTTTTTTTTTTTTTTTTTTTAAACTCTTAGTACAAAATTCTTTATGATAAAAAAAATAAATAAAATAAAAATAAAAATGGCTTATACTTGAATGAAGGTGAGCTGAGCCTGGGCAGGTAGCTGTGACCCCTGGGCCACTACACACCAACAAAGACCCGGGCTTCGTAGCCTGCTCTGCTGCTGCAAGTCCCAGGGGATACATATGACAAACATTCTTCACCAGTAACTTAGTCAAGAAACCCAGGTTTAAGGAATAAAAGGAAAATAAGACTTTCCATCCTCACATATTGCATGGACAACTTCAAGGATTCTTAGTGAAGAGAATATTGTTGATGACAAGGAGAAAATATTTTGATTATAAATGTTAATGGACTAGACAGAACAGACAAGTGAAAGACGTTAGCATATGTTCTCCTGTTAAAGAAGAGTGACTATTTTCAGAGGACCATGAACAAAAAAAAACAATGAAGAGAAATAAAAGAACATGGATTTAACAGTGAAATCAGTCACAAGCATCCAGTAGGTGTTTGCACTGTACTTATTGTAAGTGAATTCAGCCGGATTTTCAGGATTCTGCAATAATCTCTGAAATATTGCAGGAAGTGACAGATACTCAGGGCCCCTATTTCACAGGTAATCTCTGTGAAGTATGGATGATAGTTCCTATGCCCCAGGGTTGCTGGGAAGATTAAATGAGAAATTCGTAAGAACCTCTGACCATCACCTGCCCATGGGAATAGCTCCCCTCACTCTCCTCTTCCTCTTCCCCTTCCACCACCTCCTCTTCCCCTCTCATCTCCTATTCTGCCATGAACCACAGACCCTCAAAGGTCTGTCTCCACTTACCCCTGCCAATTTAATTTCCAACCACCCCTCCTCGGGCTGATTATGCTCCAGCTGCGCTGACCTTCTTTCTGTCCCTTGAACACACCCTACTTGCTCTCACCTGAGGACTTCTGCTCAAGCTGGAAAGCTCTCTCTCCAGATCTTGGCATGGAGGATTCCCTCTCATCCTTAGGGCCTGAGCTCAAAGATCATCTTCTCAAAGAGGCTTTCCACAAGCACCACGTTAAACCTCTCCCAGTAGTTTATCCTCAGTCACAGCATCCTGTTTTCTTTATAACACAGACTTTCTGGAGTGGCCTTATAAATCTAAGTCCTGTCTCTTCCCATGAATGACAAAGACCTCGTCTGTCATATTTCTTGCTTCTCACTTGGCACCTGAAACAGTACTGGGTACAGAAGAGTGGCAGGAAACAGACACCTAAAGCAGTTAATAATCATCATTGTATACATCATTGTATACACTATGCACACACTGTTCTTCATCCATGTATACAGTATGTACACACAGTTATTCTATGTATAGGTTTTGCTGGGTGTGTGAGACAGAATAGAGATGAGAGAGAGACAGAGAGAATGTAAATGAGTTGAAAGAAAAGGAATAATCACCAAGTCACAGGCATCAGCTTAAACCCAACTTTGCCACTTGAACTGTGTGATTGTAGGTGAGATAAGTAGGCTTTCTATGCTGCTTTCTGTCACTGAAGGGTGATAAGGATCTCCCTAGTATTAGGAGGATTCAATGAAGTGCTCCAAGTCAAACACTTAATACTGGATATAACATACTAAGCTCTTAATAACTATTAACATGTATTTCCTGTCAAACAAAGTTATTATCCTCTGGTACATAATGTAATACCTCACACATCCTTAGCTAGCTATCATGACTACAATAGCATAATCTCTAAAAAAAAAAAAATGCAAATATATTCCAGGATATCTAGTTATAATATTGAAGAGTCATCAAGACCCTGACATTTACCAAAATTGAAGGTCATATCTAGTCTGATGTTTAAAATTTTTCAGAGGGGGAGATCAAGATGGTGGAGCAGAAGAACAGGGAGCTCACATCCCCCTCCCCTGCCAAACACATCAAAAATATATCTGTTTATGGAAAAAGTCTCTCAGAATACTAATTGAAAGCTGGCAGGGCATCTTTTATACAACCAAAGCCATAAGAAAGGTGCCCATGTAACCAGGTAGGGTTGTATATGTATTTAATGGACAGCAAGGAGAACAAATCAGTCAGTCCTAAAGGAAATCCACCCTGAATATTCATTGACAGGACTGATGCTGAAGCTGAAGCTCCAATACTTTGGCCACCTGATGTGCAAAGAACCAACTCATTGGAAAAGACACTGGAAAGACATTGGAAAATATGCCAGGAAAGATTGAAGGCAAAAGGAGAAGAAGGTGGCAGAGGATGAGATAGTTAGATCACATCATCAGCTCAATGGACACAAATCTGAGCAAACTCCGAGAGATAGTGAAGGACAGGGAAGCCTCGTATGCTGCAGTTCATAGGGTTGCAAAGAGTTGGACGTGACTTAGCAACTGAACAACATACCTGTGTACTTGAAACTAACACAACACTATAAATCAACTCTACTTTAATAAAAGAAAAGAAAGAAACTTGACAGAAGTTAAAAAAAAAAAAAAAGACGACGAAGTAAAAAAATTCTTCAGAAAACCTTCCTAATTTGGATTATGAAAATTAAGAGTAAAAAAGATACACCTAAAATGCAGTGAGTACCTGTCATTTGAGAACCATTTAATGGGAAAATATCAGTAAACCCTGAGGTCCCATGTCCTGACTGCCCATCCAGTTTTGTTGTCCTGCAACTTTACCCAAGGTCCAGATTCTTTGTACAACAGAGCTAGGGATCAGCTTCTGACCAGTAACTTTCCCAAGTCAGAGAAAATGCTCTGGAAGTTAGAAAGAAAAGAGCTCCAACAGCCATTTCCAGACTAAAAACCTATTTCCACCCCTGGGGACCTGGGCATTCCATGGCAGACTTGACACAGAGAGGACAACTCCCTGTTGGAAAAAAATCAGAGAGCTGTTCTCCAAGGATCTTCTCCTGGATACAGAATCCAGAGCCTTGCAGAGCAACTGTGTGCATGGTGGCTCACACCAACCTCTAACTCTAGATGAGTTTAAGTTTAAGAAGTTGTTTTCCTCACCTTCTTCATGCCTTTTCAAGTCTTACTTCAAAAGTATTAGAGAAATCTGCAGAAAAATGGGAAATGCCAGCAGCTCATGTCCTTCTGGACAAGTCAGTTTCTTCAGGGCTGCTGCTCCTACCCAGCACTCTTTGTATGGAAGATGCCCTATAGACCTCCCTAGAATCCTGGGGCCTCAGAAGGACCAAGGCCCCAGGAAAGTGATGACACGCTCAAGGCAGAACCATGGCTACAAACGGGCTTCCTGTTTCCAGACTGTGTTAAATTCACTTTAGTAATGAGTGACTAGGATTTGATCCATTTGTGATCCACTGGATATGGGATGACAGCACAGGAAACCCTCCATTTCTTAGGCCTAAATCTCTGGTGGTCCAGTGGTTAAAAACTCACCTGTCAATGCAGGGGAAAATTTCACAGGCCCCAGGGCAACTAAGCCCCTGCACTTCAACTATTGTGGCTCAGGGGCTCGCATACCCTGGAGCCTGTGCTCTGCAAGAACGAAGCCATCGCAATGAGAAGCCCGAGCACCGCAACTACAGAGTAGCCCCCAATCGCCATAACTAGAGAAAGCCCTTGCACAGCTATGAAAACCTGGTGTAGCCAAAAATAAATAAAAATTAAAAAAATTAATGCTTCTGAGTACTGTAGCACTGAGTTGTTATTTAGTCTCAATAATTATTGGGGCTCCCTTCTCCTTACTCTCACCCTAAATTGGGCCAAGTTCTTGGGAGTTACATACACCATCAAAGCTTGCCATTGCCCTTCTAGTTATCAACCCATGTTGGTGATCACTAAGGCATGAGCATCTCTGATTAGGTGGGGACCCTCATTCCTGGGATCTGCTGTCAGCAGAGGTCCTCCTGGCTCCCTGGGTCAATGTTAAGAAGCACTGCTTCTGTCTTTACTCTTCACTCATCCACTTGCCAACTTGACTGCCTCTTGGCCCCTGGGACATATCCCCCGTCCTCTGCACTCTCTTCTTTTCCCTCACTTCTGGAAGCCCTAGCATCCTTTTAAAGAATTTTAGCACATTAAGAAAAAGAGGAAGAGGTAATGACTTCAAGAAGCTTCTGTGTTTTGATCCCACAAAAACCCCTCAGGCAGAAGATACGAGGGGCCCAGACACCTAATTAAAATTCAGGAGAGGAAAAAGTATTCAGCAAGCAAATCAAGTGAGTATCTCAAAACACTACTCTGCCTCACCACCTCTGGTTCCCTGGTGCTATCATGTCAAATCATATCAAAATTTTGTAAGAGCTAATGGGAAAGAGTTTTAGCAAGATACCCAAGACAGTTTGACTTAAAGTGTACATCTTTTGTGGGAGAAAATATTAACAAATGATTCAACAGACAAGGGCTTAATCTCCAAAATATACAAACAGCTCATGCAGCTCAACAACAAAAAGCAAACAACCCAACTGAAAAATAGGCAGAAGACCTTAATCGACATTTCTTCAAAGAAGACAGACACGTGGCCAGTGGGCACAGGAAAACATGTTCAACATCACTAATTGTTAGAGAAATGCAAATCAAAACTACGAGTAGGTTCCACCTCACACCAGTCAGAATGGCCATTATTAAAATGTCTGCAAATAACAAATGCTGGGAGGGTATGGAGAAAAGGGAACCCTCCTGCGCTGTTGGTGGAGATGTAAACTGGTACAGCCACTACCGGAAAACAGTATGGAGTTTCCTCAGAAAACGAAAAACGGAATTACCATACAATCCAACAGTCCCACTCCTGGGCACACTCCCAGACAAAACTATAGTTCAAAAAGATACATGTACCCCTATATTCATAAGAGCGCTATTTATAATAGCCAAGACATGAAACCAACCTAAATGCCCACCAACAAATGAATAGACAAAATGATGTGGTACATATCCACAGTGGAATAGTACTCAGCCCCGCCCCCCCAAAAAGAATGAAATAATGTCACATGCAGCAGCATGGATACAAGTAGAGATGATCATATTAAGTGAAATAAGTCAGAAAGACAAATACCATGTGATATCACTTATATGTGAAATCTAACATATGACACGAACCTATCTATGAAACAAACAGACAAAGACACAGAGAACAGACTTGTGTTGCCAAAGGTGGGTGGAGGGAGAGAGGTGAACTGGGAGTCTGGGCTTGGTAGATGCAAACTATTACATTTAGAATGGATAAGCAACAAGGTCCTACTGTATAGCACCAAGAACTATACCCAGTTTCCTGGGATAAAGGATAATCGAAAAGGACACATTTTTTTTAAAGAATGTATATATGTGTATAACTGAGTCATTCTGCTGTACAGCAGAAATTAGCACATTATAAATCACTATACTTCAATCTTAAAAAGTTAAGTCTCTATTCCAGAAGTAACTACTACAAGTTCCTCACTTATCCCTTTATCATCAATATTAGACATTTTGCTAACATAATGGATGTGCTAATTGAGTTTTCATTAGTGAAGGTAATAGTATCCAATATATGTGCAGTAGCTAAACTATTTTAGAGACATTCTGAACCCTACAATGAGTGGAGTTTAAAAATCGGAAATTGTGCTAATATGGTAGCCACAAGCCATATGGACATCAGGTGACGCAGGTAATTCTTGTTGTTTAGAGTTGCATTTATCTGATAACTAACAATGTTGGGCATTTTTTCATGTGCCTGCTGGCCATCTGGTTTCTTCTTTGGGAAAACTCTATTCCAGTCTTCTGCCCATTTTCTAATTGGGTTTTTTTATGTTGAGTTGTTTGAGTTGTTTAGGTATGTTGGATGTTAACCACTTGTCATATCATTTGCAAATATTTTCCACCATTCAGTAGGTTGTCTTTTTGTCTGTCAATGGTTTCCTTTGCTGTGCAAAAGCTTTTAAGTTGAATTAGGTCTCATTTGTTTATTTGAGAGTCCCTTGGACTGCAAGGAGATCCAACCAGTCCATCCTAAAGGAGATCAGTCCTGGGTGTTCATTGGAAGGACTGATGTTGAAACTGAAACTCCAATACTTTGGCCACCTGATGCAAAGAGCTGACTCATTGAAAAAGACCCTGATGCTGGGAAAGATTGAAGGTGGGAGGAGAAGAGGCAGACAGAGGATGAGATGGTTGGATGGCATCACCGACTCAATGGACATGAGTTTGGGTAAACTCCGGGAGTTGATGATGGACAGGGAGGTCTGGCATGCTGCAGTTCATGGGGTCGCAAAGAGTCGGACACGACTGAGTGACTGAACTGAACTGTTTATTTTTCTTTTGTTTCCTTCACCTTAGGAGATAGTTCCAAAAATAAATTCTTTTTGTCAAAGTGTTCTGCCTCTATTTACTTCTAGGAATTTAATGGTTTTCAGTCCTACGTTTAAGTCTTTAATCCATTTTGAGAATACTGTTGTATATAGTATTAGAAAAGGTTCTAATTTCATTCTTTTCCAGTTTTCCCAGCACCAGTTTTTGAAAAGACTGTCTTTTCTGCATTTGTGTTACATGTTCTTGCCTCCCTTGCCATGTATTAATTGACCGTAAGTTCATGGGTTTATTTCTGGGCACTGAATTCTGGTCCATTGATCTGTGTGTCTGTTTTTTATGCCAGTTTTATATTGTTTTGATTACAACAGCTTTGTACCATAGTCTGAAGTCAGGAAGCATGATACCTTCCGCTCTGTTTTTCATTCTCAAGATTGTTGAGACTGGCTATTCAGAGTATTTTATGCTTCCATACAAAGTTTAAAATTTTTTCTATTTCTGAGGAACTAGATCCTAAAACCAGAACACACCCTTTAGATCAGAGGCTCTGGCCCTGGACCTGGTGCTTTAAAGGGCCCTTGTCCAAATTCTCCCGTACAATCCCTCTCCTAAGGCAGCTCTCTGTGCCAGAGGCCTGCAGTTTGTGGGGCTCAAGAGAATGTTGCTGCAAGCTGATGAAAGTAGTGATATAATGCGGGGGCCAGAGAATGTATGTCAATGACAAAATCATCAGATGCCCCAGGCTGGATTACAGCCTGGTGCAGATCACTGCCCTGGTGACTGATAGCCCATTTACAATTCTGCAGCCTCGTCTATGTCTTTTTGCACCGAGTCCAACTCTTGTCAGTAGGTTGGGACTTGAAGGCTATATATCCTTCATCTCCATCTCCATCATCTCTAAAATACATTTGTCTGGGACAGCTGCACCCTTACATTACATATGTAAGCCAGGAGATTTACAGTGACAGAAAAATTAGCAAATGTGATGATGCAAACAGGGGCTAGATAGGTGCTTACACACTGCATCTTGCTCTTGCAACCCCAAGGCTGCCATGCTGTGAAGAAGCCCGGGTTTTTGACAGAAAGGCCATTTGTCTTAAATGCCCCCAGCACCTACCTCCCAGCCAACTGCTGCAACTGTGTGAGTGAGCCAAGGTAGGAGTTAACAAACAGACCTGCTCAGAATTGTGGAAAATCACAAATGTTGTAGTGTAAATGTTTAAACATTCATGACAGTTCTTAATGTTTTTGTTTAAATGTTTAAAGCCACTAGGTTTGGGGTGATTTGTTATCCTGCAATAGAAATCTGATACAATCCCACAATTAGGTAAAGACATGCTTCCTACTCTCATAGACTCCTCTGTGTACCACCAGCACGGGCAGAACACAGTGTATGTTTTGTTAAGCATTTATTAATAGATCAACAAAGATGTATATGAAAATCTGGATTTTGTTATAAAATGAAGTTGATAATCGGCTTTCCATATTTTTGTCTGTTAATATTGGGAATATGAGGACTTCCTCATAAATGGAGCAGAGGTGGTACAATGGATAAGAATCCTGCCAGTGCAGGGGACATGGGTTCAGAACAACTAAGCTCATGTGCCACAGCTTATGTGCCACAAGCCTCTGTTCTAAAGTCCTTAAGCCACAACTACTGAAGCCTGCAAGCCCCATCTACTGAAGCCCATGAGCCTAGAGCCTGTGCTCTGCAACGAGAAGCCACCACCATGAGGAGCAGCCCCTGCTTGCCACAACTAGAGAAAAGCCCAAAGGCAGCAACAAAGATCCAGTGCAACCAAAAATAAATTAATAAAAATATTGAAAATATGATTCTAAGTGTAAAGCATTTGATTTATAGTTTTCATAACTATTGAATGAGGCAGCCATGAGCTCAGTCTATAGCCTGTATGAACAGCTACACTGGCTTATAAAGATTGTCAAATCCTAATCTCAAATTTTTTAAAAATGTGGTTACCTGTAAGAGACAAAAAGACTTACTTTCTGAAAAATCTAAAAATCATTCAACTTAATATTTTGTCATAAAAGAGATCTGATACAAGGCCTCCATGTATAACACTTAGAAAACTCTAAGAGTATATGAATAAGTGCAAAATTAATAATCACAGACCGTAAGTGACCTGAGAGCTTAGAAAATGGAGAGACTAATCCATGCTGGAATGTCTAAGAAAAGTCAGTATATCATTTTTTTAGGTTGTGGCATGTGAACTCTTAGTTGCAGTATGTGGGAATTAGTTCCTTGATCATGGATTGAATCCAGGCTTCCTGCATTAGGAGCACAGAGTCTTAGCTACTGGACTACCAGGGAAGTATATATTGTAAAGGCAAGAGATTAATGGGGGAAAATGACCATTCAATATAAGAGATCTAAGAATATTCAAAGTCAAAGAGCACAGCCTACAAATAGGCCTCTGGTCAGACCTAATAGACTCTACTCTTACATAGGAAGGAATAGCCCAAGAATCACCAGATATTTCAGGGCAGCTTCTAAAGTGAAAGAAAGATAATGAACCAGGCCAAGAGATTCTGAAGAATAAGAAACAGTACATGGAGTTAGGGGGAAATAAGACCAAAATAGTACAGTTAATGTCTTAACACAGATAACTTAGAAAATACTTCACATTCATTATGCTAAGAAGAAGATGCTATAAAAAATTCAGAGAAAAAGAAGGGAAATTAAGTGACAGGAGAAATTTTATAAATTCAAATACAAAGTTTGAAAGACTAGGTAGAAACAATGTCTCAGAACACAACAATATTAAATGAGATGGTGAGAAAAATAAAACTAAAATGGGTATCAGAAGCTAATCATCAAAATAAAAGGAGTTAGAGGAAAGGGGGAGGAAGTGATAAAAGGAATAAGAAAATGTTCAATAAAGGCATTTCCAGACTGTAAGCACACAAGTTGCAAGAGAATGAATGGGAAAAGACACAATGTGAAAACTTAGAAAAATGTTGGACAGAAAGCTCCAGCTTAGAATTCTATACCCAGACCAATGATCAAGTCTGAGGGCAGAATGAAAGTTTCTTCAGATAAGTGAGGTCTCAAAAGTTGACCTCCCTTGTAATTTTCCTCCTGAAGCTACTAGAGTCTGTGCTCCAGCAAAATGAAGGAACAAACCAAAAAGAGGAAGATGTAGCCCAGGAATCAAGGGATGCAGCTCAGGGGGAAAGTGCTGGGAATGGCCAGATCAGTGGTGAAAGGAGATTCACCCATCCAAGGATGATCACTGTGCTGCTGCCCTGTCCAGATGGGAACCCAAGGACAGTGACTTCCAGGAGGTCTGTCTCCAAGGAAAAAGTGATTATTTAAATATCTTCAGACACATCGAGAGGAGATTCTTTAGAGACTCATAGAAAATTAAAATAATTATTCACTCAAGGGAAAACAAACTTATACAAGCATGAAAATGCAATCAGAGAATACAGCATGGCTTGGCTTGATTAACATTTCCATAGGCTTAATAACAATTGATCCTTGGGCTAAACAAAAGGCATGATATAAATTTCTTGAGAGGATGTTTAAGGGTAAGTATGGGGCATAATGGCTACAACCAGGAAAGTGGGGATGTGATATAAAATCATTTTTAAAGTGTGAAACCAAAAATATTCCAAACTTATATCAGATAGGAAATAGCAGTATAAATATGCCATGTAGAAATATGGGAGTAACCATGCAAAGAAATAGCTTTTAAGTAAAAAAAATAATCACCTTTTTAAAGTACAAATGTAATTTTGGAGACTATCTGACTGAAACTATATTCATAGAATGGATTAAATATAGTTCTATTAAAAAAAAAAAAAAACACTTTAAAGAGAAACTGAGCAAGCTAGTATCTAGCTAGGAGAAAGGAAGACAGTTCTGTCCAATCCTGTTATAAGTCAAATGCTTGCCCACAGAGCTCATCATTCAGCGGGAGAGATGTAGCCCAGCTTTGAATGGTGCCTGTGAAAAAGCAGAGAGGTCCATTTTTTTTTCAGCTGTAAACAAGAATTTGAATTTTTAGAGTGCTGGCAGTGGAGAAAAAGTAAGAAGCAAGCAAGAAACTCTGGAGAGAAAGAAGAGCATGAAAGAAGGAATGGCTTGGCAATGAGCATGGCTTGTGGCCAGACTCTAAGGACTTCAGCCTTACTGGAAGAATGCTAAGCTGTGGAGTAACATTAGAAAATAGAAGTGGGAGAGGGGAGCCAGATTCCAGTCTGAGGAGCTTGCCAATCCTGGGTCTGTCAGCCAATATCTCATCTGGGGCTCCTGGATCCTGGTATCTCAGAGCCATGCACTGACCAGAAACCTAATCATTAAGCCACTGAAATCAGACCTTTGTGATACCTGACCAGCTTCTATCACCCTTACATTTTTCATTATCTCCTTACCCCCATGATGAGGAATTAACTATAAGACTATCAAAATTCCAACAGGATGAATTATCAGCCCTCAAAAGTCTTCTGTACCCAAGTCAGGGCCCCGATAGGAAAGGCATAGACTTGGAATAGGGCTATCCGGGTAGACAGGCTTGACAACCTTGAACTCCCAAATTTCCCAGAATCCTTTGGCCCATGAAAGAAGCTCATTTCTTCTATTAGAGAATAACAATTACCCTTTGTTTGCAGACAATGCAGAATCTTCAGAGGAAGCAAAAACCTTATAGGACAATGCTTGCCTTCCTCAGGATCTGCCCCCATGTTCCATCTCGGACCCAGAACTAGAGTCAAATGAGAGCATGACCCAACTGGAGAAGTCCAGGCCTGCTAAGAGAGGAGGAGGATTATATACTGAAGGAGCTTCAGGAGCTAACAAAGCCATACCAACTGGAAGGGGTAGAATTTGCCTGGACACAGATCTTGACGATATTGAAAATAAAGAAGAGAAAATAAAGCTAGATAAGGGACTTCATCAGTACGGGGGGACTTGCCCATGACACAACACTTAACATTCTGATAAGGCCTGGGGTTTTCCCTAGTTTCCTGTCGGACAGTTCTTAGAAGCCTGGGCCACGTAAATGAAGAAGAGATACAAGAACTACTGTGGCAGGGTGTGAAGGGAGGATTGAAAGACTCAGAGGAATGCACACGCTGGAATGGATCTATTATAATCCATATTCTAGAAAACACACAGCTATATTCCTTGGGAGAGCCCAGAGGTCATGCTGGTTATCACAACCATATGAAGTGTGCTAAGGAGAGAATGTCACTGGCATCATTAAGAAACTTCATAATTGCTGTCCTCTGTAAACTGTCCTCTATAGGTAGCAGGTGCTATGTCAATACTGGGCTCCTTACTAGCTATGGGGATCAGAGAACCCCCAAAGAGCAGAGGCCTGGTAGCAGTACTTAACTGCCAGAAACTAGGTGGTCATGGTTATCCTCATGGGCAACAAAGTCAGAATGGTATCCATTGGTGACTGACCCTCAGGGCTCTATGGGATACAGTGTCCACAGAGGCAAGATGTATAGCTTATTGCCTAATAAGGATTATTAATAAGGATTATTGCTTAATAATATTCAAAAATACCAAGAACATGTGAGCAGAAGGTTGAGATCAGCTGTCCCTAGAAGGTCATGATTGTTTGCCCAATTTCCAAACTCAAGTCAGGTCCTCAATCCAGAATCCAATGATTGAAAGAGAAGAGACAGACAAATTGAGGACAATTTGAGCATGAAAATAATGATAATAAGGGATTATAACACTAAATAAAATGGACTGAAAGTGAAGTCGCTTAGTTGTGTCTGACTCTTTGTGACCCCATGGACTATAGCCCACCAGGCTCCTCCATCCATGGGATTCTCCAGGCAAGAACACTGGAGTGGGTTGCCATTTCCTTCTCCAGGGGATCTTCCCAACCCAAGGACTAAACCCAGGTCTCCCACATTGCAGGCAGATGCTTTAACTATATATAGAGAAAAGGACACTTCAACACCACAAGTACATATAGCAGTGATTCCCAGAGTCCTCCCTGCTTATGATCATTTACTCAAATAACCGTATATTGGGAGAAATAGAGGACACAGAGGCAGCTATGCAGAGGGTCCAAGGTCCACTGCTAACTAGAAAACCAAAGCACCACTCTGAGCTCCTGTTAGAAGAGAGGGATTTGGGACCAGGTAAAAAGTGGATTTCTGAAACAATCCTACTCATCTCTTTGTGGGTCTAATGGGTCCATGGAGCTGGTTAGTGGTCATTTCTCCAGTTCTTGAATGTATAAATGGAATGGACATACTTATTTGTCAAACTCTCATATCAGACATTGGTTCCTTAAAACAGCAGAGTAAAAAGATTGTAGTAGGAAAGGTCAAATGAGAGTCCATGAAACTACCCCTAACTTTAGATAATAAAAACCAACATTGCTTCCCAAGGGAATGACAGAAATTAGGGTTACTCTTGGACTTAAATAATGCAGTAGTGATGGTCTGTCTCCCCATTTGCATTCTCGTTTAACTTACCTTGATGGCCCTTACAAAAACCCGATGAATGACGGTGGACAGCAATGAACTAGCAAAAATTTAATCAAGTAGAAGCCTATT
The DNA here is from genome assembly GCF_029378745.1 of Bos indicus. Lineage (NCBI taxonomy): Eukaryota > Metazoa > Chordata > Mammalia > Artiodactyla > Bovidae > Bos > Bos indicus. The sequence goes on from NC_091780.1 coordinate 44,526,077, forward strand.
GTACTTATGGTGCCAAATGTGGTTATCTTTACCAGAGGAAGTTAAATACAGGCTCTACAATACAATGTGATCTGCAGCTCTTGATCTGGCTAAGGCATTCTCTCCCATGCCAATCAGGAGGAAGATCAGAAGCAAGTTGCGTTGCCACGTGATGGACAACAAAGTACATTCATGACTGTGTCCCAGATTATTGCTTCTCTGTCACATCCCCAAAGCAGCCAACAACATCCAGACATTCTTCAGACTACCACTGTGACCTACTGTACTGATGATACTGTGTTTTCAGGTATTTGTGATGTCTTTGTAAGATATGCGGGTTCCACGGAGTGGGAAATAAATCCTACAAAGATCCAGAATCCTCCTGGCAGTTTTTGGGTCCAACTCGCTGGAGCCTCCCAGGATATTCCCTCCAAAGTAAAGGGCAATTTGTACCTCCTACTACTGAAAGGGAGAAACACAATGTGTGATGGGCCCCTTTGAACTTTGTGGGGAGCATTGTTCATTCTTGGGAATACTGCTGACTGATTTGTCAAGTGATTTTGAAAGCTTTCATTTCTGAATTGCACCTAGAGTAAGGAAGGGATCAGTAGCAGGTATAAACCATAAATAACCTGACATTTGGACCACACCATAAAGCCAGATTCAGAGGTCCTAGAGGAAGGAAAAGGTGTCTTGTGAAATTCCAGGCAAGCTCTGAGAGTCACAGCACAGTTCATTAGGGTTCTGTATGTATAGGGCATACAAGGGTTTACACATCCTTTGAGAAAGAACACCTGGCATGCTGGACATGGAGCATCTTATCTTGGGGAAGCAAGTGACCATGTACCATAAATGCCCTCATAAATGTGATCACATTTACCATAAATGTGAGCCACACAAGCTCGTCAGCAATCTACCATATGAATAAAGCAGCACATCTGGGATCAGGCTCAAGCAGGTACAGAGGTCACCAATAAGCTGCAAGAACGGGTAGCCAGGTTCCCAGCACACCCATCCTTATTGCACTGACGCCCTTCCCTTGGTTCACACTTGTGACCTTATGGGGGTGTTCCCTGTGAATGAGCAGACAAACGAAACGGAAAACGTGAGCTTGATTTTTGGACTCAGATCCCTCAGGGATGAGAGTTTGGGTCATCTCATCAAATAACTCCCCACCCGTCCCCACCTAGTCAAGCAGAAATGCTAGTTGAGGGCAAGAAGAATCTAGGTTGAATGGGAAAAGTTGGAGATGAATATTAGTTGTGTCTTCAGGACCAGCTGCCCGCTAACTCACCTCTTGTATGCTTTCTGTGATCAACCAGACTTCAGGGAAATCTATGCTTCTGTTAAATGAACTTAGTGTGAAAAGCAAAGAATCTGAATAGGGTAGATTGTAGTTGATGCTGTTGGTGTTCCACTCAAATCTTCCCCCACCCCGGATTGTAATAACATCTTCCAGGAAAACCCAGAAGAACTTTGTGGCCAACACAACACATATTCTCCCAGCTGCTATGAGTGTTGGCTAATGAAGCTCACAGGCATCCTGCTATGAAAACTTGCCCTCAGCCAAGGGAATCTATCTTGCCCAGAAGGCTACAAACCCCACCTTCATGCCCATCAACATTGCCAAAGAATAAGAGGGTACAGGATACAAAACACAGCATGATTTACTCTCTAGGCCATCCCTCTTAACATCCCCAGGGGTGGGCTACTCTTTAGCAGAAACTACATGCCTTACTTTGCCTCTTTCCCTATCTTATCCCATACTCCCCTGCTCTTCTACAGATTTTTCTCCCCCCAAAAATCACTCCTTAAATAAGATGCATGCACCCGAATTCTTACCTTAGGATCTGCTTCTAGGGTAGCCAACCTAAGATATCTATGACACTGATATGACTCAAATTTGAGCATCTATAGACAGAGGGAATTTTTGCTACCAATTTTTCCTAAGGTTTTACCTTAGTTAAGAAGTTAGTTGTTAAACAGCATTAGCTCATAGTTTCTCCTAGGGCTATTGCATATTTTTAATGAGCTTAAGAACAAAAGAAGCCAAAGATGAGGTTGAACTCAACATGCCAGGATTGTCATCAAAGTCACCTTCTCTTGTATATATCTGTGAGGTGATGCTGAGGAAAGGACTGGAGAAGAGGGTGGGAGAGATAGTATGCCTCCTCCATCCCCATCCACCTGCATCACCCTCCACACTTCTATCCTGAAGCTCCAGTGTGTCCCTCTCCTTATATTCAATAGTTTCTCATAATATAACAAAGACAGAATTTTAGATCAATTTGGCAATGGACCAAAATGGATTGGGGCTGACCAAGATGAGGAAAAGACCTGTAGAGAGTCCATTACAGAGATAAAGAGTTAGATATGAGATGGTGAACACCTACATTTTTATGGTGTCAACATGAATGAAAAGGAAGGAATAGAAATGAGATTTCACCTTGAAAGTTCTCAGGTTCCAACCATCCTGTGGACTCAGTTAACACTGAAGCAACATTAATACCCCAAGTTCCCTGGATTATTACTGTCATCTACTGGTGTAAATCTCATCTCCCCCATTCATTCCCACACCACCCAAAGGGATCTCTTGGGTACTCCCATCCTCTGCTTCAGCCTGGATATTGGCTTCCTACATACCACAGGAGTATCATGCCTCAATACCATTGACCTGAGGCTCCCTGAGTGCTGACTGCTGTTCCCGAGGTTTCAGAACTCTTGGTGTGGCTGAGTGCTCTTTGATTTCCAGCTGAAATCATACCCGAGCCACCCAGTGCTTGATCAGCACTGAGGAGACAAACGCTCTCCCCACTCGTCTGTTTGTTCTTCATGAAGACTGATATCACAGAGAGTACTGATGAAGAGTTTCTTCAGAGTAGCTGATAATGTTGATTAGATGCCACCGTCTCATTCACTGTTTCACATGGGAATATGCTGACTGGTCAACTAGATTAGACAGCCGTCCAGGGAACCTACTTCTGTGTATTCAGTAGTGTCTATGGTACAATGCATATCGGTCATGCTCAAAAACTTCTGGTTGAATGATTAACCACTAAGGATGTGCCAAGAGTCCCAAGTCATTGCTTCAAGACAGGAAACTCTTTCATTCTATATGTGATAGGAGTGACTGTAAGTGAAAGTGAAATCTATAAATGTGATTATACAGTTATCTGTTATTACTGGGGGCGATAGCATGCTAGCACCCAAGACCTTTGACAGAGTTAAACTAGAAATAAAAACTGAGACAGACGGTCTTGGCAACAGAGTGACCCTTGGACCTGCAAGATTATACACTGTGGTCAGATATTTATAACCTAACATGAAGATGAAACCAGGTCCCCCTAAAATTGAGTTCCTCTGCCGAGTTTATAATTAAACTCTCTATCCAAAATGTTATCCCTCAAAACGTTATTCCCCTTCTTGTCTAACAGCTCTTAAGATTGAGACATATTGAAGAAAATGGGGAATTGTAACTAAGCAGGACCTTATGAGGTCTTCCCAGGACAGACCTCCTCTCCTATATCCTCTGCTTTAGCTCCTCTCTGGAGCACCTGAATAACAATATTTGATGCACATTTCTTGAGTTGCTTTACAGGTGCTGAAACGTCCCTAAAAGGGAAACTATTTGATGGCCCTGAGCACGATAGCCCCCAGACCTTCTAGAGCCTAAGGATTGATGTCAACCCCTGGGACCCTGCCCTGTTACCTCACCATCAACCAATCAGAGAAGTATGCAGGAGCTGATCACACACCCTTTGATCCTCCTTCCTTACCTGGCCTTCAAAAAAGCTTCCCTTAAAAAAAAGCTTTTCTGAAACCCACTGGAGAGTTGAGGGTTTTTGAACACTAGCTACCACAGACCACTTGTGTGGCGCCTTACAGTAAATGCTGTGCTTTCCTCACTGCACTTCCATGTCAGTGGGTTGGCTTTACGTGTGCTAGAGCAGAGCCAAGTCTGGTTCAGAAACAAAAATAATCCATCAAAAGAGAGTAGGTCGTGGGAAATGGAAAAGGGAAAGTTGCAGAGAAGAATGTTGGCAGCATATACTCCCAGCCCTCAGATACCAGGGAAAGGTACTCCAAATCACATTTTAAAACAAAAGAAAATTGCCATGTGACACACAAACACACACAGGCCGTAAGAGGGAAATTAATGGAAATATGCTATTTTTTCCAGTGGCTGGTCCAGTAGTTCTGATGGTGACAGCACATTGCTAAACAGTAACGACACTTCAGATTTCACACTGGGATACTGTGATTTATAACAGGAAATTTCTATTTTGTTTTCCTCCTGTTCCTGGCACAGAGCTCCTAAAACCGTTGGAATTTCCAGTGAGGAGAGCAATAAATGCTGCTGTTGTTATGAGAGGGAGGCAGGTGACTCTCAGAAAGCACCTAAGGATGAGGGCTGGTGGCCAGGAGAACCAACCATGTGATTAGAGGGTTGAACTTTCGGTCCCACTATTTTCCCCTGCCCCTAATTTCCTGGGAGGAGAGGGGTTAGAGGCTGAGTTCAGTCATCAATAGCCATTGATTTACTCAATGGTGCCTAAGCAATGAGGGCTCCATAAAAACCCAAAGGGGGTTCAAAGAGCTTCTTGGGTGGGTGCACCCATGGAGGGCTGGGAAACTCAGCGCCCCTTTCCTCTCACCTCATCCTACGCATCTCTTTCATCTGACTCTTTCTGAGTTATACCTGTTTATAATAAACCAATAATCCAGTAAGTAAACTGTTTCTCTTCCATCAACTGCTGCTGCTGCTGCTAAGTCACTTGAGTTGTGTCCGACCCTGTGCGACCCCATGGACTGCAGCCTACCAGGCTTCTCCGTCCATGGGGTTCTCCAGGCAAGAACATTGGAGTGGGTTGCCATTTCCTTCTCCAACTATTCAAGCTTATTAATCAAATCCAAGGAGACTGCTGTTGCAACTTTCCACCTATAGCTGGTGGGTCAGAAGCCCAAATGAAGACCCAGAGTAATGACTGGTGACTGACTTGGGGGATGAGGGCAGAGAGTCATATAAGACTGAGCCCTTGACCTGTGGAATTTGACACTACCCTCAAGCAGAGTGTCAGCATTAAGTTGTAACACATCCAGCTAGTATCTGAGAATTGCTTGGTGATATGTTTAAAGAATACACACACATTGGGAAATTGGTGTCATAACTGATATCACAGAATCATCGTTGATGATGAAACCAAGCAGGACTCTCTGGGGATCCTGGGTCCAAAACCTTTCTGTGTCCCCTGTTTCTTGTTTGTAGGAAATAGGCTTCATCCAGCCTTCCTGACCTTTCTTGAGTTCCAAAGGCCAGGTTCAAAAAGTTGCTAATCAGGGAAGGGAGGGGATGCAGAGACAAGGAAGGAACAGTTGAGAAACCATAATGCACCCTGGGGCAGGATCCCAGATTCAGTTCAGTCGCTAAGTCATGTCCAACTCTTTGCAACCCCATGGACTGCAGCACGTCAGGCCTCCCTGTCCATCACCAACTCCCAGAGTTTACTCAAATTCATGTCCATTGAGTCGGTGATGCCATCCAAACATCTCAACCTCTGTCACCCCCTTCTCCTCCTGGAATATACATAACAATATTGGTTTCTCCTCAAGAACTATACATAGCAATATCTTTGAATTTTTCTGAAGAACTAAGGCCCTCACCCAGGTGGTGGATGGCAACTTCCAGTTGAGCCCAAGATTCCTTGGGCTCAAGGACAACCAACCGACCAACCGGAAGAAAGCCACACAACCTGCAGCCCTCACCCCAAATTTTTCCTATAAAACATTTCTCCGAAAACCACTGGGGAGTTTGAGGTTTTTGAGCATTCCTCTTTATTGGCACTGCAATAAACCTTTCTCTGCCCCAAACTCCAATGTATTGGTTTACTTTGCCTCACTGTTTGTCAGGAATACAAACTTTGTTGATAACAGTGATCAAAACTGGGACCAGAATCAGAATTGTAAGCACTCGCTTACACAACCGAAACAGGAGGGAAGGCAGCAGGGCACAACATTTAAAAGAATGGCATAGCCATGTGTGTGCGTGCTAAGCTGATTCAGTTGCGTCTAACTCTTTGTGACCCCATGGACTGTAGCCTGCCAGATTCCTCTGTCCATGGGATTCTCCATGCAAGAATACTGGAATGGGTTGTCATGCCCTCCTCCAGGGGATCTTCCCAACCCAGGGATCGAACCCTTGTCTCCTACAGCTCTTGCATTGTAGGCAAATTCTTTATGGCTGAGACACCAGGGAAGCCCGGCATAGATATCTGCTCAGTTCAGTTACTCAGTTGTGTCCAGCTCTTTGCAATCCCATGGACTGCAGCACACCAGGCTTTCTTGTACATCACCAACACCCAGAGCTTACTCAAACTCATGTCCATCAAGTCAGTGATGCCATCCAACCATCTCATCCTGTCGTCCCCTTCTCCTCCTGCACTCAATCTTTCCCAACATCAGGGTCTTTTCAAATGAGTCAGCTCTTTGCATCAAGTGGCCAAAGTACTAGAGTTTCAGTTTCAACATCAGTCCTTCCAATGAACACTCAGGACTGGTTTCCTTTAGAATGGACTTGTTGGATCTCCTTGCAGCCCAAGGGACTCTCAAGAGTCTTCTCCAACACCACAGTTCAAAAGCATCTATTCTTCAGTGCTCAGCTTTCTTTATAGTCCAACTCTCACATCCATACGTGACTACTGGAAAACCATAGCCTTGACTAGATGGACCTTTGTTGGCAAAGTGATGTCTCTGCTTTTTAATATGCTGTCTAGGTTGGTCATAGCATTTCTTCCAAGGAGTAAGTGTCTTTTAATTTCATGGCTGCAATCACCATCTGCAGTGATTTTGGAGCCCCCCAAAATAAGGTCTGTCACTGTTTCCATTGTTTCTCCATCTATTTGCCATGAAGTGATGGGACCAGATGCCATGATCTTCGTTTTCTGAATGTTGAGTTTTAAGCCAGCTTTTTCACTCTCTTCTTTCACTTTCATCAAGAGGCTCTTTAGTTCTTCTTCACTTTCTGCCATAAGGGTGGTGTCATCTGCATATATGAGGTTATTAATATTTCTCCTGGCAATCTTGATTCCAGCTTGGGCTTCATCCAGTCCAGCATTTCTCATGATGTACTCTGCATATAAGTTAAATAAGGAGGGTGACAATATACAGCCCTGACATACTCCTTTCCCTATTTGGAACCAGTCTGCTGTTCCATGTCCAGTTCTAACTGTTGCTTCTTGACCTGCATACAGATTTCTCAGGAGGCAGGTGAGGTGGTTGGTATTCAGATCTCTTGAAGAATTTTCCACAGTTTGTTGTGATCTACACAGTCAAAGGCTTTGACATAATCAATAAAGCAGAAGTAGATGTTTTTCTGGTATTCTCTTGCTTTTTCAATGATCCAACAAATGTTGGCAATTTGATCTCTGGTTTCTTTGCCTTCTCTAAATCCATGCCTATAGCTACAGCACATAGCAAAAAAACTGATCAGAGTCAAATAACTCCAAGATGAATGAGTCAACTTCCACTAGACCTTGAGCCTCAGTATACATTCATTGTAACACATCAGCAAGCTAAATGATACACCCACAGGCACCATGACAGTTCCAAAGTTGACCATAAAGGCAAAAAAGTGGGCAGTGGCCCAATTCCTGTAAATTGCCTCCCCTTCCCCAAAATAGTTGGAATAATCCTCCCAACTCAGTATTCTATAAAATTACCCATCCCTATAAAAACTGACAGGGGCTTCTCTGGTGGCTCAGTGGTGAAGAACCCACCTGCCAATGCAGGATACATGAGTTCAATCCTTGGGTTGGGTAAATCCACTGGAGAAGGAAATGGAGTTGCCTTACTCTAGTATTCTTGCATGGAGAATTCCATGGACAGAGGAGTCTGGTGGGTTACAGTCCATGGGGTCGTAAAAGAGTCAGACATGCCTTAGCACCAAACAACAACATTTAAAAACTGACAACCCCACACCGTGGGGCCTCTCTTGCCTTCTGAGACAGCACACACTCTGTCTATGGAGTGTGTTTCTCTCTAAATAAATCCACACACTTTGTCTCTCACTGAATTCTTTCTGCAGTAAGACATTAAGAACGTGAGCTTCATTAAGTCCTGAGACTAGGTGTGTAATCTAGATGATGAGCTCATGTCTCAGTCTGGACTACACAGTTTCACAACTGCTATTGAGTGAATACTTTATAAAATGTATTCAGCCATGTTATTTCCCCAAAGAAATATACAAAACCAAGAATAAAACATGCTCATTAATTGCTATCAAGGCAGTTTGTGATGAATTCCTTGAAATTCATGGAATATAACAAGAAATTAAGACAAAGGATAAAATTGACATTACACTGGATTTTGTCTTGAACAGGTAAGGTTTTGGTATCATAAAGGACAGGAGAGACAAAACTTTTCCCCCTAAGTCAGTTATTTCTGTTTTTCTGATATAGTGTAGTTGCTAGATCAAGAGTATGTAAAAGTGAATCCATCATCACTATGGGACTGACCATTCAAAAAAATAAAATTCAGCTGACGGTATACCAAGAATACCATTGTGATACAAAAAAAAGTTATACAAAAGAAAGTTTTTTAAAAAAGTGAGAATAAATGTTTGGAGCTACACAAGACAAAATCTGGTAGCAAATCAACTCTTTCCACTGCAGTAACACCAAACCCTGCCCTGAGCCACCTTGGAAGTCCTTCAATTAAAGGGGAAGGCATTCAAGGCAGGAGGTTCACACAGGCAGTTAAATGAAGAGGTTGTGCTCTCCTGATTTTGCAGCCTTAGAAAACTGGGCCATCCTATCACTACTAACAATGTAGGCAGAGCAGCAAAGACAAGAACACTTTGCTTTTGAAGATAAATCCCCACAGGAAAGCTGCTTTGCTCTGTGTGGGTAGAAACAGGCAAGAAAATGGTCACATCCTCTAGCACTTTTATCTCCTTGCTGCCTAGCAACTTTCATAGGCAGAGTGCGGAGAGGGAAAATTCTATGGAAGCCCAAGAGTAAGCAGACACTGTGTCTTATGAGCTTTAATAACACTATCTCTGTGAGGTTTAGTAACATGACCTCTGAAGAGCTGCCCTCAACCGAGAAGGTCTGGAAAGTATTCTTACTTTTTCGTGTCTCTTCATGTCGAATCGTATTTCTGGTTGGTTCTTGGGGCTTTCTCCTCAGGCTGCCAGGGGGAAGAGGAAAGTTGTTGTATTATTTGAAGCCAAAGGAATATTGTGGTTTAAAAGTAAGCAAGTGTAAGCTTAATAGCACCAGTTTCCACCACCTTCTCACTCCAGCATCTTGACAGGACAATTGAGCAGCAGGTGTTTCTGCTGGTGCCAATCTAGGGCCAAGGAGTACAGCTGACTCCCTCCATCACGGAACTAAAGCCCCCAAGGACTGGAGTAAGCATTCTTCATTCCAGAGCAGATCATCTGAGGCCAGATTAAACCAGAGAAGCTCAGCCAGAGACTGCTAAGTCTGCTAAGTCGTTTCAGTCGTATCCGACTCTGTGTGACCCCATAGACGGCAGCCCACCAGGCTCCTCCACCCCTGGGGGTTCTCCAGGCAAGAATACTGGAGTGGGTTGCCATTTCCTTCTCCAAGGCATGAAAGTGAAAAGTCAAAGTGAAGTCACTCAGTCGTGTCCGACTCTTAGCTACCTCATGGACTGCAGCCTACCAGGCTCCTCCATCCATGGGATTTTCCAGGCAAGAGTACTGGAGTGGGGTGCTGAGCCCTAATCTTATCAGCAACCCCACCCTTGAGCCATTGCCATAAAAACTCTTCACCAAATCCTCCCAGGATATGGTTTAATAGACAAAACTAACAAGACATCTATAGGAACACAAAAACTCTGTGTTCTTTAGAAAAACAGAATTTCTCAAACAACTCTAGGTTGAAATTTGTCTAGGTATTAGATTACTGAAATACTTTTAAGATTTACAATATGCAATAAAACTGAAAATAAGTAAAAAACAAAAACAGTACATGCACAAACAACTTGAAATTTTTAACAAATCTTCAAAAAAAATCTAAAGTTAGGTTATTCAGAAGTACTGAAAAAAATTACTAAGCAAAACTGTTTAATTGTAACTTGTACATCAAACACTAACTGCTTTACACTTAAACCTCACAACAACACTTAGAGGTAAATGCCTTGATCTCCATTTTCCAGGTGAGAAAACAGAGGCACACAGAAGTCAAAAAGCTTGCCTAAGATTATACAGATAGTAAGCTGCAGAAATTAAAAGACGCTTACTCCTTAGAAGGAAAGTTATGTCCAACCTAGATAGCATATTCAAAAGCAGAGACATTACTTTGCCAACAAAGGTCCAGTGAGTCAAGGCTATGGTTTTTCCTGTGGTCATGTATGGATGTGAGAGTTGGACTGTGAAGAAGGCTGAGCGCCGAAGAATTGATGCTTTTGAACTGTGGTGTTGGAGAAGACTCTTGAGAGTCCTTTGGACTGCAAGGAGATCCAACCAGTCCATTCTGAAGGAGATCAGCCCTGGGATTTCTTTGGAAGGAATGATGCTGAAGCTGAAACTCCAATACTTTGGCCACCTCATGCGAAGAGTTGACTCATTGGAAAAGACTCTGATGCTGGGAGGGATTGGGGGCAGGAGGAGAAGGGGACGACAGAGAATGAGATGGCTGGATGGCATCACTGACTCGATGGACGTGAGTCTGAGTGAACTCTGGGAGTTGGTGATGGACAGGGAGGCCTGGTGTGCTGTGATTCATGGGGTCACAAAGAGTCAGACACAACTGAGCGACTGAACTGAACTGAACTGAAGCTGCAGAAGCAGAATTTGATCCCAGGCAGCCTGGGTCTTCCTGGTTCACCAGGGCTTCCCAGGTGGCGCTAGTGGTAGAGAACCCACCTGCCAATGCAGGAGACATAAGAGACATGGGTTCAATCCCTGAGTCGGGAAGATCCCCTGGAGAAGGACATGGCAACCCACTCCAATATTCTTCCCTGGAGAATCCCATGGACAGAGGAGCCTGGCAGGCTACAGTCCATAGGGTTGCAAAAAGTCAGACACGATTGAAACGACTTAGCACATAGCCTGGTTCTAAGGCATACATCCTTAACCACTACACTGTGTAATTTCATATAAAAACCCATGAGAATGGCCAATACCATAAACAGGAAAATCCATAGCCTTAATATCTTTTTATATTAAAACAAAATAGGCTAGTTAACACAAGACGGCAACATGGCAGCAGACTTCAGTAAATGAGCCTGTTCCCTCCTTCCGCACTAAAAACGGGCAGGGAGTGGGCAGAAGGGAAAAAAATAAAAGAAATGGCATTACCCTGGCCAAGGATTACCAGGGTCTATGTGGATGATATTAGGTAAGACAAGTAGACTCATGTACATATTTTTAAATATATTTATTTTATTGATTTATGTGGCTGCACTGGGTCTAGTTGTGACACATAGGATCTTTAGCTGTGGCACGTGGGATCTAGTTCCCTAATCAGGGATTGGGTCCAGGCCCCCTACATCGGGAGCGTGGAATCTTAGCCACTAGACCCCCTGGGAAGTCCCCCTTGTATATACATCAACACAAGGTAAGGATTGGTGTGAATCATGGATCTGACTAGCAATGCTGCAAATATTAGAGCATCTGTGCATATTGAGTTAAAATTAGGTTTGTGCATATAGAGTCAAAATTGGGTTCTAAGTGATTACGTCTCTAATGACTTTGATTACAGTAGCTTGCTAAATTGCTATAAATGGGGGCCTCTAGGAAAAAGTGTTTAAGAGTCCACACTGTGGTGTCAGATCTCAACTTGAGGCTACAGCTTGGCCACTAGATAGTTTTATGATCTTGATGTAGTTATTTAACCTCATTTTCCTCTTATATAAAGTGGGAAAACCATAGCCACCACAGATTCTACCATTACAGAATAGCTTTGTTCTTTCATTTTATATGTGTTCTATGCACACAGCACAGGAAAAGAAGATGGTTATTTGCAGACCAAAAACTGACACTCAGCTCTCAAAAGTTAAAGTAGGCAGAAGTACCTTATCAGAAGAAATTGTAAGACGTCACGTTCTTTGTAATAATGGATTTGGATATTAGGAAAAGCCCTCTTGAAAACAAAACACGCACAATAACACTATAAAGGAATTCCCTAGAGGGCCCTAGAATTCCCTAGAGGACTTGGCACTTTTACTGATGGATTTCCATCCCTGGCTGGGGGACTAGGATCCCATCAGTTGCACAGCAGAGCCAAACACACACACAAACCAAAAACACTAAAATTTCTGGGTAAGTGTTAAAAATAAACAAAAAGCAGATATCTTTCTTAAAAGTCAGAGGAGCTAACACCATAGTTAGAAATAACCAGGACCAAAGGAACTCCAGAGATAAATAAGCAGAGAAGCCATTTTTGTCCTGAGGGCTCTTGCTCCCACTAGACTAGAACTTGCATGTGAATGACTTTTGGCTGCAAATGGGACACAAGTCAAAGCTCAGACTCACACCAGGTGGATGTCTAGAGGGAGATTCTCCCCTCAACAAGCCTGAGGCCCAAAGGTGAGGGTGAACTAAAGGAATCCAGGTCTTCTATAAGATCTTGCATTCTAAATGGACCCAGACCTCAAGCCTTGAACTAAGAGTGTTGCCAAGTGTCCAAGCTCACTCTTCTCGCTGCACGACAGGCCAACGAATCCAAGAGACCAGGTGTTGTTGAGGCAAGGAAAATTACTTTATTCTGAAAGCAGCTGACCAAGAAGATGGCAGGCTAGTGCCTCAAAATAACCATCTTATCATGGTCTGGATGCCAGGTTCTTTTATAGATCAGAGATGGTGGGGAGGTGAGGAGGCAAAGTGAAAAAGCCATTAATCTTGCAAACGTCTCCCAGAATGGCAAACATCAGACAGGGGCTGTGTTAATTTCTTCCTTCCTGCCATCTATAGGTGGACAGGGTTCTGGAAAAGAGCACTTTAACAGTTAGGGGGAGGGACAGCATTCTCTGAGGCAAGCCATTCTGTATGATTATAATAACAAAAGCAATGAAAAGCAAGTCAAAGAAACAGTTCCAACATGGAGTCAGAATTGGCTTCTCCTCTGCAACAAGAGTAGGGTAGTCTTGGATTAGAACTGCCTGCCTGTGCCATGCAGAAGCAAACTCAAGTGCTTCCTGCAAGACTGTAGCTGTGTTCTAGTTCTCCACTTTTTTCTAGAGATAGTTCCAAGTACAGTAGTCCAGAATTAATGATGAAAGTGGACACCAAAGTTGTTACCATGAAGAAGAAAAGCATGTGTGGTCATGTGCACACTGACACACACAGATCCACAAGGGATAAAAAGCATGTCGTTTATTATGTTTAGTGAAATGCAAGATATGCTCCATCTACAGGGAATAGGAGACTTTTACCAAATGAGAAAGAGAACCAAACATAACTTACAGAATTTAAAAAATATGATAACCAAAGTTATGAACTCAGTGGATAAGTTAATAGCAGATTGAGGACATTCATGAATAGGGATAAAAACCAAAAGAAGTTATCCAGAATGTAGCCTGAAGAGACAAACAGCAAATGTAAAAAAACTGGTAAGGAACAGGAGGTACAGAAGTGAGGTCAAGGGCATTCAGTTGGGATCCCCAAGGAAGAAGAGGGTGGGAAAGAGAATACATTTGAAGAGATAACGGCTGAGGATTTTTCAAATCAATTGATTCAAGTTCAGTTCAGTTCAGTTGCTCAGTCGTGTCCGACTCTTTGCGACCCCATGGACTGTAGCACACCAGGCTTCCCTGTCCATCACCAATTCCTGGAGCTTACTCAAGCTCATGTCCATCAAGTCAGTGATGCCATCCAACCTCTCATCCTCTGTTGTCCCCTTCTCCTTCCTTCAATCTTTCCCAGTATCAGGGTCTTTTCAAAAATGTCAGTTCTTTGCATCAGGTGGCCAAAGTATTGGAGTTTCAGCTTCAGCATCAGTCCTTCCAATGAATATTCAGGGTTAATTTACTTTAGAATGGACTGGGTGGATCTTCTTGCTGTCCAAGTGACTCTCAAGAGCCTTCTCTAACACCACAGTTTAAAAACATCAATTCTTCAGCACTCAGCTTTCTTTATAGTCCAACTCTCACATCCATACAGGACTACTGGAAAAAACATAGCTTTGACTAGATGGACCTTTGTTGGCAAAGTCATGTCTCTGCTTTTTAAAAATGCTGTCTAGGTTGGTCATAGCTTTTCTTTCAAGGAGTAAGCATCTTTTAATTTCATGACTGCAGTCACCACCTGCAGTGATTTTGGAGCCCAAGAAAATAATCTCTCACTGTTTCCATTGTTTCCCCATCTATTTGCCATGAAGTGATGGGACCAGATGCCATGATCTTCGTTTTTTGAAAGTTGAGTTTATGCCAGCTTTTTATTCTTCTCTTTCACTTTTATCAAGAAGCTCTTTAGTTTTTCTTTGCTTTCTGCCACAGGGGTGGTGTCATCTGCATATCTGAAGTTATTGATATTTCTCCTGGCAATCTTGATTCCAGCTTGTGTTTCAACCAGCCTGGCATTTCACATGATGTACTCTGCATATAAGTTAAATAAACAGGGTGATGATATACATCCTTGATGTGTTCCTTTTCCTGTTTGGAACCAATCTATTGTTCCATGTCCAGTCCTAACTGTTGCTTCTTGACCTGCATACAGATTTCTCAGGAAGCAGGTGAGGTGTCTGGTATTCCCATCTCTTGAAGAATTTTCCACAGTTTGTTGTGATTCACACAGTCAAAGGCTTTCACGTAGTCAATAAAGCAGACGTAGATGCTTCAAGAAGTTCTATGAATTCCAGTCAGAATGAATAAAAATATGTCCACACTTAGACACATCATTGTAAAACTGCTGATAGTCAAAGACAAAGGAGCTACTCATCAAAGAAGTTTAAGAAAAACCAGATTATTTTTTCTTTTCTGTTTTTAATTAAATAATTTTAAATCACAGTCATTCTAGTAGATGTGAAGTGGTGTCTCATTGTGGTTTTGATTTGCATTTCCTTAATGAAGTAACCCAAGCCCTTGGAAAGTCAGGATTACCATTTACAAAATGGATGGAGTGCTTATTTTACAGGTTTTCTGTGTAGAATAAATAAGATGAGTCGGACACGATTGAAGTGACTTAGCAGCAGCAGGATTATCTGAAGCACAGAAAAATCCAATAGAGAGCAGATGATGACACTGATGCTCCAACAGACTTTCCTAAAAGGAGTGTCGAATTAACAGTAACAAGACTAAAAACATCAGAAATTATTTTTCTTTTCGTATGTTGAAGATTGCTATTAACCTAGAATTCCATTTCCAGTGAAAAGATTTCTAGAATGAAGGTGAAATAAAGGTAATTTTAGAAAACAAAAACAGAATTTATCATCCAAATAAAAGAAAATCTAACATACTGTTTGGGTAGCAAATATGACCCAAACTAAAGATCAGAGATGTGAGAAGGATTTATGAATTCATCTAAATAAACACTGAAAGCATAAACTAGATCTTGCAGGTTTTAAATATAGAAAGGTCATTGCATTTTCCAGAAGGAGGGTAGTTACCAATTAACATGTTGCAATTTTTAGGATAACATCTAAAAGGAATAGAAAAAGAATGTATAATGTCTAAGCTAGTAGAGGAAAAATGGAATTCTAAAATAATTTAAGATATACATGGAGGAAAAGGGTGCAACAAAACAGGGTAAGTACAAGCACAAAATAAGATGTCAGAGTTAAGCCCAAATAAAACAATTAAATTCATATTTAACTGAACTGAAACATGTATAAAAGAATAAATAAATCCCCTGTGAGCTGATATAGGGTGATTTTCAGGATATAATTCTTAAATGAAAAAGCAAGATGCAAAAATTATATGTCACTTTTTGTGTGAGAAGGAAAAAAGGAATATACATACTTATTTTTGCAAAATTAATCAAAAAGAACTAAAATCAATGGCCTACAGGGTGGCAAGCCTGGTATCCGCAGGATGGAAGGGATAGAGAAGGGAATGAGACTTAAGCAGACTTTTAATAGAATTTTGCCTTGAACCATGTCTATTTTTTATACATTCAAAAAATAGATTGAAACAAGAATGGGGAAAACTTTAACACTGAATTCAGACACAAACAAAACCATATATCACATTAATATATAATTACCCAGAAGAAGAAAAAAAAAATTCTGAACGCAGTACACTAACAGTACACCCTCAAAGGAAAAGTTCGGTCTTAGGACAAAAACAAATCTTAAACTAGCCAAAGTAAGTTTTCTGTTGATGAAGTAATTATGAAATATTTTTAGTTTCCTGCAGGACTGAACAAACATACTGTTGGAAACCCAAGTTCTCATTGAGGGAGCAAAGAGGTACAAATAGCCAATGTAGGCAGAACAGAAAACACCCCCATGGAGTTAGGATGAAGTTGGAGGCACTGTCAGTAGAAACTGGAGACTTCTTAGCTCTTTCCACAGGAAGGGCCTGGAAGCAATCGCATCTCTCCAGCAAGGAGCACACCTAGCTGTCGGATCTTCATTTTGAATACTATTCCCCACTACAGAGGAACAGCAGGCTGGCTCAGAGAAATGCCTGCTCTCAGGAAAGTGAAAAGGAAGCCCGGAAACTTTTCTGGTACCAAAGAACTTACAAGTGCTCAAAACTGATGGAATCCAGGGTCTTAAAGGAGGTCACTATGATCAAATCTGGGAGAATCTAAACTTCAAAACCATTAGTGACAGGACTAGATTATACCTCTGAATAAACAAAATAATTCATAAATCCACTGATTCTAAAATTGCCTTTAAAATTTTAGATGGGGCAAAGAGGAGTGGAAGGGAAGTTTTCCATAGAGTAGGTGCCAACGAACAGGTGTAGGAAGAATGACAGAAATAGAAAAATCATTATTTTACATGAGTAGAATCACCAATGAATGATAAAATATGGGGTAAGAGATAGTTGGGGGGCAGAATGTGGAGAAATTGACAGACATCCACCTTAACCTACTTAGCATCAGTAATAATGGGACAAACTGCACTGTGCACCCCCTCCCACATCACACTTAGGGGAACACCGCAGGGAACACCTCTGACAAAAATGTTTACCTGGCCCTGATCATGAACATCGAGTCAGACAAACGCAAATATACAGAGGGATGTCCTGCAAAATAAGTGAGGTAGACCCTTTAAAAAGGAGAAAAGAGAGAGGAAAAGGGAAAAGGAAAAAAAGAGAGAGGGAAAAGAAAAAAGAAAAACAACAGCAGCAAAAGGCTGGGGAACTGCTCTACCTATAGAGGAAACTAAACGTGGTTCTTGATCCTTAATTCGGTCCTGGATGGGAGAAAAACTTCTGAAGACTTTATTGGGACAACTGGGCGTATCTGAATGCTGCTGCTGCTAAGTCGCTTCAGTCGTGTCCAACTCTGTGCAACCCATAGACGGTAGCCCACCAGGCTTCCCGTCCCTGGGATTCTCTCTCCAGGCAAGAACACTGGAGTGGGTTGCCATTTCCTTCTCCAGGGGATCTTCCCAAACCAGGACTGTATATTAAATGATAATATTGTATAAATGTTAAAGTTTTAGAGGATAATTATCTTATGGTAGGACAATGTCCATATTCTTAAGAGATAAAGGCTCAGTTCTCATCCACTTCAAAGAAGCACATATGTGTCTGTATAAGAATATGAACATTGTCCTACCATAAGATAATTATCCTCTAAAACTTTAACATTTATACTCTTGATGAAAGTGAAAGAGGAGAGTGAAAAAGTTGGCTTAAAGCTCAACATTCAGAAAACTAAGATCATGGCATCTGGTCCCATCACTTCATGGGAAATAGATGGGGAAACAGTGGAAACAGTGTCAGACTTTATTTTGGGGGGCTCCAAAATCACTGCAGATGGTGACTGCAGCCATGACTCCTTGGAAGGAAAGTTATGACCAACCTAGACAGGATATTAAAAAGCAGAGACATGACTTTGCCAACAAAGGTTCATCTAGTCAAGGCCATGGTTTTTCCAGTGGTCATGTATGGATGTGAGAGTTGGACCGTGAAGAAAGCTGAGCCCCGAAGAATTGGTGCTTTTGAACTGTGGTGTTGGAGAAGACTCTTGAGAGTTCCTTGGACTGCAAGGAGATCCAACCAGTCCATCCCAAAGGAGATCAGTCCTGGGTGTTCTTTGGAAAGACTGATGATAAAGCTGAAACTCCAATACTTTGGCCACCTCATACGAAGAGTTGACTCATTGGAAAAGACTCTGATGCTGGGAGGGATTGGGGGCAGGAGGAGAAGGGGACGACAGGATGAGATGGTTGGATGGTATTACCAACTTGACGGACTTGAGTTTGAGTGAACTTCAGGAGTTGGTGATGGACAGGGAGGCCTGGTGTGCTGCAGTTCATGGGGTCGCAAAGAGTCAGACACGACTGGGCGACGGAACTGAATATATATAAATAAATACACATAAAAATGATATACATATTCATTTGTATTACACATATTCACAGAGTGCAGCAAAGTGTTAATAACTGGTGAATCAAATTGATGTTTATTACTCTTGTGAATGTTCTGCTGACTTAAAGTTTTGAAAAATAAAAGATTGGGGAAATTTTAAGTAAGGTTTATTCATTGAAAAGACAAATATTGGTATACTAGGTAAAGGGAGAAAATCCAGATAGATATGCAGTGCATGAAAGCTACCTTTAAACCAAAGGATATTAAAAGATTGAAAATAAAGAAGATTAAAAAAAGAAAGCTCAGATGGCTCCATCAGACATGACCAATTTTAAACATGAAGCATTAGCAGAAAGAAGAGTTGTCTCAATAATTTTTCAAAAAGTTCAATTTACAAAGATGAGATTAAAAAATACTCAAAATGTTTATGTGAAATAAGAGGGCTTCAATATATAAACCAAAACTGATACAACTACAAGAAGATATAGAAAAATCTATATTCATAGTGAAAGATTTTAACCTATATCTCTGTTATTGATAGACCAAGCAGCCAAAATAACATTCAAATGAGAGGAGGAAGAAATTGAGATATTCAAGGACCCAAAGTTTAGCAGCCACAAACATCTCCTAAAATACTAAAGGATAACTCTTACTAAAGAAAAAAAAAAAGAATCCAAAAGAGAGACAGAGTACAAAAAAACAATGGCAATCAAGAAAGCAATTAAAAAACAAAAAAGAAAAAAATCTCTAAAAGGTCTTTATTACAGGGAAAAATAATAATCCTAGAAATAATACCTGAGATTAGGAAGGAGGGGGTGAAAGCAGGCAAACATTATTTTGTACAAGAGGAAGTGACAGATTCTGGCTAGAGCATAGAATATTTAGATACACATCAAAAATTTAAGGTTATCTAGTAGAAAAACAGTTTGTTTCTGAACCACTAGAGTAAAAAACAAGAACAAAAGCAAACACGCAGGAAATTGATCAAAAACAGGAAAGGAACAAACAAGAAAACAAGAAGCATGGTAAAACATAACATGTCAATCCAACACGTGACAGTAACAGATGGCTTGTGTGAGGGGAAGCAAAGCTACGAGCTATTTACAAGAGACACTCCCAGAACAACAGCAAAAAAAAAAATGGACATAAAAGGATGGAAAAAACATCAGAAAATGCTAACTAAAAGAAGATGGGTAGGATAATATTAATCTCTGACAAAATAGTGTACAATCACTAAGAGAAAACAATGAGGGATGTTCTTATTTTTTAAAAAATTACAATCCACAGAAATCCCAAGAGTCACAGTTGTCCATTATCCCCAGAATTTCAAAATACATAAAGCAAAAAATCCTTGTAAAATATTAGAGGAAAATCCATAACCACATTACGTTTAACACCCTTAAAATCCACTCCTAGATATTCTGCAGGTTTCTCCTGATAGATTAGCAAAGTCTTACAGTCTTTTTAGTGTGTAAGTTCGGTCTTCCCAGATGTTAGTATATCCTGTCCCTGGAACGAGCAGAGAATTGACCCTAGTTACAGGCTAATAGTGGGCTTCCCAGGAGGTGTTAGTGGTAAAGAATCCGCCTGCCAATACAGGAGATGCAGGTTCAATTGCTGGGTCGGGAAGATCTCCTGAAGGAGGGCATGGCAATCCTCTCCAATATTCTTGCCTGGAGAATCTCATGGACAGAGGAGCCTGGCAGGCCGCAGTCCATAGGTTCGCAAAAAGTCGGACCCGACTGAAGCAACTTGGCAGGCCCAGGCTAATAGTAACAAGGCCTGGTTGTGGCGGGTCTTGAAAAGGAGCATCCTCTTTCAAGACATCTGCCCCAGATGAGGTGAGCATGGAGTTTTCCAGCAAAAGAAAGCTCTTTTCTTCAGATACAGAGGGCAAGGTACTTCTACTGGCAAAGGAATTGGAGTGACTTGCAATTTCAAGAGTGTTAGTTTTACCAGAATATAACCAGCTGTTCCTATTCCAAGTTCCAGAATCCCACTCTTTCCCAGTCAATGCCCTAATCTGTAACATAAGATACTTGGCATCACTGTGAGTTTAGCAATCATAATTCAACCACCCACACAATTAAATTTTGTATAATCTTTCAGTGATATCAGCCCTCTGGCAACAAGAAATAATTCTTGTAAGGGCTTAATAGAAGCTCTTGACATTCTGTAGTCAGGCCATGACTTAAGAGTTGAAGGAGCTGAGCCTGTCATTTTCTCTCTGTAAACACTCTAGTACCCTCAGCGCAATCCACCCCAAGTCACAATCCTCATCGTGATCATGACTGCCATGAACAGTCCAGCAGTTGTTTGAGATTCCAAGGCATTTGCTTCCAATGACATTGCATCACAGTTAACCACCGATGAGAGCTTAATTAACTGCGATGCCACTAAATTACCAGCATCCCATTTCCCATGGGCAAGGAGCTGAGCACTGCACTCAAGCCCAGACAAATCCCCAAATACCATTTGTGTGTATGGCTGGAGAGGCGAGTGAAAGCGAGTGAAGTCGCTCAGTGGTGTCTGACTCTTTGTGACCCCATGGACGGTAGCCTACCAGGCTCTGCGATCCATGGGATTTTCCAGGCAAGAATACTGGAGTGGGCTGCCATTTCCTTCTCCAGGGGATCTTCCCAACCCAGGGATCGAACCCGTGTCTCCTGCATTGCAGACAGACGCTTTACCGTCTGAACTACTAGGGAAACCCCTAGTGAAGAGGGGATGGGGACATCTGTCTACTGGGACCGCTCCCGGTATCAATTCTATCATAGTCATACTCCAGGCAGAGACAGAAACTACATGGGAATTTGAACATTTGAAACCATATATAGATGCTTAACACGAAGAACTATTTACAGGGAGTACACACTAAAAAAGAAAGAATACCCTAGGGCTGAGGAAGAATAGCCAAGCATAGAACAAACTTTCCCAGGCTGAAATTCAGATCTCCTTCCAGAGGACAAGACTGCAGCCCACTGGGTGGCAGAGAAGCTCGAGATGACCGGGAGCAGACCTGGTCCACGGTGGGTGAGCTGAGGCTGGTGGTCAGGTATCGAAGGCAGAGCACATGGGCCAGGCGCTGGCAATGCCACTGGCTGAGTGTCTTCCACTTAACGCTGGCCACCATGGGGCACCCTGCAAACTGGCAGGCAACCCTTTCCTCCAGCACCTCTACTGACAAATTTAGCATTGTTCCAGACGGCAAGGAGTCTGGCTCCATCATCAAGGCAATGAAGGGCAGGATGGAACACAGCAGTTAGTAAGTCACTGTCTAACTTACTCGCTGTCCACCGCACCCCCTTTCCCTTCAGCCAGTGCCACAGCTGCAGGGGCCCTTTACCTGGCCCTGAACCCTCATTCTCAATGGGGCTGAGTCCCGGTCGTGCTGCCTGGGATCTGCTGCAGGAGTTGTCTGTCCATCTTCATTATGGGCACAGGAAACCAAGGACACAGCCCAGGGGAAGGCCCAGACATCCGCCATGCACCTGCCTCTGAAACCTCCTCCTGCGGCGTTGACCCTAACCCTCCCTTGAGAGTGTGTCAACCACTCGAGTCCACTCTGGGTTGTGCTGTGGTTCATTTTTGTGGCCCATTTCCCTGGTAGTTACTCCTGAAGGAGTGCCTCCTGGTGGCTCTCTCAACATCCAAATTCAACAGAAATTTCCCTGTGCCTCCTGAAGGAAGCATTTGTCCTCTGGGCACAGAAACCTCTCTGACAGGAAGAGCCCAGCTCCACAGGGACAGAAAGCACTGTGGAAGTAAGTTAGAAGGAGTGGAGGTGGGGGTACAGAGGAGGAAACTGAGGCACACGGAGAGTGGATAACTTACTGAGGTTGTACAGGTAGAAACAGCCGAGCTGGGACTCCACACCAGGCCTGACTCCCACGTCCATGCAGTTTTCACCACACCATATTGCCCCCGGCTGTCTGCCAGGCTACGGGGAAACACTGGGGATGAATACACGGGCAGACCCCAACCCACCGGTGCTCTCGGCTCCTGAGTCACCTTCAACTCACAGACACACAAGGCCCATGGTTAAGCTGGGGCACTTACAGTACTTGCTGCCCATTTGTGCTGTTTTATCACCCAAAAAGCAGACCCATTTCCCCAAGAATGTCAAAACCAAGAGGCTCACCTTAGGAGCTAGACTCTCCTCTGATCTCAGAGCAGTGTGTTTCCGAGAATGGAAACACTACAGCAAGGACCAGAAATGGGTCCTGACCTTGGGCAGTTAGACGACCACACTTCCTATCCTGTGGGTAGCAGACACTACTGAGTCTGACTCAGTTGTGGTGATGATGGTTTTGCAGGGGAGAAAAAGGCAGAACTGGTGACGAGTGGGGAGAAATCTGAGCTTCTCAGAGAGGATCCGCTGACCTTTCAGGACGCCTCCAAGCCCGAGTTCAGCTGTTTGTTCAGAAAAGGAGCAACAGCTGTGAAGGACTCAGGGCTTACAGGTGGTTAGGGGTTATTCATGCCACTCTTTCTAGAGATGGTGGGCGTGGCTAACACAGCCTCCGAAGACCTGTTGATGATGCCCTCCCGGCAGTGCAAGCTAATGGGAGCAGGAGAAACACATGGCTGGGACCCACGGTAAAGGCGAAGTGGTTTGTTTGTTTAAGAAGCAGGATCTAATAGGAAAAGAAATGATCGTGCTGTGGCTCTTCTCCTTGAGACTGAAATTTCATTATAATATGACTTTCCTTTGTCTAGGTCACCTCCAAGACCAGGCTCCTTTGTGAGTTTAGAGACATGATCTGATTGTCCAGCTCTATGTGCTAGGACAGGGTCAGCCCTTACTCATCCCTGCTTCCCTCTTACTGATGAGTCAAGTGAGCTGGGAACTTGGCTCACCTCTGGGAACGTGGTAAAATGAGAAGTACCTTCAGCTGCCCATGCTGCTTCTACACGCCTCCTCCAAGCTCCTGGAGCCTGGCCTCGCCTCTTTCTCCTGTGGTTTCCCCCAACTGATCTTAGTTCTTCCAGCCCCTGCTTTCAGAGCCCGATGAATCTGATTCACAAGTCGGGGCACATGGAAGAAGCCAGTCAACAGCCTACCACAATTGGTATATTTTTTAAAGAACAGAGCTTTCACCTTTTAGTGTCAATTGGAATTACTTCATTTGTCTTTCACAGAACCCAAAAGGGCCCATATGACTGCTATGTGATCTGGAGGGGCCTGCCCTGTCCACATGCCCTTCTGAGAAGAACAGCTGGAAGCAGCCTGTAGGAACCGAAGGATTCCACCCTGGCTCCCCCAACCATCAGCAATGCTAGTAAACGCCTGCCCCCAGAGCAATCAATCCAGATTGCTGGTCTGGCCCCTCAAGATGAGCTTTGCAAATCATATTCCCTCCTTGGGAACTGGAAAACTGAAAGCAGCTGGAAGGTTCCATAGGTGGGAAGTCATATAGCAGGAAAGCTGTATAGCTAGGGCATCAAGGAGCTCTTTAGCTGAGAGAAAGAGCAGGAGAGAGAGAGTTTCCTCACTCCTGGCTGCTCCCAAGGCTTCTATGCTAGTCCAGTGAGCCTGCACCATTCGTGGCCTGCTCTTGGACACCCATGACATCTCCTCTGGAACTCAGACCCCACCAGAGCGCTACCTGGAGGATGAGCATGTGGGCCCTCAATCAGCAGCAGACCTTGGAACAAAATCCCAGCCTCCAGACCAAAACTGACAGATCTATCCTCAAAAGCACGGGTGGTCCTGAAAATTCTTGACAGTTATGTGGCTGAGGCCCCACTCGTCAAAAGGGAGGTCTGCCCCATCAGACGCCAGCAGGCATGGGCTGGTTACCAGCTTAAGTCAGGGCAGTTGTGGCAGTTGGAGGAAGGCCATGGAGAATGGCTTCACGCCCTTCCCTAAGTGAAATGATGCCTTCAAAGCTCACTATAAATTATTAGGCTGGCATAGTTTTAAAATTGCTCCCATCCAGACTTGGCTCTGCAAGCCTCACTCCCTGCTTGATGGGGCCCGAGAAAAGTTGGGTGTGGCCCTTCAGAAAGACAAGGGAATCGCCCCTGGTCTGGCATGAAAACCAAGTCCGTAGGTGGAGCTAAAGTAGTCTCTTCAAATTTGGGTTGCTCTGCATCAACTTGAGTTAGCATGAGTCAGGATGTAGCCAGCAGAGAAGGAAGAAAATCTCTCTCTGAAGCTCTTGGGGGAGATTCTGTAGGTCCCTGTAAATAAAGAAATACGGTGCTGGTGGCTACCTCCTGACTTGGGCAATTCACGTTCTCTCCGTGGTGGTTCAGAAGGTAGAGTCTGATTGTAATGCAGGAGACTGGAATTCAAGCCCTAGGTCAGGAAGATTCCCCTGGAGAAGGGAATGGCAACCCACTCCAGTACTCTTGGCTGGAGAATTCCATGGACAGAAGAGCCTGGCAAGCTACAGTCCATGGGGTCTCAAAGAGTAGGATTCAACTTAGCAACTCACACATACAGTGTGGTAGCTGTGGTACTACAGCCTCCAGTAGAGGAAGAGAACCGCTCCCTCCTTCAGCATTCAGGCTCTCTCAGTGATATCCAAACATTTTCCCACACCTTCAGGCAACTTTTGTAAAAATAAGTACCCCCTACATATTTGAAAGTTGATATCTGGTTTTCATCTTAAGCTTAAATCATTGCAAAGAGTAAAACTTCCAGTAAATATTGACATTTTAAGTTAAAACTGTTCCATTACTCTCTTCAATGTAACAATAAAACTAGACTGTGAAATAGCATGACTGGAAGGTGAGGTGGGGGAACACTAGGAGTGGGGATCCTCTTTAGGGAGCCAGGATCTGAATGACCCATCATTATCCAGGCAGATCGGTAGGAGCAGACCACTCTAGGCAGAAGGAACAAGTGCAAAGGCCCTGCGGCAGAGGCAGACTTGACTTGTTTGACAAACAGAAAAGTCCTGGTGTCGTGAGAGATAGGCTACGAGGGGAGATGGGGCTGGACCGTGGAGAACTCTGGATGCTGTCGTGTTGATCTCTCTGTCTCACCCCTCCACACTCTCCAGGTTATGCCCCTCTTTTGAGCCACAGAAGCCTGACCAGACCTGTGGCCTTCTATCAGTGGGCAGTTGACTGGTGACTTATAGATGTGCGTAGCCCAGGGTGCATTTCAGCAACTCTGATGAGGGAAAAGCCAGAGGTGGGGTGTTAACTACCCTGCTCCCTTCTTGCAAGGCCCCATGGGCTGGCTGGGTTCCCTCAGCGAAGGTCCTAGCTCCTGTCAGGAAGCCCCTCTATTCCTCCCCTTTCCCGCCTACAAGTCTTGGAGTCTGGAGTGGTACCACCTGCTTTGGAAGGTTGGGTACTGGACTCTCTCTTATGGTTTCCTTACTTGCTCCCCACCTTGGTGAAAAGTCTTTTTATTTAACTCTCCTACAATTACCCTAATTTGTAAGTGTCATCCATTTCCTCCTGGGACCCTGGTTGGTACTCCATGATTAAGTGGTAGTATTTTATTCATTGTTTCTTAAATCCTCTGATAACAGTCTTCTACCCTGTGAAGCTACATCACAGACCTTTTTTTTTTTTTTTAAAGATTTGTTTCTAAGCGCCTATTACAGGGTTATAAGAAAGGCATAGGGACTGTATACGCAATGCACAGCAGAGCCAAGAGATGCTTGAGAGACAACCGGTCCATGGAGAACAAACTGCAGTTGGAGGCCATGAAGTTCAAGCCTGGGACAGCATTCCCATGCACAAACCTCTCTGGGGAACACAAACTCCATCGCCCTCCCCAGGTTCAAAACTTCCACTTCCCCCTAGTGTTAGTTGGAAAACTTTTAGCCATAACCATATTTAGTCATATCTGGGGAGGGGTCGGGTCAAAAGTCAAAAAGAAGAAAAAGAATGTATATATGCTTACGTAGCTAAGGTCACATTTACTGCTAACATACTTGTCTGGGAAAGCCTGGGCCAGAGGGCTCAGGACAGAAAAACAAACCAAGCCAAATAAAACCTTTCCCTTCGGTTGGGTGGATCCTGGCTGCTTTCATTCATCTCAATCCAAGAATCATCCTGTCAAGTCATGACTTTGTCACACTGTGGGAGCCTTAAGTGGCTGCAAGGTCACCGCTGATTGGCGACTCAGTCCATGTTAATCGCTGCAAGTCACAGCTGTCTAGTTTTCTAAAACGTGTTTCCTTCCTCAAGATCACATTAATTTACTGACAGAGGGAAATCTACAGACAGCCCAGAAGGAGGTAAGAGTGAGAACAGGACCTGGTGCAGAGGGAAGCCTCCCTGCTATTAGAAAATAAGCCAGGTGCCCAGCCCCAAGTGGCAGCTCCAGGATGGGATGGGAGAAACCCTGGTGCCTTACATGGTACCCCAATGTTCTGCTGTCCCCTTCTGAGAAAGCCAGAAAAGGCCGAGAAGTGCACGGGGCCCATGAAAATAATAGTAAGAAAGGATGTAGAAGTTGGTTAAAAATAAAACTTATCAGATGAGAATTAGGTCCTGAGAATGTTATCTCTTCCCCCAGGAGGATGGAGAAAAAAACTGCATGTTAAGGAGAACACAGGCCACAGGATGAATAAGCATAAAAATATGAGGAAATGAGCCAGCAAACGTGCCAGTCCTGCGGGAGGGCTTTCCAGGAGGTGCTGACCTTCCAGGAGAGGCAGTCACCCTCCAGGGATACAGAAGAAACTGGCCAAGGGGCTGATGCATTCGTTACCTTTTCAGAAAAATATCGGTGTTTGGAAAACACTCTAGGGCAATTTCTACTTCTCAGCATTTTTATGGCTGGTAACTCTGTCCTCAGTGAATTTTTCAAAATCTAGGTAGTAAATGCTTAAACTAGGTGAGGATGAAGGAAGCTGGCAGCAAGCAGCCAGGCTTTGGCTGCTAGGAACCCACCCCCCCATGCCGCCCCCAACCCTTCACCCCCCACCCCACCCCCCATCTTCAACAGCTTTTCTGAGATTTGCCACGAAATTGGGCTGCTCCACAGCTCTTTTCAAAACCGGCCTACCACACACCCACTGAAGTCCCATTACAAATAATACATGAAGTCCCGAATCTTCTACCTCTGCGTCCGCCAGGCATTCATCATAAGGGATGTATCGTTCTCGCTCAAGAAATAGGCACAAAACAAAGACTACCTGTGAAATTAATTTTTAATAACCTAGTGCAAATAATGAATTTCATTCCGCAGCTGCTCTTAAAATCTCCATGCAAAACTGTGACAATAAAGCACAACAGCCATTCCCTATCTGAGATGTTCCTCTAACTTTAAAAAAAAGAATCACAAAATGGTCTTTATAAAATTTCTGAAAAATCTCAGCACTCAGGAGCACAAGCAGCAACCTACTTCAAGGAAAGCTTTTCTAAGTACAATACTAAGTTTACCAAAGGTCAAACAAACAGGATTCAAACAGAAATCTGGTGCTTTTTTCAACACTCATAGTCTTTCAGGGTATTTAAATAGGCAAAAGAGCTGTGTTTTAAAGAAATGAAAATGACATCCTTCTACAAGCACCTCAAAAAGATTAGCTAAGAGACTATCCAAGAGCTTCGGAGAATTACAAATGTTTCTGAATTTCCACTCAGTGTCCCTTAGAGGGGATGTTGAGAATTGACTACAATGACAGAGCCTAGCCTAGCTTCCTCTCTAGATTTCTAGGTATCACATAGAGAACTGCCAGTAACAGAACCATGCTGACATCTCAGTCTTAAGCCTAAACTGGAAAGTTAGGCGTATTTAAAAAAAAGGTTTACTTTCCTCCCCTCAGAGGGCATCAACCTAGGGACATGAGGAGAGCAGCCTGGACATTGTCCAAATGCCCCCATGCCCTACATGCCCCCCATGCCCTGCTGGGAGGCTCCCAAATTGTACCCGGGAAGTATCAGTCTGTTTTCTCTTCCAGAG
The DNA here is from genome assembly GCF_029378745.1 of Bos indicus. Lineage (NCBI taxonomy): Eukaryota > Metazoa > Chordata > Mammalia > Artiodactyla > Bovidae > Bos > Bos indicus. Next base: position 44,554,383 of record NC_091780.1, read on the forward strand.
AGTCCACACTGCTTAACTCTGCTCTGTGGGGGATGGTATGCCCCACACAGCTCATACCCAGGGTTAGCCCGAGAGACCAATGTTGCCCATATTCCCAACTTCCTTCATGATCCTGGGAGGTGTGCAGTGAAGATCCCATTGCAAAGACAAGGGACAATTCATCTATGCCATTGATGTTTTCTGCTCATGTGGTTTCTTCTGAATAACTGACATTCGTTTAGGATGCTGGGCATGAGAACCTTGTTGATAACCTGAGCCTCATGTGAAGCTAGCAAGCAGCAAACATTTAAAGCTTCCTCTCTCCCGACTCCACTCATTCCTGCTCTTTTGTCTGGCATCTCCTCTGCAGGAAGGAGACACCAAAGACAGCAGATCCTGAGGAGCTGGAAGCTTTGGATGCAGTACTCCTTCACCCCATGTCACGTCATATCATGTGTTAGTTGCTCAGTCGTGTCCTACTCTTTGCAACCCTGGACTGCAGCCCCTGACAAACCACCCAACTGCTCTGAGACCGTTTCCTCATCTGAAAAGAGGAAGAGCTGACAGAGGCTGCAGAGAATAAACGTGAGAGAGCACGGAGCACAGGCCTGGAACAGAGTTACTGGCATATGTAGAGACATTTACCAGCTGCACTACATCGTGACTTGGACCTCTTTGACCCTGGCCTCGCAAATGTAAGAAAGATAAGCCATAGTAGGTCCAGGATCTCAAAGGACCTAACCTATCAACACAGAGATAGCAATATATTAAAAATCACTTTTGGACAGGAATAGACTGATCTGAAAGCAGATTGGGTCTTAAATATACACTAGCATATATCACTCAAGAGTTCAACTATAACCAGCTTCATCATGAAAAGAGCTATTTCCACTGTTTTGACAATAGTTTCCAACCACCTCACTGCTAATGCTGCTGCTGCTGCTAAGTCGCTTCAGTCATGTCTGGCTCTGTGTGACCCCATAGACGGCAGCCCACCAGGCTCCCCCGTCCCTGGGATTTTCCAGGCAAGAACACTGGAGTGGGTTGCCATTTCCTTTTCCACCTCACTAACCAGTACTCTTTTCATGCCTTTCAAAAGATTCAAGACTGAAGCTAAGTCAATTTTGTATTATTTTTATTTAAAATAACTTTACCAAGAGCATTCCTTGGACTTGTCCTCACAGTTGATCAAATATAAAAGTACCTGTTGTGTCCCAACCCCTATTTTATACAAACCGCTGGCTCAGCATGGCACTTCCCATCACTGCTTCCTAAATCACAGGAAATTTCAAGACCGAGGGACCAAAAGCAATTAGGATGACCCAGCCTCTAAAAATCCTGAGTTATGTAAAGAAGAAAAACAAAATCATATCTGAGTAGATAATTCCTGATTCAGACAGCCCAGCAGCTAATTGGTATTAACTACTCTACTGAAGATCTATTTAATGCACTTAGGTAAGACTTTTTATTTCCATGAAATTGGATCTTTGGTCCAAAATTTAATCTCCTGCCAAGGACTCTGTACTACGTAGGTGACGTAACATGTCATTGCCAGGAATATAAAGAAATTGATCCGATTATTTGCTAAATAATGTTTCTTCATCAGGGCTAAGTCCTCCTCTAAGTGGGCTGTCAAAGAGAGGAGCAAAAAGCAGTCAGTATTAGTTGGATCTTCCAGGACTCCAATTCAGCCATGAAAAAAATCAGTGCACTAAAAACTGATTTGGTATATAGATTATTAGGTTATAGGACCTTTGTCTGGAAGGAATAAGCAAGGCCTACGAGGTCTGATCGTTTTGCAAGTAAAAATATTAACTAAAATGAAAGCTATAAGACATAGTATTGGAATGATATGATATTCCTTCAGAATATCATCATTATCATTCTCATGACATTAATAATCATGAAAGAAAACTTACCTACCATTATAGGGAACATAAAATTCCTAATAAACAACTTTGTTTCTTTCTCTCTTGCTGAAGGTTTTCAAAACTGTTCTGAAGGAGGAATGTAGTCTGGCCTGTCTAAAGCTGTTCTTACATTACTCCCATGGTCCCTGGACACAGAAGGGCAGAATCCTCCTCAGTCTTCAGATTCACTTTCACAGATAAGAAAGGACACTATGACCAAAGCTTTCTATAACCTTTAGCCTAAATTTACACGTCAACAACAAGAGAAAGGTATGTGTGCACAAAAATGCTAGTGAGCCCTTCCTGCCCAAGATGGAGGAAATGAATCAAACCATTAAAACGCTAAGGCAGGAGAATGAGTTTATTCAACAAGTATTTACTGAGCCCTTACTATATGCCAAGCACTATTTTATGTGCTAGGAATACATTCCATTGATTAAAAAATACAAAATCCCTGTCTTCATTGTGCTTACACTCTGGAGGAAGGATACCAAACAATGAACATAATAAATAATTTACATAGTAAGTTAGAAGGTAATGAGTACTACAGGGGAAAAAAAAAAAAAAATAGAGCAAGTGTGAGAAGGAAGACAAGTCTTATTTGGAACATTTCCTAAACCGGACACACACAAAAATATGCTTCTTTCTTGGAAAGTCTACGTGCCTGTCAGTGAAAAAAGAAAATATTTCTGGCCCCTTAATGTTCATGGGATTTTCAAGCAAGAAATTACAGGGGTTTTAAAAATATGAAAGTGGAATTGAAAACTAAGCAGAGTAACTTTCATAAAAGAGGAGCTCCATACAGAATTTGTGAGGCATTGGAATCTGTGTTTACTGCTGGAGAAGTTCCCACAATTCTAGCAAATTCCATGATTCTGGTCTCTCACACTGCCAACCACAGTAGATCTGGAGACTCAAGTGTCGAAGAGGCTACCAGGGTCAGAAAATGTGGAAGAACTCAAGTAGCTTTCCAGGATTTTTTGTTTTATTTTCCATTACCTTTTTTAGAATACAGCCTAGTTTTTGTGATTTTCTTGTTTCGTTAGAGTGAGCTCACTAAAAAGGAAAAGTGAAAAACAGGAATGCCTACATTTCCAACTCCATTTCCAATCTCAAATTGTTTAAAATGCACACGTTTATTGTATATCAGCAGACCCAGGTTTTTTGACACTGTTATCAGAGGTTGTTGGCTCTGAACTACCAGGAAGATTTTTTTTCCCCTTTAAATTCAAATTTCATTTCAACAAAGCAACCACAATAATTAATGAATTAGGTTCTCTATGTAAGAAGTGAAAATAGAAAATAAATGGTGTCATCTTTGATCAGAAAGTTGTATTTCAGCAAGATGGGGCAGAGGCAGCAAGTCCAGGTTACAGGACCAGGAAAAGGGAGTGTCCACCACAGGATACTTAGAAATTGATTACTATAACAGCAGCCTGTTCTAGAGGTAATAATGTCATTGGGTTGTGATAATTCTCCAGAAACCCCAATAGCCCAGGATTAGGAACATCTAGGAATTGTTCAGATGACACACATTTGTTTCCTGTGTGAAGGCTTCAGTGATGCCTCTCCGTGGCACCTGTCACCATTTTCTTTCTTTGCAAACCTCCTCCTTTCAAATTAGAAAGTGTACATAAAGTGCAGGTAAGATTCAGTCCCTCGACCGTGCTTTCAGGTTCTTGCTTTGATAGCCAGGATTACCAAATCTAGCAATTAAACCGCTGGCCAACTAGGTTGTCTGCAGGTATTTCTGGAGTTAGCAAATGAGTTCATCTGGCAAAAAGAGTGTCTGAAGGTAGGTGCAGTCTTGGCAGGAAAACACAAAGTACCATACATGAGACAGGGATCTGAGTGATGCAGGGGGGGAGGGGGGGGGCGGGGGCAGGGGAGGGGGCGGTCCTTGTCACCGAGTCACTGAAGAAGAGGCCTTCTTTGGATCTCAACTCTTAAAGCAAATTCAGAAACTGTTACTAAAAGTGAATGAGGCCAGCGGATTTCAGAGCAGGGTCAGTCCTCAGTAAGGGCAGGTTCAGTCTTCCCTGGGTTGGGAACAGAAAAGAAAACAAAGATCTGGTTAAGGAGCCAGATCTGATGAACTTCATGTCACAAACATCACCCCTAAAACCTCCAGCAAATGCTTCCCATCTCATAGAACAAAGCTGAACAAAGCACCTCCTGATGGGGCTTAGAACAATGTATTTTCTTCGGTATTTGCTAGGGAGACTGTTCAAATAGGTCATGATGTTACATGATCTATTACATGATGTTACATGCAATAGGTCATGTAACATTACATGATACATACATGTTACACACATGTTTACTGTAGGATTTCTTAAGTTAATTTTTCTTGATTAATATGCCCGTAAACACAGTGACTCTTCAAGAAAGAGATACTGTATGTAACAATTCCCACATTTGGGGACCAGCAATTTACCTTCTCACAAACTATTCATAACATGTCTTTCAATATAATGTATTTTGGGAAAATATACCTTATAATGCTGGTTGGAGGGGACAGGAAAGACATTAAGTCATATTCAGTTTATATTACATGAGCCTGGTTTTTATACTGAGAGTCACATTCCCATACCAATATAATAATGAACCATGGTAGTTGGGTTCCATTGCATTTCCTTTGTAATGTGCCAAAACCATGGGCAAAATTTCATGTTATATTTGATGGGTGAATATTAATGATCAAAAGTTAACTATATCCCATCTATTACAAACTGTCCCACAGTCAATGGGCATTCACAAGGGACGTTCTTTGCATTTTTTTCTGTTTTTTTTCAGCAGAGCTAAGGCCAGCGTTTCAGAACTAAGTCAGTCATGATGTCAATATATGTGTGTGTGTGTGTACAGATAGACAGATAGCTGAGACTGAACAGAGTACATTAGCATATACATTAAAAACTTAAATAAAAATCATGGATTGACTTGAGCAAAAGTCACAGAAAATTATCAAACACATACTAGTTAAATTCCTGAATTTCTTTTTGGCTTCTGCCCTTTCTTCAGCATCAAAGTACCAAACAGTCATGGCATATCTGTGAAAGATAAGCAGATATTAGAAAAGAGGTTTAAAAATATGACCAAAAAATAAAAATACTATAAATTTCACATAACAGACATTTGTAAAGCCAACATTTAAAAATTTTCCTATTATCAAAAGTCCATCCCAATTTTAATTTAAAATAAACGTCTCTGGTTTCAAGTCTATTTAAATGTAATAAAACATGTAAGGAATTCCAAGTATGCACCACCCATTATCCTGGGCGGTGGGAATTCAAACTGTCCTGTGAATACAGCAGCCTCTTTCTCAAGGAGCTCAGGCTCTAGCAGGGAGGGGAAAGGCAATTGAACAAATAATATAACAGGTCCAGATGAACCACACAAGAAAGGGCTAGAAGCGAATCATTCAGCGAGTCATTCAGCTAAAGCCTGAGGGACCTAAGCTGGTGGGGAGAACACAGAGATGAGGAGTGAAGCTCTGAAGAATAATTTATCGAACAACAGGACGTTAAAATTCTTGACTTTTGTCTTTAGTTTTGGACACTGAGGCAAAGAAGCCATGGGATATTGGTACCATCAAGTTTTCGACTATGTCCCATTTATGGGCTAGACTATACAGGAATAATTTTATGCATGAGTTTCCAAAAAGTTTTGTTTCATTATTAGTAGTAGTTACTGGAATTTCTATAGGACTTGAATTTTTCCAAAGGCTTTCCGTCAACATGCGGTGTTAAGGAACTGGGGAAGAGCGAGGAAATTCTGCACAAATGACCAGGACCGATTGCTGTACCCCATTAATAAGCCACAAACAGGCTTTGGTGGGAGAAGTAGTTATCTGCTCACCTAGGGCACACCCAATTTGACATTTCATAGGCAACTCTGTGTGGGGCCCAGATCTGTCACTTCTGGAGGGGGCACATAAACCTTAAGCACTTAACACCTGTGATTTTAATTTAATTAGTCTTGTTAAGGTTTACTCATTATCTTTTCTACCCAACCTCTCTCCTCCCTGCCCCAACTGTTATTCCCAATTCAAGCTGCACCCCACAGCACTCCAATACCACATGGATTACAGCTTTGGCCATAAAACAGGTGCAAATGAGATAGAATCTGAAATTAAGATTATATCAAGAGTTTCTGGGCATCCCGGGTGGCATAGCAGTAAAGAATCCGCCTGCCAGTGCAGGAGATGTAAGAGATGCAGGTTCAATCCCTGGGTCGGGAGGATCTCCTGGAAGAGGAAATGGCAACCTACTCCAGTACTTTTGCCTGGAAAATTCCATGGACAGAGGATCCTGGAGGGCTACAGTCCATGAGGTGGCATAGTTGGACATAAATGAGTTGGACATAGTTGGACATAAATGACTAAGCACGCACACACAAGAATTTCTATATTAATAGTAAACAATACTAAATTGTTCCATTACTCTGAAAAATCTTCCCATGCATGATCTAAAGAAAGGAATCTGAAAAATCCAATTGTTGGGACATGTTGGGTACAGCAAACCCAATCCAATTTTAAGCTAAGAAAAGGGGGAAAAGGAAAAGAAGTCAGAACAAATTCCTCTTTCTTTTTTTAAAAATTAATTTATTTTTTAATTGAAGGATAACTGCTTTACAGAATTCTGTTGTTTTCTATCAAACCTCAACATGAATCAGCCATAGGGATAAATACATCCCTTCCCTTTTGAACCTCCTTTTAAATTTTATTAGAGTACAGCTGATTTACAATGTTGTGTTACAAATTCCTCTTTCGATTCTCAAGGTTTTTTCTCTGCTTGCAACTGGCAGCTTGTAAACTCATCCAGAGTTAACCAGATAGGATTTCTGACATGTGGCAGCCAACATTCTCTAGGCATAGTTCAACTTTAGGCTTTTTTTTAAAGGGAGGGTGGTGAGCAAGAAAGGAGAGAAGAGAAAAAAGTGCTCTGGGAAATTTGGAATCTGAGACTCTCACTTAATGGAAAATGACTTGTTAATAGTTGAAACCAACATTAGACTTTATACGTTAAAGAAGCCACAGTTTCTCCTTTAATTTTTATCAACTTCAAACAGGTTTGCTCTCTGCTTAGGGGGATGGTTGGTCCCTTGTCCGTAAACAACACACATTTGAGAATTCTCTAGGAAGTGGGGTTTGTCCAAGAAGCTTCTCAAGAGCAGTCGTGGCCCTGGCTGTTACCTGGTCGCATAGGAGGGCTGGACTTCATGTGGGTTCCTGCGGTCCGACCAGAAGAACAACAGTCTGTCAAAAATGGGCTCCACGTCCGCTATGAATGATTTCCCTTCTGGAAATATCCGCAGGACCCCACCATGTCGCTGAGGGCCACAAAGAAGGTAGATTACTTCCTAGCCTCACACACAGTTCATTAACAATGATACTTCAGTCTCATCTAGAAACAAGGCTATCTTCCAACTGCCACCGCAAGCATATATTATTCCCAAATTTTAACTCCAGTGCCATCCTTTGTATTAAATGTTATCTTAAACTTGACTAGACATACCGAAGTCATACTGAACGAAGTCTTCTCACCCCCACAATATCAAACCCCATGGATACAAAGTGGCATTCTACTAGGTCAGTTATACAGACTTGCCAATATCTGACTGTTTGACCCATAACCTCCTCCCCACCCCAGCCATTTCATGTAATTCAGTCTAATATTAACAGCTCCAGAGGGCCGTGACCACATATAACCTCCCCTTCAATTAGAATTTACAGTTTTCTTTTGAGTTCCCCTATCTCCTATCTGATTTCATCAGTTGGAAGTTACATGCTTTTTTTTTTTTTCTGAATGCTCAGACCACCTTATCTGTATCTCTCATGACATATATCACTCATTCTCCCCCTACATTTTTTTACATGTACATCCAATCTGTCCTACTAGAATGATCTTGTCAAGGTAGAATTCTGGACTTATATGTTGATGGTTCCCCACAGCATGATGCCTGGCACTAGCAGGCACTCAAAAATTTTTTGAATGATTTCAAACTTTGTGATTTATCATCACTGATCTGACAACTTGACTCTCTTGCCTGTAACATTACCTTTCAAGATTTTAAAGGATAACTAAGGAATATATTTCAGTCATGTTATCAAATAGGGAACTGACACAAACCTTGTCACTAATTCACTGGTTTCCCAGGTTTACTTTTTCTGACCCCAGATAAAATATCCTTGCTTTATGACAGCTAGCATCTGGCCTAATGAATAGGAAATGGAGATGCAGAAGGTTCAAAAGCCAGATAAGCTTGAAAAGTTCTCCAACTTCTCAGACTCCTAAATCATCCTTAACTTTTAAAAAACATCAAATTCCAGACAAATGTCTGTGAGCATGGCACCAGACTTCATATCTCTATCTATATATATGTTCAAAAATACGAAAATAAGCTACAAAACCTTTGGCATTCACAATCATAGTAAACCATGGCAAGAGGCCACCAAGGAGACATTTCACCCAGAGAGAAGACTGTGTGGGAAACGTCACTTGGGGATGTTTTAACATCCTACGGTTCTATTTTTGTGAAATTCTCTCAGTGTTGCTCCTGGCAGGGAAAAGTATATGTCTTATTCCACAATGAGAATCAAGAATCCTATCAGCTCTGGATTAGACTAAAAACACTGATCCCCATTTTTAAAATAATAAAGTACCTTCTCCTCATCAATCGTATAACCTAATAATGGCCCTACTCACCCACCTCCATCAAATTAACTTTGCATCTATTATTTTCATCTCATCAACTTTAGTACTAAAACCATAGCAGGAAAAAAGGATAATACGAAATAGAAAAGATTCATCAGTGGGAATTATGAACTCCAAACTCTCCTCTGCTGCTGCTGCTGCTGCTACTAAGTCGCTTCAGTTGTGTCCGACTCTGTGTGACCTCATAGACGGCAGCCCACCAGGCTCCCCTGTCCCTGGGATTCTCCAGGCAAGAACACTGGAGTGGGTTGCCATTTCCTTCTCCAATGCATGAAAGTAAAAAGTGAAAGTGAAGTCGCTCAGTCATGTCCAACTCTTAGCGACCCCATGGACTGCAGCCCACCAGGCTCCTCTGTCCATGGGAGTTTCCAGGCAAGAGTACTGGAGTGGGTTGCCATTGCCTTCTCTGAAACTCTCCTCTAAGTCATCTGAATTCTTTTCCTATGGTTTCTAACCCCTCCCTCTACTCGCATTTTTCCAAGTACCTTGGCATCCCAGTTCTTGTTCAGATAGTAGATGCAGGTGATGCAGCGGCCGTCACCGTTGGGGTTGTCCACATGTCGAACATAACCTGTTCCATTTCCTGGGTAGCAAGCCACCATCGCCTATAGAGAAAGCCAAAGGAAGCTGGTTAACAAAGCTGAGCCAAGCATCTCCCGCCAGTGAACAGCTGAATAACATAGTCTCCTCAGCCGCTATGGGACACAGGTATCTGCTGGCCTCTTCGGTTTATGTACAGTGCATAAATTTGGACTCTTCAGCATATAACATTAACAACCAAGTTATATCTTACGGCTCAGCCCAGTGGAAAGCAGTTCAACAATAATCGCACAATTCTAGAACATTTTAGATAGCATCTATGTTGTCATTAGAATGTCCCACCCCTCTTAAATCTTTCTTTTTGAAAAGGCAGGCTCTGGGTTCCACCCTAGACACACAAGATCAGAATCACTAGGTTTAGAGATTATGCCTTACTAGCCAATGCCCCAGAATCACCGAATCAACCACTATCTTAGACCAATGGCTAAGATACTTGCATTTACAAAGACACGGGAACTAATCACGAAGGAGTTAAAGGTTAGGCTTGCTCAATAAAATGCTTAGGACAAGAAAAAAGAGGGACGGGTCAGTGGAAACTGTGGCCCAACTTGCCAGCATGTGAAGTGAAGTGAAGTTGCTCAGTCGTGTCCGACTCTGTGACCACATGGACTGTAGCCTACCAGGCTCCTCAGTCCACGAAATTTTTCAGCCAAGAGTACTGGAGTGGGTTGCCATTTCCTTCTCCAGGGGATCTTCCCGAAGCAGGGATCAAACCCGGGTCTCTCACATTGCAGGCAGACGCTTTACCATCTGAGCCATCAGAGAAGCATAAATGACAGTCAAATCCAGTTCAGAGAAAAAAACCCACAGACATCTTAATGCATTTTTCAAAGCTTGTCTTTTTCCTATTGACAATTATCAAATTAAATGATTCTCTTCCTTTTGTCAAAACACTACCTGTATCATTCAAGTGGAGAAATAGAGAAAGAAGCCAAACTAAAAATCCTACTAAAAATTAGTATTAGGGAATTACTACAAAGAAAGTAACAAACCATTAAATGTTCCCTGGAAAATTTATAGGAAGGGATAGGAAAAAATAGACGAAGTGTAAAAAGCCAGTTATTTTCACAGGACATTGCCTTGTTTTTAAAATATCTTTATAGGGATGAGATACTTGCAGGGAAGATATTGGTAACACAAGATGAGAAAAGGGATATTTTTCCTTTTTGTTTGCTGATGTATTCTTAAGTACCTAGAACAGTTCCTAAAACATGGAACATATCTGTTTAAATTTTACTTTGGAGGGCAGGACGCACACCACAGTGCTTATAGGGTCTTAGTTCCCTGACCAGGGGTTAAACCTGTACCCTCGGCAGTGACAGCTCAGAATCCTAACCACTGGACCATCAGAGAATTCCCTTTTTCTGTTTTGCTTTTGTTTTAAAATTTGATAAGTAAATGAATGATTAGCAGGCAGGTCTTTGCGCTAAAGAGTAAGTTTATTTTCTACCTAGATCAGTAGGGGTTTTGTCATTTTAAAAGCACATCTTCAAACATACATGTAGCAATTCGGTTCACAATTTCCTTCACAAATGGAAAGACTGTTTCTTTGGTGAAATAACCAGTCAAGTAGAGCCCACACTAATGCACTAGTGGCTCAAGAATTAGCTTCAGTGCCGTGAGTGCCAAGTCACTCCCAGTGGTGACAGGAAGATGTGAACTAGGCATGTACCTGAAAGGCCTCATACATACTGCATACTAGAACAAGAGTAAGGCTGAAGAGTAGCTCAGTTTTACAATGATCTGAAGGCTTAAATTACCATATCTCTCAAACTCTATATCCCCATGCAGCTAGCAATCCCCATATCCTGTCTTTGAATGTCAATGCAGTGCCATCTTAAAGCTAAAGTTAAGCTGTTAGCTTGAACATCTTTCAGAGATGGAATTCTGAGGTTACCGCAATTGAGATTTAACAAATGATACCACCAAGCAAAGGATGGCTTGGGGAAAGGTGATTGGTAGCAGATAGAAATGATGGGCCTAGCTAGGGAAGAAGAGATGAATGAAGTTGACTATAATGACTAGGGAATTACCCATCCCTGGAAGCAGCTATTAGGATTATAAGAGCCACCACTGAGCCAATAATGAACGTCACTTAAGCCACAAATAATTAGAGGCTGGATTCCTTACCAACTCAGCCTCTCCCCACTGTGAAGCTCTGAAAAGAAGAAAAAGTACTCCATCAATGCTACATAATCTTATGTTCTTAAACAGCTCCACTCTAAGGAAAATGTCAGTGGTCTGGATGCCTGCCATCTAATTCACCCTGCAACTAATTATGTGATTCCAGGCTTGGTGTCTTTCCTTTAAAGGGCTTAGGTTACCTGGCCTCTATGGTCCAAGAAGGTCTAGCACTCTATCTAGGCATCACCCCTATAAGCAGCAACAGAGTTTTTTGGGACGTTAGGAAGTGCTTATCTGCCTCAGGACTCAGCTTAAAAACTGAAAAAAAAAAAAAGATACAAACCCACAAAAGTACCTCCTTTATGAATTGCTGCATCTATAAAACACACCCAGAGTGAAGGAGCTGGCACATTTCTGGGGCTTTATTTTTCGAACAAAACTCCTAATGTCAGCAAAGTATCTGATTGATTAAGGGAGAGAAACAGAATTTTTCTGGCCAGAGTGAATGTTCACCTTCTCTTTTGGTTCCTGAAACCATAGCATCAACTTCAAAACAATAGAAGGAAATCATTGTGAGCCTCAGTGGCCCTGTTGAAACTACACAAGCCAGTTTTATCAGTGTTTTCTGGACAAGAGCCACACGAGATGGGTCTTGGCTTGGGCACATTCCCAATATTTGTTGGGTTTTGACACAGTCCAAAACCACGGAGGCTAAGGATGCATTGAGAAGCAAGGCTCACTTCAATTAACAAGTCACACGTTTCTGTGCCAAATCGTGCACGGGGCAGAAACAAACCCCGGAAACTGATCAGGTCAACGGAGTTGCTATCCAAACCTCATCAAGCAGGGAAGGGCTTTAGACTGTACAGAGGAGAATGCTCCAGAACAATAAGAACATCACCAGAGTATTTCAGGATCAAGTAACAATGTGCTGTGCAGTTAACACTGAAACCCATCAGCAGGAAGTCTCACTTACCGCTGACTTTTTACTCATCGAAACTTCCGGACTAGATTAATACTTGAAATTTATAAAAGTTTAATAAGGTGTTAGTGTGACCACTACACATACAATGTAGTCCTATAGTTCTAGCCTTGGATGTGCCAATAAATCCACATGTCTCCTTATGCATTCACCATCCCTTCCTCTGGCCCCATTGTGGACTCCTCCACCTGCTCCCTATCCCCATTCCATCCCCAGAAGCCTCTCTATAACTTTAAACAGAAGAAAATGAGTGGAGAGGGGTGAACCCCTCCCAGGCTTCCAGACTGGCTCCAGACCAGAGATAGGTGCTCTGGATACCTAGGCGGCCACATTCTGGCAGGAAATGTGTAAGGATGCTTTGAAAATGTACACAGACATAGAACTTTAACAGCCAAACCCAAGTAACAAAATATGCTCCCCAAATGCTGCAGATGGAAAAGAAAACAGGGTTTCTGTTAAGAGTTCTTACTAAGTCGGCTTTGTGAAAAGCCATCTCATCCATCCCAAAAGTAAAGTTGAAAAAGGAAAGCTCAGGATTTCCATCCCAGCGCCTAAACAGAATGCTCTTAATTGAAACCAACCACAGCTCAATCACATGTATACACCACTTCAAAAAACTGGTGTTGGCAACCTCCACTGTCCATCCAGCAATGAGGATCATTTTAGATCCACAGGTGGGAAAAGGATACATCTGTCCCATCCCCCCCTCCACTGAGACTCACCACTTGGTTAAAAACAGTCAGCAACATAGAATTTCTACAGAAATGTACTGTTCATCATGACTTCAGCATCAGTCACTAGTATGACTTGATCTTAAGGTAGAGAGTGGTGTTTCATAGAAATTTTAACTTAGCACATTAAAACAATAATCATCTCATTTTATTTTCCAAATTTATAATAAATATAAATTTGCTAAAAAGAGCATAACTTTGAAGCTGCTAGTTTGAGTAACTTTAAACTGGTATTTTGGTCCACTGCCCAATACTAAGCCCCTCCAACTGTGAAACAGAAATACCAGCCAATCTTGGTAAAGATTTGTTTTGAATTACGGAAGGTCCCTAAGCAGAACATACCTTTAATAAAATGCAACCTAAATACAGAATAACCTGTATTTAACCTGTTCACATCTCAGTTTTCTCACCTATAAAATGGGCTTATGAGGATTGAAGGTGATAGTCCAGGTAAAGCACTCAGTGTGAGGCCTGGCACATACCAAACACTGCTTTGTTGCTGTCGTGTCCAGCTCTTTGTGACCCCATGGACTGCAGCATGCCAGGCTTCCCTGTCCTTCACCATCTCCCGGAGTTCGCTCATACTCATGTCCATTGAGTCGGTGATACCATCCAACCATCTCATCCCCTGTCATCGCCTTATCCTTCTGCCTTCAGTCTTTTCCAACATCAGGGTCTTTTCCAATGAGTCGTATCAGGTGGCCAAAGTAATGGAGCTTCAGCTTCAGCATCAGTCCTTCCAATGAATATTCAGGGTTGATTTTCTTTAGGATTGACTGGCTTGATCTCCTTATTGTCCAAGGGACTCTCAAGAGTCTTCTTCAGCACCACAGTTTAAAAGCATCGATTCTTTGGCACTCAGCCTTTTTTTTTTTTTTTTACTGTCCAGCTCTCACATCCATGTGTGACTACTGGAAAAACCATAGCTTTGACTATACGGACCTTTGTAGGCAAAGAAATGTCTCTGTTTTTTTTAATACTCTGTCTAGGTTTGTCATTGCTTTTCTTCCAAGGAGCAAGCATCTTTTAATTTCATGGCTGCAGTCACCATCCACGTAATTTTGAAGACCAAGAAAATAAAGTCCGTCACTGCTTAATGTCAGCTATTTTTAAAATATGCACTGACGATGTGCATGTTTGTGTTCCCCTCAACTAGGGCTTCAGAATGTCTCCGCTTAGGGGATCTGATCCTACCTAAGTGTTTTGCAGCTTCAAAAGCAGGGCTGAGAAACTCACATAGCCTGTGGCATTTGTGAGTAACAAAATATTGAGGGGTTCCCTGGTAGCTCAGCTGGTAAAGAGTTTGACTGCAATGCAGGAGACCCCAGTTCGACTCCTGAGTCAGGAAGATACCCTGGAGAAGGGATAGGCTACCCACTCCAGTATTCTTGGGCTTTCCTGGTAGCTTAGATGGTAAAGAATCTGCCTGCAATGTGACAGACCTGGGTTTGATCCCTGGGATGGGAAGATCCTCTGGAGGAGGGCATGGCGACCCACTCTAGTCTTCTTGCCTGGAGAATCCTATGGACAGAGGAGCCTGGCAGGCTATATTCATGGGGTCACAAAGAGTCAAGACACGACTGAGCGACTTTCACTTAGTTAAGATATTGAAGCCGATCAGGTATATATGTGTCAGAACTCTGGAATGTGAGCTATGCTACCTACAACTAGGAAATTTTCTATCCTTGGCAATGAGGGGCAGACATTAAAAATCTTCAGGTTTTAGGACAGTAGCAGGTAACTGAACCAGATTTGTATATAAACTCTCCTGAATATTTTTAACCCTAATTGTTAAATCAGAGCCACAAAAAATGAAACAAAACAAAACATCAGGCTGGATTTTGAGATCACTGTCTATAGCCCAGGAACTGTCTGTGACACTTCCTGAGCTACACAGGGGTCCTTTCCCTGTCTCTCTTTACCAGGCTCAGCTATATCCTTCACTGCCATCCACACTGCACAGGCCTTCACCAAACCTCTCTCCCCTCAAGTTCTTCCCCCACATCTGCTCCGGACACAGCAAAGGGGGCCCAGGATCCTTCCTCACTATACCATAAGACACCAACCACACAGGATGTTAGAAGAGTAAAGACTTGAGAAAAAATACACAAGACCATGAGCCTTGTTCAGCTTGGAAAAACAGCCAAGCAATCAGAGTGGAGAATGTAATAGATGAAGTTTACTGGCCAGAAATGGGTCCATTGTATATTACCTAAATCAGAAAAATATCGTATCACTTATACATGGAATCTTAAAAATAAATGATACAAATGAATTTATTTACTAGACAGAACTCACAGACCCAGAAAACAAACTTATCATTACCAAAAGGGAAGGGAGGGGGATAAATTAGCAGTTTGGGATTAAAATATACACAGTACTACATATAAAATAGATAACCAACAAGGACCTACTTCATAGCACAGGAAACTCTACTCGATATCTTGTAAGAAACTCTAATGGAAAAGAATCTTAAAAAGAATATATGTGTGTGTGTAGACATGCATATATAACTGAATCACGCTGCTGCACACCCAAAATTCACACGATATTGTAAATTAACTATATTTAAAGAACATTAAAACACATATATTACCTAAATCACTTAAAATTTATACAATATTCAAAAGGCATGTTTACAAAATAATTGCAACTACACAAAGTCTTCTGCAAGAGTTTCAAGAAAATGTCACTAAACAGTTCACATTGCTGCCAGTTTTAGAAAAAAGTCAGCTCTCAATGTGTTGCTGAACAGCTCAGAAGCAGAAAAAGTGCTTTAGAGTCTTTATATTCATTCTAACTTCAGAAAAAAGTATACAAACCGTCACTAGTTATCTTGGCATCTTGCTCTTTACCTATCTGGTTAGTTAAGAGCAAGTCTAGCTATTTCCTTCCTCCTACTGCTCACGTTAAAGACTGATGTAAGGGAATGAAGAAGAAATGGGGAATATGCTCTTGGTGGGCAACAACAAGAGCTGGATCCAGCTACCCGTTCCCCTTCCCAGAGTTTCAGCATCTGACCATACGGTTCAGAAGATTCAGAACATCAGGCAGTCAATATCCAAGAGGCAAGTAATCCTTCTAACAAGCCCCAAGTTATTCACGCAAATACCTTCTACTAATTCTATTTCTACGCTGAGAACTTCTGCCTTCCTCACATGCCCTAAATCTGCACTAAAAAATGTTCTCCCTGAACCCACATACGCAGAATTCTGCTACATATAACGTTACCTCCAATTTAGAACAATAATTGCTATGCCCCATACCTAAATTTTGTTGAAATGCAGGAGCTTCAGTAATTCTGAAAATGAAAAATCAGAAGTTATAAGCCACTCTCAGTGGCTCTGGTGAAGAGGGCCTGCTGGTTCCTTCCTATCAGGCAAGAGCAGTCTGCCTAGAAAGGCAGGGAATTTACCATATTCACTTGAAAACCTGTTCTCAGGTAGACCTTTTTCATCAGCATCCCTCTTTATTACGAACTTGGTCCTAACTTTGGGATGATTCAACAAATCATCAGCAACTATCAAGACTCTGAAACCTTCTACTCAGTTGTCTTAGCTCAGTGATAATAGCTCCTTCAGATTCTTACATTCAAGAGCTGGCTCCCACCCCACCCTCAGAAATATGCATATATATACACACACACAGAAGCATGCCTAAGATTACAGAGGAGTCACAGGCCTGTAAGGTCTGACTGAACTAGATCAAAATTCTCTTGAGGGGATCCTGCACTTCGTGCATGAACCTGAGTGAATCACCCTGAACTTGAGGTAATCACCCTTCCCCCAGAAGCCACTGAAACTCTCAGAGGCCAGGAATTTAAGAGACTATTGTCACTCCATTTTGAATTGTGCTTAATTCCTCTCCTTGGAGGGGATTCAAGCAGAGTCCTGCAATTAAGCACAGTAAACAGGCCCGGGAACATCGGCACAGCAATACAGGCTGTTTGGGTTTGGGAAGGCAGCCCTTCCCGCGGAGCCTGGCTCCGGGCCAGCAGGGTGACGGCTGAGTGACAGGGCTACGTGCGCTGCGTGAGGGTGGCAGCCAGCCCACACCCGAGCACATAACCGGCACGGGAGCGCCCTCCCCCATCCCCACCCGAGTCACCAGAGAAATGTTCTCAGTAAGGGCTTCCTTGCAATTATGAAATCCCCGAAAGTCAGCCAGGCCCTGGGTTAAGGCCATTTAACCCTCTCCATTCTGAGACCTTTCCCCAAAATCCTAACAACTGTTATTTCCTGAAGACCCATGTAGCCAAGGAGCACTTGAGCGTGGCAATTTACATACATTCTCTCATTTAATCTCCAGGTTAAGGGGAAGGTGAACTAGTGGCCATCTGTCCTGAGTCACCCTGCCCACAAGTTTTCAGTAGAAGTTGTTAACCCTGGAAGCTATCATAGCGATCTAGAAGTTATCCCAGTCCTACAGAAAAACAAATTCATGAGTAATCCTTAAGGCAGTATGGGTGTAGGAACTCCCCCATTTAACTTCCTTTGATGTGAGAAACAGACTTATCAGTAAATAAAACTTTACATGTGGCTTTCTAAAGACTTTGAGCTGAAGAGGAAAAAAAAAAAAGAATGTTTATGACCACAGGATTGTCAGAGAATTAAGTATGGTTGGCTTTAACTTTTCATCTGGAATGAATCCTAAAACACTTGAGGGAATCCATGATAACTTAAATACAGTTGGTAAAACAAGATTTTATTGAGTAATATACAAAAATATATAGTTACCAATCAAAACATGTCAAGAAAAATGCCTTGAAGCAATGTTCTTAAGAAAAACAGGAAACACTTTATTTGCAATTCCCAGTGAATTTGAAGAGACTTGGGACAGTGTAACTATGTTGGAAAAAGTAAAGTTAAAGAACTTTCTAGGAAACCAGATCTTATATTCACATTTGAATTTCAGCACTTGGAAATAGATCTGCTGAATGAAAGGAATGGCACTCAGCAAGTCAGAACCAGAATTCATGTAACTCAGGAGGCACATTTATTTACTGAGCAAACATTTGTACGTGCCTGACACTGTTCTATGTGCTTCACAAATACTACCTCATTCGCTATTCATAATAACTCCATAAGGTGGGGACCATTATCACCTCCGTTTTACAGATCAGGAACTGAGGCACAAGGAGTTTAAGTAACCGGCTTTTCAGAACCCAGTTAGAGAATGACGTCATGCTTTACCAGCGCAGCTTATCTAATGTCTGATATTAACCAATTCACCTCCTTTTTGAGAGAACTAAGATCTTCAGTTCTTCTTGAGGTGTCTACTTACTCTCACCCTTGCCTGTCACCCTTTGCCTAATGATAGAAAATCATAAAATGCGAAAAAAAGAAAAAGGAGTGTGCTCAGTGTTGAGTCTGTGAACTAAAAGCTCCAGGGCAGAGGTGAGAAAGCCGGGGCTGGGGATTTTGGGGTGGGGGGGGCTGTATTTCAACAAAAGCAAAGAGCAAAGGAAACACTCAATCCTGAAGCAAAACAGTAGTGGTCTTTGATGGGTTATTCACACTGCAGAGCTCAATCCCGCTCTAAACTGTGGCCCCATATCTGCTTGGGATGCAGGTGGTCAATCATCAGTCTCATCCCCAGGTCCCACCCCAAGGTCTGCGGGAGGAAGTCAGCCTCTCCAGGATCTTGTTTTTTTTTTTAGCTCAGGTCAACACCAGCTAAGGTCTTCAGACTATTTCAAAGTCAGAAGGTAAATGACCAATCAAGAAAAAACTTTAAAGGAAATACAAAGGGCAACACTTAGTCAACTCCCAGGAATCCAAGGGATGAGACAAAATTTCCTTCCTGGGGTGTAAAGCTTATTCAGGAGAGGCTTGACTACCACTACACAATTAATTAGAATTCACCAAGTACAGAACTTTTTAATATCATATTAATTAGAACACACTGGATATAGACCCACTGTGGCTTTCAACAGGGGTGAGATCCAGAGGACCACTCAGATGGGTGGAAAATAAAAGGCTCTTCTGAGAGAAATGTATAAAGTACCCTGGTGAGCAGCAAGGGGACTAGAAATAAAGGAATGCCTGACTCTGAGTCTAGGGGGCAGTGATGGTTAATTTAATTGTCCCCAAGTCCATTCACATGCTGTAGTCTATGGGGTCGCCAAGAGTCAGACACGACTTAGCAGCTGAACAGCAGCAGCAATGTCCCTTCAAGATGGGGCTTCAAAAAAAAGCTCCATTTCACAAATGTGGAAACTGAGAGAGGCAAAAAGCAACTTGCGGGACATTATAGAACCAAACATGGTCTTTCCACCACTAAACCGTGCTTCAGAAATATCAGGAAAAGGCTGATCACTGAAAACATGTGCAATTATTTCCAGAGTGACCATGAGTGAAATTGTCTTCCTTCAATTCCAAGATAACACAACAAAGGATTCTCAGAGGATACTCGTGACTTACCAAATATGGGCTCACACTGCATTACTGAGAACTCAAAGTCCTGCATGCAAAAAAGGCAAGTGCCAGCTACTCTCAGATTTCTAATGAGTCAGACCTTTGATTCTGATCAAGTTGGATCCCTTTTCAGGTTTCCCCTCCCTTAGAATCCCACACCTCAGCCATCTTACCCCAGAGGGTCAGACGGTCAGACCTTAGGCTTCTGTGTGGTGTTCAGTTTGCGCATAATAGACGCTCCATACAGAGAGAATCATCTGCTCTTCTCCAGTTTGTTCCCAAATTATTACGGTTCTTTCTTGTTCTCCTTCATGCCTTCAGCTCACACTTCTTGCTGGGCTGCAGAATACAGATAGGGGAGCAGTACTGTGCACATACTGATATTAACGAAGACTGCTCCCCTTCATTCAACATAACAGGAGAGACTTGGCTCCAAATTCCACTCCAATCCTGGTTTTGAAAACTTAACTTTATTGGAACAAATAACAGATAAATCATGGAGGTGTGTGTGTGTGTGTGTGTGTGTGTGTGTACTTAACATGTTAAAGTGCTCTTCTCAAAAATTTCCCAAATGAACCAAAAACACTTGTACTTTTTAGTTTTCACTGTGAATAAGTTCAGATTGAATCAACTGATGGAACTGATTTTTTCACCGATGGAGAAACTACAGAAAAATAGAATAACATCCCCATTTAGCCTCCTCATATTTTTTCACTCAGTGGTTCTCCAGCTTCAGCCTGTAAGAGAAATGCCTGGAGGATTGTGAGTTTCTGGTTCACTAGGTTTGGGGAGAAGCTCAAGACTATGCATTTCCAATAGGTTTCTGGGAAACTGCTGCTGCTGCTGCTGCTCCTGCTCCAACCACCACACTTTGAGAAATCATGGCTATTTTGTGACAAACCAAAAGTTTCTGTGCAATGCCTCAGCCTAAATGATAAAAAGTCAAGGGGAATTAGAATTAGTCATCTGCACTAGTTAACTCACAAGCTGGAATCAAGATTGTTGGGAGAAATATGAACAACCTCAGATATGCTGATGATACCACTCTAAGGGCAGAAAGTGAAGAGGAACTAAAGAGGCTCTTGATGAAGGTAAAAGAGGAGAGTGGAAAAGCTGGCTTAAAACTTAACATTCAAAAAACTAAGATTATGGTATCCAGTCCCATCACTTCACGGCAAATAGATGGGGGAAAAGTAGAAATAGTGTCAGATTTCATTTTCTTGGGCTCCAAAATCACCGTGGACAGTGATTAAAAGACGCTTGCTCCTTGGAAGAAAAGCTATGCCAAATCTAGACACTGTATTTAAAAAGCAGAGACATCACTTTACCAAGAAAGGTCTATATAGTCAAAGCTATGGTTTTTCCAGTAGTCATGTATGGATGTGAGAGTTGGACCATAAAGAAGACTGAGCACCAAAGAATTGATGCTTTCGAACTGTGGTGTTGGAGAAGACTCTTGAGAGTCCCTTGGACTGAAAGGAGATCAAACTAGTCAATCCTAAAGGACATCAGCCCTGAATATTCATTGGAAGGACTGATGCTGAAGCTGAAGCTCCATTACTTTGGCCACCTGATGTGAAGAGCTGACTCATTGGAAAAGACCCTGATGCTGGGAGAGGAGAAGGGAGTGACAGAGAATGAGATGGTCGGATGGCTTCATTGACTCAGTGGACATGAGTGTGAGCAAACTCAGGGAGATAGTAAAGGACAGGGAAGCCAGGCGTGCTGCAGTTCATGGGGTTGCAAAGAGTGGGACACAACTTAGCTGAACAATAAACAACAATTAGTTAACTCAGAGAACAGGAGGTGATGGGTAGAGCAGGAAGTCAGAGGAATTTCTACAGGGCAGCTTCTGGCACAGGCTTTGCAGCATGATTCTTGAAATTAGCAGGAAACATTCCAACTGCAACTCTGTAGCATTGCTGAGGATTACTGTCACGTCAGCATTGAGGTATGACTGCTGATAGAGTCAGATCTCTTTTCCAGAAATGTAATCAGAGGCACTGAAAATACTTATCTGCTCTCTCAAATGAAATCTTAGTCTCAGTTTTCATTTAATTCCTTATCATCTGGATGTAGATATTTATTATTGTACCCGTGTTATAGATGAGGAAAGTGAGGCTCAGAGAACTGAACACAGTGAGACAAAATAAAATATAAAATGTCCATCCCAGTGCTTAGTAAGGTGCTGACTAAAGTTCAAATATAAAAATAAAAATTGACTTCCTTCCTAGAGAAGTGGAAATTGAGGTCCTGAGATGCTACTTGTAAGGGACCGAGTGAGGACCAGAAACTGGAATCCTCGTCTCGTAGTCCCAGGCTTCTCTGAGTCTGACCACTAAGTACAAGCTGCCAGAATCTGAGGGCAACTTGGTACTTTCTAGGGCAAAGCATAGACTTTCAAAACTGAGAAAAAAAACTTACAAAGCCAAAGTCTCTCCTATCAGCTGGTCCCTCACAGCCTGTTAATGTAATAAAATAGTTAAACCCTTTAGTATCAAATTAGGGGCCAAGTTGAAAATCTTTCTTTTTGGCCTAACAAAATATTTATAACTTTTCTTTTTGATACTCTGACATCCTTAAAATCAAAATTCCTTTTAAAGATGAAATTAAGTCAACAGTAGAGGACTGTGGGGAGGCACTAAAAGCATATATCAAGCTTAAAAGTCTCTGCCGTCAAAGAATTTATAAGTAAATGAGGGGCAGGGTAAGCAGCCAAAGAAATAAGCCTACTGGGGCGGCCCAGGTTGAGCCACCCACAGAGTTCTAGGGAGCAGGAGGGAACTTCATGGAAAGGCACTAAGATGGATTTTGAGGACAAGACAATGGGGACGCCTGGTTTGCCTGGCAAATCAGATTCTAGCACTTCAGGGATCCGGAGGGAAGGAAGGCTGTCAGTGGGAGATTAAATGTAGAAAGGTCAGATGGGGTCAGAAGTGGAGAAACTTAAATAGCACACTAAGTTCACAGCATAAAGGGTAGACAATGGGGAGAAAGCACTCGGGTTTTTTGATTTTTTTTTGTTGAGCATGGAGACTGCATGATTAGCGTTCAGTTGTACATTACTTAACACTCTAGCAAAACACTTTAAAATGGATCACAAGGAGGACAAGAACCAAAGGCAGGTGATTTCGTATCTTTAAAAGACTTCCCTCCTCAAGGATTTCTACAATACTACACAAGACAAAATTTAGTTTTTTGTTTTTTTTTTTTTTAAAGACAAAACTTAAGTATCCACCGTGAGCCTTCAAAAGCTAAAACAGCACAAAATAGCCAGATTTTAACCAAGACTACTACATGTTCCTTACTGAACCTTCAATGTTTAAAACAGTTTTATCTACTCCAAAACAATCAAATTAACCAGCAAAACAATATCAATAGGAAAGTCATCCAAAAAAAAAAAAAAGACTGCCAACTTTGTGTTGGGTATTGAGATTTCTGAGTAATAGTCCCTCAGGTTTGACTAGACAGATGAGTAGAACTGGGAGGGGACATGGAGGGAACGTGGAGGGAGGGGCAAGGTAAGAATGTTCTCTGTGTCTTGAGAACACAAGCAAGCTCCCCGAAAATGTCCAGACTGTTTCAAACAGTACAGTGTATCTTTACTATTTCCAAGCAATGCTCAAAAAGAAGAGTATTATCTTGAATACTTCAAAACAATTTCAATTTGCCCTAAAAAAACTAAAAATAAATGTCACTGACACCTGGAATCAAATTTTTCAATTTGTCTTCTTCCCACTGGCAAATAATCAAGACTGCTCTCATATCCCTTGAATCTTTGTATCTGGGGATTATTCCTATATGGTAATAGCATTTGAGTTTCATTTTGGAAACAAAAATAAGAGTTGAAATGAGATAGGTACATTTACTCCAGAATTTGAGAAACTGTGATCATTGCATCCTCTAAAGAATGAAAAATTGATTTGACGAAAAATAAAACTACCGTATGAGTCCCTTGGACTGCAAGGAGATCCAACCAGTCCATTCTAAAGGAGATCAGTCCCTGGGTGTTCTTTGGAAGGAATGATGCTAAAGCTGAAACTCCAGTACTTTGGCCACCTCATGCGAAGAGTTGACTCATTGGAAAAGACTCTGATGCTGGGAGGGATTGGGGGCAGGAGGAGAAGGGGACGACAGAGGATGAGATGGCTGGATGGCATCACCGACTCGATGGACGTGAGTTTGGGTGAACTCCGGGAGCTGGTGATGGACAGGGAGGCCTGGTGTGCTGCAGTTCATGGGGTCGCAAAGAGTCGGACACGACTGAGCGACTGAACTGAACTGAACTGATGACCCAGCAATTCCCATCCTGGGTATATGTCCAAAGAAAATGAAAACGCTAATTTAAAAAGATACATTAACCTCAATGTGTATAGCAGCATTATTTACAACAGCCAAAATATGGAAGCAACCCAAGTGTCTATGGACAAATGGATAAAGAAGATGCGGTACGTATATACAACGGAATACCACTCAGCAATAAAACAGAATGAAATTCTACCACTTGCAGCAACATGGACGGACTTGGAGGGCATTGTGCTAAGTGAGATAAATCAGATGGAAAAAGACAAACACTGTATGATATCGCTTGTATGTGGGATCTGAAAAGTACAACAAATGAAGAAATATAACAAAAAAGAAGTAGATTTACGAGCCCAAACTGCTCGTGAGACCAAAACTCACTAGTGGTCACTAGTGAGGAGGAGGGGGAGACAACATCCAGGTGAGAGAGTGGGAGCTACAAGCTACTGGTTGTAAGACAGGCTCAAGGATGTATTGTACAACAAAGGGAATGTAGCCAATATTTTGTAGTAACTGTAAATGGAAAGTAACCTTTAAAAATCTTATAAAGATAAAAAGTTAAAATTAAATTGGTTTGACTTAAGGAGGTATTAACATTGTTCTGAACCTGGAGGACACTCAGTAAGTAGGAACAAAATGAATCCAGAACAAGATCTGAAAGCTTGCAATCAACAACTGCAAACTCATGTATCTGTAAGGCTGGGGTTGGGTGGGGCAGGGGGTAAAAAATATGACACTCCATCACTACCAGTTCACCAAAAACAAGAATAGGAACTTGCTCACAAATCAATATCAAAAGATGATACAAATTGAGCTAAGAGCCACATTGGTTTAAGATCAAAATAATCAAGGGAAAGAAGGTACAAATTCTATGTATAATGAACCAAGCTAACTAATCTTGCTTGGCAAACAGACACATAGCTCTGAATCTGAGCCAAAATAACGGCTCCTGGCAATCTACCAAAGTTGAATTCGTTAGTCTGGCATCATAAAATGATTTGTCTGTCGAATTTACAATTCTAGTGTCTCTGGATTCAGCTACCCACTGGGCACCCCCGGCAGTTGTCCAGCAGAATACATCTGAACTATCATTACTGTCAGAACATGCACATTTGACAAACACTAGAGAAAAATGACATTCGTTTCTTAGAGCAATATTAGTTAACAGCCACAAAGTACAATGGCACCCCACTCCAGTACTCCTGCCTGGAAAATCTCATGGATGGAGGAGCCTGGAAGGCTGCAGTCCATGGGGTCGTGAAGAGTCGGACATGACTGAGTGACTTCACTTTCACTTTTCATTTTCATGCATTGGAGAAGGAAATGACAACCCACTCCAGTGTTCTTGCCTGGAGAATCCCAGGGACGGGGGAGCCTGGTGGGCTGCCGTCTATGGGGTTGCACAGAGTCGGACACGACTGAAGCGACTTAGCAGCAGCAGCACAACGTACTGCTATAAAGGAATTATCAAGTCTAGACCTATAATTAATGAAGAATTAATAACCTTCTGTGTTGTGCTAACCTGCAAGCTGCTCCTTGGTGTTCAATAGACACAGGTCAAACTGTCATTTAATTTATTGGAGGCCACAAAGGTGAGTCAAAAGCAGAGGTCTTGCCAAACTGAGCAAACATGGGCCACAGGTGAGGTGTTCTCTGACCTTTAACCTCCAATGCCAGGATGCTGGGGTGCTTGGAGATGCTTCTCCAATGTGCTCTGCTCCTTATGGGTTAAACTCCATCCCCAGTTTTAAGCTCATCAGAGAAGTCTCCCAGACATGGAGCATTTTCAGGATAGAGTTGTAATAATATGCATCTGAATAATATCTGAAATTCTTCTAGCCAGAGTCTAGAATCAGGAAGGAAGTTAAGTCACTCAGTCGTGTCCGACTCTTTGTGACCCCATGGACTGTAGTCTGTCAGCTTCCTCTGTCCATGGGATTTTGCAGGCAAGAATCCTGGAGTGGGTTGCCATTTCCTTCACCAGGGGATGTTCCTGACCTAAGGATTGAACCTGGGTCTCCCGCACTGCAGGCAGATTCTTTACCGTCTGAGCTACCAGGGAAGCCCAGAATCAGGAAAGAATTTACAAATTTTGCTTGAGCTGAGTAAGGTCAGAAAGGGAAATAGTTCATGACATCCAAAAGTTGAATGCACAGACAGGCTACGTAATTCCCACCTAACTGTTATTCGCTCAGTCATGTCCAACTCTTTGCAACCCCATGGACTGTAGTCCACCAGGCTCCTCTGTGCATGAAATTTCCCAGGCAAGAATACTGGAGTGGATTGCCATTTCCTCCTCCAGGGGATCTTCCCAGATCAGGAATAAAACCCGTATCTTCTGCATTGGCAGGTCGGTTCTTTACCACTGAGCCAGCTGGGCTCCTTCTGATACCTCCCTAGGTGCAAAAAACTTTATCATTAAAATCCTAATAGTTTTAGTCACTTCACGTTTAGTAAATAGAGAAACTGGAGAAAGGTCAAAGAAGAGAAACTAAAATGACCCATCAGTGTAAAAGTGGCCTGTTAAACCAGAAAAAGAGACAGCAAAGTTGGTAACAACTATTTTATGCCACTCCACTTTCAGCTTACTTCTTTAGGTGCTTTTATCATCCCTTTCCATCTCCTTTCTCCCATCCACATACAGATGGACTGCAGTGTAAGATATTTAATGATTTGTGAATGAATAAATTAAATTGATACCTCCTGATTTCCCGCTTCACTGCAAGCAGACAAGGCTGCAGTGGCCAGTGGCCCAAAATTGAACAATAGAAATGATAAAGGAAACATACACACACACCTTTTCTGTGTTCCTAAGTGTCATTCAATGAAATACACAAAGAACTCTATGAAAACTCACCCTGTGGAGAAACTTGCTTCACTAAGGTTGTATTCTGTAAATTATTTTCTTCCTCCAAGAGCTAAGTGACTTTCAAATAGAAAACCTTTTATAAGAATCCTCACATCCTTATAGAAAGATGTTCCCATGCTTTAAAATTTACTGCCTCCTTCCCCTGAAATACCTCATTGACAGATAAATTTTTAAGATTTTAGTTGCAGAGACACCAAGTATGATGTCTAGGCCCCAAACCCTGTACTCTAAGAACTGCACCTCTTACAGGCCCTGGTAACCTGTATTTGTTATGTATGATTCCACATGACCCCTCAACCATCCCCACCCAAGGCTGATGGATCCTCTGAGCCACAGTGAGCCCATAATACTTTCTCTCAGGAAATGAAAAAGGGTTCCTAGAATGTTAGTCAGGTCTCTGTTGAAATCAAACTGAGGCTGAAATGAGCATTCTAAGGCAGCCATCTTGAGCCAACTGCATAGGAAATCAGAGATGGCAAGAAATAGCGTGCAAGCAAAGAAGCAAATAGGAAGGCCATAGAGTGCCAGAAACAAGAACTAATACACCTGCTTTCCGGTACATTAAGGACTTTCTGGTTCACAGTTCATGGCTCCAGGCTTCTGTGAACCCCAACCGCATTTCCTGCACTTGGGTCCTGAGAGAGATTCTATTCTTTGAAATTCATTATCCCAGGTTTGCTTAAGGCAGTTTGCAACCACGATGAGCTCCATCAAGTCATGAATATTCCTGACATCACAGAAGGAAGAGCCAAAACTGTCACTGCTCTAGCAGTGAAGGAACAAACCCACCATTTGTGATATATTTTTTGTTATCCACAACTTATGGTTGTTTCATCATTTCTCTGTACAGTTTCCAGGGGAGGACTGACCTGTTGATTCACAATACAAATCCCATAACCCCATCATCCAGAGCTACTCCAGTTGGGGACCCTAACAACCAACTTTGTTAATAAATGCGTTTCCTGCAAATAACAGTAGGAAAACATTAGCACAGCATTCCATTCTCTTCTTCAAATGTACTTAACAGACCCACTTCAATATTTGGGGTTTGTTTTTTTTTTAAACTGGAGAATTGATCAAGTGTAAGCCAGAGGGTCCTACAACTCAAAAGTACAAGTGAGTGTAAGCTCTTTGTCTCCCTACCCCAGCAAAATTCCCCATGCTGAGGGAATGAAAGGAGGGAATGTAGACTCTTAGGAGCCTAAGAGTCAAAAGCAAACTCTAGGCTCAAACAGAACCGGGTCAGAATCCCAAATCTCCTCTTTTAACATTTATGAAGGCTCAGAATTCTGATAAGAATTTTATGTTCATTATCTTATTTCATGCTTCTTCACCAATCCCCCCACCCCTCAAACTGTAAGGTAGTATCTTTCACTTTGCACTTGGTGAAAACTGAAACTTACCTACGGCTACAAGGTTAGTCAAGGTTAAGTCCAAATCCCTAACCCCTGTGACCAACTGCATTCACTGCTGACTTCATCACCTTGGGCAGATGATTTAATCACTCAGTTTGCCAAAGATTATGGTTCTGAAGACTAAGTCAGACAGATAGTGTCTGAAGAGTGCTTAGCACAGTGCCAGATGGAACCAACTGCTCATTAAAAGGTAGCTATTATTATTAGAGTTATTAACTAGTGAGTCTACAGTGAGATACTTCAAACAGAAGGACTCTGGGTTCTATAAACTACAGGTCCTCTGGAAGACAGCCACTTCCAACATCTAGGCAGCTAAAGCAAGAGAAGCAAAGTAGAACCAATATTTATCTTGGATATGCTCAAAATTACCCAAAAGGGAGTAACAGATAAGAAATCTTTTCATAGCCTGAGAGCAATGATAGTACTTGAAGTTAGGGGGCACCATACTGCTGTGTATCATGGAATCGTCCTCCCTGGAGAGTCTTCAGCACCCCTGGATTTTTTTCTAACAAAGCGGAGGTAGATAAATTTTGATCAGTAACAACTTTTGTCGCAGGGAGGGGAAGGAACCCTTTAATATTTCTTTCCATACGCTTCTACAATTTCAATTTTAGGACTAGTATATATTCCTATTCTATTCCCAATGCCTCTAGTAATTCTTTCATCGAGATAAAAAGCATTATTACACTGTTCAATGACCTTTAAAAGTTCAGGGGGAAAAGTGCTTAATCAGGATTGATTAAGCCTAACACAAATAAATTCCAAGTACCTAAAAAACAACTGGTCTAAAATACATAAATGTATCTGTTGGCAATTGTTGAAAATGGATGATGGGAGCTCATTACACTAGCCTCTCTACACACATATGTTTGAAAATTTCTGTAAAAAAAGTTACAAATAAATGTTTAAAATAAATGTACAAATTCTTCCTTTAAAAAACTTAGTTTTTACTGAAAACCTGCTTTGAGGATGGAGCAGAAACTGGGTCGGTATCACTCCCTGGGAAGCAGTAGAGTAAGGCATTCAGTTGAGGGAAGAGAAGTAAATAAGGTTAAATTAAGGTAGAACTATTATAAATCATGTAAAAATGAAATGTGTTTCTATAATGCTTCAATAATGAACTTCAAGTAAGAGACTGAGGGGCCACAAGACATTACTAAGGAGACTTTTTTATACAAACCAACCAAACTTTTTTTTTTTTTTTAGTATAATAATGGTTTGCTCAAGCTTGGTCTACATTTGGTTCTAGCTGGCCAGGGAATATCCCAGTTTACAGGTGATTATCTAAAGAGCAGAAATAAAGAGCTTTGTGCCAAACAGCTAAAGGAAAGCTGAAAATCAAAGTATGGATAGAGGTCTCTTCATTGGCCAAAAGATGAATTTTCTCTTTACAATTCAGTCACCTTCTGAAAGGGTTAACTGAAGTTTTGTTATACCCAGATGATAATCCATAATTGAAGAATCATATGTAGAGATCTTTTTTTTTTTCCCCTTTACTCAGAGGTACACAATGCTTTTCATTCAATTTGTGGAGTTAAATTCTAGCTTAAAACCCTACAACTGTCTGTTAAGTCAAATCTACAATAAAAATAAAAACAAAAACAAAAAAATTAACTTTTAAATATGTTAGTGGCCTCTTTCTATCAATTAATTCTGATCTCTTGCTGAGCAAATTCCATTTCTATAATGCTGGGAGTGAATTTCATAACAACATTTGAAAGAAACTTTGAAAAACTGAAGAGAAGCCATCTGCTGTTTCAGGTTGAAGCCACAAGCACCTCTACAGCCCTGAGGCTAGCCAGACCCCTCCCCCATCCGAAAGGCCCAGTCATTCACAAAACAAGTGCAGAAACAAAACTAATCAAGACAAACGGTTCTCTAGCCCAGCACCAAAATGATGGGACAGGAGTAAAGAGACACTTTACCATAAATATTCTACAGAGACCAGCTAACTGAGCTTTCCCTCAATCAAATGTTAGGAAGCAGCATTTCCTTCTAAGATTTACTTTATTTGCATTCTATTAAAAACAGTGTTTTCAGATAGTCTAACCATGTCCTCCTGGCTGGAAAGGTAACTGCAATCTCTCCCCTGTTGTACTTGATCAATCCAACCCCTTCCTTTCTATGCACTTCCAGTCTCCACCATTTGTCCTTTATAAAAATTGTTCCTTTCAGCTTATGGGACAAATGAGACAACAATGGTGTGTTTTATTAATATCGCAGGAGCAATCTTAAATTGAAGAATACTACACGCAGTGTCACAGAGTGGTACATAGGTGAATGCTCACCTTCCTTCTCACACTAGTATTTTTGCCTCACTGTGTTAAAGTAAAACTTCTCTACAGCTGTAAGTGCCCCTTGACGGGGTCTACAATAAAAGGAGTATAAATCACTCAGAACTACTCTGGAAAACTGGCTGGATTATCATTTGTAGGGAACACTTGAGTAGCTGGACTATCCCAGCATAATGTACATGCACCGACATTATGGTACTCCACGTTCCCATAGTTCTGCCAATCTACCTGTAAACGTTTCCAAGAAAAATTACCACCTAAGGAGTGACTGCTGGGATGTGAACAAAACATGGTTTCTTTCCAGAGGTACTTGACCACCCTCTCCTGATCACTCAACTGGTTGTTCTGAGTGGATTTCCCCAGTAATTGACAGGAAAGGTAAGTGGTGGCTGGGGCTCAAAACCAGGAGAGAATTTTCACATCAACTGGATGATCAAACAATGTCCTGGATGCAACAAGCCAAGGGCAGCACTCAAAAGTGAGGATGAGCCTTACTCTTTTACAGATCAAATTCTCCTCACATCTGCCAGACTCCACAAACCAAATGCCACACTGTGAAATCACACTGTCTCTAGAATTCTCTAAAAGCGCTTCTGTTGTAATCCCCTCTGAACACAATGAAGGTCTGAAGGGCACTATTAAATAAGTGACTTGAAAGCAGACATTTAAGATCATGAGTTCCAGTGTGTCTCAAATCATACATAACGTTTCTAATAACCTATGGAAACGTGAGGGGCGGAGGTAGGGGGCAGGCGGACTTCTTGCTTCTTGTTTAAAAACTAAAGTTCGATTGCAGCCCTGCCAAGGCGACACACAACGGACTCCGAACGTCCCCCGTCTCCGCGGGCTGCAACAGCGGCTGGGCGCCCGCGCGCGTCCTACCTTGGACCTTTCCTTGACGTAGTATTTGCCCAGCCGGCTCCCGCAGTACAAGACCAGACTATCGATGAGGGACAGGAGGTAATTGATGGCCTCACAGCCTTCCTCGTTGCCCCCGATCCACGTGATCTGATCACCCCGCAGGTGCCGCTTGGAGACGCCGGCGCGGGGCCCGGCCAGCTGGCCGTCCCGCAGGGCCCCGTTGCAGTGCAGCTGCTTCACGCGCTCCAGGACGCAGTCGCCCACCACCTCGCCCAGGAAGTTATCCAGGTAGCAGAAGCCGACCTCGTGCAGACAGGGCACGATGTACTCCAGGGCGATTTTCTCTAGATCCAGCCTCATGATATGTCCTAGGGGCATCCCGCCCGCAAAGCCGAGCTTGGGGACCCCCAGCGTGCAGAGAGCGACCTGCGTGTGCGCTCAGCCGAGACGCGGGGAGCGTGGCCCGGAGTTCAGCTACCTGCGGCGGCCACGGTCCCCAAGCCACCGCGGCACCAGGGAGAGGGGAAAGTTGCCCGCAACTCTGGGGAGAAGGGATCCCGTTTAGAGACCAGCGGAAGTTGTGTGGAGCTCCGCGACTCAGCGCCAGACTGGCCCAGTGAAGAGTCGGAGGGCCCCTTTTGGAAATGTGGAGCCACCACTGGTGCGGCGGCGGCGGCCCCAGGCGGGGAGAAGCTGAGGTCCAGCCCCTGAGCCGGCCGACTCCACGCGTCACGGGCCCCGCCCAGGCTCCGCCCCGGGACCGCCCCCGGGACAGCCCTTCTCCCCAGTCCCTCTCCCGGCCGGGTTTACCCCTCGCTCTAGGAGCCGGGCGAGCCCAGCGCCAGCCTCGCTTGTTTGTGACCAGGAGGGGAGCTGGAGAACAGACGGCATTTTTAGAATGCTATCGATTTGCCCAGTTTTGCATAAAGTCCCATAACAAACCTGAAAACCTGGATCCCAACTCTGAAAATGTAAATGGGATTAACAGCAGTTTGCTGCCACATTCTAGACCGGTCACTTCCTAGACTTTTGAATAAAATAATAAACCCAGAAACAAATATTTTAGCAATGATCTTGTTCTAGCTTTTCTTGGTACTTTATTCTCCTTTCCTCAGCTGTTTGACCCAGGCCGGGAGGTTCAAGACTTTAAGAGACTGGGAGGAATCCAATTTTAATTAAAATTAACAAGCATCTCCCAGACTGCTACTATGTTCAAGGCCCAGGCGCTCAATGAAAGGAGGGTGTGAACAATGAAGAAATACTGGATCATATTTTATACCGAAAATAATGTATTTTGCTTTGCTGAATGTTTTGATCAATGTATCTTTCAAGCTTCTTACTAAAATATGATGTTTTGGAAGTCTGCCTTCAGAATTCACCACATGCTCATTCATGTAACAGCCAACATAGGTATGTCCTTTAAGACTTTTTAGTTATCCAAAGGTAAGCTGATTACTTCGGAGAAGTCAATCACACCCCACTCCAGTACTCTTGCCTGGAAAATCCCATGGACAGAGGAACCTGGTAGGCTGCAGTCCATGAGGTCGCTAAGAGTCAGACACAACTGAGAGACTTCACTTTCACTTTTCACTTTCATGCATTGGAGAAGGAAATGGCAACCCACTCCAGTGTTCTTGCCTGGAGAATCCCAGGGATGGGGGAGCCTGGTAGGAGGCCGTCTATGGGGCCGCACAGAGTCGGACATGACTGAAGCGACTTAGCAGCAGCAGCAAGCTAATTACTTAATAGAAAATTCTCTTTCCTACTGAACATCAGAGAACAGACTCAAGATAAGATTCATAAATTGCATGCAAAGCCATTTCTATATTTTAAATTTTACATCAGTTTGCACTTGGGTTCTTCATTTAAATTGAACAAAAGAATGTACAGTTCTCACATTAAGTTGCAAGTTACAATAAATTTGTTGTTGTTTAGTCACTAAGTCACATCCGACTCTGCAACCCCGTGGACTGTAGCCCACCAGGCTCTTCTGTCCATGGGATTTCCCAGGCAAGAACACTGGAGTGGATTGCCATTTCTTTCTCCAGGGCATCTTCCCAATCTAGGAATTGAGCACCACCCCACCCTCCCTTACCACTGAGCCACCAGGGAAGTCCTACAATACCTGTAAAACCTGTACGTTCTTCTCTCTCTCTCTCTTTTTTCTTTCCACAAACGTTAACTGCATTTTTATCTTTTATTCAGTTTATTTAAACTGAAAAAGAAAAAAACAGTTCACTCATAAAAATAAAGTACAATTAACATTTGTGAAAAGAAAAAACGTATACAGGTTTTACAGGTATTGTTTATTTTGTATACAATCTCATATAGATTTTACACTTTTATTCTCTTGCCCACAGCCCTCTCTTTTCTTCATCTGAGAGGAGAAATGGAGCGAAGTCTGGGCCAGGAATAAAGAGCAGAATAGGAAAGGGATGCTGCTGCTACTGATGGAAAGCAACAGACAGAAATACATGGTCAAGTAAGAACTGAAGAATGTTCAAGAGGAGCGGTCAGTGAGAACCCCAGTGAAACTCCTACTTATACAGGGAGGAGGATCTCTGCCAGGGCAGCACTAAGTTGGCACTGTTGGTATGATCTTCCAGCAGGAGGTGCACCAACTAAGGTAATGGCTTGATTGGCCAGCCTCAAGGAGCAGTTCCTGGATGACGAGCCCGTCCTGAATCATGAGCCCATCATTCTTGGACCTCCAGCACCTAGCACATAGTAGGGGCCTAACAATTAGGTATTGGGAAACTGGTGTCTCACCCTGAGCCATGGCAACCTCCACGTGGGGTTTGGGCAAGTCTGGGCTGGTTGGAAACTGGCCCTATTTGCATGAAGAACAGAGATGCCTCCCCAGAGAGAAATCACTAGGAGAGTATCAGGCAGAGCAGCCTGGCCCAGAGCAAAACCCCAGGGGCCCAGTGAAGGGCGGTTAGGCATTCTGCAGGATACCTGTCTCCTGGCTTCACCTCTCTATCCAGCCATGGAGGACGTTCAGTTCTGGGAGCAGGAGACCTAAAGAGAAACCTGGGGCTACTCATTTGCAGCAGTGACTAACATGAAGATGCAATACCAAAAGAGAGGAAGGCCCTTTCCTCCAGTGTGCTTAAACCCTGCCTAACCAGGATACCTGGGGCCCTCCAGTGAGCTCCTTCAGGGGCATTATGGATAACAAGTGATCAAGAGTGGTCTGAGGCTGTCCGAACATGGGCCCTGGTAAGCAGTGGCTGGAAGTTTTTTGCAGCTTTGGGGATTGTTGTAGCCTCAGAAGTAGGTATATCTGAATTTGAAGAATGGGGGTGGGGGGGGAGGGGAGGGGAATGACAGATCTGGTAGCTGGCTGAAAATTTGCTACCTGAAATTTCTTTGAAGATATACCTGACACTTACAGGAATAATTATGGAATTTACAGAGGACCAGAAATCAGCAGTAGAAGGTAGAGGACATGGTGGTCAGTGAAATACAGAAAAATACATCCGTACCTCCCAGAATCAACTTGTTGACCCGGGGCTTTAAATCCTGGCACTGGTTAAGTTCAGCTCACTATTCAAACCAAATTCAAAGTTAGAATAAATTTGTAACTAGTCCAGCTGTAACCAAAACAGCCCATGAGCAAGTTCTAGTGACTAAAATCTTTAAGTTGTTCTAGATCACTTTGGTTGCAAACCATAGGCAGTTTAGAAAGGTACTCAATCCCTTGCCCCCATTCCTACTTGGCAAGGGCACCTATCAATCAATCAAAGGCCTCCTAATCAACTTGGGGCTGCCGGCACTGCA
Source organism: Bos indicus (assembly GCF_029378745.1). NCBI lineage: Eukaryota > Metazoa > Chordata > Mammalia > Artiodactyla > Bovidae > Bos > Bos indicus. The sequence goes on from NC_091780.1 coordinate 44,589,365, forward strand.
TTTGGCAGAGGAGCCTGAGATACTGTGACTGACAAAAAGCAAGTGTGTGATTACAACGAGGGGTGCAGACAGACTGGAGCCATGCGTGAGCTCAGAGGAGTCTGAACATCAGAGTGGCAAACACCAAGATAATGGCTAAAGTGCATTCGTTTTACTTATTCGCCCATTAATCTGTGTCATTATCATCATAAATATTAAAATACTTTTCCTATTAATAACTAAAACAAATTAATTTCCCTGTAATTTAATTTCAACAACGTGGTCTTCCAGTATATATTTGCAGTAAAGAGGCAGGTATTTTTCAAGCATGTAGATGAGAGAGGGTAAAAGAAGGAAGTTGAATTTCTTGGCTTTGGAATTTGAACTTCCGAGTGGTCCAACTTCATTTTCCAATCAAAGTAGAAACCAGGGTCCAGAGTGCCTGGACATTAAGGGACTCTCCTAAGGAAGGAATCTCTGGTCAGTGGAAGAGGAAGCCTCGACTGTTTCTGTGTTCTCAACTACAAGAGAGCACTCTCTCTTATTCTATTTATGTATGTATGTGGGATTAGTTTTTTTGCAGAGGAGAGGGGATTAGGTAAAATTCACCAAAAATAGTGTACAATTCATTGGCATTTAGTATATTCACAATATTATGCAATCACCACCTCTCTAATTCCAAAACTTTCAGCACTGCAAAAGAAAACCTTGTATCCATTAAGCAATTACTCCCTGATTCCCTAGTGCCTGACAACCACCAATCTGCTTTTAGAATTTCTATAAATTCACCTTTTCTGGCTATTCCCTACAAGTGGAATCACAAGATATGTGGCCTTGTATGTCTGGCTGCTTTCACTTAATATGTTTTCCAAATCCGTCTATGTTGTACCATGGATCATTCCATTGTATGATATATAATAGTTATCTATCATAAACTGATGGGCATTGGGGTTGTTTTCACCTTTTGGTTATTGTGAGCAATGCTGTTATAAACATGTGTGTGTAAGTATCTGAGTACTTGCTTTCAATTTTTGGGGGCATACACCTAGGAGTGGAATTGCTGGGTCATACGGGGCTTTCCTGGACAGGAAAGAATCTGCCTGCAATGCAGAAGACCTGGGTTCTATCCCTGAGTCGGGAAGATTTCCTGGAGAAGGGAATGGTTACCCATTCTAGTATTCTTGCCAGGAGAATCCCATGGACAGAGGAGTCTGGCGGGCTACAGTTCAAGGGGTGGCAAAGAATTGGATATGACTGAGCGACTAACACTTTTTTTCCCCCAATTTCATGATAATTCTACATTTAACTGTTTTGTGGAACTGCCATACTGTTTTTCACAGCAGCTGTGCCATTTTACATTTCTGCTGATAATTTGGGAGGGTTCCATCACATCCTTTTTTATTTCTGATGAAAACCATCTACATTTCTTTCACTCCTTCGATGTCTTCCTGTGCCAGAGTTTCCCTCCCTCCAAGATGATATCTGAATATTCCTTTCCACGTTTTGCCATGCCATATCATCAAGAGGTTTATCTTGATTAAACTGAATGGATTTAATGTGGTCAAGGATGATTTTATTTATTGATTTATCAAACAAACACTTTTTTAACACCATACTCCAGGCACTGTACTAAAAGTGTTACAAATATTATTTCTATCAATTCTTCTAACACTGCCAAGGAATTATTATTTTTGCCACTGTGAAGATGACAAAAATGAGGCATAGAGAGGCTAAGGAGCTTGTCCAAGACCACACAATGAGATATATAATAATGCCAGACAAAACCTAAGTGATTCCAAGTGTGATAAGATCAGGGGTGGGGTGGGGGGTGGTTATTTTGAGCCACTCGCTTGACATAGCAATGCTTTTGTCCTTTGTTATTCAGTTGCTAGGTCATGTCCAACTCTTTCATGACCCCTTGGACTGTAGCATGCCAGGCTCTTCTATAAGTACTTTTTTGTTGTAAGTCTTAATTATAGCATTTTCACCTGCAATGACAAATTTAACTCTTGGTTTCCTTACGGATACTTGGTGTAGAGGAAGATAAGCAAAAATCTTACCATGAATTATTTAGCCGACTACAATTGAGAGGAATCTTCCAAGCTACAAATTAGGATTTGCTCCTTGCATGAGTGCTAAGTCACTTTAGTCATGTCCAACTCTGTGCAACCCTATGGACTGTAGCCTGCCAGGCTCCTCTGTCCATGGGATTCTCCAGATAAGAATGATGGAGTCGGTTGCCTTGCCCTCCTCCAGGGGATCTTCCCGACCCAGGGATCGAACCTATGTCTCTTACATCTAACCTGCGTTGGCAGGTGGGTTCTTTCCAACTAGCACCACTTGGGAAGCCCTTGTTCCATTCCAATTATAGCCCAGTGTTTCCAAGAATCCCATACAAATTCAGTGATGTACAGTCTGCTGAGAGTAGTCGTGGGAAATGAGCCACACCTCAGTCCACTGGGTTGTGTGACTCGACCCTCAGGACACAGGATGTACATTTCATTTAAATGGAGCTGGTGAAATAAGAAGAGAGCGCCTGAAGAGAACATGTGCTTGAACTCACTGCTATGAACTGGGTTGAGAAAGAGGTGCATCTGATTATGTCCCATTCCCTGTGGAGTCCAGCCATCCTACTCCTTTCCAGGTCTAAGGGGATGGCAAAGAAAGCAACTTTCTATATTGCTTCTTAATAATTTTTAAGCATATGGACAAGTTTAAGCCTCTCTCATTTGCTCTTTGATAATTCTGCTGTGTGCAGATTCTGGGAAGTACAATGTATTTGGAATATTCATTAGTATTTTCCAATTCAACTTTTGTTTAAGTTAAAAATGTCTAAAAAGCATTTGCTCTGGTTAAAAACATGGCATCAATACAGCAGTGTGAAATTTATATTAGCATGGAATATTTTAAAGAATTTAACTTTACTTAGTTTTATAAAGCTTTTCCAAAGGTTCTTCCATTCATTAGAATTTCACATCTTAATATGTTGTATTTAAAATAAACTTATTTTAGAATGGGCTTCCCTGGTGGCTCAGAGGTAAAGATCTGCCTACCAATGCAAGAGACATGTGTTCGATTCCTCTGTCAGGAAGATCCTTGGAGAAGGGAAGGGCAACCCACTCCAGTATTCTTGCCTGAAGGATTTCATGGACAGAAGAGCCTGGCGGGCTACAGTCCATGGGGCCACATAGAGAATAGTTTTAGATTCACAGGCAAGTTGTGAAGATTTACACAGTTCCCATAGGCTCACACCCAGTTTCCCCACTGACATCAGATAGTAATATGGTACATTTGTCACAATTTATGAATCTATATTGAGACATTGTTATTAACCAAAATACTTATCATGTTCAGATTTCTTCTGTTTTTACCACATGGCCTTTTTCTTTTCCAGGATGCTGCTGAAATTATACAGTAGTTGAAACTAGTTCAGAGTGATTTCAGGAAAGTATATATGCCAGATTTGTCTTCTCAGTTCTTTAGCACCTGCAGAAACTTCCAGTTTCCCCAGGGTAGGAAGGAATGGGCACCTACAGAAGATGCATTCCTCCCATCTTGGGTTGGCCCACTGTCAAGCCCGTTGCAGTGGCTGAGGTTTGGTGGCACAATCGGGAGACCTCCCTGTACAGAGGGAGTTCAGGGGGCTAATCCCTGAACTGGGGGTTCAGGAGGCTAATCCCCTGCCCTGTTCTGACCTGGCAGTGGGAGGAGGGAGCATTAAAAGGCTCAGTGTCCTGGGGTTCACTGGTAAAACATATTTACCCTCCCCAGCTTCAGAGGCAAGCCTGATTGATCTAAGGCAGGTCTCAGACATAAGTAATCCACCAGAACCAGCAACAAACTTGTTAAAACACAAACTTTTGGCCCTCTAGAGTTTCAAATTCAGTAGGCATGAGTGAGGCCCAAGAATCTGTGTCTCTGACAGGTCCCAGGAGCTGTTTCTGCCAGTTGGTCGGGGTGAGAGTGTATGCGTCACACTTTGAGGCCCTTTCCTAAGCCATGGCATTCCTAAGTTCTTGGCATTACCCTGGTGACTGCTAGTCTAGGGCTGGGCAGGTGACCTAACCCAGTGGTTCTCTGCTCTGGCTGTCCATTAGAATCAGCTGGGAGCTTCCAAAAATGACCTCCAGCTGGGCCCCACCCCCGACTAATAAACATTTCTAGTGAAAAGGCCTAGGTATTGCAGTTTCAACAATAAAATAGCAAATAAATAATATATCATCATCAATTAATAAATAAGTGACACAGCACTCTTGGTGATTTTAACTTGCAGCAGTACTGAGAACCACTGATCTGCTTGAAAGCAATTCATATTCCTTTCAGAGAATATGAAGGGAGGGATCTCATTTTCTTGCTGAACATGGGAAAGGAAACAGGCAGCTCTGTGGCCTCTGACAGCCGTCTCGTCACCATGAAGGGAGCCAGGCTCAGGAGGAAGCCAACACAGGGGAAGGCAGAATACAGTGTGGAAAGAACCTGGGACCTTGGTGACATCCCAGAGCAGTTTATCTTACTATTCTGGGAGTCTGTCCTACCTCTGGACTTCCAGTTATTTGAGATAATGCATTTCCTCATTTCTAAAGCCAACTTAATGTCATGGTTTTCAGCTACTCGCTGTCAAAAAGATACCACCAGAGAAATGGTCACCAGTAGCCATAATAAATAGTGCACACTTTTTTTTTTTTTTTTACTTAATTTAGGTGCTAGGTCTTCATTGTTGGATGGGCTTTTGTCTAGTGGCGCTGAGCAGAGGCTACTCTCTAGCTGCAGTGTGTGGGCTTCTCATTGCAGAGCATGGGCTCTATGGCACTCCAGCTTCAGCAGTTGCAGCTCCTGGGGTATAGAGCACAGACTCAGCCGTTGCGGCACACAGGCTTAGTTGTTCTGTGGCATGTAGGATCTTCCCAGAGCTGGGATCGAATGTACTAGTTCCCTGACCAGGGATTGAACCTGGGCCCCCTGTGTTAGGAGTGTTGAGAGCGCTAAGTCTTAGCCACTGGACCACCAGGGAAGTCCTAAAATATATATATATTTTTTAAAAATATATTGTTTTTCCTACTTAAATCTTTAGTTCTTCCATGTGCTGGTCATTGTCTTGTTGGTGTTAAGTACAGTCCCTGCCATCCTGTGTGCTGGTCAGTTGGAGGTGGCTGGGATCCTGTGAATTGCATCTCCCACACTCCCTTGCCAGCTGGCCCAGTTAAATGCTGCCAGTGGGAAACACTGGTGGGAAAACAGATGAAATGAGGGAAGGAGAGACCCTCCATTTTTAAAAACGCTTCTGACAGTGGCTGGCAGTGGCCTTCAGTAGTTCCAGCAATAGCATCCCTGGCTGGGACAGTGGCCAGTGCCAACAGCATCAGCAGCTTTCTGCAGTGTTAGATGCCAGATACTCCTGGGCTCTGAAAACATTGCCATCTCTCTGCTTCATCTTCAGCCTTTGGAGTGGTCCAAGACTTCTCTCAGATGCTTATCTCTAGGTTATCACATCTTCCCCTTTTGGTTGCTCCAACCTTTCCACACTTTTGTAACTCATTCCTTAGGTTAAATTCCCTCCACATGAAATACCTAGAATGGTTTCTGTTTTCCCAGCTGGACATTGACCGATACGTGTAATCTCAGTTCCCACACTGGATTCACAACCACGCCTCTTAATTTGACTGCCAAGTTGTAACTCCAAAAAAAAAAAAACCCGCCACAACTGCTCCAGACTGCCATCATTTCCCAACTGGATTACTGCAACAGCCTTCTCTTGGGGCTTCCACTTGCCCCACATCAATCCATCCTCTCCACAGAAGCTGGAGCAATTTTCCTTCCTAAATAAGGTGGCATCACTCTGCTTTGTAAAATCTCTGCACTTAAAATCCAAACTCATTAACGTGGCCCAGGAACCAGTTCATTGTTCCTCATCTTCACCCACCGTGATCCAGTCACACAACTTTTTTTGCTGTTCTTGAAACAAGCCAAGCTCTCTTTTCTACCTTAGTAATGCTGCATATGCAGTATCTTCACCTTGGAATACACTTTTCCCTACCCTCCAGAAAGGAAGCTTCTCATCACTTCCTCCATGTTATTTCTTCCAAAAGGCCTTCTTTATCACCCAAACAAGAGGAGGTATCGCCCATCGCAGCTTCCTGTTTATTTCCTTTTTGGTGCCTATCAAAACTAGACTTTTTTTGGTTTGAATCTGTTTTACTCTATTCCTCCCAGGAGTCTGAGGGCAGGAATGGATTCACCACAGCAACTCTAAGTGCCAAAAACAATGCCTGACACAAGTCAGATGTTCACCATACCCTGAATGAATGCACTGCATACTTAACTGTTTCTATATTCCTGCACAGAACTCAAGGAAATCTGATTTTCTCAATATATGTATATACATATATAGCCACATATATTTAAACCTAACTTCATTGCTTGATTTATGTGATTGGAATCTTTCCTGTCAGGCTGGTTTACTCCCCACCTTCCTTAAACTTTCTCCAAACTCCCCCAGCAGCAGCAGGTGTTTGACATCTGGCAAAAAGGAGACAAACTGAAAGTGCATACGCAGGCAATTTATAGAGGATAAGAACTGTTCAGAGGCTTCTTGCCTCTAGAACACTGATAGGCTTCGAGAATGATCCGGGAATTCCTGGTGGCATATTGCCATCTTCCCACTAAACATGAGGTGAATAGTAGCTGTGTGGCATGTCACATCAGAGGCCAGAAGAGCCAGGGAGAGGAAACAACTCTGGAGTTAGGATGGCTGGTCCCAGCATCCGAGGGGTGCCTCAAGGGCCGAGGTAACTAGACTGACGAGGACAGGGAAATGGACGAGATGGATGGAGGCACCTGGACATTAGCTGCAGGGATCAGCCTTCAACTGATGGTGTGAGTGGTTCTGAAGTCATAAGGAGTTCGGGCATATGTGGGAAGGGTTGTATAGCACTGGGGACTTGCAGGCGAACCCAGAGTAGTAGTGAATCTCAAAGGAGTGAGCGTATCAGAATTCGCTGGGGAACTTCTGTTCATTGAAATATACTTGATTTACAATGCTGCTTTAGTTGTTGGTGTACAGCAAAGTGACTCAGACATATATCTATTCTTTTTCAGATTCTTTGCATTATACATTATTACAAAATATTGAATATATTTCCCCTGTGCTATACAGTAGATCCTTGTTATTTATTTTTTATATAGTAGACACCTGTGGAACTTTTCCACACTCTCAACCTTGATCCATGCCCATATTATTGAAACATATTAATGTTGGTTGCTCAGTCATGTCTGACTCTGTGCAACCCCTGTGGACTGTACCCCGTCAGGCTCCTCTGAGCCTGGAATTCTCTAGGCAAGAATACTGGAGTGGGTAGCCATTCCCTTCTCCAGGCAATCTTCCCGACCCAGGAATCAAACCTGGGTCTCCTGCAATGCAGACAGATTCCCCACCGAACCCTAAATCCCTCCATATCCCTCTCCCAGTCGCATCACCATGGAGCAAACCTCTGTCACTGCAGGAGTGTGTCTTGTCTCCTCAGTGAGTTTTGGGGGGAATACCCTGGTTTTGTTAGGCCTGAAGCTGATACAATTTTAGGGGTCCTCTTTAAGAACAAATAAATTAAAAGTCACCCCAGTGCCACAGACCTGCCTCTTTCTTGTTAATAACCACGTATTATTTCACTGTATGAATGCACTGTAATTGATTTATCCGTTTCCCAACTGATTGAGCCACAGGTATGTCCAGCCTCTTGCTATTACATGCAGCACTGTCATGAGTACCTTTGTACCCAAATCTATTCCCACACTCGGGAGCATATCTGTGGAGCAAATTACTAGGAGTAAAAATCACTGGGTGAAAGGTTTGCACACGTGTAATTTTTATAAATACTATCAAGTTACCCTCTATAAAAATTGTTCCAGTTTACACTCTTACCAGCAGGATATGAGGGTTACTGTTTACATAATTGCAAATATTATTTTTGTTTAATCTGATAGATACAAAAGTATCTCTTTCACTCTTCTTTTTTTTTTTTTAACCAAAGGGGAGTTTGAGTACTTTTTTACATGTTTGAGCAACACATGTGGGTGGCTTGCTTGGTGAACTGTTCCTATCTTTTGCCCATTTTTTTTTTTTTTTTTTTTCACATTAGACCGATAGTCCCGTTGATTTTTTTAGGAAAAGCCTGTATATTTTCAGGAAATCAGTCATGTCATAGCTAATATGCAAATACTTTCCCAGGTTTTCTTCTACTTTTGACTTGGCTTATGGGTGCTTTGTCATCAGAGGTGTTTTTTCTTTTTTTTCAGTGTCATCAAATTTAACCTCCCAAGAGGGAGCTATTTTAGCTATTCTGGTAGGGAAGGCTACTCTAGCAAGGTGGCACTTGAGCTGAAACCTAAATTTCATGCAGAGAGCAGGAGACAGAGCCCTGGTCAGAAGGCTCTCAGGCAGGAACGTGCTTGGTGTATTAGCAATGAAAGGAGTCCCAGCAAACTGAACTGAAGGAGGAAAGAGCACACAGTGAAGTTCAAGAACAAGACAGGCCCAGACAGTGATGGCTGTGAAGGCCAGGGAAGGAAGTGTGGCTCAGCTTTAGGGCCCAGAAGGGAAAACCAATAGAAAAAATGATAGGAAGGCAATTTTAAATTCTACATTATTAGATGAACATTCTAATAATTATCACTGTCCACTGTGGAATCGGTTCCAGGAATATTTATGGGTGAGTTTCCTGTCCCCGGAATTTTTCAGACATAAGTGTAACACACCTAGATGCAAACACTATAGAGCAAATTTAAGTATTAGATGGGAGTTTGACTAGGTGACATTCATTGTATAGACCCTTGCTTTGTTTTTTTTAATTATTTATTTTAATTGGAGGCTAATCTCTTTACAATATTGTAGTGGCTTTTGTCATACATTGACATGAATCAGCCCCGGGTATATGTGGTCCCCCATCCCAAACCCCCCTCCCACCTCCCTCCCCATCCCATCCCTCTGGGTTGTCCCAGTGCACGGGCTTTGAGTGCCCTGTTTTACACATTGAACCTGGACTGGTGATCTGTTTCACATATGGTAATATACATGTTTCAGTGCTATTCTCTCAAATCATCCCACCCTCGCCTTCTCCCATGGAGTCCAAAAGTCTGTTCTTTATGTCTGTGTCTCTTTTGCTGTCTCGCATATAGGGTCATCATTACCATCTTTCCAAACTCCATATATATGCGTTAATATACTGTATTGGTGTTTTTCTTTCTGACTTCTTTTGACTTTTCTCATGACTTCTCTCTCTTCCTGTTTTCTTAAATCCTCCTTCCTTCCTTCTTTCCTCCCTTTTTCTTTCTTCCTTCCTTTCTCTTTCTCCTTTTCTTCTTTCCTTCCTTTCTCTTCTACTTCCTTTCCTTCCTCCCTTCTTTCTTTCCATTATCTTCTCCCAGGTGACAGTACTGCCAATGGTTTATTCTTGGCTCCACTGGTAGCATTAAAGGCCACACTGACAAATCACTTTCTATTTCCAGTGACACCTGTTTACAGTTATGCCTCATATGCACCTACTGGAACTCTCTTTGACCCAGGAGCCCCTGAGGACAAGAAACACATCTTTTCCCTCCTGTGCAGAGACATGGACCTGCTCAGTGCTCAGTAAACGGGATATTACTAGGCCTTCATAGGCTATGTCTGCAAAATGACTAAGTGCAGATTGTATACTTTCCTCCTGATGGTTGAGATCTGCGAACAAGGAGGACAAAGATAGGCTTGAGAAGTCAAGGCATGAAACAGATTTGAGAGCCTTCCCTATAAACGAGGTAAAGCCACAATTATGGATGGGATCGCTAAGTCAGAATGCCAGAAGGTATGGAAGGGTAAGAAAAGAGAGAAGACACCCCTGAGATTTCTAGCCTAGGAACACCTTCAAAGTTTTAGGCAGACGATGTCACATAACACCAGATTTGGAGAGAGGCCAGGATAGGAGGTAACACTGGGATGAGAAGGAATAAAGGTAAAAGAGGGTGGAGAAGGCTGCTCTCAGAACCTGGCACCAGAACTGAGGCACCCCCGTGGCGGCCATAGAGGAAGAGGGCTCAGAGGCGTTTACACTAGGCCAGTGCCTCCGCTCAGAAGACCAGAAACCACTAAGGCCTTTACATATTTCGCTTAGTTTAATTTCACAGCAGCTCTGCAAATTAAAAATTATTATTCCTGTTTTATAGTTGGGGAAACTGAGGTTCAGAAAAGTGACTTCCCCAAAGTCACACAGTTGGTGAGTGATGGAGCTGGGATTTATGCCCAGTTTGATTACCAGACCTCACTCCTTCCAAACCATCCAAATAGAAGTGAGTTTCCTCTACTACTGCAAGCCATTGTCTAGACAGCCCAAGAAGAGTCCAGGAGGTCTCCAAGTGAGGGTAGGAGGTGCCCTCCACCAGGGGAAGCTGGGCTGGCAGATGTGCTCTGCTCTCGGCAAAAAGAAAAGAAGAATGCAGTTTCCACCATGTTCTCAGCTTCTCTCTACAACCAGGTCAACAATATGTTCATTCTAGAGCTGTGTTTAATCCAAATAAAGCTTAGTGTTTCCTCAAAGGAAGACAGAAACATGCTTCGTTTAGAGTCACTGCTTTCTTTCCAATTTCTTATTCCCCTGGCGTCACATTTTCGCGAAACATCTCTCATCCATACACAGCAACCAATGCAAATTTGGAATTGGGATCCTACACAGAGGGAGAACACCCACTAGGAAAATAACCCCCCAAATCCTTTTTTATTACATGGATTTAGTTGGAGATGGGAGTGGTCCTGCTTCCAAGACCCTGCAGTACAATTAGGCACACTGGCATAAAGCATCCTAAATTATATGATTTACTAGTAACTTACTTTATAAAATCTAGTTTAGCCTGGTCATAAGACAATTGCCTCATGTATAAAATTACCTAGAATCTAGTACATTTTTTGAGTTGCTCCAATTTTTTTAGCTCACAATTATTATTATCTGTCCTTTGACACTGATTTTAATAATAGACAGTTCACTGAACCCAGGGATTTGGAACTTTGGTGGCACAGGTCCTTTCAATGAGCCTTGATACTTGGTTAAGGAATGTGTGATATCTCATGCAAGCAGGTTTCCTTAAGACAAACCACTGTTGAAAACAAGTTAGAAGTTTTTGTCTTTAATTTCTGTTTTAGACATGTTATAAACATGCAAATTTATTTCCCAGTTGATTCAATCTGCCATCTCTAAATCTTTAGGGAGAATTACAGAAATGGAGATAAAGTCTTGGTAATTTATTCAATTTTATCACTTCTACTGATCCCATAAAAAGACTCCATCTGTCAAATTATACTTTAAAAAAACACACACACACAAAAATCCTTTTATAATTTTCTTTATATGGGTATGTTGAAAACGAGTAGTTTAAGTATCTGTGTCATGAAAACTATTGACGTTCCAATAAAATCTGTTCTTTCTAAATTATCTGTTCTTTAGCCTGTTTTGAGAGGAAACTTCAGCTTCTATCATTTGTTTATAATTTGCTTGTGCAGCTTTGGATTTATTGCTTCGGGTGAATATATTATGGCATGTTTGGGAAGCATAGAATAAAATATTCTTATGTTAACACATTCTGTGATTTGGATGCCAATCTATAATCAGTACATCTTTCTTTTTAAAATTTCTGCTGCCTTGGTTTTATTGAAAGCACAAATAGTGAGCATTAAAAAAGAGAGAGAGAAACCTAGCTGAATCCCATCTTTTACCATATATTTTAAACCTTGTTTCTGTAATCACAGGCTGTGTGCATACCAATGTACCTGAACATCTGAGCCCCATTAGAAACACCCCAACACCACTGGCAGGAATTTTCTGATTTCTAATCTCAATTGGACCTTCCTTGTATTAATCTTTGGTCAGCTTTCTCATCTTCTCAATGACTGTTTCAGAACTTCACTTTTCTCTTAAGGCCCCACCTAGGACTGTAAGACAAAATACAGAATACCCAATTAAAATGGAATTCCAAATTCTCTTCCTCCTCCTCGTAGCCAACTCTGTCTCATGGTAAATCTGAAGTCATTAGCAGGAACTCCCTCAACTTCCTGTCACCTCCTCTTTGGACTTACCTACTTTAAGACACACCTTCACCTCTCTCTCTCCCACCCCAGTGAATTGCTAGTCAAGATCACCCTCCTGGGAATTCCCTGGTGGTCCAGTGGTTTAGGACTCAGTGCGTCTATTTCTGGGGGTCCAGGTTCGATCCCTGGTTGTGGAACTAAGACCCTGCAAGCTGCACAACACAAACAACAACAACAAAAATGACCACTCTCCTTCCCCAACCATCTCCCATGTCCCCATCTCCAATGTGAGGGGTCCTGACCCTAAAGAGCTGAGCCAGCAGCTGTCCTACAGGACGAAGGCATCTTACAGAGCCCAGCACCGGATGCCTGTGTTTAATGGAGAAGCAGGTTAGAAACTCTGAGGGCCAGGAGCTAGTCTGGCTGAACTGTATTTACAGCTCATATAGAAAAGAAATCTGATGGTTTCTCTAGGTTCAACATCAACCTTAAACACTTACATGGCATTATCAGTAATGTTTGTGATGCTGGAAAAAAACTTTCTGAACTATCAATTTTTGAAAGTTTAAACTATACTAGTAGAGAAGGCAATGGCACCCCACTCCAGTACTCTTGCCTGGAAAATCCCATGAGTGGAGGAGTCTGGTGGGCTGCAGTCCATGGGGTCACGAAGAGTCGGACACGACTGAGCGACTTGACTTTCACTTTTCACTTTCAAGCATTGGAGAAGGAAATGGCAACCCACTCCAGTGTTCTTGTCTGGAGAATCTTAGGGATGGGGGAGCCTGGTTGGCTGCCGTCTATGGGGTCGCACAAAGTCAGACATGACTGAAGCGACTTAGCAGCAGCAGCAGAGGAAAGAGTGAATTACCTTTCTATTTATTCTATGGAAAATGATTATTACAAAAACATTGTCACATTCAGTTCAGTCACTCAGTCGTGTCTGACTCTTTGTGATCCCACAGACTGCAGCACGCCAGGCCTCCCTGTCCATCACCAACTCCCAGAGTGTACTCAAAGTCATGTCCATTGAGTCAGTGATGCCATCCAACCTTCTCATCCTCTGTCGTCCCCTTTTCCTCCTGCCTTCAATCTTTCCCAGCATCAGGATCTTTTCCAGTGAGTTAGTTCTTTGCATCAGGTGGCCAAAGTACTGGAGTTTCAACTTCAACATCAATCCTTCCAATGAATATTCAGTAGTGATCAAAACCTATCATATCAAAAATTTAGAGGAAACGTACTCTAGAGGCATTTAAAAGAATTTTTTAAATTATATGACCTTCTAGATTTTGTGATATCTGTGGTAGTTAACCTAAAAATATTGTAATTGTCCATTCTTTTCTCATTCTAAATAAATATTTGTTCTTGTAACTTATTTTGTATTTATAACTTCATACTTCCAACGAAATTTATGATTTTGTAAAGATGGTCCCCACTATTCTGTGGACCTCAAGGTTCCATCTATACCTAGATCCATCCCTGTGTGGAGGAGCCCCAGACGAGGAAGTGTAACTGAGTCATCATCAATCAAGGTGAAAAATTCACAGAGCCCACAGATGGGAAGGGGAACAGACAAAAGATCTAGAAAATCCCTTGAGAGAAACAAGCAGCAAATCTGATAAATTCCAAAAAGGAAAGGCAGCCAGAAACTGCCTTTGCCAGTTCTTGACACATTCCTGGAGTTCTCCCTGACACGTCAGGGTCAGTTTGAGAGAAACGGCTCCTCTTCCTTGACTCAGGCTTCAAGTCACATTCTTCAGAATTCCTTCCCTCCTTGCCTGGTCTCATCTATTCCCACGTGTCTAATCAGCATCTAGAATCTCATGGCTGTCAGCTTTCTGTCTCTCAGTCTCGCCTCTCTCAAGCTTCACTCTCACAAGGAACTCTTCTGAGCATGTTCCCAGCTCACAGAGGCCCCTTGAGCTCCCATTTTGAGAGTGTGTTCCTGATTTCTGGCCATAGTCAGTTGGGTCATGACAGTCATCTGACCCATGCTGGGCCAGTCAGAATCTCCTTTTCTAACAATTGGGAGAAAGACAGCAAAAGAGTCATTGACTTTCCTTCTCCAGAGAGCTGGTGAAAAGGGTAGGGGCAAGCCTCTCCCACAGCAGAGGACCAAGAGACCAGCACGCAGGGAAAGAAAGAGCTGATGCTCAAGAAGAAGCAGGGAGCATCCCTAGTGAGAGCGGTTGCCCAGCTTTCTAGGTCTTTGTGTCAAGAACCCCAGGACACCATTGACAAGACACCTCCGTATTCCCATAACACATTTCCCATTTTAGCTTCAGAGTGTGAACTGATTTCTGATACTTTAACAAGAAAGCTATTTATAACTAGCTGTTACGTTAGAGCTGTTACAGCCTCTAGGTCATTCCACGAACTCAGATTAATCAACTCAAATGCATTAACAAAGAGAATTCTCCTTTCCAAACAGAGGAAATCTTGTAGGACTCATTTCAGGACACTTGCAAATTTGTTTTCTAGGTAGAATTTTTGAAGATAATATGATTTGAGAAAACTTTATTGTTAAATATCATATCAGCTTTACTACAGTCATTTGGATCACAGGCCAGCTGTTTCCTTGTAGACATATGCTGCTGCTGCTGCTAAGTCACTTCAGTCGTGTCCGACTCTGTGCGACCCCATAGACAGCAGCCCACCAGGCTCTGCCATCCCTGGGATTCTCCAGGCAAGAACACTGGAGTGGGTTGCCATTTCCTTCTCCAATGCATGAAAGTGGAAAGTGAAAGTGAAGTTGCTCAGTCGCGACCCCATGGACTGCAGCCCACCAGGCTCCTCCATCCATGGGATTTTCCAGGCAAGAGTACTGGAGTGGGGTGCCATTGCCTTCTTCCAAAACACAGTACATCTTAAAAAACTTAAGAATGTGCAGGAAAACAGACTTCCATAAGTGTAAAATGTGTAGTAAAATTGTTACTCTCAAAAATTTTCAGGGATGAGAAACATTTAAAATATTTGTTACAAGATGTCTATGCTAGAATAGTTAATTGCAGCATTGTCTACAAACTGGAAACAATCTCAATGTCCAAAAACAGGATGTTGGTTAAGTTATAGGATTCTATGTAGCTATTAAAAATGATGATGCAGGTTTATAATTGTAACAGAAGGGACAAGTGCCAGTTAGATGGAACCACATCTCTGGTGTAAATGTGTCAGCCAGGAGGTACCACTGCACCAAGTTCATAAATTGGCTGAAGAGTCTTTCAGATGTTCCTGACTTTCCAAGCCCTTTGGTTCTCAGGCATCTGCCCCAATTATTGTTTGAGTCAGTTTTCTGTTTATGTAGGCACGTTCTGAAGTTTAAATGCATTTTTTTTTACTCTTGGCCAAAAATTTAGAAGATGCCATGAACTCATTTTAAACTTGTATAAATACATGAAAGAGAAAAAAAAGGAAGATTTTTTTCTAATCTCACTTTTTAAAAAATTGAAGTATAGTTGATTTACAATATTGTGTTAGTTTCTGGCACAAAGTGTCAATCCCATGTTTGTAACATAAGTATGAAAATAAATAAATTCTGTGTGAATCTGAAAATTCAAATGATGATTGTCAAAATATAAATGGCAATGCTTTTCTTTGGGTGATGGGTGAATTATTTGAATTTCTATACTTTTGTATTATCTCACTTCGTCTTGTTTTTCACAATGCATACATGTTATCTTCATATTTAGAACCAATAGTAGTAGTGTTCATTTTGAAAAATCTCTTTACATCTGAATGGTAGAATCAAAGAAGTTTGACGTGGAAGGGACAGTAGAGGCTTCCCTAGTCTAACTCTCACTGGTACCCACTCCTACCACCAGTGCTGGGATCTTTTCTGGAGGTTTCTAACAGCCAATGATCCATTTCCTCTGTTTAGAAAGGGAATAGAATTTAGAGAAAGATGGACCCCTTTGGGCACTAGGGTACGGTGAGATTCGAAGAACATGGCTGTATCCTCATGCTAAAGTGCTCTATGTGAGGCAGGGAGAGTACCACGAGTTCTCCCTAAAAGGAGTAGGGAGAAGTTCACAGAGAAAGGTGAGGAGAGAGGGCACGTGCAAGATGGAGAGAGGTGGGGCCACCACCCCCACCTTGAGGGGCTGACTGGAGGTCCTTGCACCTAGTACACCACGGGACCCTTTATTGGGTCATTCTCCTGTGATGTCAACAGCTCCTTCCTTGTCTCTTGTGTTTTGCCTTCTCTCACTCTAATTTGTTTTGAAAATCAAAGAGTGAGTTATGCATCTGAATTCACATGCTGCAAAACAGACAGCAGAACTTTCAGTTCTGCTGACTCAGCAGGCACAGAGAGTCAGCAATAACCATGAGAAAGGAACTCAGTGAACTCTTGGGCACACCTTGGGACATGAACCTGGTGGGAATGGAGAGATGAGGACAAGTCAACCTCACTCCACAGGCAGAGCCTCTGAGACATCTGGGTCACATGAGGCATGATTTTTCAGCTCTCTTTTTGCCTCCTAGGAACTCAAAATCTGCTCCTGTATGTCACATTCCTTTGATCCTACTCTGTACCAAGGCAGAGTCAGTTTGATCTGTGTTCCAAATGAAAAATAAAGGAAAGATAATACCCTTGAAATATCAAACCAAAGTAATTTTCATTTCTCATAAGTGATGTTGTCCTACAACCCCTCACTCATTGAAATCAATGGGTTTGAGTACTTCTGGGAAAGGCTGAATATTCAACTAGAACAAAGTCCTTACTCAGCTTAGACTGTCAAACCAAACTTCTTAAGTGCACAGCAAGATAATTCCAGGTTTTATTAAGAGGAAAAATGATCTTACCTAAATTCTAAAACTTTCCTTTTTCAACACCCATGTAAGAGCAAAGCTGGGGGTCTGAGCACAGAGCTTTACTGGTAAGCTGTGGTCTTTACATTGGCCTGGGTGCACCCCTGGAGTGGGGAGTCATGGAGACTAAGGGAAGAATTTTAAGGGAACAGTTTTGGGAACTGTCAACTTCCAAGTGACTTCTTTCCTAAAATGAACCTGCCTTTAGAATTGGCAGATTAACCTGCCTTTTCAAATTGTTCTCCTCCTTTACAAAAGAAAATCATACCTTTCACCATCTAGAATCCTAAAATAGTTTATTGCCTCAGGATGCAAAACTGTCTAGGTCACCAAATGACTGGACAGTTGGAGAATGCATGCCCCAAAGGAGAGTTCTTTGAGAGTAGCGTCAGGTGAATTCACAGTAAAATCCTGAGGGTCACTGAGTCTTATTTCATCCAGACTGTAGAGTTACAGACAGCTCACTGCCTCATCTATTTGCATCTATGTATTAGAATTCAGAAGTGATATGGTTGCCATGAGGATGTATACTGAAACACTGACTTAAATTGAGAAATAAAATCAAGACTTGTTCTGACAGAAAGTATGGATGATCTGGCTTATTGGCTAGACAACAAAAACTGATTTTGCCAGTTAGGTTCTCCATGAATGTCTTCCAGATAGTAAATGAGCAAAATCTAATGTTCTAAGGTTTTGACATAAAAGTACATTTTAGAGTATGTAAGTAAAATACACCAGAGATTACATCTTTTGCTATTATCAAACTTACAATAAAAGAAATTTAGATATCAAGCTAAAAATGTTCAAGTTTCTCAGAACTCTTTTGAAAGTATTAGAGGGAAAAGTTTGCTAAAAGCCAGTGTAGAGAGGCAGGATAGGATGGACAGGCACTTTGGGTTAGACAAAAAGGTAAAGGAAGGAAAGAAGTGGTGAAGTCAGGAGGTCAGATGTTAAAGTGATGTAAAGGGTAAGGGTCAGCTGTGAATGTGGGAGGTCCCCTCCAACCCTACCCAGGGGCAGACATACAGATCCAAGAGCCAATGGGTATAGAAAGAACTAGGAGTTAAGCAGATAAATTTGGGAGAATCCAGTGTTCTCCAGAAAATAGTAGGTCAGGAAGTTATCAAGCATCTTAGCCCCACAATAACATGAAATAACCACAGGGTTGTGAAAATGGTGGCAAAATACTGTTAGGTTGAGATCTTTCTGAAAGACCACCAAACTGGACTCACTGCAGTGGCTGTGTGGTGTGGAAGAAACTCCCACAGTTCCACACAACCCATGACGGATGTACAAGGACTGTGTGTGCTTAGTCACTCTGTCGTGTCCGACTCTTTTCAACTCCATGAACTGTATGTAGCCTGTCAGGCTCCTCTGTCCATGGGGCTTCTCCAAGCAAGAACTATTGGAGTGGGTTGCCATGCCCTTACCAGGGTATCTTCCCAACCCGGGGATCCAACTCAGGTCTCCTGCATTGTAGGCAGATTCTTTATCCACTGAGCTACCAGGGAACTGGGGGTCAGGAATGGCCTGGTCTTCAGGGGAAGATGGCAGAAGTCCCCAGGTACAGTCCTCCTCTCTTCCTCTAGCCCCTTACTGATGTCATCTAGGGAGAAGGAAGGAGACCCATACTGAAGGAAACCCTGCGGGGGGTGGTTTTAAACCAGTCATGGGACATGTATCCTGCATTTATGAGTCAATGATTCAGACAAGCAATAGTTTTTTCATCAGAGTAATACACAGAGTCATCGAGTCTAGAGCCTGATGGAGCTTAAAAAGACTGCTTGGCCCTCTGCTCTCATTTGATAATAGGGAAGCTGCAGCCCAGGGTGATGAAGGGAGCTATGTCTGGGAGTCCACATCAGAAGTGGTGGTTCTCATGGTTCACCTTAAGACAGGGTCTTTGTAGTTGATTTTTTGGTACTAGCCTTCTAACACTTTTGGAACATGGATTCTCCCCATTGGGTTTTGGTTCTTTGCAATGTGTCCAGAAGACCTTTAGGTTGACCCCTTGGGGATATCCAGGAACACTTGACATTTTATACTAGTTAACCACACATGAAGAGAACAACAGTGAAACAAACTTCAGAAGGATTGGTGTCAGGACTTAAGAAAACACTTTACAACAGCCCAGTGGAAGCTTTGGCAACATTGGAAATGTTCTTACCAGCACCACCCAGTACTATGGCCACTGGCTCTGAGGCTACTGAGCGCCAGAAATGTGGCTAGTGAGAGTGGGGAACTATATTTTAAATTGTATTTAATCTTAATTACTCTTAATTTATATTTAAGTAATCACAAGTGGCTAGTGGATACAGGACTAGACAGCACGGCTCTCTAACACTCATAAAAATAAGGTACCTTTTCTTTGTCATCACAATTATCAGGAAATTGGTTGAAACTAGTCATTTTTGGTCTATATAACAATGTTTTCTTCAGATCTATTATCCCCAATTCATGAAAAGATAGTCCTATACATTGTGCCAAAACAGTAGTCATTCTCTGGAAGACCAAGCACAGTCCTCTGAATCGTTAAGGGTAAGAATTCATCTTAGTCTCTGGACCAACACTTACTGGTATTTTTATTTCTTTAGTTTTTCTTTACTTGGTGCATCTGTGAGTAAATGAATAACTTCAAACTTTCAAAGTTACAGTTTCATAGTCACATTGTCAACTTTACTAGCTTTAACTTCTCAGTAATTGGCCCCTAATTTTCCTTCCTTTTCAAATGACACCAGGTCTTTGAAAGTGTTAGTCACTCAGTCATGTCCGATCCTTTGTGACCCCATGGACTCTAGCCTGCCTCTGTCCATGGGATTCTCCAGGCAAGAATATTGGAATGGGTTGCCATCCCCTTCTCCAGACGATCTTCCCGACCCAGGGATCAAACCTGGGTCTCCTGCATTGCAGGCAGATTCTTTTACCTTTTGAGCCACCAGCTCTATTATCTATCTCTGTGTAACAAATTATTCTAGCACTTAGCAGCTTTAAATATCAACATTTTCATTACTACACAGTTTCTAGAGGTTGAGAACCAGGACACAGCTTAGTGGTGTCCCCTGGCTCAGAGTGTCTCATGAAGATGCAATCGAGGTGTGAACTGGGACTCTAGACACCTCAAGGCTCAAATGGGAGAGGATCTGCTTCCAGGCTCTCTCCTATGGAGCCCGACAGGCCTCAGATCCCACTGATGGTTGACTAGACGTATCAGTTCTTTGTCATGTAGGCCTTTTTATGGAGCTACTCAGAAGCTGGCATCTGCCTGGTGGCTGCCCTTGGTTCCTTACCACATGGGGCTGCTTCACAGAGCCTCTCCCAACATGACACCTTGCTTCATCAGAGAGAAAGCAAGGAAAGCCAGAGCAAGCAATCAGTCTTTAGTAATCTAATCTAAGAAATGACATCCCTTCACTGCTGCTGTATTTTTTTTTTTTTTTCTTTTTTGTTAGAAGCAAGTCCTTAGGTGCAGGGGAGGGGATTAGACAAGGGGTATATACCAGAAGGTAGAAATTATTGAGAATCATTTGAGAAGCTGCTCTCCACAACTGCTTTAAAGAGAGCTCTTTTCCTAGCTAGTCTAATCTATCTTGTATCTTAGCTTCAAAGTCAGCTCTACCCAGGGTAAGAATGTAGGTGAGTCCAGTGTCACCCAACTAGAAAGTAGAAGAACTAGAATCCATGTCTCCTAAGTTTCTGATTCATCTTCTGTTTTCCTTTGTAGATAATACTTAGTTAGGACTCCAGCAAACACACATAGATGCCAAGCAAAATCATTTTGACTTTAAAAAACAGGTAATAGCAAGAGAGTGCTATGACAGAGGTGATTTTAAAGAAAGATTAGTGAGAAGAGCCAAAAGAATCTTGAAAAGGAAGAATAAAGCTGGAGGGCTCACGTTGCCTGATTTCAAGTTATATTTTTAATACAAAGTTGTAGTAAGCAAAACACAACAGACACAAAGATACTAGGTACTAGCACAATAGGTACTAGCCTAATAACAGACACGTAGATCAGTGGAGGTGGCTCAGACAGTAAAGAATCTGCCTGCAAAGCAGGAGAACCAGGTCAATGGAACAAATTTGGGAGCCCAGATATTAACCCCCCCCCACATATGGACAATTAATCTATGACAAAGGAGTAAAGGATATACAGTGGAGAAAGGACAATTTCTTCAATAAACGGTGTTGGGAAAACTGGACAGCTACATGTAAAAGAACAAACATTTAACTCGTAATGGATTAAAGATTTGAATGTAGGACCTGAAGACATAAAATTCCTAGAAGAAAACATGGGCAATAAGAAAATGTCAGCCTTAGTGATGTTTCTGTGGATCTGATTCCCAAGGCAAGGGAAACAAAAGCAAAAATAAACAGATTAAATTACATCAAACTAAAAAGTCTCTCTACACAGTGAAAACAATCACCAAAAGGAAAAGATAACCTACTGAATGGAAGAAGATATTTACAAATCATGTATTCATTGAGGGGTTAATATCCAATATATATAAAGAGCTCATACAACTCAATAACAAAAACCAAACAACTCAATTAAAAAACAGGCAGAGACTCTGAATAGACATTTTTCCAAAAAAGACATACAGATGCCCAACAGACACATGGAAAGAGCCTCAACATCATTGGTCAACAGGAAAATGATCATTTCCGTTGGTTATTTGCATCAAACCACAATGAGATACCACTTCACACCTGTCAGAATGGCTATTATAAAAAGGACAGCAAATAACAAGTATTGGCATGGATGTGCACTGTTGGTGGGAAGGTGAATTGGTATAGCCACCATGGAGAACTGTATGGATGTTCCTCAAAAAATTAAAAATAGAACTACCATATGATCCAGCAGCTTTCCTCCTGTGTATTTATCTGAAGAAAAGCAAAACACTAATTTGAAAAGACATGCACACCCTGATGTTCACGGCCACATTATTTACAATAGCCAAGATATTAAAACAACCTAAATACCCACTGATAGATGAATGGATAAAGAAGATAAATAGAAAAGAAAAGAATATTACTCAGTCATAAAAAAAGGGACATCTTGCCATTTGTGACAATATAGATGGATTTTGATGGTATTATGGTAAGTGAAATAAGTCAAACAGAGAAAGACAAATACTGTATGAGTTCACTTATATGGGAATGTAAAAAAATAAAGTAAATGAACAAACATAACTAAACAGATACAGAGTCATAGATATAGAGAACAAACAGGTGGTTGCCCTAGGGTGGGAAGAGGAGAAAAACAGGTGGAGAGATTAAGAGACAAATTTTCAGTTATAAGTCACAGGAATATATTATATAGCTTAAGGGATATGGCCATTAATGCCATAATAATTTTTTATGAGGACAGATGGTTACCAGACAATGTGGTGATCATTTCACAGTGTATTTAAATGTGGAATCACTATGTTGTACACCTGAAACTAATAATGTACATAAGGTATTTTTCAATAAAAAAGGAAAGATTAGCATGATGAGTGTAAAATAGATTGCAGAAAGAAAGACTGCAAATTACAATAAATTACTATTTATTTACAATTAGTGATGTTAATGGTTTTATACTTTGTTATTGTGAAAACACTTCATGTGTTTTCATAAGTCCTAATAAGATTGTCTTTGAAGGAATTATTTAGGCTAAAAATATATCAAGTAAAATACTACATTAGAAGGTCTATCACCAAATTTTATAACAAATGTTTTCACATGTGTACATTGTTATTTCCAGTGAATTTTCTGAGATAATATTTTCTAAGAGAGGAAACTCCTGGGAAAGTCAGGACTTGAAAACTGAGAAGAAATTGTAGTCAATAAAAAGCACTGCTCTGTTAAGCCTCCACCTCCAGCCATGACAACATACATTTGCATTTAAATGAGTAGTATGGGGTGGCAAAGTCCATCAATATCCATCAATATTCCCTCTTGCCGCCTTCTTTCAGTAGTCAATTTTGTGCTGGGCACACAGCCTAGTGAAGACTAATTTCAGCCTCTGGAACAGTCAGATGCACCATTAAGACTAAGTTCGGCCCAATGGGATATGAGTGGTAATGACGTAAGTCATTCCTAGTTGTGTCCTTAAAGGGAAAGGTATGTGCTCCCCTCCCTCCACTGTATTCCTCCCCTTCCGAGTATTTGGTATGCAGATGTGATGACAGGAGCTGGGAGTAGTCAGAGATGAACACTCCCATAACAGCCTTGGATCATCTACCTTCGGAAATTTCCATGATCAAGTTCTTTCTTGCGTAAGCCACTAAGCTTTGAAGTCCCTGTATTAGAACAGTTTATACTATAACTTAGCCACTGCAAGAACATTCTCATCTTTCCTTTAACTTGGTTCTCTACCCAAAGAAATAACAGACAGGTGCCTAGGCAATAGTGATAAGGAAAAGGGATGTTATCAGTCCATATTAAATTCTTTTCATCATCTCCTATTACCTGTGAAGCTGCCAGAATCCAAATGACAGCAAACCCCAAATTTTTATGTACCTTAACTCGCCCTCCTTATTTGCCAGGAGTTAGACAAACAATAGTATATAAGCTCAGCTTTGCTAATGAACCAAGGGCGATTTTAAGTTTCCCTCTTTCAAGTTTGACCAGGTTCAGGGACTAAAGACCCATTCAGCTTTGTGCTGATAAATTTAACCACAAACTCTATAGGGGATAACAAGCCATGATTAATAAGGTTTAGCGATTTCCATGGTATAAATACTCCCACCATGGCTGACTTCAAGCTAGCAATATGACGTCACTAAATGTAAAGTCCAGAGGAAAAGTTGACACATTGCACAGTTGAACCTTGCAAGCTAATACTAGCCAGTTTCAGAACTTTGGGATCTATCCATCTATGACCCCAGCCTGAGACTGCTTCTGATTTCCTTTCCTGGTTACACTCTGAAGAAGGATGCTACATTTACAGTGATGTGCAGCGGAAACAGTAAAAACAGTGTCGGGGTGGCTCTGAGGATCTCTGAACTGCAGTTGGGGCTTCTCCTTCATCGGATCTATGATGCTCCTGCAGTAACACTTCATCCTTTTGGTTCAAGGCAGTGGTTGGCAAACATGAGTTCACACTGGAAACCCGGGGGAGTTCTAGAAACTAGCAATGCCTGGCTTCCAGCCTCAGAGATTCTGATTCAACTGATCTGGATTGGGAACATTAAAAGCAGATGATTTTAACCAGCGACCAAAGTTGAGAACCACTGGTTTAAAGTAACTGACCTCTTATGTACGTGACAAAGGGTTAGTAATATTTTTACTTTTCACATAAAGAGGAAAAGTCAACTTACATGACTCACAAAAAGGGAAGAAGTCAAAGGTGAGGCCAGGGCCATGTCCTTAGTGAAGGAAAGGCTGAGAAGAGGTCTGTGTTCTGCCTCCTAGTAGGTCCTGGAAAGAACCTTAAATACTACTTTTCTGAACCCTTAAAAAAAACACTAGTGAGCCTTCCTTTTTAGTTAGGAATTTAAGTAAGCACAGGAAATGCTGAAATCCTAGGAAATTGTCATAAATCATTTAATCAACTCTTCTGTGTTTTGAATCTATACAAACTGGTATTAGTTGTGAAATCTCATTCAATTTCTTTCCATCTGTTTTAGATTTGCATTTATTCTTAGAAGCATATGAGACATTTATTCAAAAATCAGCAATTAGGTCATGTATGTTTTGACCATTAACATCTGAAGTTGTGATTAGAGTTTTACAGATTGATAAAATAGCTAGTTTAGTAGTGAGTCATTTTCACACAGTACTATTTTAGTTAATAATCCATTTAAGTCTGTATATAAACACATAGATGATACAACTGAGACAATGAAGATGTGCTGAGTCCAGCATGTCACTGGAGGGGCAGCACGAGATGGAGAATGACAGAGGAAGGAAGCTTGAGCGCTAAGCTTGATGTGGCTCAAGCCTGATGCAATTTCCTAATCCATCAACATGAAGACAGGGTGAATTTAGCTCTTCACCTTTAATATTTTGATAAGGCATCCTGAGACTGAAACCATCAATGGTGTCAGTGAACCAAATAGGTTTGAAGAACAAGAGGGTTTTTTCCCCCCAAGTTTCACAGACATTGACAAACTCTGAGAATGAAATGTATATTTCTGGATTCTTTTTTTTTTCTGAGTTTATTTTCCTTTTAAATCATATGTTGCAAATATATTTTATCTCGAGATCCAGTCCTACTTGACCAATAGTGGCCACCCTAAGCACCAAGATGAGGTTTCTGAAGCCACGTCCAAGGCTGGTGGAGTTAAGAGTGCCATGACTGATAAGTGGTGATTGCCTTGGGTCTGAAGAGGGTGAAACGGCAATAGCTGTGCCCATGTCCCATCCCTGTTCCTGGTCTTTTCATTAACACCAGTGTGTCCTTCATCTCCCATTAGGTACTTTTGAAGTGAAATGAATGCTGGGATTCTATATTTCCCCACTTTTCACCAAGAAAATTTAGTTCATTGTTAAAGTGGCAATATTACCAAAATATTTAGCTTTTGAGTCTTTGATAAGCAGCTTCAATTTTAGTTATATCTTTTTTTTTTAATTGAACTGCAGTTGATTTACAATGTCTCAGGTATATGCAAAGTGATTCACCATTACAGATATATATTCTTTTCAGATTCTTTTCCATTATAGGTTATTACGAGATATTCAATACAGTTGCCTGCGCTATACAGTAGGTCCTTGGTGTTTACCTATTTTACATATAATAGTGTATATCTGTTAATTCCAAATCTTTATAATGACCTAACAATCATCAGTTGACTCACTTAAACAATTAATCTATTTAAAGGGGAAAATTTTTTGTGTTCAACCTTGTTTTGGCAAAACAAAAAATGCTTTTTGATTCTTTGACTTTTAAGCCAGTTCCATTAGACACAGTCTAAAAGAGAAAAGAAATCGTGACCTTCCTGCTATTCCACCTCCTTAGGTTTGGATGGCTGTGCTTTTCTCTTCAGGTCATGTGACACCACAGCATGATCTGACAAGTAATTAACTACTTTAGAAGTTACTCCAGCATACACTTTGAAGCAGAAGCAATTCTATCCCTAATAGTTGCCTGGCAGATTGATTCTTCCTTCTGGCTCTTAAAACTCTGTGTAGTAATTGCCCCAGAATTTAAAAATTATCTGGGGAATTCCTTGTTTCACATTTAGGGTACAAATAGCTAGTGACATTCTGTAACGTGTTTGTGAAGGGATGGAGAATCACTGTATGGATAAGAAAGCTCTCTCTTTTTACTACAAAGACCTGGAAAACCCTTATTTGACCAGACTGTAGAACTGAGTTTCAAAATTAGTAAACTGATAACATGTCGGAATATGTGTTTCTCAAGAGCTGTCTCTACAGGACCCATCTTCTCAGAGTGAATGCTCTCACACTCAGGCACTCTGGGTATGGATTTGCCTCCTTTAATGTTGGTTTTGATGGTGCTGTTAACTGTTTGCAAAACAGTGTCATGACAACTCTCTTCAGAGTTAACAATTTGGCCTATAAATTATCCACTTATTTTTTTGATCAAAAGATTGTCCTTTGACACTGCTCTCCTATCCCTCCCTTTTATGTTTGTCTTCATTTGATCATTAGACCATGTTCTACACACTAAATTGCTAAATTCCCTGAGATTGAAGCGGGGGGGCAGGTTCCAGGTCCTCTTTCAATTTCTTCTATCTTCTCTAACTTTATATAGTCTCATGCTGCACTTGACATACAAAGAAACCCTCACTGAATAGTCCGTGAACCATCATGATAGCTGTGTGTAGTTTACACTGGTTATTTACACTCTGTCCCTTTTAAGAAACTGGGGATGGTTCAATTGGGATTTTCCACTATTATCATTTTCCCATCAATGAATATAAACCCCTGAATTCTCAAGGTGGGTTCAGTATCTTAATGGCTTGAAATAACTGAAAGTCACTGAACTAAGTTATTTTCAGACCAGAGATGTATCTCCAGTTTGGGGGTAATTAAAGGAATCAGTTGGAAAATAACATATTATTATCTTATAGCAAAGAGAAAATAGGAAACGTAGACCTTGCTCTCAGGTTGGTTGCAGTTTGTTTGGAGGAGATGAGAGCAATGTGAGAGAGAACATATGCACGTGAGGCTTTTGGTTGCTCAGTCCTCACAACTATATAAGTGAGAGGAGAATGATTCCTGAGGATTGGTTATGGGTGAAGGCATTAGGTGTGAAGCGAATTAAGTCAGGTGTTAAGAAGAACAAGTTTTGGAAAGGCAGGAGGGAGAAGGCAGGCTTTTCCAGTAAGGTGTCAACAGGGACACACACACTAAAAAAGTAACCAGTGTGGCCCACGAAGCGGAGAACCATAGGAATTACACAAACTCAGCAGGGAGGGGTCCAGTGATGGCAGACCTTTAAAGCTACATTGAGAGGCTTGTGGCTAATGTGATAGAAAATAAGGAGCTACTGAAGAATTCTGACCTGAGAAGTGACATTACAGGTGCTTCCCTGGTGGCTCAGTGGTAAAGAATCCACCTGCCAATGCAGGAGATGCGAGTTCGACCCCTGGGTTGGGAAGATCCCTTGGAGAAGGGAAATGGCAACCCACTCCAGTAGTCTTGCCTGGGAAATCCCATGGACATAGGAGCCTGGTGGGCTACAGTCCATGGGGTCGCAAGAGAGTCAGAAATGACTTAGTGACTAAACAACAACAAAAAGTGACATTACAAAATGATGCTTTCAGACTCGATTTCTGCAGAGATACACAGGATGAAGACTAGCAACAGGGCAGCTGAAATGGCTTAGCAGGAAGGTAAAACGGGACATTCTGGCTACACTGGGGGCTGTGGGGACAGTGGCCAGATATATTTTGAAAGAAAATACAACCTATCTTGGTGTCTGGCTAGATGGAGGAAGTCAAAGGTAAATTTGCAGACAGGTAGATGAGAAGGGAGGGGGCTCCATGACAGAACCAGGGGAGTTAGAGGAGGAATTGTCTTTTAACAATTTGAAATGACAGTGAGCAGGGTAAGGAGGTAACACTGCAGGACACAACAGAGGAGGAGACTTGTTTCAAAACCTGAGTCTAAGTCATTTAACTTCACTAACAAGGAGAACAGTCCCTGACTCACATGGCTGTGAAGCTGATTAGCCATGGTAAGACTGTGGGAGTGTTCTGTGAAGTACTCTCCAATGTATCCAATGTATGCCTTTGGCATTTTATTCTATGTGAGTCTCCTTCCCCGCTACATGTGCTACTAAAGAGGAGGTAAAACTTCTGCTCATGAATTTCACTCCAGTATGTTTTTATATCACTTCTGGTGGAAGGGAGACTGGTTGGGAGGCCTGAGCAGTGAAATGGGTAAGAAACTGTAATGAGGATCTTAGTCCAGAGTATTTGATGGCATAAGATGAACCAAGCAGACTTAGACACTTTTTAGGGGGAAGAGATGACAGAACTTATTGACTGGATGTGGGAAATGAGTAAGAGGGGGTATTATAGGATGATGTCTAGGCTTTCAGTAGAGGCACCGGTATAGACTAAGGTTCAGATCATTGAGATGGAAAAGATGGGAGAAGGAAAGAGGTAACCAGGGAGGAATATCACAAATTTAGTTTTGGACATTGTAGTAGGCAAAATAATAGCCCCCAAAGATGTCCACACCCTAATTCCTTGTCAATATGTTACCTTCCATGTAAAAGGGACTTTGCAAATGTGATTTTGGTTTCTGAGATGAAATTATCCTGGACTGTCTAGGTGGGTCCAAGGTAATCACAGATCTCCTTTTAAGTGAAAGACAGAGGCAGGAAAGGTAAGAGTTGCAGTAATGTGATGTTAGAAAGATGGGAGCTCACTTTTAAGATGGAATAGGCTATAAGCCAAGGGATGCAGTTAGCCTCCACAAACTGGAAAAGGCAAGAAATGGATTCTCCCCTAGAGCTGCCAGAGTGAATGCAGCCCTGCTGAAACACTGATTTTAGCCCAGTGAAACCAGTGGTGGACTCCAGACCTCCAGAACTGTAAAATAATACATTTCTGTTGTTTGAAGCCACTAAGTTTGCAAAAGTCTTTTTACAGCAGCAATGGGAAACCAATACAGACACATTTGAATCTGAGATACATAAGAATCATCCCAGCAGAGATCTGAGGCAGTTTTATAGAGGGGTCTGGGATGTAATTATATTCTAATGACAGAAGCACGCTGGCTACGACGAACCGCGCAGAAGCGCGCCCGAGAGGAACTACCCACGCCCAAGGTCAGGGGCGGCAACCGAGAGCGCCAGGCTGCAACAGCCCAGGAGTGGACGAGAGGAGCTACCCCATGCCCGAGGTCAGGGGCGGTGGCCGTGAGGAGCTACCCCACGCCCGAGGTCAGGGGTGGCGGCCGAGAGGAGCAACTTCATGTCCAAGGAGCAGTGGCTGCGCTTTGCTGGAGCAGCTGTGAAGAGATACCCAATGTCCAAGTAAGACGGTAGGTGTTGCGAGAGGGCATCAGAGGGCAGACACACTGAAACCATAATCACAGAAAACTAGCCAATCTGATCACACAGACCACAGCCTGTCTAACTCAATGAAACTAAGCCATGCCCTGTGGGGCCACCCAAGATGGACAGGTATTGGTGGAGAGGTCTGACAAAATGTGGTCCACTGGAGAAGGGAATGGCAAACCACTTCAATATTCTTGCCTTGAGAACCCCATGAACAGTATGAAAAGGCAAAATGATAGGATAATGAAAGAGGAACTCCTCAGGTCAGTAGGTGCCCAATATGCTACAGGAGATTGGTGGAGAAATAACTCCAGAAAGAATGAAGAGATGGAGCCAAAGCAAAAACAATACCCAGTTGTGGGTGTGACTGGTGATAGAAGCAAGGTCCAATGCTGTAAAGAGCAATATTGCATAGGAACCTGGAATGTCAGGTCCATGAATCAAGGCAAATTGGAAGTGGTCAGCCAGCCAAGAGAGTGAATGTCGACATTCTAGGAATCAGCAAACTAAAATGGACTGGAATGGGTGAATTTAACTCAGGTGACCATTATATCTAATACTGTGGGCAGGAATCCCTCAGAAGAAATGGAGTAGCCATCATGGTCAACAAAACAGTCCAAAATGCAGTACTTGGATGCTATCTCGAAAATGATAGAATGATCTCTGTTCATTAGCACGGCAAACCATTCAATATCACGGTTATCCAAGCCTATGCCCCAACCAGTAATGCTGAAGAAGTTGAATAATTCTATGAAGACCTACAAGGCCTTTTACAACTAACACCCAAAAAAAGATGTCCTTTTCATTATAGGGGACTGGAATGCAAAAGTAGGAAGTCAAGAAACACCTGGAGTAACAGGCAAATTTGGCCTTGGAGTACGGAATGAAGCAGGGCAAAGGCTAATAGAGTTTTGCCAAGAGAACGCACTGGTCATAGCAAACACCCTCTTCCAACAACACAAGAGAAAACTCTACACATGGACATCACCAGATGGTCAACACTGAAATCAGATTGATTACGTTCTTTGCAGCCAAAGATGGAGAAGTTCTATACAGTCAGCAAAAACAAGACCAGGAGCTGACTATGGCTGAGATCATGAACTCCTTATTGCCAAATTCAGACTTAAATTGAAGAAAGTAGGGAAAACCACTAGATCATTCAGGTATGACCTAAGTCATATCCCTTATGATTATACAGTGGAAGTGACAAATAGATTTAAGGGACTAGATCTAGAGATATGGACAGAGGTTCATGACATTGTACAAGAGACAGGGATCAAGACCATCCCCATGGAAAAGAAATGCAAAAAAGCAAAATGGCTGTCTGAGGAGGTCTTACAAATAGCTGTGAAAAGAAGAGAAGTGAAAAGCAAAGGAGAAAAGGAAAGATATAAGTATTTGAATGCAGAGTTCCAAAGAATAGCAAGGAGAGATAAGAAAGCCTTCCTCAGCGATCAATGCAAAGAAACAGAGGAAAACAACAGAATGGGAAAGACTAGAGATCTCTTCAAGAAAATTAGAGATACCAAGGGAACATTTCATGCAAAGATGGGCTCGATAAAGGACAGAAATGGTATGGACCTCACAGAAGCAGAAAATATTAAGAAGAGGTAGCAAGAATACACAGAAGAACTGTACAAGAAAGATCTTCATGACCCAGAAAATCATGATGGTGTGATCACTCACTCACCTAGAGCCAGAAATCCTGGAATGTGAAGTCAAGTGGGCCTTAGAAAGCATCACTATGAACAAAGCTAGTGGAGCTGATGGAATTCCAGTTGAGCTATTTCAAATCCTGAAAGATGATGCTGTGAAAGTGCTGCACTCAATATGCCAGCAAATTTGGAAAACTCAGCAGTGGCCACAGGACTGGAAAGGGCAGTTTTCATTCCAATCCCAAAGAAAGGCAATGCCAAAGAATGCTCAAACTACCACACAATTGCACTCATCTCACACGCTAGGAAAGTAATGCTCAAAATTCTCCAAGCCAGGCTTCAGCAATACATGAACCGTGAACTTCCAGATGTTCAAGCTGGTTTTAGAAAAGGCAGAGGAACCAGAGATCAAATTGCCAACATCTGCTGGATCATGGAAAAAGCAAGAGAGTTCCACAAAAGCATCTATTTCTGCTTTATTGACTATGCCAAAGCCTTTGACTGTGTGGATCACAATCAACTGTGGAAAATTCTAAAAGAGATGGGAATACCAGACCACCTGACCTGCCTCTTGAGAAACTTACATGCAGGTCAGGAAGCAACAGTTAGAACTGGACATGGAACAACAGACTGGTTCCAAATAGGAAAATGAGTACGTCAAGGCTGTATATTGTCACCCTGCTTATTTAACTTTTATGCAGAGTGCATCATGAGAAATGCTGGGCTGGAGGAAGCACAAGCTGGAATCAAGATTGCTGAGAGAAATATCAACAACCTCGGATATGCAGATGACACCACCCTTATGGCAGAAAGTGAAGAGGAACTAAAAAGCCTCTTGATGAAAGTGAAAGAGGAGAGTGAAAAAGTTGGCTTAAAGCTCAACATTCAGAAAACGAAGATCATGGCATCTGGTCCCATCACTTCATGGGAAATAGATGGGGAAACAGTGGAAACAGTGTCAGACTTTATTTTGGGGGGCTCCAAAATCACTGCAGATGGTGACTGCAGCCATGAAATTAAAAGACTCTTTACTCCTTAGAAGCAAAGTTATGACCAACCTAGATAGCATATTCAAAAGCAGAGATATTACTTTGCCAACAAAGGTCCATCTAGTCAAGGCTATGGTTTTTCCAGTGGTCATGTATGGATGTGAGAGTTGGACTGTGAAGAAAGCTGAGCTCTGAAGATTGATGCTTTTGAACTGTGGTGTTGGAGAAGACTCTTGAGAGACCCTTGGACTGCAAGGAGATCAAACCAGTCCATCCTAAAGGAGACCAGTCCTGGGTGTTCATTGGAAGGACTGATGCTAAGGTTGAAACTCCAATACTTTGGCCACCTTATGCAAAGAGTTGACCTATTTGAAATGACCCTGATGCTGGGAGGAAATGGGGGCAGGAGGAGAAGGGGACGACAGAGGATGAGATGGCTGGATGGCATCACCGACTCGATGCACATGCGTTTGGGTGAACTCCAGGAGTTGGTGATGGACAGGGAGGCCTGGCGTGCTGCAGTTCATGGGGTGGCAAAGAGTCGGACACAACTGAGCGACTGAACTGAATTGAGCATATATATATACATATATATATATGCATGGCATATATACTATATATATAGTATTTTAACATCTCTGAAATCAGTGTATTCTTATAACTGATCATATAATTGTTAATGACAGGCAACATGCCTATGCATGTGCAGGTAGCCAGACTGGACAAATGTGACCCCTGAATATTTCAGTCAACAAAACACAAGAACTATTTGAGAAAGGTCTGAAATCTAGTTGTTGTCTGGATGTTTTCTGTTAACACATTTTGATAAGATCAAGAAAGGGCCAACGTCAAAACTTTCAGAATCTTACACTAGAATCTTTCTCCTATATTAGTAGAGAATTCTCTTAAGTAATGCTGATTCTCTTAAGTAATACCTTTGATGGATAGTAAACAAAGATAAACATGAATCTGAGTCAAAAAGTAGCTCCGAAGAATTGGTCTCTGAAAAATCTCAAATATTTAATACATTAAGCAGTACATATGCTTTTAATATTTCCTTTTAATACATGCACAAAGGTCTAGGAGATATTTTTCTAAAGTTATGAAATAAAAATTTTAAGTGGTAAGGAAGTTTCATGTCAATGTAATTAACATGTTTTACTTTCACCACTCATAAAATAACAGTGAACCTTACAATTGAATGGTGCCTTAAACTTGACAATCTTCATTACCATGGAGATGAATGTGATGATAGAAGATTCAAAGAGAGAATACAGAACAAGAAGAGAAGATCCAGGGAAAATCTCTCAGAAATATTAGTGCTGAGTAATGTGACATTATATAGAGTCATAAAAATACTTATATTCCTGGGCTTCCCTTGTGGCTCAGTTGGTAAAGAATCTGCCTATAATGTAGGAGACCCAGGTTCGATTCCTGGGTCAGGAAGATCCCCTGGAGAAGGAAATGGCAACCCACTCCAGTATTCTTGCCTGGAGAATCCCATGGACTGTAGCCTGCCAGGCTCCTCTGTCCATGGGGTTGCAAGAGTTGGTCACAACTTAGTGACTAAACCACCACCACCACCACCACCAATCACACTTGGGTAATTCCTTCCAAGAAAGTCATCCAAAAGAAGAAAAAGAGAATTACACTGGGTAGTATGAGATTACTTCCAAGAGGAAGTGAGGTGGGCCTGAATGACAGTCTCAGAAGCCAGACTGTGACCCTCAGTCCAAGCCCTCTGACACTGGCAAGCTCTCCATGCCTCATGCCAAA
This sequence comes from Bos indicus, assembly GCF_029378745.1. Classification (NCBI taxonomy): domain Eukaryota; kingdom Metazoa; phylum Chordata; class Mammalia; order Artiodactyla; family Bovidae; genus Bos; species Bos indicus. The sequence goes on from NC_091780.1 coordinate 44,623,073, forward strand.
TGAGAAACAGTCCATCATTATTCAGATCATAATAGGCTTGATGAACCAATGACCTTTGTGTCCTGGAACTCTCTTTTCCCTCTCCAAATAGGTATACAGGCCATCCTGACTACTCTGTGTAATCTCACATTTAGACTTACCAAAAGAGAGGAGACAATTAGATCAGTTTGATCTTTTCCAATATGGTGCCCAGATATTAGGCAGAGTCTCTTGTGGAGCTACTGTGGGCCTTTCTGACATGAGATGCCTGCCTTCTGGCCCAGGTACAGATCCCTGGTCCATTAGTATCTATAGGGATGGCAAAGTCACCTGGCTTAGAGTGTGACAACTTAGGAGGACAGATTTGTCTGCAGTTACTTTCCTCATAGTCAGGCTTATGGCCATAACAGGCACTTAGCATTTCATGGAGTATCCAGAACTACACAAATTGGAAAGGAAGGAATAGGTGTGCTTTTTATTACAGAAAAGAGAGAGGGATAGCAATAGAAATATCTAAAAGTAATGAAATGATTATTCAATTACTTTAGTACATTCACTCAACAGAGTTTTCTTCATATTTAGAAATATCAATTATGAATAACAAGAATAACAAGTAACAATATGGAAAAGGAAAAATACAACATTGAACAAAACTATCAGTGAAACATCATAAAAACATATATTTATATGGAAAATTATCCTAGTTGTTTAGGGAGTGGGATTGTAAGTGACCATTTTCTCTGTAATTTGATTTGTGAGGCATTATTATTTTATAACCAGAAGTAGAAAACATTATTTGAACAGTTATAGTTTATGAAATAAAGCCATAAATCCAGCATCATAAAAGATATACAATCTAGAGTTGCAAACTACTAAAAAATGAAATAATAGAAACTATATGACAAGTGACCAATAAAAGTCTGATCTAAATAAATGGTGCTTTAAAATGAACTCATAAAGACCCAAAGCAGAATGATCTATTTCCCTTAATATTTATTTCATAAGAAATAAATTTATTATCAATACAATAGTTCTTGCAAAAAGCAGAATAGATTTTTATGTAACTTCTACTTAATAATATTTTGACTTCTTCAAAGATCTCAAAGGATTTCTACATATAATAAGATTTCCTACACTGACAATTGAATAGTACACATATCAATCCCATTTTTACAGAGGAGGAATTGGTAAAGACATGTTCAAGATAATCCACTGCTCAAATATTCAAGTGAAAAAGTTGCTAATTTTTGTCCTGCTTAATTGATGATATCAAATACCCAGCATTCTGTACTCAACTGGCATCGCTGAATAATAATTTTCTAGCTAACTGAAGCCCATGTCTTTAGACATCAAGGACCCCTACTGCCACATTCAGGATTATTCCCTCTTATCAATGCATTACAATTTTCCCTGCCTCCTTAAACAGGATACATTGAACATAATTTAGCCTTTTAAAATCAAAGATTCTACTTATTAAAATTAATATCAAGACTTATATACTAATATTTTTTGCAATGGCTTTTTGGGTTTTTTAAATGTATAACAATTTTTATGGAAAAATGGCCCCAGATATAATTTTATCCTTTGAATTACTGAATCATTATTCCTGAATATTTTTATGTGTACACACACACACACACACACACACACATTCATATTCCATCCTGGTGAACCTGCCTATTTTCTCACTGCCCCTTTTTTTCTATTTGAAATATATATTTTTTTATTAAAGTATAATTGACTTACAATGTTTCAGGTGCACAGCAAGGTGATTCAGTTATACATATACACATATACTAACTGTATTTGAAATTATTTTCCATCATAGGTTATTCTAAGATATTGACTATAGTTCCCTATGTTACACAGTAAAACTTGTTGATTGTTGCGTATCTATTTTTTAACTAGAAATCTAGCATTCTATTCATACTAAGTCAAATAAGTGGAATCAAAATGTCAGAAATTTTTTAGTTAGGCAAAAATTCATAACTTTTCTAAAATACATATATTATACATATTTATAAATATGTATATAAAAGCTTTTCTACTACACTTGATAAAGGCTTGAGAAAGAATATCAAAAAAAAAAGAGAAGAGATGGAGAAATTGGAGAACATATACTAAATGAAATGGGAGCACTGAATATGAAATAGACAAAGTGAAACAAACTAGATAAAGGTAAAAAGGTCATCATATACTCCAGTTGTTTTTAGACATGACTGCTCATTAGAAACCTATCTGGAGCTCTGGAGAAAAAAAGCAATACCTGAGCATTTGCATTTTTCAAAAATTTCAAGATAATTTTGATATGCGTCAGATTTTAAAAAGTGATTACAGGCTTTTCTATTAGATCCTAGTTTGGGTGATATCCTGGTGGCTCAGACCATAAAGACTGTGCCTGCAATGCAGGAGACCTGGTTTCGATCCCTGGGTCAGGAAGATCCACTGGAGAAGGGAATGAAACCCACTGGAGAAGGGAATGAAACCCACTGGAGAAGGGAATGAAACCCACTGCTGTATTCTTGCCTGGAGAATTCCATGGACAGAGGATCCTGGTGGCTACAGTTCATGGGTCGCAAAGAGTTGGACATGACTGAGCAACTCATACTGGATACTTTGGTGATATAGGGTTCTATTATTCTTCCGTTGACCAATCATGATACAGCAGTATTAAGAGTTACAAAATCACAAGAGTAAAAGATATTTAGTAAGAGTTCACAATCAATAGCCAAACAAAAAATAAAAGACAATTACAATTATAAGCCATAATGGAAATATGATTAACTTAACAATATAAAATAATTACATACAATTTGGAGAGGTGTCAAGCAGAGTGCTGTGGTAAGTGGAAGTGCATACATGCACATGTTTTCATCCACCCGGCCAGTCTATGTCTTTTGGTTGGTGCATTTAATCCATTTACATTTAAGGTTATTATCAATATGTATGACCCTATCATCGTTTTCTTAATTTATTATTTATTCAGGTTTATTTTCTGTAGGTCTTTTCCTTCTCTTGTATTTCCTATCTAGAGAAGTTCCTTTAGCATTTGTTGTAAAGCTGGTTTCGTGGTACTGAATTCTCTTAACTTTAGCTTATCTGGAAAGCTTTTGATTTCTCCATCAAATCTGAAGGAGAGTCTTGCTGGGTATTCTTGGTTGTAGCTTCTTCCCTTTCATCACTTGAAATATATCATGCCATTCCCTTCTGGCTTGTGGAGTTTCTGTTGAGAAATCAACTGATAGCCTGATGCAAGTTCCCTTGTATGTTACTTGTCATTTTTCCCTTGTTGCTTTTAATATTTTACCTCTGTCTTTAATTTTTGTCCGTTTGATTACTATGTGTCTCAATAGGTTCCTTCTTGGATTTATCCTTCCTGGAACTCTGGACTTGGTTGACTCTGGACTTGGTTGACTATTTCTTTTCCCATGCTCAAGAAGTTTTCAGCTATTATCTCTTCAAATATTTTCTCAGGTCCTTTCTCCCTCTCTTCTCCTTCTGGGACCCCTATAATGTGAATGTTGGTGCATTTAATGTTGTCCCAGAGGTCTTATAGGCTGTCTTCATTTCTTTTGTTTCTTCTATATTCTGTTCTGTGGCAGTGATTTCCACCATTCTGTCCTGCAGGTCATTTATCTGCTCTTCTGCCTCAGTTATTCAGCTATTTATTCCTTCTAGTGTATTATCCATCTCTGTTTATCCTTTAATTCTTTTAGGTCTTTGGTAAGCATTTCTTGCATCTTCTCAATCTTTGCCTCCATTCTTTTCCAGAGATCCCCGATCATCTTCACTATCATTATTCTACTTTTTCTGGAAGGTTGCTCATCTTCACATCATTTAGTTGTTTATCTGGGGTTTTAGCTTGTCCTTTCATCTGGAATATAACTTTCTGCTTTTTTATCATGACTAACTTTCTGAATATGGTTTTTGTTTTAGCTGCTGTGAGACTCGGCTTCTTCTTGCTTCTTGTCTGCCCTCTGATGGAGGAGGCTAAGAGGCTCATGTAAGCCTCTTGATGGGAGGGACTGGTGACTGGAAAAACTGGGTTTTGCTCTGGTGTGCAGGGCCTTTGCATTATCGCTGAGGAAGGCTTTCTTATCTCTCCTTGCTATTCTTTGGAACTCTACATTCAGATGCTTATATCTTTCCTTTTCTCCTTTGCTTTTCACTTCTCTTCTTTTCACAGCTATTTGTAAGGCCTCCTCAGACAGCCATTTTGCTTTTTTGCATTTCTTTTCCATGGGGATGGTCTTGATCCCTGTCCCCTGTACAGTATCATGAACCTCCATCCATATCTCCAGACCTAGTCCCTTAAATCTATTTCTCACTTCCACTGTATAATCATAAGGGATATGACTTAGGTCATACCTGAATGGTCTAGTGGTTTTCCCTACTTTCTTCAATTTAAGTCTGAATTTGGCAATAAGGAGTTCATGATCTCAGCCACAGTCAGCTCCTGGTCTCGTTTTTGCTGACTGTATAGAGCTTCTCCATCTTTGGCTGCAAAGATTATAATCAATCTGATTTCAGTGTTGACCATCTGCTGTTGTCCATGTGTAGAGTTTTCTCTTGTGTTGTTGGAAGAGGGTGTTTGCTATGATCAGTGCATTTTCTTGGCAAAACTCCATTAGCCTTTGCCCTGCTTCATTCCGTACTCCAAGGCCAAATTTGCCTGTTACTCCAGGTGTTTCTTGACTTCCTACTTTTGCATTCCATCAATGCAAAGAAATAGAGGAAAACAACAGAATGGGATAGACTAGAGATCTCTTCAAGAAAATTAGAGATACCAAGGGAACATTTCATGCAAAGATGGGCTCGATAAAGGACAGAAATGGTATGGACCTCACAGAAGCAGAAGATATTAAGAAGAGGTGGTAAGAATACACAGAAGAACTGTACAAGAAAGATCTTCAAGACCCAGAAAATCACGATGGTGTGATCACTCACTCACCTAGAGCCAGAAATCCTGGAATGTGAAGTCAAGTGGGCCTTAGAAAGCATCACTATGAACAAAGCTAGTGGAGGTGATGGAATTCCAGTTGAGCTATTTCAAATCCTGAAAGATGATGCTGTGAAAGTGCTGCACTCAATATGCCAGCAAATTTGGAAAACTCAGCAGTGGCCACAGGACTGGAAAAGGTCAGTTTTCATTCCAATCCCAAAGAAAGGCAATGCCAAAGAATGCTCAAACTACCACACAATTGCACTCATCTCACACGCTAGGAAAGTAATGCTCAAAATTCTCCAAGCCAGGCTTCAGCAATACATGAACCGTGAACTTCCTGATGTTCAAGCTGGTTTTAGAAAAGGCAGAGGAACCAGAGATCAAATTGCCAACATCTGCTGGATCATGGAAAAAGCAAGAGAGTTCCACAAAAGCATCTATTTCTGCTTTATTGACTATGCCAAAGCCTTTGACTGTGTGGATCACAATCAACTGTGGAAAATTCTGAAAGAGATGGGAATACCAGACCACCTGACCTGCCTCTTGAGAAATTTGTATGCAGGTCAGGAAACAACAGTTAGAACTGGACATGGAACAACAGACTGGTTCCAAATAGGAAAAGGAGTTCGTCAAGGCTATATATTGTCACCCTGTTTATTTAACTTCTATGCAGAGTACATCATGAGAAACGCTGGACTGGAAGAAACACAAGCTGGAATCAAGATTGCCGGGAGAAATATCAATAACCTCAGATATGCAGATGACACCACCCTTATGGCAGAAAGTGAAGAGGAACTAAAAAGCCTCTTGATGAAAGTGAAAGTGGAGAGTGAAAAAGTTGGCTTAAAGCTCAACATTCAGAAAACGAAGATCATGGCATCTGGTCCCATCACTTCATGGGAAATAGATGGGGAAACAGTGGAAACAGTGTCAGACTTTATTTTGGGGGGCTCCAAAATCACTGCAGATGGTGACTGCAGCCATGAAATTAAAAGACTCTTTACTCCTTAGAAGCAAAGTTATGACCAACCTAGATAGCATATTCAAAAGCAGAGATATTACTTTGCCAACAAAGGTCTGTCTAGTCAAGGCTATGGTTTTTCCAGTGGTCATGTATGGATGTGAGAGTTGGACTGTGAAGAAAGCTGAGCACCGAGGAATTGATGCTTTTGAACTGTGGTGTTGAAGAAGACTCTTGAGAGACCCTTGGACTGCAAGGAGATCCAACCAGTCCATTCTAAAGGAGATCAGTCCTGGGATTTCTTTGGAAGGACTGATGCTGAAGCTGAAACTCCAGTACTTTGGCCACCTCATACAAAGAGTTGACTCATTGGAAAAGACCCTGACGCTGGGAGGGATTGGGGGAAGGAGGAGAAGGGGATGACAGAGGATGAGATGGCTGGATGGCATCACCGACTCGATTGACATGAGTTTGAGTAAACTCCGGGAGGTGGTGATGGACAGGGAGGCCTGACGTGCTGCAATTCATGGGGTCGCAAAGAGTGGGACAGGGCTGAGTGGCTGAACTGAACTGCAGGGCCTTGCTCAGAAAAGCTTTAATCCAATTATCTGCTAATGGGTGGGGTTGTATTCCCTCCCTGGTAGTTGTTTGGCCTCAGGTGAATGGCCCTGGGTCTATGGTAGGGCTAATGAGGAACTCCCTCTATGGTAAAGTTAATAGCGAACTCCAAGAGGGTTTACGCCAAAGGGGACCTTCCAGTGCCCCTGTCCCTGAGGTTAGCCCCTGCCACCCCACGCCTCCACAGAAGGGCCTCCAACACTAGCAGATAGTTTTGGTCAGTCTCTTGGGAGTCACTGCTCCTCTCATCTGGGTCTTGGTGCATGCAAAATTTTGTTTGTGCCCTCCAAGACCAGAATCTCTGTTTTCTCTCAGTTCTCTGGAAGACCTGTAATCAAATCCTGCTGGCCCTCAAGGCCAAATTCCCTGGAGATTCCCAGTCCCTTTGTCAGATCCTCAGGCTGGGAAGCCTAATGTGGGGCTCAGAACCTTCACAACATTGCAAGAACTTCTTTGGTATTATTGTTCTCCAGTCTGTGGGTCATCTACCTGGTGGGTATGGGATTTGATTTTACTGTGATTGCGCCCCTCCTACTGTGTTGCTGGGGCTTCTTCTTTGTCTTTGATTTGGGATATTTGGTGGGTTCCAGCATCCTCCTATCAGTGGTCCTCCTGGTTCAATAGCTAGTTGCAATTTTGGTGTTCTTACAGGGGGAGATAAGCACACAACCCTTTACTTTGCCATCTTGAAGCCCCTCCAGGTGATTTTAATGGGGAAAGCTGTGGTTTGTCATTCTCATTCCCTCCCCACCTAGGGCTGTAAATGTTTGGCACAGGGGTGGGCACATGACTAGAGTCTGGTCATTCAGTTCCTTCCTTGGACATTTAAAATTGAAAGAAAAGGAGGGAGGGTGGGAGAAAGATCAGTCTCTTATCAAGTGACCAGACCCATCAAATGAAAATTCCGAGATCTATTAAAGGTGATGTATCTGGCACAAGAACCTAAAGGCTGAGAAGGTAGAAGAAAGAATGTGGAGAGGCACAGATGGAACGTGGAGAGACCTGACAGCTTCCAAGAGCCTGGGTCTAGTGCCTTCCTGTGGTCCAGCTAAATCTCTGTCCCTGGGTTCTGTGAGGCACCCACGTATTCTAGGGTGACCTTCAGAATATTTAACAATGGCACAAGAAAACAAAAATCAGGACAAGGCCAGAGGCCAGTACAAAATCCTGGAATTCAGCTGTCATTCCAGGCATTACCCCTTTTGTTACAGAGCATAAAGTCCTGAGATAATTCCCAGGTGTCTGAGGCTGGGCAGAGACATGTGAGGGTCTCAAGGCATTTGACAATATAACTGGCATCTCCATGCAAGTGCAACCAGCTGACTATCAACTCTGTCTGTATCCTTATAAGAAATGCTGCTTTTGCACTATAGTGGTTTCTGTCACAACTTTAACTCTGAAAACCTATGATTTGTGCTGTGTCATGATTTGTCATCTATTTTGCTGACATAATTTGATGGTAACTTCAGAAAGTCTTAGGGCTTGAACAAACTTTGAAGTCATTTTGTCCAATTTCCAACCTAATGGGAAAATTCACTTTTCATCTAAATAATTTAGTACATGGTAGAAAAAACTTATGCCTTTCAACTGAATAAAAGCATAAGAAATATAACCCACAAATTAAATTTTTATATTGCAAGGTAATAGCTGTTTACTGTAGAAAATTTTTTAAAAATCTAGATGAAAAAAGCGTAAGATGGAACCCATCCCATCATTAATTTTTTAAAAATCCCTGTTAATACTTTTGTTTGTATATATCCCGATTTTATGCATTTATAGAATTTCTAATTTTTGCAAGACAAGTTTTACCTGGAAATCATCTTTTAGTTAATACAGTATGCTCCTTCTTTCCATAAAACCCAGATTTTTAGTCTCTCGTCTTGTGTTTCATTCCTTGGGTGTGTGAGCACTGGGGGAAGGGAGGAGGGCAGAGTTTCAGAGTTCTTTGAGGTACGAGGTTTACGTAGCTCTTTGCTCCCAGGGCAGCTCTCAGGAGAACAAGGTTGACCTTATTTCCAGGCAGAATTATTCATGTCACCACTTTTACTTTGGAAGCTGTTTAGCAAGTCACGTCTGACTGTATGAGAAAGGATGAATTTACACGTTCAGCAGCAGGTGCACCAAAGTCAACAAAGTCCATTATTTAATCCCCAATATTAGCTCCCAAGTTGAAAAATGGGAGGAAGACAAATGAGTCCTAGAACCTCATATATCATTGAGCTTCCTTTCTTCCAGTGGGAAGTAAAGTCTTTCCAAGTAAGAAAGGCTGTTTGCATTTAATCACTTAGACTTATATCCTAAGTATTTTTAAGGTGATGCAAATTGTTGGTGTAAAAGAGGACCTGCCAGACCAAGGGAAGAGGCTGGCCACCACGTGGGGACAAATCATCCACCGTGGAGCTGAAATGGAGATATCTGAGAATCCAAATGAAGAGGGCCCAAAGGAGGAGAAGGAACAGAGGAACAGAAGTGAAGTCATGTAAGGCTGGACAGATCTGTGCTCCAAGAAGCCAATTAAAGGCCACAGAAAGAAAACTACTGCCATTTTGGTCTGCATAAATAAAAATGCAATGTTAAAAAAAACACAATGGTCCACCTGAACTCCATATTCATCGTCCTCTGTTTGGATCAGGTTCTCAGATCTGGAAACCTCATTTGAAGAGAGAGATTGGCAAATGAGGACATATCCAACAACAAAATAAACCAGAGGCAAAAGGGCACCTGAGGAGGTTTTAAGGTAACAGGTATGGATTATTTGGAGAAAAGGCAGAAAGAAATGAATTACCCTCCTTAAAATTTGAAAGCACTTAAATGGTTATCATAAAGATAATATTTAGGAGTTTAGGGTCAATGTATTCACACTACTGGGCTTCCCTGGTGGCCCAGTAAAGCCACCCAGGGAAGGTGGCTTTTTGCATTTAATCACTTAGACTTATATCCTAAGTATTTTTTAAGGTGATGCAAATTGTTCGTGTAAAAGAGGACCTGCCAGACCAAGGGAAGAGGCTGGCCTTTTTTTCTTTACCTTCTTCTGTGGTAAAGAATCCACCTGGCAGTGCAGAAGATGTTGATTTGATCCCAAGTCAGGAAGATCCCCTGGAGAAGGGAATGCCAACCCACTCCAGTATTCTTCCCGGGAGAAGCCCATGGACAGAGGAGCCTGGCAAGAAACAGTCCAGCCGTAGGGTCACAATGAGTCAGACACGACTGAGCGACTACATTCACACACACTACTACACACAATTTTTCTTCTAAGTTATGAATTTTTACAATAAACATATCACTTCTGTAGTTGTATTAAAACCAATAAATACATAGAAAGAGGAAGAAGAAACAAAAGTCCAGATGATGGGAGTAGAGAGTGTGTGTGTATTTGTATACAGAAAGAAGAGTTTTCCTTCACTCTTAGTTTTTATCTTAAATTACAAAAGCAATACATGAACACATAACAAATAATTCAGATATAATTTCAATCATTCAACAGATAGCCACTGAATACCTGTTATGCACTTTTATTCTTCATAATTCTAGAGGACAGAACAAGTAGTAGTAGGTAGAGACATGGAGGTGGAAGGTGGCTCAGAATAAAAAAGAAGAGATATGTGTATATGTATAACTAATTCACTTTCTTGCACAGCAGAAACACAACATTGTGAAATGACTGTATGCAAATAAAAATTTTTTTAAAATATATTATCAGAACTGCCAACAACAGAATGGGTGGTTTTATACAAGCAAGAACTTCCATGTCATTGTATGTATTCAATCATGTATGTTACTGTGGAAATTCTTATACTGAAAGATAGATAATACATACATGACTTCCAAGATCCCTTCTGAGAATATATTATTTTCTAAATTAACATTAAAGATCAGGAGATAAGTCCTCACCAGCCATCAGCCATACAATATTGGGAAACTCAATTCCCTCCTGATAGTCCTTTCTAAAATAAAAGGAACAGCACTGACTTAAACTAACATAAACTTGACAGATGATATTTAGAGAATGTTTCAGAATGTTTCATGTTTAGTAGATAAATGTAGTCATTTTTTGTAAATTATCTAATGTAATTGTCAGGGCTATATCATCAACTATAATATTAAAATCCTTAATGAATTTCTGAAACTCAAACCAGAATTGCAAGTACTACTTAAAAAAAAAAAAAAACCTCTGGTTCTACATATGGGGCTCACTGCTCATCTATTATTTCCACACTTTCACAATATAGTTATGTCACAATATGACCTTCTATACACTGGCACTATTCATACCATGATTCAGAAATAATTTTAGAGATTTAGGCATTTTTTTAAAGTAAAAGAGAATAATAAAAGCCAAAATAAGATATCACTTTATATCCCCTAAGATGACTATAATCAAAAAGACACAATAAGAAATATTGGTGAGGATATGGAGAAACTAGAACCCTCATGCACTGCTTGTGGGAATGTGAAAAAATACAACCATTCTGAAAAAGTTTGGCAGTCCATCAAATGCTAAACATGGAGAGTTATCACATAACCCAGCAACTCCACTTGTAGGTACACACCCAAGAGAAATGAAAACTTATATCCACAGAAAAACTTGTCCATGAAAAAAAAAAACTTGTCCATAAACATTCATAGCAGCATTATTCATATAGCCAAGGAGTAGAAATAAATCAGATACCCATCAACAAATAAACAAAAATGTCGCATTCATACAGTAGAATATAGTTCAGCAACAAAAAGGAAAGAAGTATTGACGTGTGCTACAATGTAGACGAACTTCAAAAACATAACACTAAGTGAAGAAAGTCAACCACAAGAAAGTACTTATTGCATGATTCCATTTATGTGGCGTGTTCAAAATAGGTAAATTCATAGAAACAGAAAATAGATTAATGGTTGCCTAGGGCTGGGAGTCTGTGGGAGGGGACATAAGAGGGATTGCTAGTGGGAAAAGGGTTTCTTTGGGGGATTGTGAAATGTTCTAAAATTAATTGTGGTGATGATTACACAACTCTGAACATACTAAAATCCACCGCACTGTGTACTTTAAATGGGTGAATTTCATGTTATGTAAATTACATTTCAATAATCCTATTTTTAAAAAAAGAAATAAGTTAAACTTTCACAACTCCATTTCAGCTTCCCAAATTTCTCTGGCTGATATCTAACCTCCTGTAATATTTCCTATATATAGCTTCATAACTAAGACACCACTACAGAAATAGGATGTGGTCTTCCGGTACAATGTTCAGCTATGTGTCAGAGGTTTAAAACAAAGGCCAGAGGGTAGAACAACCTAGCAAACCAAATTTAGATCTTGTGAAAAAATATTGCATAAGTGAAATACTAGCTTCAGGGCCTCATGAGCTGATGGGACCCAGTTAAAATGACTGGAGATCAGAGCTCTGTGACACAGATCAAAAACTAACTAGAAAATAAAGCAGATGTTTCAGTGTTTCAAGGTGTGCATAGATGAAAAGCCTCTCAGACTGGAGTCAGTCTTAGAAAGATCAGAGGAGAATACAAGAGTAAATAAGTCACCAAATAACAAAACGAGAAACAAGACCACAAATTAAGACGTTCACCAAAGAAAAAGGTGTAGTGAATGAAAAACAATTTTTCCTTTTTTTCCCCTGCTTGCCTTGTCTTCTCAACAGGAATGAAAAATCCAAAGGGCAAGGTCCTTTTGAGTCCCTCCATGGCACTTTACACAGAATTCCTTCTTCCAGAGGGAATTCTAGTGACCGAAGGACCTGTTACCCACCTTGTGGGCACTCTCACAGCATCTCATCCCATAGCCCCTGTGTTCATCTGCTTCTGACACCTGGCTCCTCCATCTGTCAGATCTGCCGGGCTCTCTCGCAGCTTATGGTCCCCCACCATGCTGGTCCTTCTGCCTGAACACTCTGCCATGTTCTTTTCATAATCTTTTTTCATCCTTCAGGTCTCAGCTAAAATGTTATCTCCTCCAGGAGGCTCTCACCACTCCATATTAATTAAGTGGGTTCCCATGAGAGTCTGTCATCTCATCCAAGTTGACCTCATAGTAAACAACACTTCACAAATATTTATTCCATCCCTAGTTTTATACAAAGGTACTGTTTGAGGTGCTGAAGATATAGAATGTCCTAAACAAACAGCCAGTCAGTCATGTCCTACTCTTTGTGACTCTATGGACTGTAGCCCACCAGGATCCTTGGTCCATGGATTTTCCAGGCAAGAATACTGGAGAGGGTAGCCACTCCCTTCTCCAGGGGCTCTTCCTCACCTAGGAATCAAACTTGGGTCTCCTGCATTGCAGGCAGATTTTTTACTGTCTGAGCCACCAGGGAAGCCCCAAACAAATAGTAATTCAGTTCATATTTGTTGTTTCTTACACACTCTTTGTAAGCAAACTATAACCTCCTTGTAAGCAGGGACTGGCTAAAATGGCAGCATGATGTAGTGATCAAGTGCCTGAGAATTACAAGAGAATCCTGGCTCTCCTGCTTAACCAAATTATTTAACTGCTCTGAGCCTCAGTTTCCTCATCTGTAAAGAAGGCATAATAATAGTTGTTACAAGAACTAAACACATAGTAGAATTTAGTTACTTTGGTAACTATTGGAAAAATACTTGACCATACTATGCTCCAAAACATGTTTATCAAAGAAAAGTTTTTTGATGATTGGGCCAATACTGTACATGACAAACCAGTGGTTGTAGTTAAATGCATTAAACTATTTTGTCTGTGATTAAAATTATTTTTGTAACTGGGCTAATACATAATGAGAGAGTAGATCAGCAACAATAAAATGCCCCCTTTCATGCTTGAACACTTTGTTAAAAGAAATTCTTTGGTCTTAGATCCAATGTGACATTCTTGGTCAATTCCAAGCCAGTGGAAGAATTCTCTTTTGAATTGGCTAGAAATATTGTGGTTGTTTTCTACCAGAGAGGAGGTTCTGGGACTTTCCAGGAAGAAAGAACTATCAACTTCCGGCTTTGTCTACAATCTGACTTCCAATGTCACCTGAAAGAAACCACGTGTCTCTAGGAGCTGTTGGAAGGGTCACAGAGATTCCTCTGTACTTGTCATCTGCTTCTCCTATCCTCTTATCCTTCCTAGAGCCACAATTTTTATTAATAATTTGAAGTTTCCATCCATATAAAACCAAAATAGAGTTATAAAGAGGCTAACTACTAACCATTCTGGATGGCAATAACTTCTTCCTGTAAACATCAGCCAAACAAAAGTAAAAATGCAGTGCATCAGCCCCTGTATTCTATATGTACATACTTCTAGGAAAGACATAATAAAATGGAAGGAGGTGGACTAAAGTAATCCAAGCAATTGGGAGCTGCCGGCTGGTATTTACAATGATCTCGCTAAGTTCTGGCACTTTTAAAGGTTACAGAAAAGCAAAGTATTTTGTCACAGATTTGCCTTCAAGAAGTCTATAGTCTCTTTAGACTATAATCTCCATACGTGAAAACAGGAAAGACTTTATAAAGGAGTACAATATATGGTAGGCAGAATAATTAGCACCACCCCCAAAGATGTCCACGTCCTAATTTCAGGATCTGTGAATATATTAGGTTATGTAGCAAAAGGGAATTTAAAGTTGCAAACATAATTAAAATTGCAAATCCTCTGACCTTAAAATAGGGAGATTATTCTAGATTGTCCAATGTAATCACAAGGGTACTTTAAAGTGGAAGGAGGAGGCAGAAGAGTGTTAGAGAAAGATACATGATGATCAAAGTAGGGTCAGAGAGAAGCTGTTTTGCTTCTGGATTTGGAAATGAAGGGAGGGGAACATGAGTCAAGGAATGCAGGCAGCCTCTAGCTGTGAAATTACAGAAACAGATTCTCCTTGATAGAAGAAAATTTCACATATTAAGATGCGGGGAAGTCATTCTGGCTTATACATAATTTGACTTGAACTTTGTGCTAACTAGAACAACTTGTCTTATGGCTTGTCATACATGCATTGTACATCTGTTTCAACCATTAAAGAAAAGAATGCATTTAAAAATCAAAATAAAGTAAGTGTGATTCAGGCTTCAAAATGGGAGGTGGGTGGCCACTGTGGATGTGGCTTCAGACATGTTGTTCCTGCATCATTGAGAATTTGAAATTTCTGAACTGTATCAGCCTCGAGGACAGACTCAAAACATCTGCTAGTAGCATCCAGCCAGAACCTTATGGTCACAAGGTCATCCCTCGTAACTATGCAACCATTCTGGACACCAACAAGTCTTGCTTAACAAGCCCTCTTACTTCTTGCCAGCTTCAACTCTTAATTCTTGACAAACAGCTTATACAACTTTGTGGGTTTTGCCTAAATTAGCCTTCACCACTTTGGAGTCCAGCAGAACACAATTCAAGTGTTTTTGAATCTGTGTCTCCTAGCTATAGTCCTCAGTTGGACTCAAATAAACTTTCTTTTCTATTCCTATTAATAGATTGTTTATTGATTATTTCTGTCTACATCCTCCAGAGCTTTCAGGAGGAATGAAGCCCTGCCAACATTGCAGTTTTAGCCAAATAAGATCCTGTTGGACTTCTAACCTACAGAACTGCCAGATAATAAATGTGTGTTGTTTTAAGTCACTACGTTGTTTAAGCAACTGATTTGTTACAGTAGCAATCAGAAACTAGTATAACACATAATAATACTCTAAACTACTATTATTAGAAAATAATTTAGAAAGTGGAGAGACAGCAATGCTTATTAAAGTTACTAGGAAAAATGACTTTGAGTGACTGCGATTTGAGAATACTCTTTTCAGAATTTATAGGATGAAATGTAAAAGACAAAATCTGAGAAGGGATCTATGTTAGATCTATAAAATCAAAACAGGAGCTTTGGTTTGTATACTAAATCCCAGATTACTAGAACCAGAAAGTAATTCCTTGAAACTTGAAAGAAGTAGCTTTAAGATGGAGGGACAGATAGATATATGGATGAATGGAGACAGAGATAAAGGAAGAGAGAAAAGCAGAAAGATAAAGGGGAACTGCTGCTTTATGCAATATGAGACTTTCATCTTTAGAGGAAGCAGGGGCTGAAAGTATAAAAAGCTTTAAAACTTTCAGATAAATTCAGGGATACCAGATCCAAAAGGAGGTCAGGGAAACCAAGATGTTGGGGTGAAAGTCAAGCCTTTGTCATGTAGATAACTTGCTTCCCCCCCCTCCCCCACCACCTCAGTTACCAAAGCCTGTCAGAGATAGTTCCAGTTTCTAGCAGCTTAGAACTCACACATACGGCAATTTCCGTTCTTATCTCAGGTTTGAAGATTCCTTGGAAAATAACAAAGTTGGCTTCGGTGTTCCTCTCCCTCCCCACTATCATGTGTCTGTTTTTCTGGTCTAAAAACAGAAAACAAGAAAGGGCCTTGTGTGCTCTTTCAGAGACATACTTGAAAGCTTAGGTCTTGAGCAGCTGGAAGCATCCTTCCTAACTATGGGGGCGTACATAGTTGTCCTGCTTCACAGACACGCAATTACTCTCCTCCTACAGAAAGTCTTCTCCCCTTTTCAGATTCTATTCCCTATTTCCTACTAGAGGGCCTTTCTCTGAGCTATTGAGTAACATTCAATTCCCTGGGAGATACCAGACAATGAGGTGTGAGGGGACACCTAAGAAATATGCCAGGTCTAGCTGCTCTTGCCTCCTCCAGAACTACAGTCCACATTTGCATGGATAGAGTACATGGGATCAGTGGGGACCCACTGCAGCAGGAAACTGACCCTACCAGTCATGAGGCCTGACAGCGGGGCTTGGTGAGGTCATCACTGCATCTGCTCTTACACTTAAGGGATGAGACTCAGAGACCAGATGCTGAGCATTCCTCACCCGTTAGGACTCCTGGGGGAATATGTGATCATCTACTAAAAGCCTGCAAGTTCACTTAGGTCTTTAGACCAGTAAGGTTTGGGAACTGCGTACAGTGGATGCCTTCCAATCTGGAGTCCGTCAAGACTCAAAGAAAAAGAGAGCTTAAGCTACCAACCTCATCTATTTGCCTTCTTGTAAAATTGTCAGAGTGACTCCAAAACAGTTGTAACTCATTTCAAACCCAGGTGTGTACAAATCATGCTTCCTTTCAATGAATGACAAACTTCGAAATATTTTAGGTTCCCAGCAGTTGTTCAAAACCGATAAGGAATACAACCAACACACACAGCACTGAAATCAAACAATCTGATCATTACATGACTGTCTTATAAGGCAAATGTGCCTTTTTTCTGCCTTAAAGATATCTCTGGAGGTTTATAAAATTGGGGAGTGGAGGGCTTCTCTGTTCAACACGATGGGCTGTCACTCTTTCAGGAGGTAAACCTTATCAGCAGCAGAGGAAAATGTTGGAGCTAATTCAGGAGACATTTTAAGTAGACTATTTTACCAATGGAAGGCCAAAAGGGAAATAGGAAACAAATAATCATAAAATGAACTTTCTGCTGCTGGAATATAAGAGCTCCCTGGAAATTAACAATCTCTGCTCTGCTGTTCCACTGGTAGGGATTTCCAGTACTATTCAAAGAATTTTGTTCTTTCATCCCTGTCACACTTTTTGTTCTTTCCAATGTTTACTTCTATTATCACCCACCAATATATGAGGCAATTTTGTGCATAAGACCTTTCCTAAAGCTTGGCTCAGTTCTATTAACCTTTATGCGTAATTTATAGTTAAGGTCTAAATGGCACCGGTGCATGTAAATAGTGTCTTGTGGGCTCTGCCATCATGAGCAAAGTACTGTGCTTAAATGGCTCCAACACATTTGCTCAGAACATTGTGAAAGGAACTGCTGAGATCTCTGCAGGACATTATTTAGTGAAATTCTACAGAAGATTAACATTGCTTTGCAACAGACTTTTCTCTGTGTTAAGCCTAGAAGCATTCAAGGAAATCTGTGGAATCCAAGGCTTTGTCTTTCTTTCACATCAGTTTCTGAGCTGCTCATCTAAAAAGAAAAAAAGTCTGGAAGCCAGAAACCTCAGAGACTTTCTAATTTCCTTGGGATCTCTCATCAAAGATGAGTAGATTTGAGAAGTCTCTCTACATCTCAGGAGTGAGCACAAAGAAAGGAAAGCACCCTTGGCCAAGGTGCTGCCATGGAACAAACTTCTCACATTCTTCTTCAACCTTCCTTTCACTTTCTCTCATCCAAAAGCAGTCTGTATACCTCTATCCATTCCCAGATACCCATCCAGACTCACAGGAGGCCCTAGAGTGTCCAACTGGCCCAACCAATCTGCTGCTAAAGACCCCAGAAACTCGAGCAATTTCCTATCTGCTTCCTTCCTTTCATCCATCCATCCAGACTCATTTATATCCTATTGATCGCCTATATTTGTGAGGTCCTCCTAGATTCTGGGCAAGATGAATACAGCTCTTTTTCTCATGAAGTTTTATATCCAGGCTGGAAAGAGACACATTCAAAAGGTAATTTCACAAATAATTGATTGTAATTGGATAAGGACATTAGAAGAAAAGTACTGTGCAATGAGAGAATATAGGCCAGAGAGAGGTTTCTGGCCTAGTCTAGATGTGGAGGTGAGAGAGGCCAAGAAGAGCTTCTCTGAGGCAGTAACATTTGTGCAGATTTTTAAAGGATGAGCAGGAATTCATCAGGCAGATGGTGAGGGATGGAGCGTTGGCAGGAGGGCCGGGTGGGTGGGTGGGGTTAGAATCTAGGCAGCCAGATAAACATTTAGGAGCACCCTGATGTATGAATGACTGCAGAGGGCAGGGAGTATATTTGGAGAATGGCCAGCAGGGAAAGCAGAGCAGAAGATCAGACCAGATCTACCCTTGGAAGGGCTTAGGAAGACACAGTTGTCAGCTTAGCTTGTCCTCGAGCAGTCAAAATTCTGAACTCACACCTTCTTGGGGTTCTCAAGCTGGGTGAGCCCTAAACTCATCAGACCAGTATCCCTGAGGCCAGACACTAGGCCAAAGCCACAAATGATAAGCAGCCAACCAAGGGTATAAACCAAATGCAATGTGTTGACCTGGTTTGAACGCTTATTCAACTGAGTCACCTGCAAATAGACATCTGGGGACATTGAGGAAATAGACAGCTGACCCTTGAATAACACAGCCTTCCTTGAATTGTACCAGTCTGGTTATATGCAGATTTTTTGTCAATAAACATACCAAAAAAAAAAAAAGTTTGAAACATTATGTCTCTTGTAGTGAGGTAGTTAGCCTATTCTTACCTAAGCATAAGGTGAGTGATATTTAACACAATTAATAACGTGGGTTTTTTTCTTTTGCTGTTTCATAACGTTGCTTCCAAAGAACTGCATCACCGAACAGTGTGCCTCCCACTCTCTCTTTCCCTCTCTCTCTCTTTGGTTATTAAGGAAATTTGGTATCAGCCTATCATTATAGGTATGTATTTTGTTTGTTTTTTTTTAAGTTTGTGATACTGTATTATGCCTATGACTGTAATACTGTATGTCATAAAAATTTTTTAATAATTCATTCTTAGTTTATAGGCTAGGCTACAGTGAAGCAATCATAGCTAGTTTGCCATAAAGCGATCATACTGCTGCATCTTCATAATCAATGTATGTGAATAAATATGAATTTCTTGTTCACATTATCTTTTTACTTTTAATATTAGTGTTAGTAATACATATAACACCCACAGTGTTTTGTATCATATAAGACATCGCTGAAGTACGTACTTATAGATGATTCATCTTGTAAACAGACAATATAAATTTAGGGTATCAATAGATTCAGTACCTTACTATAAGTGTATTTCCTATTCCTTTCCTTAATGACATTTTCTTTTCTCTAGCTTACTATATTGTATACAGTATATAATACCTATAACATGAAAAATGTGTTAATTGTTTCCTGGTAAGGCTTCCAGTTAATAGTGGGTTACTAGAAGTTAAGCTTAGGAGGAGTTAAAACTTATACTTGAATTTTCCACTGCATAAGGGGGAGGGCAGTGACCCTAACCCCTGCATTATTCAAGGGTCAATTTGAATATTAGATGATATAAAGAAATTACTGTTAATTTGAAGATACAAAAATGGTATTATAGTTGAGTAAGAAAATGTCCCCTTTTTCCTAGTATATTAAGAGTAAATATCATGATGCTTATGATTTAAATTAATTTAGCAAAATTTTCAGTATATATGGAAAAATATTAGTAGTTATTCTGTTAGGTAATGTGTATATGGGAGCTGATACTATTCTTTTGTTTGAAAATGTCCATCATAAGTTAAAAATATGAAAAAGAAAAAAATACCATTAGTCATCAAGCTGGCTCAGTAGTACTATCCTGGGGAAAAGTCAGCTTCAAACTAACCATCTTACCAAAGGCAAAGGGCATGAATAAAGAACAAGCATTTTCCTTTTAAATATATTTTTTATGTTTGTTTATCAGTCTGTGAAAATTCAGTTCATACTAATAAAGCTCTTGAAAGTGAGAATAAGTACATATTTATTCAACCACAAAATTGATCACCTACATTGTAACTGTGATGACCCCCCCTTCCTTGTACAACCTGCCTGTGCTGGGTAAAGGATTCATTACCTAGAGTCTCTATCTAGCACAAAGCAGTCAAAAGATGATTTGCACTAATTGCTATATTAGAGAAATGCAAATCAAAACTAGAATGAGATATCATCTCACACCAGTCAGAACGACTATCATTAAAAGCCTACAAGTAACAAATGCTAGAGGGTGTGGAGAAAAGGGAACCTCCCTACACTATTGGTGGGAATATAAATTGGTGCAGCCATCATGGAAAACATTACGGAGGTTCCTCAGAAAACCATATGCGATATGATCCAGAAATCCTACTCCTGGATATACCCAGACAAAACAATAACTCAAAAAGATACACGGACCCTTATATTCATGGCAGCACTATTCACAATAGCCAAGACATGGAAGCAACCTAAATGTCCATCGACAGATGAATGGATAAAGAAGATATGGTATAATATACATAGGAATATTATTCAGTAATTAAAAAGAATGAAATAATGCCATTTGCAGCAACATGGATGGATCTAGAGATTATTATACTAAGCAAAGTAAGTCAGAGAAAGACAAATACCATACGATACCACTTACATGTGGAAGCTAAAATATGACACAGATGAACCCATCTATGAATCAGAAACAGACTCACAGACACAGAGAACAGACCTACGGTTGCCAAGGGGGAGTGGGGTGGAGCCAGGATGGACTGGAAGTTTGGGGTTAGCAGATGCAAACTATGATATGCAGAATGCATAAACAAATAAGGTCCTACTGAACAACACAGGGAACTATATTCAATATTTTGTGATAAACCATAATGGAAAAGAATATGAAAAAGAATATGTGTGTGTGTGTGTATCCAATTCACTTTGCTGTACAGCAGAAATTAATACAACACTGCAAATCAACTATACATGAAGAAACAGTTGATTGGTTTCAACTCTTGAAACCTAGTATTTATTCTCCATAATTAGTAGTTGCATCGATTTTACTGGGACATTCCCATGCCTCAGAGAACTAAAGTTAGGGGAGAGGATATTTGATTTGTACTCTTTTGTGATCTTGATGTCAACTGATTCTTTATTCCAAGACTAGCAAACAATTCGCTCACAATGGAAAAGGCTTGGATGGGACAGAACAGTAATGAAGCATGAAGTGCCCACAGACTCTAAAGATGAGGTCACCAACCTGCAAATGCAGACAGGGGAGCCTTAGAGCCCCAGGACCTTCAGGCCACAGGAACAGGGCTGCCAGATAAAATACAATCCAGATAAATAACATTTTTTTTTTAGTTGAAGCTCCAATACTTTGGCCACCTGATGTGAAGAGCCGACTCATTGGAAAAGACTGATACTGGGAAAAGTGAGAGTTAGTCGTACAGTTACGTCCAACTCTTTGCGATGGAACTCCCTGGGCAAGAGTACTGGAGTGGGTTGCCATTTCTTTCTCCAGGGGATATTCCCGACCCGGGGATTGAACCTGTGTCTCCTGCATTGCAGGCAAATTCTTTACCAACTGAGCTACTAGGGAAGATGCTGGGAAAGAATGAGGACAAAAGGAGAAGGGGGCAGAGAGGACAAGATGGTTAGATAGCACCACTGACTCAACGGACATAAGTTTGAGCAAACTCCTGGAGATAGCAAAGGGCATGGAAACCTGGCATGCTGCTAGTCACGGGGTCACAAAAAGTCCCACCTGACTTAGCCAGCCACTGAACAATAACAATGTCCTAATTATTGCATGGGGCATACTTATACTAAAAAATTATTATTGATCTGATATTCAAATTTACTAGGCATCCATATTTTTCTTCTTTTCTTCCTTCCTTTTTTTTCTTATTTTTTCTTTCCTTCCTCTCTCCTCCCTTTCCCTCCCCACCCTCTACCCCCTACTCCCATTTTCAAAATCTAAAAACCCTACAGAGGAATGGATGAAGGACAAATAAATGTACAGATGGGAAAAGCCAGATTGTAGGAAAGGAGAGAACAGTGCACCCAAATTATTCATTTCCCAAATGTTTCTGATCCATGAGGCAGGACACTGGGTTAAGGAATTTAGATGCAAGCCCTTGGGCCAGGGAGGAATGACTGAGGAATTGTGAGCAAAGAAGTGAGAACACGAGATTGTTATCTGTGGATAGTTCTCAAAGGAGACACTTTCCCTTATCACTTTCTGCCTGAACCTCTGGCTCTGTTCGTTAATATTTTAAGCATTAGTCAGAACCCACTGCATACCAGGCCCTATGGGAGATACAAAGATAAATAAGACACCTCAGCTGCCCTCAAAGAGTAACACTCTACTAGAAAGTACCAGAGAAGGCAATGGCACCCCACTCCAGTACTCTTGCCTGGAAAATCCCATGGATGGAGGAGCCTGGTAGGCTGCAGTCCATGGGGTCGCTAAGAGTCAGACACGACTGAGCGACTTCACTTTCACTTTTCACTTTCATGCATTGGAGAAGGAAATGGCAACCCACTCCAGTGTTCTTGCCTGGAGAATCCCAGGGGGAGCCTGGTGGGCTGCCGTCTATGGGGTTGCACAGAGTCAGACACGACTGAAGCGACTTAGCAGCAGCAGCAGAAAGTACAAAGGCTCCGGAATTGCCTTCTGGAAACAGATAACTGGGTTCAAACTCCAGCTTTGACAGGTACTAGGAATTTCTTTGCACCAATTACTTGAGCTTTCCCCTATCTGGGAATGGTAAGTGGATTTGTCTTAAAGACATGTCGTTTCATAATCATGAAATGAATTTAAAAGTTCTTAGACTAGTGTTTAGCACCTACAAAGTATATGTAAGTATTTGGTTTTAAAAACAAGCAACCCACAAGATACCAACTAAAAGGTTTTCTAAGACTGTGATGCAATCGCAGGAAAGAGAATACACGCCAGTATATAGGGAACAATAGGAGCAAAGATGCAGAGAATAAAGCATAAAGTGAATTTTCGGAATAGCAAGTAATTCTTAGTAAATGCTTAGAACTTTGGAGTCTGTTAAAAGGAGTCCTGAGAAACAAAACAGAAAGGAGAGATGGGGCTCCATTACAAAGGGCCTTGAATGACAGTCTAAAGAGTAGTGACTGTCCCACAGGCACCTGAAGACCACTGAAAGTGAGCAAGGGAGAAGCATGATATTGGGAAAGGGTTGTGCCACTGTGTATACTCCAGAGGAGCCTGAAGGCTGGGGACTTGATAAAATAAAGAATGCCTGTTTTTGAAGCAAGTATCAGATAGTGTGAGCAAAATGGTCCCTGCGCTCATGGAGGCTACAGCCCAGCAGAGGACCAAGATGTTACACAGATAGCCATACAAATAAGAGTTAAAAAGGAAAAGTACAGGGTTTTCAGCTCATAAGGATCTAAGGTAGGTGGAGGGGCGAGAACACTGTCCTGAAGCAGGAACATCCAGCCAAGATGTAAAGATGCACAGGAGGCAGCCAATTGGGAGTGCTGGAGAGAAAAGCTTGCCAGGCAGAGGAGTGGGACAAGCACAGGCTGGGGAGGGGGACAGGCCCTTCAGACATTCTGAAGAAGGCCAATGGAGGCAGAGCATCAAAGAGCAGGGAGAATGGGGCTTGAGATATGGGAGCATTGGGCAGGATTAAGTCACTTTCCACCCTGGCTACAATTGGTTGAGTTAGAAACCAACACTTGATCAAAAGAAAGCCTCCACTAGGCTCTCTGGGCCCCTGTGAGGTTGGCCTGGAGTGAGGCCAGACATCAAGTGCCTGAGTCAATCAGAGGTCCTCTCTGGCAGAGTTTGAACTTGGGACAGAGAATGAGAAAAAGACTTAGAAAGAGAGAAACGGTAACTGACAGATAAATACAATGCAGTTAAGTAGCAGCACAGAAATGAAGACATGGGCCAGGTAGACTTATTAAGGATCTTGGTCTTCCTCTCAAGAATAAACACTGGTGAGAAGTGATGGAAACCTGACCTAGGACCATGGAAGAAGAAATGAATTGGGGGGGGGGGGTGGGTGGCGGTGGCTTTAGAAATACAGCCACAAATCCTTTGGCATTTTCCCCTCAATTCACTTCCTGTTGAGTGTGGGTTGTACTTAGCAGTTTGCTTCTATTAATAACATATACAATAGGGCAAAACTAACACTGTATGACTTAGTAGATTGGGTTATAGAGAAACCTCAGCTTCTGAGTCTCCCTTTTCCCCCACTGCTACCATCACCTTCCCCATCCCTCTCCCTGCCCGTGGGGAGAAGCAAGTTGTTGTTTTAAGCACACCTATGGAAAGACCTAGGACTTCCCTGGTGGCTCAGATGGTAAAGCGTCTGTCTACAATCCGGGAGACCTGGGTTCGATCCCTGGGTCAGGAAGATTCCCTGGAGAAGGAAATGGCAACCCACTCCAGTACTCTTGCCTAGAAAATCCCATGGACGGAGGAGCCTGGTGCTGGCTACTGCCCATGGGGTTGCAAAGAGTTGGACACGACTGAGTGACTTCACTTTACTTCACTTTATCTTTATGGAAAGACCTACACAGTGAGGAACAGAAGCCTTCAGTCAACAGCCAGCAAGGAATGGAGACCTGCTGACCACCACATGAGTGCCCTTGGACATGGACTCTATAGCCCTCATTAAGCTTTGCAGTGATGGTAGCCCTGGCCAACAGCTGCCAAAACCTCAGGAGAGACCAGTTTAGCTAAGCCACCTAACCCTCAGAAACTCTGCAAAATAATTAATGTGCTGTTTTAAGCTAAACTTTGGCATAACTCGCTCAGTGGCATTAGATAATAAACATAGAAAGCAATGGATGAGATTGTGTCACATGGGCAGAACTGCTAAGACTTTGCAAGGATAGCTGTTAGGCACCAGAGAAAAGAAATAAAAGGGATTCTGAGCTCTGGGCCTGGCTCACTGAGGTTCCGCTTTAGACAAGGGGAAGAACCATGGAAAGAAAAACTCTGAAGGAGAAAGAAAACAATTTCCATTTTGAACTCAGTGACTCCAGATACTGGTGAGCTTTTCAGATGCTGCAGAGATGTGGAAATATGGGCAGGTAGTAGAGTGGTGAGGGCTTCATTGACGGGTGTCACCTGGGCAGAGGAGAGCTCGGTGGTGGAATGCATTTCCATGCAGGGCAAGGAGAGAAGACGAAAAGAGATGAAAGGCAAACCACCAGAGGCACACACATTTATGGACCCAAAAGAGGAAAAAGATATAATGCTCAAAAAAAAAAAAGGTGAAGACCCTAAAGAGAGATTAGATATTTAATAGTGTCAAAAAAAGACCCTAAAGTGAGAAGATATTTAATAGTGTCAAAAAAAAAAAAAAAAAAAACGAAAAGAAAAATCAAGCGCAATCTCTGGAAGTTCCACCTCTGTTTTTGGTTAATGTACCTCTGTTTTTGGTTAATATAAACCTGCTCAATCCTTGTTGGTGCAAGTCAACACTGGCTGCACAGATGATATCAAATGTCTACAGCTACAGTATGGAAAACAAGATCTTGTGGTGACCTAGCAAAGCATTTTCCACCATGTAAAGAAGAGGTGGCAATACACAGAAGAGCCACTCAAAAAAGGTCTTAATGACCCAGATAACTATGATGGTGTGGTCACTCACCTGGAGCTAGACATCCTGGAGTGTGAAGTCAAGTAGCACTTAGGAAGCATCACTACAAACAAAGATAGTGGAGATGATGCAATTCCAGTTGAGCTATTTCAAATCCTAAAAGAAGATGCCATTAAAGTGCTGCACGCAATATGTCAGCAAATTTGGAAAACACAGCAGTTACCACAGGATTAGAAAAGGCAAGTTTTCACTCCAGTCCCCAAAAGAGCAATGCCAAAGAACATTCAAACTACTGTACAATTGTACTCATTTCACAGGTTAACAAGGTTATGCTCAAAATCTTTCAAACTAGTAAACGTTTCAGCAGTCTGTGAACTGAAAAATTCCAGATGTACAAGTTGGGTTTAGAAAGGGCAGAGGAATTAGAGATCAAATTTCCAACATTCATTGGATCACAGAGGAAGCGAGAGAGTTCCAGAAAAACATCTACTTCTGCTTCAGTGACTATACTAAAGCCTTTGACTGTGTGAATCACAACAAACTGTGGAAAATTCTTAAGGAGATGGGAGTACCAGACCACCTTACTTGTCTACTGATAAGTCTGTATGTGGGTCAAGAAGTAACAATCAGAGCCGGACACGGAAGAACTGACTGGTTCAAAACTGGAAAGGAGTATGTCAAGGCTGTATATTGTCACCTTGCTTATTTAACTTCTATGCAGAGTATATCATGTGAAATGCCATGCTGGATGGATCACAAGCCGGAATCAAAATTTCTGGGAGAAATATCAACAACCTCAGATATGCAGACGATACCACTCTAATGGCAGGAAGTGAAGAGGAACTAAAGAGCCTCTTGATGAGAGTGAAAGACAAGAGTGAAAAAGTTGGCTTAAAACTCAACATTCAAAAAACTATGATCATGGCATCCAGCCCCATGACTACGAGGCAAATAGAAGGGCAAAGAGTGGACTTTATTAAGTGGACTTTATGACAGACGTTATTTCTTGGGCTCCAAAATCACTGCAGACAGTGACTGCAGCCACGAAATTAAAAGACGCTTGCTCCTTGGAAGGAAAGCCATGACAAACCTAGACAGCATTTTAAAAAGCAGAGACATCACTTTGCCGACAAAGGTCTGTATGGTCAAAGCTATGGTTTTTCCAGTAGTCAGGTATGGATGTGAGAGTTGGACCATATGGAAGACTGAGTGCCAAAATATTGATGCTTTCAAAATGTGGTGCTGGAGAAGTCTCTTGAAAGTCCCTTGGACAACAAGGACATCAACCCTGTCAATCGTAAAGGAAATCAACCCTGAATATTCATTGGAAGGACTGATACTAAAGCTGAAGCTCCAATACTTTGACTACCCGATGCAAAGAGCCAACTCATTGGAAAAGACCCTGATGGTGGGAAAGATTGAGGGCAGGAGGAGAAGGGGGCGACCAAGGATGACATGGCATCCTTGGATGGCATCACTGACTTAATGGACATGAGTTTGAGCAAACTTCAGGTGATACCGGAGGACAGAGGAGCCTGGAATGCTGCAATCCATAGGTTGCAAAGAGTAGGACACAACTTAGCAACTGAACAACAACAACAGCAAAATTTTCCCCAGGGCACTTATATATCTCTCTCAAACTGCAGCAGAAGAATGTTCATAATTATCTGTAAACAATCTGCTCTTTTCACAAGTGGGAATTTTTCAAGTTGCACAACACAGAGCCCTTCTCATTTACCTCAGGGTTTCCACTGCAGGGATACTTGGGAGAGTTGAAGAAGCAAAGGAAATGGTTTCCAGAACACACGCCAGGCCTCCTGGACCCAACTATTGGGTTGGCAAAAAAGTTCATTCTGGTTTTTCTATAACATCTTAGGGAAAAACCCAAATGAACCTTTGGGCCAACCCAATAAACATCTCTCAGAACAAAACAGCGGTTTCTCCAGCAGCCTTTTATTTCTGAAGCATCTCCTGCATGCTCTGCCTTTCTCTACATGCTGCTTCTTTTTAACCCACTAACTAATGACTTCTCCACCTTCTTTTATAGCTTCGATTTACTAAAATGATCTATTGCCTCATAGTTTCTGCTTATTGCCTTCTCTTTCCACATCTCTGGCTTTCTTTCTGACAATGGGCTACCTTGTTTGCTGGTTAGTCTCCCTTCTCTCTTTTCTTTCTGGGTCTTTCTCTCCCCCTATCTCAAGTTCAAACTTCCCAAGAGAGAGGCTTTGATTGGTTCAGTCACAATCTGGTGCCATTTCAGGCCTCCTCACAGGGGCTGTCTTTGGTTCAGGTGTTGGTTCCTGGCTCAACCAGTTGTGGCCAAGGTTGTAGGGGAGATGGACCTGAGCATGGAGAATTCCCCATCGTCTCTTTCCAAAAAGAGGCAGTGGGCGCAGAAGCTTCTTTGAGTCTTAATGACCTCTGGCATACAAATCCCTGAAAGAGTTAATGATAAAAATGGTTTGGTAAATGCATTACTATTTAGAGAAGAGTTTTGCACAGTGTAACTTCTCCCATGATTGATATTGTGTTAAATATGTGAACTTTATTCAGATTTTATATGGAATTTCTCAGGCAATCAGAACTTTAAGTAAACAGTTGTTCTATTAATAAAACTTGGATTTTTAAAAAGCACTTTTAAATAAAATCTTTAGAGTTTTTAAAAAATAGTTCAAAAACTTCCTCTTCTGTGTACAGATTTGTTCTATATGGGTTTTTCCCTTTACTATTACCAGCAACTACCTGTAGTACTAAACCTCAAAGTGGCATACACTGGCAGCTTACAGATGAAAAAACCAAGGTAGTGATATAAAATTCGAGCAAGAAAGCCTTTGATAAACTGAAAAGACCTAAGTTACTTCAGCAGACTCTGCTTAACCTTAGCCAGTTAGTTCCTGCTCTTTGTGCTTTTCATTCGTTGAGCACGAATACCTGCTAGGCATTTTCCTAGTCTGATAAGTTTATAAAGATGGTCAAGACAGAAACGCTGCCCTCAGGGAGCTGCCTCCCAAGAGGGGAGGAAGGGGCTGCCTCTTCCTTCTCATCTCCCTTTGGTCTAGTTCATGCTCTCTTTCCTCCCTTCCCCTTTACTTTGTGCATCTTTGGGAAACAGGTTTGTTGCTATTCAGTTTCTTCTTTCTCTGTGTTCCTTTACTGCCCTTGTCAAGGGTTCACAGACACCCTGACTCTGGCTCCGTGAACAGGTACAAACTGAATGCGACTGGAAGAAATGGGACTGGGGAGGGAGCATGTGTTTTCATTTATGTGCCTTAACATTGTTCAAATTATTCTAAACTTTTATTATAAACTGCTCTGTATAATAGAAAAACAAAGAAGTTCAAAAGGAAGTTTTTATCTATAAAGAAGGAAAAGAAATGAGAAGGGATGGGCAACTGTGAACAAATGGAGTGGGTAAAATTTTCCATGACCCTACTGGCAAGATTATTTTGTTTTCATTGTTTTAAAAAAACCGTCTCAAAGGAAGTATTGTGGAGTGAAGGAGGACCATACTATAATCTGCAAATGACTGGGGAAAAAAATCTCTTTTGTCCTTTAGATTTGGTTGATTTCTGTAGATTGCTTTCTTATTCTTGAAATTCAGGAGACCTATTCCTCCTTCACTATAGAAAAGTAATTGGTGTGATAAAATAAGCAAGCATTTGGGAAGCTGAGATTTTAGAGGCAGGGAATGGAAAATTTGGTGGTGAGGGGCCAACAGGGCATGGTCTCTTAGATGTGTGAGCTTCCTGTAATGCAGAATGCGTACGTGTAAAATCACCAGTCACTACATTTGCAATAACTTAATAACATGACCGTTCCTCCACCCTATCCTCCTTCCCCACACCAAGTTCTAGTTTCACTCTGGGCTACTTACTGTAAACCTTCACAAAGAAAGAAGGAAGTAAACCTACGAAGGAGGCAGCAACGTGTTCCTCAAACCACATTCTTAACCTGATGAAAGCTTCTTTTATCATCTTTATTAATAGTGCTACATGGTTCAGAGTGGATGGTCCAGATCTTACATTTAATCATCTCTTTGTGCCCTGGATCTTCCAAAGTTATTCATAATTATTCAGAATCTCACTGGGGTAGAGTTAGCAGGCAAAAACAACCCTAACCAGGGTCAGCTTCATTCTGCCCCAAGACTGTATCTGGTCCCTCACCTGAACTAAAAAGGAAGTAAAATATGTGATATTTCAGTCACCAGTTCCTTTCCAATGTCAGGGAAGCAATGAGAGCTCCTGTTTATGCCATTCCTGCTAAAAGGTCTCCGTGTGTGTAACACCCAGTGGAATCAGTTCCCAGCTCCCTAAAATCAACTACAGCTGCAGAGGAGAGGCAGCAGCTGGCCAGGGCGGGGGTGGGGGTGGGGGGGGTGGATTGGGGGGGGGGGATTGGAGGGGGGTTTGCGGGGGGCGGTGGAGAGACACCCGCAATCCCAGGCAGAGCACCAGGGGCAACAGGGGAGATAACTGTGTTTGAGGAAACTGATAGGATCTGGAGAAAAAACAAAGCTTAATACCTTGTCTGTCATTCCTCTGAAAAATTAGGAAATAGCAAAAGTAAGCAAATTGCTGTTTGAGTGGTGACTAAGGGAAGAAGGAAACTCGGGGCCTATAGCATTGTTCTAAGGCAGCCCTTGGATCCCAAACTGGGCTTGGAACCAAGCCAGTTAAAGGCAGATAGGTCTGTGCCAATGATTAAGTTCGTAATAATTCAGAATAATGTTACACCCTTAGACAAATTCAAAGTGGCATTTTAAACGCTATTCAGTTAGCAGAGCCTACCGGCTGACAAATGTGACCTTAAGAGAAGGCAAACCATGAGCACGTAAATATTTTAATTAAAGCTGAATAATATCACTGTGCTTAATATTGAATCTGAGACTATTATCACCCACTGCTTATGTTCTGACAATGGTAAACATGAGTAGCTATGAGAATGTGATGGTCTGCTTAACCAAAAAAAAAGCATTTTTGAAATCACCTGAGGCTAAGATTATTAACAATTCAAAGAGCAATAACAAAAGTTATGAATCTTGGTTTACAAATTCTAGAAAAATATTGTTTGTCTGTCCTTTGATTTTATGAGGCAATTTTGAAAAACATCAATCAAAGACCTGCACGGAATCGCCAGGTGTGAAGACAGGGTATGATGGGAAATCCAGATGGTCAAACCATCAGCAGAGTTTTTATATTTGTGATTGGTAGAGAGGAGGAGGCCTATGTTTGAAGTACAACAGATGGGAAATGCCAACTTCATCACTTAAAGTATTATCCTCGCTCCCTCCCCACAATCTGGAAACGAATGATGATGTTGCTGTGTTTAAAGACAGCAGTCCTTTTCTACATGAGGGGTGACTTAACAGGCCCCTTTAAGTACCCTTACACACCTCTTTGGGTTAAGATGTCACGATCACTATCTCCATCAGTTAATAATAAGAGGAGTGACTGCCAGTCATTAAAAAACAACAATCTTAGTAGAAATTTGAAAATTATGAACACATTTTACAATTCTGAAAGGCAAAAATGAAAAAATACTTTTAACGATGAACGATCAGGTAACAAAATGTGTAAACTAACACACACGCGTGTGTGAGTACAGCCATACTTGAGCAATATTTACATTTTTAAGTAGCAGGGGAAAAATGATACTTTGAAATGATTAGGCATCTTAATTTTGGAAAATACTACAAGCTTAAAGAGATCTAATTGGTGTCTCAACCAGCCCCCCCAACCCTCTTGCCTTAGGCAGGTAGCAGCAAAGAGAGTTATTTAAGGTCATATAACCAATAATGATCATAGCAAACACCCTCTTCTGACAACACAGGAAAAGACTCTACACATGGACATGACCAGATAGTCAATACCAAAATCAGATTGATTATATTCTTTGCAGCCAAAGATGGAGAAACTCTATATAGTCAGCAAAAACAAGACTGGGAGCTGACTGTGGCTCAGATCGTGAACTCCTGATTGCAAAATTCAGACTTAAAGAAAGTAGAGAAAACCACTAGACCATTCATGTATGACCTAAATCAAATCCCTTACAA
This sequence comes from Bos indicus, assembly GCF_029378745.1. Taxonomy (NCBI): domain Eukaryota; kingdom Metazoa; phylum Chordata; class Mammalia; order Artiodactyla; family Bovidae; genus Bos; species Bos indicus. The sequence continues at coordinate 44,654,650 of NC_091780.1, forward strand.
TCACACAGTGAAAGTGACAGATTCAAGGGATTAGATCTGATAGACAGAGTGCCTGAAGAACTATAGACAGAGATTCGTGACATCGTACAGGAGGCAGTGATCAAGGCCATCCCCAAGAAAAGGAAATGCAAAAAGGCAAAATGGTTGTCTGAGGAGGCCTTACAAACAGCTGAGAAAATAAGAGAAGAAAAAGGCAAAGGAGAAAAGGAAAGATACACCCATTTGAATGCAGAGTTCCAAAGAATAGCAAGGAGAGATAAGAAAGCCTTCCTCAGTGACCAATGCAAAGAAATAGAGGAAAACAATAGAAAGGGAAAGACTAGAGATCTCTTCAAGAAAATTAGAGATACCAAGGGAATATTTCATGCGAAGATGGGCACAATAAAGGTCAGAAATGATGTGGACCTAACAGAAGCAGAAGATATTAAGAAGAGGTGGCAAGAATACACAGAAGAACTATCCAAAAAAGATCTTCATAACCCAGATAACCACAGTGGTGTGATCACTCACCTAGAGCCAGACATCCTGGAAGGGAAGTCAAGTGAGCCTTAGGAAGCATCACTACGAACAAAGCTAGTGGAGCTGATGGAATTTCAGTTGAGCTATTTCAAATCCTAAAAGATGATGCTGTGAAAGTGTTGCACTCAATATGCCAGCAAATTCAGAAAACTCAGCAGTGGCCACAGGACTGGAAAAGGTCAGTCTTCATTCCAAACCCAAAGAAAGGCAATGCCAAAGAATGTTCAAACTACCGCACAATTGCACTCATCTCACATGCTAGCAAAGTAATGCTCAAAATTCTCCAAGCCAGGCTTCAACAGTACGTGAACTGTGAAATTCCAGATGTTCAAGCTGGATTTAGAAAAGGCAGAGGAATCAGAGATCAAATCACCAACATCCGTTGGATCATGGAAAAAGCAAGAGAGTTCCAGAAAAACATCTACTTCTGCTTCATTGACTATGCCAAAGCCTTTGACTGTGGAATACAACAAACTGGAAAATTCTTCAAGGAATGGGAATACCAAACCACCTTACTGGTGAGAAATCTGTACGCTTCCTGAGAAATCTGTATGCAGGTCAGGAAGCAACAGTTAGAACTGGACATAGAGCAGACTGGTTCCAAATAGGGAAAGGAGTACGCCAAGGCTGTATATTTTCACCCTGCTTATTTAACTTATATGCAGAGTACATCATGAGAAATGCTGGGCTGGATGGAGCACAAGCTGGAATCAAGATTGCTAGGAGAAATATCAATAACCTCAGACATGCAGATGACATCACCCTTATGGCAGAAAGTGAAGAAGAACTAAAGAGCCTCTTGATGAAAGTGAAAGAGGAGAGTGAAAAAGCTGGCTTAAAACTCAACATGCAGCAAACTTAATCTTATCAGATTGTTTGAAATATCTTACAAGTTAACCAAAAGATAAACAACATATAACATAAATGATCAAAAAATTATAAGTAATTTTTAAATGGACAACAATCATGGCATCCGGTCTGATCACTTCATGGCAAATAGATGGGGAAACAATGGAAAAAGTGACAGACTTTATTTTTTTAGTCTCCAAAATCACTGCAGATAGTGACTGCAGCCATGAAATTAAAAGACACTTGCTCCTTGGAAGAAAAGTTATGACCAACCGAGACAGCATACTAAAAAGCAGAGACATTACTTTGCCAACAAAGGTCCATATAGTCAAAGCTATGGTTTTTCCAGTAGTCATGTATGGATGTGAGAGTTGGACTATAAAGCTGAGTGCTGAAGAATTGATGCTTTTGAATTGTGGTGTTGGAGAAGACTCTTGAGAGTCCCTTGGACTGCAAAGAGATCAAACCAGTCAATCCTAAAGGAAATCAGTCCTGAATATTCATTGGAAGGACTGATGCTGAAGCTGAAGCTCCAATACTTTGGCCACCTGATGTGAAGAACTGACTCATTGGAAAAGACCCTGAGACTGGGAAAGATTGAAGGCAGGAGGAGAAGGGGACGACAGAGAATGAGATGGTTGGATGGCATCACCGACTCAATGGACCTGAGTTTGAGTAAGCTCCAGAAGTTGGTGATGGACAGGAAAGCCTGGCATGCTGCAGTCCATGGGGTTACAACTGAGCACAACTGAGCAACTGAATGGAACTGAACCAATAATGGAGAAAGAGAAAGGAACACAGTATCATCAAACTTTCAAATTCTTAGGAGTTCCTTTTGTCTGTCTTTAAGTTCTGACTCCACTTGGATTACTCCTAAAATAGGTGAACAGTATGTCCATGCAGTCCAGGGGGTACAAAGAGTCAGACACGACTGAGAGACTGAACTGAACTTTTGAGGAAAATAGAGGAAAAAACTACCCCACCCTTGAAGCAGCTGAATTAAAAGAAAATATAAATTGACCTTTAAAAATATTTTGAATTAAAGTTCTTTGGAAATGGGTGATATAAATATAAGATTGGCTAATGTTCAAAACTGTTTATAATTTTTCTTTATTTTGCTTCAAGTAATTATTTATCTCAAAATGAAACCACAGTTATTTGTAAAGATGATGCTTTCTGGCTCTCAACTTGGGAATATTTGCCAGAAAACAACTGAGGTATACACTCAGTCAACAAATACATCCACACACTGGGGGAAAGCAGCCGGGAGCAGGCTTTGTCTCTGTAACCAATCTCAGCTACACTGCTCTTCCTCTAAGGAAAAATCTGCCTCACTTTCATTTCAGTAGAGTCTTATCAGATTGTTCAAAATATCTTACAAATTAACCAAAAGATAAACAACATATAACATAAATGATCAAAGAAATTATAAGTAATTTTTAAATGGACGATGATTATTTGAAAGAATGTTTAACTTAAGAAGTTAACTCAAAGGAGTTAAAATAATAAGAAATATGAGATACTATTTTTCACTTGTCAAATTGGCGAAAATATTTAAATAATATCTAATGGTGGGAAATTATATACAAATATGTACAACGGTGTATACACACTGCTAGAATAAATTGAGCCAACCTTTCTGAAGGAATATATGTATATGTATAGGTTTTAAAGCCTTTAAAAGAGTACATATTCTTAGAGCAACTAGATATCTAGAAATTAATCTAAGGAATCATCATAGATGTTGATATAGTTTCAAGTATGGTCATTACAGAGCTACACACATTGTCCAGAACTTGGAGGCAACCTAGATGTCCAACAATAAAGAATTTTTTCAATTTTTATAAAACAATCATATGACAGAACATTATGTAGAGGGAGAAGGACATGTAATGTTCACAAGGCATGAAAAGATTTCAACACGACTTATTACGCTATTTCAGTTTTGTATTCATGTACCCAAGATAATAGAAAACAAATCAGGCTGCTGCTGCTGCTGCTGCTAAGTTGCTTCAGTCGTGTCCGACTCTGTGAGACCCCATAGACAGCAGCCCACCAGACTCCCCTGTCCCTGGGATTCTCCAGGCAAGAACACTGGAGTGGGTTGCCATTTCCTTCTCTGGATTATCATTGGTTTAGTTTTGTTTCTTATTGTTTACCTGTCTCTTCTATAATCCTCTTGCTACTATTCTCTAAAAACAATTGTTTGAGATATAATTCATATATCATACTATTATGATTTACTTCTACAATCAAGAAAGAAACATAAAGTTATTCTTACCAATTGAGTTAAAGCTTTGAGAGATAAACATTTCATTAATATTTCATTTCCCACTTTGTACAACATGTTGCATCTCAGAGCACCTTTACCTTACACAGGGTCTTCTAGTCAAGTGGACCTCGATAAGATGGACAACTAATGATGTGTTCCTGCCACAGTGCAAGTAATTAAATCTTGTTGGTGTCTTTGCTCCCTCTTACCAGAAATCACACTATGAATAAGACAGCAGAATAGCCTTATTTTAAAGTCCTAAATATACATCATGTCCCTCTTTCTGACACACTGTGGGTCTTCATAGAATGACTCATACCCAGCATGACTCATACCAAGAGAGATGGTGTCCATTACATCAAGGATTTACAACCACAAAGAGGTGCAAAACTTGGGCGGCTATGTACACAATTGAATAATGCAATTTCTAATGTTTATTTCCTCTTCCATTAACACCAAAAAAAACCTACCTTCTTAAATGTGAATAAAATGTGCATTCAGAGACATCTAAAATACTGGCCAGTTCCTCACTGAAAAGACCATAGTGATGCTGGGAACGCTGAAGAGGGGAGTTGGGGGCAGTTTGCAAGCTTTTGGTTGCCAGGGGACACTTACCATCTGTGGGTCGAGGAAACTGAATGCTCTCGAACGGATGGCGGAAAGAGCCAAAGCGCTGAAAAACAAGGGTCAGTACAAGGGTTAAGTGAAAGTGAAATTACGCTGACCCAGAAATGCAAATCAGTGTGCCTTAGCTCTCTGTAGAACTCGAGGTGCCCAAACACTCCATTGTTTCTTCGGATTACCTAGTGTCCCAAGAGAGGCTTCAGTGATTCAGAGAAAAGAGATGAAATGCAGAGGGAAACAGCAGGCAGTGGCAGAATCCAATTTTATTTGAGAAGCATCTCCACAGTTTATAGTGGCCTTCTCATAGGGAAGAAAAATGCACTTTTGAAGTTCTGTTCCCTTTCTTTGTACTGCTTTTACTACCTTTAATAGGCCAAATTCAAAGCTCAAAATCAGAGGTGATTTTAAAACTGAAAGCCAACCAATCATAAGAGTAAGAGGACACAAGCTTAGACATTTAAATTCTCATCTCCATTTTGTTCTACCAAGTTGCCTAGTGTGCAGGACTTCTGGCTGCTGATAGCTTCCTGAAATATAAGTTTCAGGTAAGTAACATCATGGTTCTCATCTCTAACAGAATTAGGACAGAGGAGGGGAAGGAAGATGGAGGAATGGAGAAAAGGAGTTAGGGAAGGGAAGAGAGGTGATAAATTAAAGAAGAAATGAGTACAAATTTACAAGAAAAGGAACAGAACTGAAGGTCAGATAGGGACTCACAGTGAGGGGGTAAAACAAGGAACAAGGTAAAGACAGTTAGCAAAGGGTTACAAACATGGGTAGAGGGAGAAAGGGCCTAGGCTTGAATCTAGGCTTCCAGCTTGACTTCTGGGGGACTTGGCAAGTTACTTAACTTCCTGAGGGACTGTTAAGAGGGATTAAATTTGAGAATGAACAAAGTGCCTGGAATGGGGCGGGAGCCCAGTGAATCTTCAGTGACCACAAGCTCAACTGTCAGCCCCTTCCTGTCCCAGAGGGAAGAGTGAGCCAGACTCCCAATCTCGACCCTCCTCTGTCCCCACACCTGACCATTTAGAGTTCTAGCCACACACTAAAGACAGGAGACACTGAGCTTTTGAGTTGAAATCTCAGTTCTGTCACTTGCTGGCTGTTAGTGCATTAATTCATGCAACAAATACTCATCAACTGTTTGCTGTCTTCAGGTTCTGAACTAAGATTTGGTGAATGCAAACAGACCTGGCCCGGGCCCTCATGCACCTTACAGACTCGTGAGACAACCAGATATTAATCCAATAATGAAGCAAATAAATATAAGATGAACACTATGGAGGAGAAGCACATAATGCCAAAAAAGTACACACAAGTCCCTTGAAGAAGACACTACTGAGCTCAGCTTTGTCAGCTGAGTGGGTATCAACCTAGGCTCTGAAAGGGATGGTAAGAACATTCCAGGCTGAGGGAACAGCTGGCTGGCTCGAGGCCCAGAAAATGAGGAGACTGGGTTGCCACATGGGGCCAGGCGAGGAGGGCATGGTGAGCCTGGTTAAGGACCCTGGTCTCTACCAGTGAACAGAAGTAGCATTGGAGGATTTTTAATCGAAAAAAATCACATGATAATACATGACTTTTGAGAAGACCACTTAAGCTTAGTACTGGGACTAGATTTGAGGAGGTCTACTTTAGACCACTGGGGAGGCTCCTGAGCTGTCCACGGAGGGCAGACGGTGGCTGGGCTGGAATGGAAGTCAACAGGGAGTCTACGGGTGGACACTATCTCCACAAGACTTGGAAGCTTGTATCAGGAGAGGATTTCTCACTGGAGGAACTGGATGCTAAAATTTTCACTCACCAAGACAGGGAGTGCTGGGAGAATGCCAACCTGGGGCAGGCTTGCTCATGGGTTTGGTTTTTGACATATTTATCTAGGGGTCCATGGGGAAGCCATTTAACCCCTCTAAGCCTTGGAGTCCTTGTGAGGATTAAATGAGATCATATGCTTGAATGTTTGGCACAGGGCAGATGCCAAGGAAATGGTAGCTAGTGTGTTACTGGGACCTCAGACAGGAAATATGAAGCAGGTTTGCCTTGGCCCTTCCACAGAGGGAAGCCTTCCACTTCACAGCTCACATGGCATCTTTCTTGATATGATATATGATCCACACATACATGATCCTAAAGCAGAAAGTCCCATTTGAGCACAAAGTAAATCAGGATCCTTGGATCACGCTAGGGAGATACTCACATTTATTTATCAGGAGATTCCTTTATCTGCCTCCTTTAAGTTATTAGGAAAAGTAAAGTTCTGAGACTTGTATACACAGTACTTTCTTTTTCACCTCTTGCCTACATGCTGCTGCTGCTGCTAAGTCGCTTCAGTCATGTCCGACTCTGTGTGACCCCATAGACGGCAGCCCACCAGGCTCCCCCGTCCCTGGGATTCTCTAGGCAAGAACACTGGAGTGGGTTGCCATTTCCTTCTCCAATTCATGCAAGTGAAAAGTGAAAGTGAAGTCGCTCAGTCATGTCCAACTCTTAGCAACCCCATGGACTGCAGCCTACCAGGCTCCTCCATCCATGGGATTTTCTAGGCAAGAGTACTGGAGTGGGGTGCCATTGCCTTCTCTATCTTGCCTACATGGGATGGTTCAATTGATGAATTTTTAGGATAAATATAATCTGTTTGACAAATACTTCTTAAGCACCACCTTTATGTATGAGCTATAGAATATAAAGATAAATGAAACCCATTCTTGTTCTTAACTCATTGGAAAAAAACTCTGATGCTTGGAAAGACTGAGGGCAGGAGGAGAATGAGGCAACAGAGGATGAGATGGTTGATTGGCATCACTGACTTAATGGACATGTTGTTGTTCAGTCGCTCAGTCATGTCCAACTCTCTGTGATCCCATGGACTGCAACACGCCAGGCTTCCCTGTCCTTCACCATCTCCTGGAGCTTGCTCAAACTCATGTCCACTGAATCAGTGATACATCCAAACATCTCATCCTCTGTCATCCCCTTCTCCTCCTGACCTCAATCTTTCCCAGCATCAGGGTCTTTTCCAATGAGTCAACTCTTCACATCAGGTGGCCAAAGTATTGGAGCTTCCACATCAGTCCTTCCAATGAATATTCAGGATTGATTTCCTTTAGGATTGACTGGTTTGATCTCCTTGCAATCCTAGGGACTCTCAAGAGTCTTCTCCAATGGACATGAGCTTGAGCAAACTCTGGGAGATAGTGAAGGACAGGGAAGCCTGCTATGCTGCAGACTTTTTGCATGGGATTGCAAAAGTCAGACACAACTGAGTGACTGAACAACAACAAATTCCTTGTTCTTAAGGAACTTGAGGTCTGGGAGGAGTCACAGGTACCCACTGAAATGCCAAGAGGAAGTGTATGATAACAAATAGTGGGAAGCAAGACTCTCAAGTCTAGAAATAGCACACCTTCAGTTTCAAATTAAAACCTGAAACATTAGCTGCTTTCAAATGCTAAGCCAGTCCCACGTGGTGAAGGGCACCATTTAAGTTTGGAGTCTGGAAAGCCAGCTGGATGAATATTGTCTCAACCCATGGCAGAAGAGAAGACAAAGATACTATCTGGTATAAATATAATAAACACAGACAGTCAAAATTCACAAGTAGAATGAATTTTGGGAAGAGGGGGTTGGGAGACATGTTAAGTGCTAAATCTAAAGAAAAGGAGTATTTTTACAGTGAAAGATTTTCTACAACATCAAATTAGAAAACTATTTGTACAGCCAGGGAAGTGATGGATATTATGTCACATGGTGGACACCCATGGTTTTTCCTCATAAAGGTAACTTGAAAAAGATCCACAAAATTCTGCCCAGCACTGGATCTGCTACCCACCTTCCAGGGTCAGTTGTCTACAGAAGAGCAAACTCAAGGAGCCAGCTTACCTGTTAGGTTCATGTACTTTGTAAAATGTCCTCTGAAATTTAAATTAAAACCCATTCTTCAGTAGTGGTCTTTCTTTTCACCTACATAGCAATTTAAATATGCCATTTATTTTCTGTCTGCCATGAGACTGGGAAATTAGGTATTATTAAACATAAAGCAAAGTTAATTCCAGGAGTTCCACAAATCAAAACTATCCCTCGAACATTTTTACAACAGGAAACTTGAGAGTGAGTTCCAGAGAGTCTGCTTTCCAGATGGTCTCTTCCTCCAATAACTGAAATACTTAAAGCCTAAATATTCACTGAATTGCTTGAAGTCAGAGTCTAGACTTTGCCTAATGGGTTCAGTCAGCTAGTTTACTGAGTGAATCCCAAACAAGTTCTCAGTTTACACTTCCCCCTTTAGCAGGCTGGTTGCCATTACTCAGAAAAAGTAAGCCCATTAGTGGCAAAATCAGTTCCAACACATTTTCTAAGACCTGACTCACACGTCACCTCCATCAGTTCCTCATTGGTCTTTATACACAACTCATTTGGAGTCTCTGTCACGTCGGATGAAAATTTTTTCCTGGTGCCATCTGCTCTTCAACACTATGAGTCCCTCAAAGGAAAGGACAAGGGGATATGTGTTATTGTGACGTAATACCTGACATACAGTAGGCATAGTCAAACAGGAGAAAAACTCAAATACATTCAGAGGGACAAGTGGTCCAGAGAAATAATGAAATGGCACCCTTCCGTGGGCATACACAAAGAGGAGGACAATGAAAGCCACTGCGGTTACGGCGCCACACCCAGGACCACGCTGCTCGAGAAAGCTGGATGCCAAGCTAAGACCCAGGCTTGAGGACCTGTCCTTGCTGCCTGCAGTCCCTCTCTTGGAGGGTGATTTTGCCTTGCTATTTCCCCTCGGGTCTGGCTCAGTGGTCAAGGGGATGGAACAATTCCAGAAGCTAGGTGTCTTGTCTAAGGCAAGTCTAGGCTCCCACCCAAGTAATACAAACATGGCAGGGGCTTGAGGACCTTGCTGTTGGCTTCTGTTTGCTGAGTTTTAACGGGGAGTGTAGAGGGGAAGGGTCTTAATGCCAAAAGTGCCTCATAAACTAACAACACAATCTCTGAATGGGCTACGTGCTTCAGGAGTAAATCTAGTTGCACAACCCCCTGGAGATACACCATGAAGCTGCATCAACCCCATTGGGAAAAAGCCTTTATCAAAGCAGGAAGCAGGGTATAAATTCTATACCCAAACAGGAGTTCAAATGAAAATCCTACATCTTTTGACTCAGAGGCTTTTCAAAGGAAATGTGTATCTTTGTAAACTCTCCTGGGAGCTGTTTTTATAAACATGATTTTTAAAGCAATCTTTTAGATTAGACATGAATAAACAGCACCAGAAATGTTACATACACTATTTTGATTACTAATTTTAGTCTTCACGTTCATAAAGTTAAATTCTTAATTCTATGCGCAGATACACTTAAGACACTTTTATTCATTTTTAAAATCAAGAATCAACAAACCTGAGAGCTCAAAGGGACCCCATCAGTCATGTGGTTCAATATACACAACTGGACTCTTGGCTTTGCAGAAGTAGAAAGAATCATGTTTTGCCCTGTCAAGAGGCAACTTGTGTACTGACATGAATCCAATAAATAGGGTTTGATTACAGATTACTGAAGACAGTATTCCCCCAAAAGTGTTTCCTATAAAATTAGAGACTTCTGAGGTAATTTTTTTTAAAGATTCTGTAATCAAATAAGTTTTATAACTATAGGACTAAACAAAGCTTTAAAAAGCTCTTTTTGTTTTGATTCTAAATTGTCAGACTTATAAGACTTGTCAGACTTACCAGAACTTATCAGATACCAATATATACATCATGAATATCCAAGAAGGAGATAAAGTATGTGACATGAAGGACCCCAAAACTCCTCTTCCCTCCAGGAAATATCCATAGTGTCAGAGAATGTCAGAGAGCAGTGGAACACTGCTTAGAAAAGCTGCCTACAAAGTTTTCAGCTATAATAAACATCTGTAATTTGTAGTAGCTACTGGTTCTATTCACAGAGATAGAATGTAAATTTGTTCCTGAGCATTCCTGCTGCTGCTGCTGCTAAGTAGCTTCAGTCGTGTCCGACTCTGCGTGACTGCATAGTCGGTAGCCCACCAGGCTCCCCCGTCCCTGAGATTGTCCAGGCAAGAACACTGGAGTGGGTTGCCATTTCCTTCTCCAAGGCATGAAAGTGAAAAGTGAAAGTGAAGTTGCTCAGTCGTGTCTGACTCAGTGACCCCATGGACTGCAGCCTACCAGGCTCCTATGTCCATGGGATTTTCCAGGCAAAAGTATTGGCGTGAGTTGCCATTGCCTTCCCCCTGAGCATTCCTAGTCAATGCAAAAAGCACTGATCACAAGAAACAATCACATAAAAAGTTCTGGGCATTCATCAGATGAAAACAGTTGTCCCAGGAGCACCAGCTATTTCTGGTACTTGAAAGATACGGCCCCTCAGGTGTCTTCATAAACAGGATCAGGATGATGTCCTCAGCGACACCCACTTCAGTGCATAGAGTTTATAGGCAATCTGATAAGACCCTTTTCTGGACACGGATGGCATGCTGCCACAGCTCAGTTAAGTAGAAGCAGCTTTATAAGAAGTCACACCATGTTTCACATGTTCATAGCATTCAACTGACTAACTTGACCCGAGACTCTAGCCGTGCATGCTCTGCCAATAACCAACCATGCCTGTCTCCAAGGGTAAATCATTTGCCTATTCAGGTCTTGAACTTGATGGCCCCTGCAGTCTAGCTTTAAAGTTCTAGAAGTCTATAGGGTTTATTACTTCATCTTTCAGAAAAGTGTCAAGTTTCCAGTCTTCTTCTGAAAGCATGAATTCATCCTGGTAGGTATGTGTACCTTAAGTAGCTTACACTCATGAAAGAAAGGAAGTGAAAGTGAAGTCACTCAGTCGTGTCGGACTCTTTGCTACCCCATGGACTGTAGCCTGCCAGGCTCCTCCATCCAGGGGATTTTCCAGGCAAGAATAGTGGAGTGGGCTGCCATTTCCTTCTCCAGGGATCTTCCCGACTCAGGGATCAAACCCAGGTCTCCCACATTGCAGGCAGACTCTTTACCATGTGAGCCACCTGGGAAGCCCAGCTTACACTCATAGGGGATATATTTAACACATCACTAAAACCTTAAGCCACGATAATGATCAGACACATGGCAATGTATCAGAAATCTGCAAGAGCCAGAAGAAAAGAAGAGGGAGAATACCAAAAATAATTTAATCTACCTGAGCATTTTGCTTTAAATCCTTAATTTCTTTCAAAGACTGTAATAATGATGGAAATAATACTCTCAATAATTTTCATTAAACCAGTCTATACATTCTCAGGAAATAATAATATAGTAGTAGCAGTAGAAGCAGCAGCAGCAAACACTTATTTGGTGCTTCCTATCTACTAGGCCTATTATAGGCCACACATAACTACTCTTTAAATGCTCGCAATAACCCCAAAAGGTAGATCTTTCTTATTCTATTTCACAAATGAGGAAATTGTGACTCCGAGGGGTTGGATAACTTGCCTAAAATCCTGTGAATAGGGGCAGCAGATCCAGAACTGGAGCCCCTTCTGGAGCTGAGTTGTGACCAGCCCATACAGCTGCCTCTGGTACCTGTGGTCAGAGATGGCCCCTGTCTGCCAGGAGGCCTCACTCTAGCTAGATCTTGGATGGTAGACAGAGCACCTTCCTCTTAAGTCTTTGCTGAAGAAAAGATGTTCTAAGAAAAGCAGATTTGTAAATGTAGAGAATAATAAAGGTTTTAATGACAGATGATTGCCACCAAAGTATTAATGCAACAGAAAACAATGCTGTAGCTCTCTTGAAAAGCAAAAGGTGGTTTTCACTGTGACAAGACAGCAGGTATTACATCATTTGGGAAAACTTGACCAAACAGACCACCCTAAAAGGCAACAGAGTTCAGACTGCAAGAAGGCAAACTGCCCTAGGGAATGAAGGCAGGCCCTGGTCCCTCCCGGGTCCCCAGGCTGTCTTCCTCTTGGTTAACATAAAATACTGCGGGTTTTGCCCAACGTCCTCTCCTCCTTCCAGCCCTGCTCCCTCCTCTCCCAATACCCATTTTCTTGTTTGCTGGAGAAGTAGGAGAGGAACATATTCTGGAATATGTGGTCTAGTGCCACTCCAACATGAAATCACATGCTGTCATCACACTCCAAGACTGATATCTCTGACTTCTCATTACCTTTCATCAGAGGATCTCAAATCACTTTTCAAACAGTTATGAATTTCTTATGTACTTTCCTAAGAGCTGAAAGTAGAAACACAACGATTCTGTCTTATTCCCTAAACTACCACGTCTCTTGAAATTCTCAGTCTAAACACATATACACATATGCATGTGCAGAGAGAGACTTTTTCTAAATGGTGACAAAGCTATGGAATTACTCACATTCTGTCCTCTGCTCACAATAGGGTGGGCCCCTGTCATCTGTATACTATAAGCGTTAATAATGACGTCAAGTATTCTGCACATCATTAATCAAGGGAGAATTCATTTCCTTTTGTGAAGTTCCCTGTCTCCTTTTATTAATATGTCTCCTCTGACTCATCCCATATACTGACTTCACAAAATCCTGACTTCACTTCATCCTTTTCTCATCTCCCAGCTGTGTGGTCCTGAAGTGTGCTGCTGCCTCCATAAAGAAAACTGTGCATTTCAGAATTGGGTGAATTGGTTCTTCAAAGTTGGCTACTTTCAAAGTGAATGCAACTTGCTTGGCTCTTGAGAATGAATTACAAACTCATCACGGTCATTGTCCTAATGGATATGCACAACCAAGAGGTGGAGTTTTAGCCTAACTTGCTTAGCTCCTGCTACTTCTCCGGTTTCTCCCCTACCTGGTGTGTTAAAGCCTGGGAGTAACCTGAGACAGCTGCTGTCTCAATATTCACTGTGGCTTCCTTTTAGAGCCCCACTTCCAAATCCAACATCCAGCCCCAGAGGCTCCACCTGGCCTAAGGGGCAGCTCCAGGCCATTTCAAGGTGGTCCCTGAAAGATGGAGCTGTGCTGCTTGTGCGGCAGACCACAGGGCCAGGAAAGCCCCTTGAGGCCCACAACTTCACATCACCTTTCTTAAGAAGCCATTGTGTAACTTATTGTTCTCTACAGTGAGCAGAATAATCTGGAAAGCAGATTTTTATTTCTTCATCTGTGATCTATAAGATTTAAGGTTTCATCACCTGTTATTTTCTAGTTCTCTTTCTAGGAAAGTCATGATTTAAAGTTATTCCCTCCCTGCTTTAGGCATCATATTAGAATCCCTGCCCTCAGACTTCCCTGGTGGTGCAGTGGGTAAGAAGAATCTGTCTGCCAATGCAGGGGACATGGGTTCGATCCCTGGTCTGGGAAGATTCCACATCCTGTGGAGCAGCTAAGCCCAGGCACCACAACTGCTAAGCTTGTGCTCTAGAGCCTGGGAGCCACAGCCACTGAAGGCCCCGCGCCCTAGAGCCACACACTGCAACTCCTGAGACTAAGTACTAAGTACTAACTACTGCAACTATTGAAGCTCGAGTGCCTAGAGCCTATACTCTGCAACAAGAGAAGCCATGAGAAGTCAGCACACCGCAAAGAAGAGTAGCCCCACTCGCCACAACTAGAGAAAACCCTTCCAGCCATAAAGACCCAGTGCAACCAAAAATAAAAATAATAAATAAACTTAAAAAAAAGAATCCCTGCCCTCGACTTTTCAAGGAAGGGGGGTGGGACTCTGATGAGACCTTGCCAGGCCTGACTCAAGTTCTTCTGGATGTCCCTCCACCCATCTGGATATGCATTATGTCTCATTGTTTTTCTTCCATTCATTCAATCTACTAACACACAACTAACCTAATATGTACCAGGCTTCATGCTGGAGAAAAGTAATGAACAAAGTAAACAAGGGCCCTGCTCTCCTGAAGCTACAGTCTTGAGGGCAAATGGCAAACAATCAGGCAAAGAGCTGCATTATTGCAGAGCTGTGATTTCGAGAAAAGTATAGGAAGTCACAAAGGAGCATAACAGGCAGATCTAGTGGAGAATATCATGCAAGAGCATTTGTCAGCCCACCTGTCGTGAACAATAGCCCCCATAGGTGTGGGCCACAGTCAGGGTGTGCTTCTCCTTGCCTTCCCAGTCTGGTGAGGATTCCCTAAAAGAAAAGCAACATCATTCAGGGTTTGCATCAGAGAGAAATCTAACTCAGCATCCTTGTTTGTTTTGAGACCCAAAGGGCTTCAGGAGACTGCAAGAAGCAGGATCACCTGTCACACTACTCCAGGGCTGTCCATGCAGCTACTTAATGACAGATCTCACATCTTCTAAGTAAGATCTTTAATTCAGTGGGAGAATATTTGAGCAACCGTGGATCTTCCAGAGCCTCTATCACCACTTCTCTCCCATTTCTGCAATATAGAGATGGGGAAGTGGGAGGTGCAGACTACTGGGTATAAGACATGTTCATGGATGGATTATACAACATAGGCAATGTAGCCAATATTTTGTAATAACTGTAAATGGAGTATAACCTTTAACAACTATACAAAAATAGAATTTTTAAAAAGAAAAAAAAAGACATCAGCAAACAGATTTCATCCCTCCTCAACAACTCTCCTCAGGAAGCATAAATTCCCCTAATTAACCCCAGATTTTCTAGCTTGGGCTTGTGATAGTGGGCGCCAGCCTGGATCAGAACCCTAGGCCTGGGTGTGATGCCTGGGTGTGGCTCACAGAAGTTAACTAGAGGTTCCTTGAGACCTTCACAGGGACACGGGCCCTAAAGCAGAACAGTCACACTGTCCATGAGAAAGCTATGCATGGACTTGACTACCCCAAATGTGTGCAGTGTGAGGCATAAGGGGCAGGATCTAGAGTCAGACAAGCTTGAGTATGTATTCCAGCCCACTACTGGTTAGCTACAGGACTTAGAGCATGTCATTTAACCTCTCTGGGCCTCAGTTTCCTCACTCAAAAACCTCATGTTCTCTGTGTACACGCATGTGTATAGGTTAAATTAGATAATGTATACAAAATGATTAGCAAACTACCCAACACAAAATCCTCAAATATATATGAATGCAGGTCAAAATCCAACAGTTAGAACTGGCCATGGAACAACAAACTGGTTCCAAATTGGGAAAGAAGTACGTCAAAGCTGTATTTTGCCTCCCTGCTAGTTCAATTTATATGTGGAGTACATCATGCAAAATGCCAGGCTGGATGACTCACAAGCTGGAATCAAGATTGTCAGGAGAAATATCAACAACCTCAGATATGCAGATGATACCACTCCAATGGCAGAAACTGAAGAGGAACTAAAAAGCCTCTTGATCAGAGTGAAAGAGGAGAGTGAAAAAGTTGGCTTAAAACTCAACATTCAGAAAACTAAGATCATGGCATCCAGTCCCATCACTTCGTGGCAAATGAGGGGTGGAAATGGAAACGGTGACAGATTTTATTTTGGGGGGCTCCAAAATCACTGCAGATGGTAACTGCAGCCATGAAATTAGAAGACGCTTGCTCCTTGGAAGGAAAGCCATGACAAACCTAGACAGCGTATTAAAAATCAGAGACATCACTTTGCCAAAAAAGGACCAGTAGTCATGTATGGCTGTGAGAGCTAGACCATTGTGAAGGCTGAGCACCAAAGAATTGATGCTTTTGCATTGTGGTGCTAGAGAAGACTCTTGAGAGTCCCTTGTACAGTAAGAAGATCAAATCAGTTCATCCTAAAGGAAATCAACCCTGAATGTCCAATGGAAGGACTTATGCTGAAGCTGAAACTCCAATACTTTGGCCACCTGATGTGAAGAGCCGACTCACTGGAAAAGACCCTGATGCGGGGAAAGATTGAGGACAAGAGGGGAAGGAAGTGGCAGAGGATGAGATGGTTGGATGGCATTATTGACTCAATAGACATGAGTTTGAGAAAACTCTGGGAGATGGTGAAGGACAGGGAAGCCTAGTATGCTGCAGTCCATGGAATCACAAAGAGTTGGCCACAACTTAGTGAATGAACAGCAACAAATGTATGTATATATGCATGTGGGTGTATACATATATATTATATATACATATATATTCTATATTATTGGAGTAGGAAATGCTAACCCACTCCAGTATTCTTACCTGAAGAATCCCATGGACAGAGGAGCCTGCTGGGCTACAATCCATGGGCTTGCAAAGAGTTGGACACAACTGAAGCAGCTTAGCATAGCATTCTATATTATATGCATATATATTCTATATTATCTAAAAAAGTATACATATATAAAATAGCAAGTACTTACATGTCAGGTACTTGCTCAGAATCACACGGCTATTAAGTGACACAGCAGTTTGCTATTTTGAACCTATATGATGTGACTCTGGCAGCTTAACCATATTGCTATGAAAGTGAAAAGTGAAAGTGAAGTCGCTCAGTCATGTCCAACTCTTTGCAACCTCCTGGGCTGTAGCCTACCAGACTCCTCTGTCCATCGGATTTTCCAGGCAAGAATACTGGAGTGGGTTGTCATTTCCTTCTATAATAAATAGCAAAAAAAGAAAAGAAAAAAGTGGGGGGAGGGGCGGGGAGCAGAGGAAGAACAAAAATAAGAAGGAAGAGGGGCAATAAAGATAAAATAAAATCTAATAAAGTATTTTTAAAAGTCAAAATGAATGAAAAAAATCCACAATGAACAAAATCTCAAAATGTTAAATGAAGACATGATTCTCCAAAATCACTTTAGTGGTATCCAACTTCTTGTAACCCTATGACTGTAGCCCACCAGTCTCCTCTGTCCATGGGATTTTCCAGGCAAGAATACTGGAGTGGATTGCCATTTTCTTCTACAAGGGAGCAGACATGATTGGTAAAAGTGATTTTTTCTTTTTGGTCTTCTCTGGTGGCTCAGAAAAGGACATCTTTTTTGGGTGTTAGTTCTAAAAGGTCTTGCAGGTCTTCATAGAAACAGTGGAAATGAGAAATAGATTTAAAGGAGTGGATCTGATAGAGTGCCTGATGAACTATGGACGAAGGTTCATGACATTGTAGGGGAGTCGGGGATCAAGACCATCCCCAAGAAAATGAAATGCAAAAAAGCAAAATGGCTGTCTGAGGAGGCCTTACAAATAGCTGTGAAAAGAAGAGAAGCAAAAAGCAAAGGAGAAGAGGAAAGAAACTCATTTGAATGCAGAGTTCCAAAGAATAGCAAGGAGAGATAAGAAAGCCTTCCTCAGTGATCAATGCAAAGAAATAGAGGAAAACAATAGAAAGGGAAAGACTAGAGATCTCTTCAAGAAAATTAGAGATACCAAGGGAACAAACATTTCATGCAAAGATGGGCTCGATAAAGGACAGAAATGGTATGGACCTAACAGAAGCAGAAGATATTAAGAAGAGGTGGCAAGAATACACAGAAGAACTATACAAAAAAGATCTTCACCACCCAGATAATCATGATGGTGTGATCACTCACCTAGAGCCAGACATCCTGGAATGTGAAGTCAAGTGGGCCTTAGAAAGCACCACTACAAACAAAGCTAGAGGAGGTGATAGAATTCCAGTTGAGCTATTTCAAATCCTGAAAGATGACGCTGTGAAAGTGCTGCAATCAATATGGCAGCAAATGTGGAAAACTCAGCAGTGGCCACAGAACTGGAAAAGGTCAGTTTTCATTCCAATCCCAAAGAAAGGCAATGCCAAAGAATGCTCAAACTACCGCATAATTGCACTCATCTCACATGCTAGGAAAGTAATGCTCAAAAATTCTCCAAGCCAGGCTTCAGCAATATGTGAACCATGAACTTCCAGATGTTCAAGCTGGATTTAGAAAAGGCAGAGGAACCAGAGATCAAATTGCCAACATCCACTGGATCATCGAAAAAGCAAGAGAGTTTCAGAAAAACATCTATTTCTGCTTTATTGACTATGCCAAAGCCTTTGACTGTGTGGATCACAATAAACTGTGGAAAATTCTGAAAGAGATGGGAATACCAGACCACCTGACCTGCCTCTTGAGAAACCTATATGCAGGTCAGGAAGCAACAGTTAGAACTGGACATGGAACAACAGACTGGTTCCAAATAGGAGAAGCAGTACGTCAAGGCTGTATGTCACCCTGTTTATTTAACTTATATGCAGAGTACATCATGAGAAATGCTGGGCTGGATGAAGCACAAGCTGGAATCGAGATTGCTAGGAGAAATATCAATAACCTCAGATATGCAGATGACACCACCCCTGACAGAAAGTAAATAACTATAGAGCCCCTTGATGAAAGTTAAAGAGGAGAGTGAAAAAGTTGGCTTAAAGTCCAACATTCAGAAAACTAAAATCATAGTATCCGGTCCCATCACTTCAAGTAGATTGGGAAACAGTGGCAAACTTTATTTTTTAGGGCTCCAAAATCACTGCAGATGGTGACTGCAGCCATGAAATTAAAAGACGCTTACTCCTTGGAAGGAAAGTTATGACCAACCTAGATAGCATATTCAAAAGCAGAGACATTACTTTGCCAACAAAGCTCCATCTAGTCAAGACTATGGTTTTTCCAATAGTCATGTATGGATGTGAGAGTTGGACTATAAAGAAAGCTGAGTGCTGAACAATTGATGCTTTTGAACTGTGGTGTGGGAGAAGACCTTTGAGAGTCCCCTTGGACTGCAAGAAAATCCAACTGGTCCATCCTAAAGGAGATCAGTCCTGGGTGTTCATTGGAAGGACTGACGTTGAAGCTAAAACTCCAATACGTTGGCCACCTGATGCAAAGAGTTGACTCATTTGAAAAGACTCTAATGCTGGGAAAGATTGAAGGCAGGAGGAGAAGGAGATGACAGAGAATGAGATGGTTGGATGGCATCACTGACTCAACGGACATGAGTTTGGGTAAACTCCAGGAGTTGGTGATGGACAGGGAGGCCTGGTATGCTGCAGTCCATGGGGTTGCAAAGAGTCAGACATAACTGAGCGACTGAACTGAACTGAACTGGTGGCTCAGATGGTAAGGAGTCTGCCTGCAATGTGGGAGACCATGCTTGATTCCAGGGTCAGGATGATCCCCTGGAGAAGAAACTGGAAACCCACTCCAATATTCTTGTTGGCACAATCCCATGGAAAAAGGAGCCTGGTGGACCATGGGGTCACAAAGAACCGGACATGACTAAGCAACCAGATGATGATGAAGGCTCCAATATGGTTCAGCATAACTCTGAAAGCAACACTCTCAGGAAAGAGTACTGCTTTGCTTGTTCTTCCTGAGGTTTGAGAATAAATGGACCTTAGTGAGTGAATGGAGCTGGCTTGCGGTGGCTGGTGAGAGCCAGTTCTCTGTACCTCTTCCCAACTCCACGTTAAGGACATCACCACGGTAGCTTGATATCAAATATGGTGAGAATATTTATAGCAGGGAAATTGGCAAAGGAGATATTGGTTTACCATCATCTACCTACTAGAAGGCTTGTTAAGTCTGTTTGGAAACAAACATCACTGGGGAGGGCAGGGTTTTAGAGCTGGCTATCTTGCAGGGAACAACTGAGACTTGGGGCCAGATGACCATTAGCTGTCACATGCATCACAGGATGCTGAGCACCATCACTGACCTTAGATGCCATTAGCACCATCTCTCGGGTGGGGACAACCCAAAGTGACCAAACATTGTCCAGTGTCCTGGGGCTGGGGAGGAGTTGCTTTTTAGAGAACCAACAGTGAGCAAAGGAGACAGCAGCAGGCTGAAGAAGCCCAGATACTAGAAAGAGTTCCTTCCAGCCCTTTCCCAGCAGGGAGAGGCAGCAGTCAGAAAGAGCCTACTTAGCCAGGGGTTTCCTGACTCTTGGGTAGAGATTTGTCATGCTCTCTGGGGCCTGAGGATTGGTCTCCTCAGACAAACATTTGGTTAGTATGAGGGGTAATCCAAATTATGATTAGAAACAGATATCCAGCTCAAGACTTTTGTTTGGCCCAGAACAAAACCACACACCGAAATCCCTAATCACTTTCCAGGAAAAGGCCTCTCTTCCACTGGGATTGGGGACATCAGCCTCCTCTTGAACTTTTAATCCATTCACGTATTTCTAGATTCCTGTGCTTCTCCCTGAGGCAGCAGCCTGGAGGCAGTTTCCAGCAGACCCTGCTGCTGCTAAGTCACTTCAGTCGTGTCCGACTGTGCGACCCCATAGACGGCAGCCCACCAGGCTCCCCCGTCCCTGGGATTCTCCAGGCAAGAATACTGAAGTGGGTTACCATTTCCTTCTCCAATGCATGAAAGTGAAAAGTGAAAGTGAAGTCGCTCAGTCATGTCCGACTCTTAGCGACCTCATGGATTGCAGCCTACCAGGCTCCTCCGTCCATGGGATTTTCCAGGCAAGAGTACTGGAGTGGGGTGCCACTGCCTTCTCCGCCAGCAGACCCTAGACTCCCAATACCCTCCACTGCCACTGTGGCCACGGTGTGCCAGCAACTGGGTCACCTGCAAGTTGGGGACCCTGAAAGTTCTAGTCACCAGGATTTGGAATAAAATAGGAAGTGAAGTCATCTTTGGTACAGCATTAAAACTTTTAAAAGAATATTTAATATTTAATTTACTTTAAAAAGTTGGCCAGTGCTTCTTCTAGAAAACATCAAATGATGGATGATGCCGTGGGAGGGCCTGGAGGTCCTGGAGAAGCCCATGGCCCTTAAAAATGGGGCCAGAGCAGCTGCCAGCTCCAAGACCCACAGCTGTCTCACCGTTGACCTCTGGAAAGAGATGGCGTTCGCCAAGCTTCCCTGTTGAGAATTCACTGACCATCTTGTAAAGACTCAAACTAGTGCTTCTGTGCAGACTCCACAGTAACACAAGAAAACTAAAGTGAATTAAGTCTGTTTAAAAAAGAGAGACAGCCAGCAATTTTGACCCACACCCTGCTATGAGTTTCTCTCTCACACACACATACACACACATGCACGCTCATCTCCGCAGCAGCTGTGGCCCGACAGTGCGTTCATCCTGGACGCCTGCTTGGTTTCCAGCACACAGCTGTTGAATTGACCCTCACTCACCCTCCAGCTGTTGTTTGCAGATTGAGAAGCTGGACAACTGAGGGAGAAGAGGCAAAACTATGCTAAGTAGAGGAGGACAAGATTAGCCTACTCCTTTCTTGGAATCTCAGGGATCCAAGGACTGTGTTGTGCGGATCAGGATCAGCCATTCAGGCCCCAGAAAATACCCGTCCACCTGTCTTCACTCACACAGCCAGAAAGCCAAGCCCTTGTTTAGGCAGCTGAGGAAGCGAAACAATGTGCCATTGGAACTGTGACCACTGTGAGGCCAACTCCCAAATCTTCCTCTTGGGCCCTGACTACAGTCTTGAGCTCCAGACCTGCCTTTCCAGTGTCAGGTCCCAAGGAACATCCTGCCAGACCCTCAAATGCAGTGTGAGCTCGAGAAGATCCCTATTCCCAGCCTAGCAGACCCTCCTCCTGGGTTCTTCCTCTCAGTAGCATCCTTCCCCCAGCCCCCTGCCTGCAGTATGCACAGGCTAGAAACCTCAGGTCACTTTCAAAGCCCTCTTCTCCTCCACTCCACACCCCTTCCATCTCATAGATCTGCCCCTTACATTCATTTCTACAGAAACGATTCTCTCTCACCTAAATCACTACACGGCTCTGGCAACTGCTCACCCTGTCTCATTTCTGTCCTTCCTTAGACACTGTTTCCTAATCAGCTCAAATTCTGTCCCCTGCTTATAAAACAACAATGGCTCTTCTTGACCTATGACGCTCCTGAACAAGGTTTTCAAGGACCACCATGGTTACCCACCACTCCACTTTTCTCATCTGTCCTTATGTAATAGGAAATAACCTTTGTACTCCATTCAGTATTACAAGTTAATCACTAAAGGGATTTTGCCTATAAGCTTAAATGATACATAATGGGGGGCTTCCCTGGTGGCTCAGTGGTAAGGAATCTGCCTGCCAATGCAGGAGACACAAGAGACAGGTGTTTGACTCATGGGTCGGGTCACACCAATCCTCTGGAGAAGGAAATGACAACCCATGCCAGTATTCTTGCCTGGACAATCCCACGGATAGAGAAACCTGGTGGGCTACAGTCCCTTGGGGTCCCCAAAGAGTCAGACACAACTTAGTGACTAAATAATAGTACATAATGGCTCATCTCTGGGAACCCCGCTTCCCAGGTAATAAGCATTAAACTAAAATACCTTTGTTTAGCTTATAGGAAACATCCTGACCAGGCCCACCTCTGAATGACTGCAGGGAGGAAGAAATTAACACATCCCTTCCAGAGGCTGACCGGAACCAGGAAGTATTTTAATTTACTCCCTCTTCCCACCCTTCTTTTGTCCTTTTTTGTCTGGATTCTTTCACTCAACCTAATTACTCAAAATAATTCAAAAGTCTAAAAGTTGAATGAACTTCAAAAGTTCATTCATCTTGTTGCATGATATCAATAGTACATAAACAGTATTCCATTGTTTATCCAGTCACCTGTTGATAGACATACAGGTTGTTTCCAGTTTTTCTTGCTTGTTCAAACTTTGAATTTTTTTTAAAATTTTTTAATTGGAGGATAATTGCTTTACAATATTCAAATTCTAACTGAGGCAAGATAGTTCTTTGGGGCACAAGCCCACTATCTCCTTGCTTTGCTGGCCTTCCAAATAAAGTCATTATTCCTTGCCCCCAAAACTGGTCTCTCAATTACTGGCCTGTTGTGTGGTGAAATGTATGAGCTTAGACTCAGTAATGCTTGGATCCCTCCTAATCTTCCAGCCATCACAAACTCCTTGTCTCCCTAAAACATGGCAAACATGCCCCACCGTTGCTCATACTACTTCCTCAATATGGAATCTCTTTCATCCCTTTCTTTGATTAACCTGAGTCTTAGATCAAAGGCTGCCTCCTCACCTCCTCCTTGGAAAATCTGTTTCTTCTTCATTCCCATGATTCTTTGAGATATAGATTATTTTTTGAGTGTAGTTTATGTTTCATGTCATCTTATGCCTTAGCCAGTTCACCCCTTTCATTCTATACATTAAAATACTGAGGCACAATATCTACATTTACTAGTAAATTACTTAGCAAATAGTGGTTGAATTAAAACCAATTCCTAGAAAGAACAGGCCAACTCACCAGGTAAAACTAGGATAAGATTAGCTTCACAAGGCAGCATGGGGTTGAGGGGATATTCAAAGAGTAATACCAGAGAAAAGAGTTGAGGGTGGAAGGCAAAGACGGATCACCGCCTTACTTTGGCAGTGAGCAAAAGGGAAGAGGCCCACCCCGCTCCAAATCCCCAGTTCTCTCAGGGATTCACAATCTTTATCTACAGAAATAAAAAACCCTGACCAGTGTCCCAATACCTGTGCTGTAACACAGAACAAGCCGAAAGTGGCCTTGGGGTTAATAGTTAAGAAACTGACCCCAGCAGTGAGCTCACTGGGCCAAGCACACATCACTGAGCCTTTCCCCTGGGATTTCTTTAAATGTGGTAACTGGATAGTAAATCTTCCCTTGGTGCTGATCGTATATTTAAACTGTGGTTCTTTTTACTTGAAATATTTTTAAAGAACGAGCCTCAGGGGACTGTTGATGAGAGTAATTACAAGCGAAGCACACATCCTCAGCCAAAAGTTTCTTCGAAAACTTAAACATCAGCTCAACTTAAGTGACTAGGAAAGCTGAAAACGTGGGCAAGACACAAACTGTTACTTCTTGAACTCATACTCAGACCTTACTGTTGAGCACCTACCCGTTCACAGAAGCCACTGAGTCTAACTGTTACATGTCACACAGATAGGAGGAGTTATTTTCATTTTAGAAATGATGGCACTGATGTTCAAAAGAATGCATGTGAGTTTACCTATTTCTCAGCAAGCTGATGAGCATCTAGTGAAAGTCACTCAGTCGTGTCGGACTCTTTGCAACCCAGTCCTGTACAGTCTATGGGATTCTCCAGGCTAGAATACTGGAGTGGGTAGCCTTTCCCTTCTCCAGGGGATCTTCTCAACCCAAGGATCGAACCCAAGCTCCCATTGCAGGAGGATTCTTAACCAGCTGAGCCACAAGCATCTAGAGGAGAAGTCATGTACAGTTAACCCTACAGTATCTTCCATGGCATCAAAGAATAGTATGAGTTGAAAAAATACTTGCTGAGCCTCAAAATTAAGATTTCCCACCCTTCTGAGGAAGTCCTACCTTTGGTAATTATACGCTACCAACTACACGCCGGGAGCTGCTCGGCCACGCCTCCATTGCTAGGCCACGCCTCCCATGGTGTTCCCAGCCAATGAGTCAGTGCACTGTCCTGAGAGATGGGGCATTCCTCTGACCATTGATTCCCTCCATGGTCTCGCTGAACTTCCCCTGCACTGGAACATACAGTATGGTCCTCCCCATCCTCTTTACATCCCTTCTCTCTAGGATCAGACTTGCATCACAGTCTGATGAGGTTCTAGACTCCCTCCCTTTTTTTTTTTTTCCATATTCCTTCCCCCAGTAAAATCCTGGCACATTTAATCCTGTCTTGATGTCTGCTTCTGACAGGACTGGAGACTGCTGCTGCTATTGCTGCTAAGTCCCTTCAGTCGTGTCCAACTCTGTGCGACCCCATAGATGGCAGCCCACCAGGCTTCCCGTCCCTGGGATTCTCCAAGCAAGAACACTGGAGTGGGTTGCCATTTCCTCCTCCAATGCATGAAAGTGAAAAGTGAAAGTGAAGTCGCTCAGTCGTGTCCGACTCTTAGCGACCCCATGGACTGCAGCCTACCAGGCTCCTCCGTCCATGGGATTTTCCAGGCAAGAGACTAACATGCCCCAATTTTTGCTTTAATAAATAATTGATAACCTTCATTCATTTCTGAATATTTGTGTGCTCAGTGGCTAAGTCGTGTTCAGCTCTTTGAGAGCCGATGGACTGTAGTCCGCCCAGGCTCCTCTATCCATGGGATTTCCAAGGCAAGAAAACTGGAGTGGGTTGCCATTTCCTTTTCCAGGGGATCTTCCCGACTGAGAGAACAAACCTGTGACTTCTGCATCTCCTGCATTAGCAGGTGGATTCTTTACCACTGAGCCACTAGTGAGCACTTATTATATGTATGCCACGAATACAGTGGTGAGCAAGAACAGGATTACTGATGCCCTTAAGAAACTGGTGTGAATCAAATAATTACAAAAATTAAAAGCACAGGGAGCCATGATGAGATGTAACAGGAAGAACCTGACCTAATCTATGGGCTTGAGAACTGCACTGTGTTTATTTGCTCAGTTGTGTCCAACTCTTTGCAACCCCATGGACTGTAGTCCACCCAGGCTCCTCTGTCCATGGGGATTCTTCAGGAAAGAATACTGGAATGGGAGGCCATGCCCTTGGAATCCTCTCAACCCAAGGATCAAACCCAGTTCTCCCGCATTGCAAGTGGATTCTTTACTGTCTGAACCACCAGGGAAGCCCAGGCTTGAAAGAGAATCCCCTAAAGATGAATAATTCAAGATGAGACATGATGGATGAGGAAGAGTTAATCAGGCAAAGGTGCAGAGCATTTCAGGCTGATGGAATAGAAGGAGCAAAAGCCCTGAGGTGGCAGGAAGCTCAACAAACCAAAGGCCACAGCGGCAGGGAATGGACAACAATGAGACTGAAGAGGAAGGCAGCGCCCATCTCAGAAGGCCTTGTGGAATATTTGGGAAGATTATTTATCTTTCTAAAGTGAAAATTCTTTAAAAGCAAGTAGCCCATACAGGCCCTCTTTGCCAGATCTAGTATAACACCTGGCACAAAGTAAATTTCACTAAATGTTTATTGAATCAAAGCAGTAGAAATCAGTGAAGAAATATACTATTTGCATTATTATCCCTAACATCAAGGATGCAGCAAATTAGACAAAAGCATCAACCAGGAGAAGTTTCTGTGCCCCACGAGCTGGTAAGACTGATGGTAACAATGAGGATGATCCTTCTCAGGCATTGGTCTCATCACTGTTGAGGCGGAAGCAGAGAGACACCAAAGCAGCAGCCACCAGAGTAGGTAGAAGATCAGGCTGCTTGATTTAAATACTGACATTACCACCTCCTCCCTGGGTGACCTTGAGCAACTTACCTAATAATGTCAATGCATCTCAGGGGCTGCTGCTGCTGCGGCTAAGTCGCTTCAGTCATGTCCGACTCTGTGCGACACCATAGATGGAAGCCCACCAGGCTCCCCTGTCCCTGGGATTCTCCAGGCAAGGATACTGGAGTGGTTTGCCATTTCCTTCTCCAATCCATGAAAGCGAAAAGTCAAAGTTAAGTCGCTCAGTCATCTCTGACTCTTAGCGACCTCATGGACTGCAGCCTACCAGGCTCCTCCGTCCATGGGATTTTCCAGGCAAGAGTACTGGAGTGGGGTGCCATTGCCTTCTCCTCTCAGGGGCTAGGCAAAGCTGATTATACTACTCCATTTGAGTGCTGGTGGGGGGACTGAGAGAAATCACTATGTAAAGCCCATAGAAGGCTACCTGGGGCATAGCATATGTTCAATTAATGATACCAATTGTTAAAAATCAAACGTGTTTCTCTCTGCTGAGATAAGAAAACATTAGCAGGGAGACTTCCCAAATAGGGGTGAGTTGTCATAAATCATCAGTCATCAGAACTGCGTGGGATCACTTCTGACTCAAGAGGCCAGCTTTGAGGACCAGCTGGGTGGGCTGAAGACCCTGGGGCCTGGCCAAGAAACAGGCCCAGACATGCATTTTATTAGACTCTGAATCCCACACTGATATCTGAATCAAGATCTGAACATCAGACCAGACAGTTCATCACTAATGTGGAGGTATATGCCATACACTCACACGGCAGGCTGTGAGAAAGGACACGCTGCTTTCAGCAGCTTCCTGTTCTGGAGGGCAGAGGCTGTGCCTTTTGGCTTCATTTCAGAAGAGCAAAAGGCAGCACCAGAGCAGATGCAGCTCAGTTCCTGACTTTCGGGTTTGTTTTCCCATGTGGACACTGCAGTTGGAGCCCAAGCTTAGAAGAAAATACTGATGGAATCATCAGATGAATGGAGGAAAAATACCTGGCTCCCACCCCAAGTTCGGTGTCCCAGCTGGCTCTGGTTGCCTTGGAATGGGGCAGGGTGTTTGGGATGTAATTGCCTGGGCAGAGATATGAGGTATGCGGGCCTACGTGCTCTGCAGCACACACCACCAGGCCGGGAGTGACTCTATTTAGTGAGTGTCCATCTGATAACAGCCTGGATCCTTAAGATGCCAGCTGCCTGCCAAGCTGGACATGTCCAAACAGTGGCACCCAGAGGTCCAGGAGACAGAACAAAGGACCTGTTATTGGCTAGACCTGTGTTGGCATGTTATCTCCACCAAAACAAGTCTTGAGCCAGGCTGGCAGAGAGGCTGTATCCAGGCATCCCGGAGTCCAGAAGGGAGACTATCAAATTCTATAAGGGCTCTCTGATGGCCGTTTCAATGTCAATGGTTGAACCTGGGCTGTCCCCTTGGGATTTAGCACTTGGGCTTATATCTTCCTAAGAGTATTCTTTTCTATGCTGCCCATTGTCACCAACCCCCTAGAGTGCTGGCTCTCTTGGTACCCTCTTCTTTAGAGCACAGCATCCCTCAAGGTCTGAAACCTGCCCTCTCCCCACTTCACTAGGACATAATATTAATTATGACCAACATATATTTACTGCTTACACCTGCCACATACTGCTTTTCATACATTTTTAATTCATTTATTCATGGCAGCAACCTTATGTGTACAGCTGTTTCTCCATTTAACTTTCAAGAAAACCAAGGCACAGAGTGGTGAAATAATTTACCCAAAGTCACATAACTAGTAAAGCAGCAGAGCCGGGAAGCAAGTCCAGGTCGTTTGGATACAGAGTCCCTGTTCCTATCCATTAGGCTGTATTTTCTGTCTCTCCATAATTGATTTCTTACTGATACAAAAAATTTTAAAGGCCTCCCATTTCTAAGCCTGTTTTTCCAGAATGAACTGCAGCCCAGTGCAGAGCTAGGATTTTATAACTTCCTATTTTATGTATGGGCTTCTCTTGTGGCTTAGCTGCACTATGAATCCACCTGCACTATGGGAGACCTGGGTTCGATCCTGGGTTGGGAAGATCCCCTGGAGAAGGGAAAGGCTATCCACTCCAGTATTCTGGCCTGGAGAATTCCATGGACTGTATAGTCCATGGGGTGGCAAAGAGTTGGACACAACTGAGTGACTTTCACTTTCACTATTTTGTGTATAGGAAAATTGGGAAAAGCTGACAAATTAGGAGAGACTAGGAAGGAAAGATGAATGGCTCAAGAACTTGACAGCAGCACTCATACTGAGAACTCTGGTGTTTTAGCCAAGTGAGTACTTGGGCAAAGTATCTTTCTGGGTAGCAGCTATGTCTTGGAGCATCTGGTTTAAGAGAGACATAACTTAGCCCAGTCGAGGAAACCGGGTGCATAGTTAGGAAAAGCAGCTACTGACACATGGTTTATTTATAGCACTGTCTCCCCACAGAGAGAAACAGCAGCCTTGCACAACTAAGCTCTGCATTCATATTGGTGAGCCATTCCCAGGAATTCACCCCAGAAGGAACTCCTTGCCGTCATGGAAATGCCCGAAAGGAACAAACACCACTGAGCACTTAGCCAGAGCTCCCAGAAAGCCTAGACGTGGTTGTTCCTTTCTCCACCTTATAGATGAGGATTCTGGGGCCCAGAGACCTTACATACATGTCCATCACAAGTCCTAGGAAATCCATGGACTCAAACTACATCTGATTCCAAAGGAGGGAAGGACTCAGCACCAGTGCCAGCCCAGCTTTCCCAGGAATCTTCCCTGATTCCTCACATCAGTCCCTCTTTCTGGAATACCTGTACTACTTGTGATCTTTGCCATCATCTAGTGCTAACCCTGTTTCATACCGGGCTAATTTTGCTAGCCAACCAGGCTATAAATTTGTTGGGGTTGTTGGGGGTGGGTACAATAACTGGGGGTTCAAGTTTATTTCAAGCTATTTCTGGGTATTTCAGGGCAGGAAAATTAGGAAAGGTAAAGATCTAGAACCACAGCCTGGTGTCCTGGGTAAGAAGAGTCAGTCACTTCATCCCCAGAAGGTGCACTTTATGAACCCAGTGTTAGTCGCTCAGTCATGTCTGACTCTTTGTAACTGCAGGCTCCTCTGTCCATGTGATTTCCCAGGCAAGAACACTGGAGTAGGTAACCATCCCCTTCCCTGGGGATCTTCCCAACCCAGGGATTGAACCTGGGTCTCCCACATTGCAAGATTCTTTACTGTCTGAGCCACCAGGGCATGGCTTTACGAGTCTCTAAAACATAAGCTAGGAATGGCATTCATGATACTCTTGCCCTCCTTTGTCAGTCTCTCTAAAACTCCTAGAAATTGAGTCCAAACTTTGCCAAGCATCCCCCAAAGCAGGCGACCATGACTGCACTGTCACTAACTCGGGTTTGGTCCAAGGGGAAAGGAAGCTGCACTTTTGTTAATAACCCTGCTTCTGCTTTACTCTAGCCCACCCTGCTGCAGGCCCACCTCCTGGTCTAACTGCAACCCCTCCTGAACGCCCAGCACATCAGACGAGAAATAATGCCACACGACAGGCGCACTTAGACATGCACGAGTTATTACCAGTCAAAGCCAAGATGTATTTCAGGAGAATTTATAAGGCAAAAAGCACCCTCTAATTTAACAAAAAAAAAAAAACATGAGGGCTGGGTGTTCCTTTCTTTTCCAAAGCCAAGACACAAAAGCTCTTCTCATATGAAAGAGCCTGAACCCACCCAACCTGATTCTCTCCTCTCATTCAACAAGACTTCAGTGTCAACGACGGTGACCACGGCATACTGAGTCACATCAGAAAGAGGCCACAAGAGGAAGGTGTCATCCTGTCCTGCAATAAGAAAATGATGTCTTCCTGTCCTGCCACCTATCCAGAATATGGGACAGCGAGGGAGCTGACTGCTCCAAAGGCAAGCAGGGCAGAAGGCTCTTCCATGTGCTCTGGGAACCACAAGATCACCTCATATCATGATTTACGACAAAAACAGAGCTGGGACGGCAGAGCCGGGTCTGAAATAGGGTGAAGTGAAGTGAAGTGAAGACCTCATTACAGGTCCTCCGTGATGCCTCTCAGCTGTGTGATCACCCTGTTTTAAGACAGATAATGAGGTTGTCTTATGTTCAGCCCTTTTCTCCCTGCTTTCTAGAGGGACAATTCCTCCAGTCAGTGGTTTCATAGAGATATGTAGTGTATTCTCACATATTACAGGGCAATGACTGCTGGCCTCTCCCCTCCTGCTCCTAGGTCAGATGAACATCTTGTATATAGGTGACTCTCTTCAGTGGGACTCACAGATCTGGCTTCACTCCAGCTGTGGCTCCCCTCAAAGCCTTATTTGTCACCTGCTTCCGCCACCTGCTCCTGAGGTCCACTGTGAAGAACGTCTGCAAGAGTCAGGAGTTCTGTGTGATAACCCAGGTCTCTCCTGCCATTCCTGCCCTTCTCAGACTCTTTTCTTCTCTAACTGCATTCCCCTCCGATTTTGTCTCGACTGGTTACTCTTGGTGTTTGCTTCCCCAGGGATGTGTGTGTTCCTGGGTCAAAAAGTGAAAAGAACTACAGGCAAAGGGAAAGCCCCTTGTCCTCCCCCTCCCTGGTTCTGTCCCCATCTCCCTACAGGTCACCTGCCATCTCTGTGGGAAGGAACATGACCCTTCAGAACTGCCCTTCAGAGGTCATGGAAAGAGCTCAGTGCTTCTCAAATTATCTGAGATGAAAAACTACTTTATTTATTTATTTTTTAACAATTTCCAATCCATTATGAATCAAACCACTTGTAAAATAAAAATAAATTACTAAAAAAGAATTTTAAGTGAAAAGAATATAAAATACAAGCCTAACTTTTCTTGTTTTTAGATTCAACAGTCCTAACATGAGTCTAGAATTTTGTTATTAAAGTTTCTAAACGCTTGCTCTCAAATTCTTACTTGGTTTCCAGGCCAGCACAGGTTGGAGAAGCCCTGCTCTAACTTAGCTATTTACTTAATCACTTAGAACCTGGATCTCTTATAAGACGGTAGACCTCTACGTAGGTCAACCTCTAGGTAGGTCCACATCTGCACATTCCAGCAACGCATTTCTGATGCTTCCTTAGGTTTTACAAATATTTCTGACATTAGAATAATGCTGACTTCCTGAGCAGGGGATTAGTCTGCACTTTGTACTGCTGACTGAGAGCCACCCAAGTCTAAAGCTCCTTGGAGAACAATGAAAGAAATGTCTGAGAGAGGACCAGGCAAACATTGGCAGCTCACTGTCTCGGCTTTTCCTGTGTGGAACCAATGGGTGTTTTGAAAAGCATCCTGAAAACATGTCAAAGGTCTAAGAACTGTAATCACTGGAGCTGGTGAGTCACGGCCCAGGCTGGCAGTAAGGCAAATGCCAGCGACACAATGGGTGACTGTCTCTTCAAAAACCTTCCCCTGGAACCCTGAGGGGGCATCCCATAAATGACTACAGACAGGAAAAGAGGGTGCTTGTCAATTAACTGAGAGGGAATGGTGGCCCCGTTAAAATAATTTCTCTGCTTCCAGAAGAAGCAAAGAATTCTCAGGATCTACCCTAACAAAGGACAGATTGCACTGCAGGAACAAGATTGGGTGTGATCGTCCTTTACTACGAGAAGCTGGTAAGGGAGGTAGGACCCAGAGCAGGGGCAGATAGGGCATCATTTCCTAGAGACAACTGCAAAAACACCTTTATTGGCATCCAATCACTTCACCATACACTTCAAATATTTACAGAGCACAATTCGACAAGCTCCGACACACACAAACCTGTGAAACCACCACCAAATTCACAATAAGTAGCGTACCCATCACGGCCCAAAGTTTATTGATGCCCTTTTTTAATCCCTGCCTCTCACTTCTTCCCACCCCACCGACCAGGTGACACTTTCTGTCACTAAAGACTAGTTTGTATTTTTCTAGAATTTTATATAAATGAGAGCCTACAGGATATGTTCATGTTTGATCTGACTTCATTCACGCAGCAAAATTATCTTGAAAAACAAGTCTGAGATTCATTCATGTTTTTCTATCATTGTTCATTATGTTTACAGCTAAGTAGTCTTCTAGTTAGAAGTGATCTTACATCTCAAACAACGTTGTCTTGGGACTAAGATTCTGAGGTGTTAAGGAAAGTTTATGAAGATTTAGACCTTTCTTAGAGTGGAAGCGTGCAGCTCCTATCTTAGGAGATAAACTGTTTTTATCTTACGAGGTAAACTGCTTTTGCTTCAAAGTTAACGAGAGAACAAAGAAACGTCAGCTGATCAAGATTCTTAAATGACAAAAAGGACTGTGCATTATCCAAGGTGTGGGGGCTGTGAGGAATAAGGAGAAAGAGACCCAAAGACATTGTTCTTACTCAAGATAATACTCAGACTACCCTCACTCTCAATTTTCTATTTGGTGTGTTTCTTGTCTTGTGGTAGTAAATGCTCTGAATGGAATCTTCCCACCACAGTTAGGATTTTGTGTTTGGAACTGCTATAAAGGAAGACTACTCTGCAACCACAGTTAGAGTTATTGGTTTATTTGTTCATTCACTCACTGGGTTACATGTGTGAGGTGTCATCTGTAGGCTGGGCATCATGATGGGGGTATAGAGACACGCCAAAGATGTGGAGAAAGACTTGGTTCCTGCTTTCACAGAGTTATAGGGTGTGCAGGCTTCATGGCTGGTTCGTTTTACAATGAACTTCTTCTCAATAAATGAGTATCAGAGATGGCCAGGCTGACACCACCATGGAGACTAGAAGCCAGGACTGAAGGTAGATATGATGGCAGAAGCAGAGCTCTGGTTCACAGACTACCATCGGAAAGCACGGTGACCCACTGACAATGACGGCAAATGCAACCCCGACTCCCCAACACGGGGCAATGGGCAAGACCTGGCGCGTCTGTCTCTAAAAATTAGCTCTGGAGGTGTACATTGTTGTTTGCACCAAAAAGCAGAGAAACCTATTTTTCTAACTAGATGACAGTGTTCTAAAGATTTCTGTAAAAAGCAGACCAGTACTTACTCGTAATCCTTCTGTAATAAAGTTACACTGTAAGAGCACAAGTGGAAAATGGCAGGATATGAAACAGAATGAGTTGGATGATGATTATAATAAATCAAACAAGCAACCAAGTCCTTGGAAAGGAAGCACAGTAGAGAAATGTCCAAACAAAATGCCAAAAAATGTGAAAAAAAAAAGTAAAAAAAGCACTTGTTTGTGTCTTCATCAAATTTCCTTAGTGAGTATTTTGCTATTCAGGTTTTGAAGAATTACTCTGAAACACATTCTTCATGAAAAGTCATAGATTCTCAGCGAAAGGAAACCAAAGGCAACAATCTGAGTTTGCCTGCAGTCTAGAGAGGAACCTGCAACCACGGAGGGACTTTGGGGAAACCAGTGACAGAAGAAGGGTGAAACCTTGCAAAGGGGCTTTGCCAACTTGATGAGTTCACCTGAGGTACAGACAGTGACAGAGAGATGCGGATGGAAGTGGGAACTGGAGTCCAGCTGAAGAGCAGCAGTGCAGACCCAGGCCTACACAGCCTTCAAAGGGCTAGGGCCTGGCTGAGGGACCACAAGAAACTCATTTTCTCTGGGCCTCTAGAATCCTTGTCTGTAAATGGAAAAACAAGACTGGATGACCTTTACTATAACTCTAAATGTGTAGGAATCTGAATTGTCTGGTTCATTTCGATGTCTACCACTGAAGACCTTCTATGTGTGAAGAACCACAAACATCTCTTCAATTTAACTCACATCAATGCTCACATCAGTCAAAAACAAGTTTTTTTGATTGCACATTGATTGGACACCTATTAATAAATGTATAGTGTTGCATATTTTCTAGAAAAAGAGTTTTGCAAAGCAGTCTCTGATTAGAGCAAAGGCTAACAGAGCAAATCTACCTCTTCTATAATGTGATAATTCATTCTGATTAGAGACATGGGAAAAAGGATTTTGCAGAAGTCATGGAATAGAAATTGACACATATCTCAGTGGGAAGATGCCAAGGTGTTGAGCAAAGGCCTGCTGCCCTCATGGGCATTGCTATGGGAAGACTTATCCCATTCTCTCTCCCAGAACCATCTCTACTCCCAGCTGTCGACTGAAGTCAGAAGTAAGCTGTTGTCTGTTGATGAGGAATGTGAGAACAAATGCACAGATGGGTGGAGCAGGAAGCTTGAGGGAAGGTCAGAGAGAAAACAAACGGGGTTTCCTGTGATGAGTCACGGCCTTCTGAGAAATAATTTCAGAGGACACCACAAAGTCCCCAGCACCTGTCTGTCCACGGCTTGCACTTTGTACAGAGGAAAATGTAGCAAATGAAGTACCGAGCCACATCTGACAGCCCACAAGCCATACGCAGGGCAGAGGCCTGAGAAGGAGTCAGGCTGAAGCCAGGGACATGTGACAATTTGCACGTTGTCTCCCGGTATCTCCAGGGCACACTTATAGGTGGGCTGAAGATTCTGGGTTCAAGTTCTCCTTTTCTTTTGGCTGTTCTTTTCTTCAATAGTCACAGCTTGAATTTTCAGATAAAGAGTTTTCTTCTTTTTTTTTTCTATTGTTCTGTGATGAAGTTCAATGTAAATCAGATAAAGTTTTTAAGTGTAAAAAACTTACTGAATCTAGAAAGAAAACAAATTTGACCACCCCTGGTTCCTCTGTTGGTTTCTAGAGTTGCCTCTTACTCTATTCTTACATTTTGCTTCCTCTACCATCTTTGTAGCTCTGTTTTATACCCAGTCTCCTGGGCACAGTATCAACATGCCCTTGAGCAAAAAGAAAGTCCAGCTGTCTCTGTCTCCTTAGCTCTCAGACACCAAGGCTCTCCTCTTCCCTCACAAGGGCCTCCAGGAGCTGTCCTCCAAGAGGACAAGGTCCTCCAAACTACCTGGAGGTGGGAGTCACTGAACACCCAGAGGGACAAGAAGCCCAGGAGGTACCACAGGGCTCTTGATAAAGTAATGGGATTTTTGGTCATCTTAAGGACCTACTCTTTGCACAAAAATGATTATATGAAAGTTTTGAGTTTTAAAACTCAGTCCTCAATCAGTCAAAGTTACAAACTTAAAAATCTAGGTCTTCCTTAAACTTTTAAGTTCAATGTAGAGAGATTATTTCTCTTTCTCAATATAGCAAATTTTAATCACATTTAAGGGAGCTTTTAATCAATGCTTGACTCCAGTCACAAATTTAGTTCATGAAACTCAAACATTTTAAACCATGTTTATATAGTTAGCATTTTTAATCTCTCTTATATCAACTGACTAAAAATAACCTATTACAGATGCATTAAATTTAGTTTTAATGTATAAAAAATCTTTGATTCTCTCAAATATCCCAATATTGATTGATTGGAATTTTAGAATATCTTTTAATTTAAAATCACAAACCTAAATCAATTTCTTGATTACATATTTCAAATTGGTATCAAATGGGAGATCATTACTCTAATAGGCCAATTTCTCTTAACTATTGCAAATGTGTACAAATTAACAAAAATATTATGAGTCTGGTATTTCTCTTAAACATTTCAACATATATGTACAAATCCTCACAGGATTAAAAATGCTTACCCAATTCCAGACTTTACATTACAACTCACTCTTGGTGTTGTACATTCTATGAGTTTGGATAAACGGATGGCGACACTATTACGTAAACTATGAACTTTGGGTGATTGTGATGTGTCAATGCAGGTTCATCAATTGTAACAAAAGAATTGATGCTTTTGAACTGTAGTGTTGGAGAAGACTCTTGAGAGTCCTTTGGACTGCAAGGAGATCCAACCAGTCCATTCTAAAGGAGATCAGCCCTGGGATTTCTTTGGAAGGAATGATGCTAAAGCTGAAACTCCAGTACTTTGGCCACCTCATGCGAAGAGTTGACTCATTGGAAAAGACTCTGATGCTGGGAGGGATTGGGGGCAGGAGGAGAAGGGGACAAAAGAGGATGAGATGGCTGGATGGCATCACCGACTCGATGGACGTGAGTCTGAGTGAACTCCGGGAGTTGGTGATGGACAGGGAGGCCTGGCGTGCTGCAATTCATGGGGTTGCAAAGAGTTGGACATGACTGAGTGACTGAACTGAACTGAACTGTACCCCTGTAATGGGGGATGTTGATAATGGGAGGCTATGAGGCTATGGGGACAGTGGGTAGATGGGAAATCTCCTCCCTCTTTGGTTTTGTTGTTTAAAATTAAACCTAACACTGCTCTAGAAATATAAAGCCATAATTTAAAAAAATGTTTACTCTCCATGGGGATGACAAGATGGAAGTCTTGCATTCCCCTCCCAGGCCATTTCAAGGTACCATCTCAGCGGGGTTAGGTTTGGTAACAACCCCTGGGCCTGGTAGCGACACCACAGACCCCTGCATCCACCCCACTTGTCATGTTGAGGTGCGGTTCTGAGTTGCCTTTTCTCCAGTTTGCCTCCCAAAGATTCTAGACAGTCCTAACTTGAGACTTTTCTTTCCCAGTTCACCACCTGGTTAGTTTCAACCAATCTATCTGCTGCTCTACTCCAGTCTTAATTTTTTCTTTGTCATCCTTTGAGCACCACAGCTCTGACAGATATTTGGTTCTACACCATGGACTCCCTGACAGCCTTGTCCAACTCTGGTTTACAGTTCCAAGTTCATGACATTGATAAGTAAAAGATGGTAGGCAGAAAAGATGGAGAAGGTAAAGCATATTTAGATTTCTAGTTGACTTCCTGCAGGGCACCCTCTTCTCTACGAGGACCAGGGAACAAGCAGGGGATATATCATTAAGGCTGCATTCTTTCTCCCTAGTGGGGTCATCTCAGTCACTGCTCACTTGCCTGACCTCAGGATCCTCCCTGAGGAGTCCAAAAGGTCTACCAGGGTCCAGGCATCTCAGGTCAGTGCACAGAGCCAAAGGGCTAATCAGATCGACAAGTGACTTTGCTCATCTCTCTGTCTCTATTTCTCTTTCTCTTCTCTCTCTCACACACACCTCTCTATGCAAGTGATCCTCTGCTGCTTGGATCTCAGACTCAAAAGCATTCTCTATTTAAATATCATGAGGTCAGATACTTCCAAACTGAAAGCTCTAAGCAGGGATTACACTTATTCTATATCTCCTTCAACTATTGACCATGGAGCTACCTAACCTATTTCCTTTTTTGTCTTCTTTACAGCACTCTCACCTAAATATCAAATAGGTTTTTGTACTGAGGCAGACAAGTTGAACGACTAGTTGAAAACACATCATTTTGGAGAGAGGGGAATAACTGAACAAAATAGACATGGCAGATCTCCCTTTTTACCCAGGCAGTGAAAGAGTGCTGGGCACAGCATTGGAGGGCTTGGTCTCCATGCCAATTTCTGCTACAAACTGCATCTTGGACCCAACCTCTGTGAGCTTTAATGAAAGTGATAAGGGTGTTTCCAAGATTAAATGTAAAAGCATGGGAAACACTGTAAGTCTTTTCTTTAGTTGGGTACCAGGATCTGACATGTTCCTTGCTCTCCTCCTGCCTCATTGACAGGCCTTAGTATCTTTACTGGTTCCTCTTCGTCTCCCAACCTCTGTTGATTGGGTTCAATATTTGGACTTCTGCTTTCTATATCTTCTTACTTACTTGGTGATATTATCCAGTCTCATGGCCTTTAATATCATCCATTGGCTGATGATTTCGACACTCTGCTCTGCAGCCCAGAACTCTCCCCTGACATCCAGACTTGTATTTCCACCTGCCTACCCATTATCTCACTTGGGTGACAAATAGGCATCTCAAACGATCCGTTCCAAGCCTACTCTCCTGCTGTCTTTCCTTGTTCAGTAGATGGCAATTTCCATCCTTCTAGTTGATTGGATCCCAAATCATGCATTCATCCATGACTCATCTCTTTCATGCTTCCTGTCTATTCCATCAGCAAATCCTTTGAGTCCTATCCAAAAGCTATCCTGAATCT
The DNA here is from genome assembly GCF_029378745.1 of Bos indicus. Classification (NCBI taxonomy): domain Eukaryota; kingdom Metazoa; phylum Chordata; class Mammalia; order Artiodactyla; family Bovidae; genus Bos; species Bos indicus. The sequence continues at coordinate 44,692,875 of NC_091780.1, forward strand.
GATGGTTTTTTACCACCTCCACTGCCACCACAATGCAATTGAACATTATATCCCACCTGGATTCCTGCTCTAGTTTCCTAAGTGGTCTTCCTAATTCTGTCCTTGCTCCCTTCCACCCTCCTTGGTCTGTTTTCAACATGGCTGATATCTTGATCTTGTTAAAATATAAATTAGATCACGTCATTCCTCTCCAAGAAACCTTCCAGTTTCTCCCCCATCACATTCAGAGAAATTATCATTATATATTACTTACCATAAAATAGGGGTCATAACAGTATCTACTTCAGAGGGTTGTTGTGGGGATTAAAAGAGTCAATATAGGATCTTCCCTAGTTACCCAGTGGTTAAGAATCTGCCTTCCAATGCAGGGGACTCAAGTTCAATCCCTGGTTGGGAAACTAAGATCCCACATCCCGCAGGGCAACTAAGCCTATGTGCTACAACTAGAGAAGCCCCGAAGCACCTCAACAAAGACCCAGCACAGCCAAAATAAAAAAAGAGTCAATATATATACAACACTTGAACTAATATTCACTCAGTGTTTCCTGTGTATCAAGCACTGTCCTACTTATATATATGTCCTCATTATGCATTAACTCATTAATTCTCATAAGTATCCCAAGATATGTACTGTTATTATGCCCATTTTACAGTTGAGAAAACTGCACTACAGAAAGGTTCAATAACTCCTCCAAGGACACAGCTAATGAGTGACATCTGGCCTCCACAGCCTGTGCTTTCGCTACCCTGCCTAGTCAGTAAGGCTTCTTCTGTGACATACTCTGTAGACGCTGAATAACAGCCCATCATATGGAAGGGCCATTCCTTCACTTAACCAATTTCTCACTAAGCCATCTGATCATTCCAGAGGTTCTCACTTAAGCCAGAAAGTCCATTTATTCAATAAATATCATTGAGTGACAATATCCTAGGCACTGGGGACATGGCAGTGAACAATCAAAAAATGGACACAAAACTCTGTCTTCACGGAGCTTACATTCTTTTAGAAGTATCACTAGAGGCTTGACTTGTATGTTCCTAATGGTTCTTCTCAGACGATCAGGTCAGCTTCATTCGGCACGTCTCTTGGGCAAGGCACTTGGCTAACCTCTATGGGAGGAACATGAATGATTCAGATGTGAACCTTGCTCTCAGGGAAGTTGTACGTTAACGTGGGCCTGGGTATCTCTAGGAAGCAGTTCTTGTTTAACTTGTTTCTGGGTCGGTCCCATGGTTTTTCATTTGCATACTTCTCATCAAACATCAAAGGTGCCTACGGGGGACGAACATTCATGTGGTTTCCTATTTTTCTTCCCACAGAGCCTAAAAAAGTGCTTTGAGTACAGTGGCTTCTCACTTTTATGTTCTCTATGAAGGATCAGTTCTAGGAGTCCTCAAAATACTATTTAGTCACAAATTTTATTCCCCGTATTTCTGCCCTTATGAAGGCCACAGGAATTTAGTTCATATGCAGATAGGAAGAGGAAAGAACTAAGGCTATGAGCTAATTTTATAATTATAAATATTTTAATAGTCCACTCCCTGACTATTTTTAACCATTTGACCACCAGGATTGAGGAACCCTGATAATCTAACAAATCTGCACTTAAAAATACATAAGACTAATTGTCTCCACAGGTATACATGTGTTCCCTATCCTGAACCCTCCTCCCTCCTCCCTCCCCGTACCATCCCTCTGGGTCATCCCAGTGCACCAGCCCCAAGCATCCAGTATCATGCATCGAACCTGGACTGGCGACTCGTTTCATATATGATATTATACATGTTTCAATGCCTGTGGCGGATTCATTTTGATATATGGCAAAACCAATACAATATTGTAAAGTTAAAAAATTAAATTAAATTAAAAAAAAAAGACTAATTGTCTCTCTCTCTCTCTCTCACACACACACACACACACACACACATATACATACATACACATCCTTCTTAAAGTCCCTCAATGATTTCCCATTTTAGGAAAAAAAATAGCCAAGTCCTCAGCCATGTATCCAACTGCCAAAGGCCACGAGGGTCCTGGCTGCCCCTGCCTCTCCAGTCTGGCCTCACAGAGCACCATGAGTCCCCTTGCTTTCTGCACTCCAATCACAGGGTTTGTTCTCCAAACAAACCCACTCCATTCTGCCACATGGCTTTTGGATGTGGAGTTCCCTCTTCCTCGACTGCATTTCTTTTCTCCAACCTTCAGATTCAACTCAGTCATCACTTCTTTGAGCCAGTCTTCACTGGCCCTGGCCCCAGACTCTTCCACCCAATGCTGCACCTTCCTAAAACATCAGTACCTCTCCTTTAGGCTCCTAGTCATCTGTGCACTCAAACCAGTTGCAATTTTACTTGTTTAAGTGAAAATATGTCATTAATATCTCTCTTTTCCACTAAATATGCATCATGAGTCCAAGGGCCATTTCTCATTTTACTCACCGTTGTATATCCAGAGCTGAGGACAGCACTGGAAACAAACAAATAAAAAGTGCTTATTCATCCAGTGAATGTTTAATGAGTCCCTTCTTGTGCCCAGTCTTGTTCTATGTGCTAGGAATACAACAGTAAACAGGTCAAAGTCCCTGTCTTCCTGGAGGTTACATTCTAGTTTTGGAGAAGAGTTAATAAACAAATAAGCAAGATGATTTCAAGGAATGAGTCTTCTCAGGGTAATGGGGTAGGATGTGACCACTGGGGACGGGATGGGATGCTACTTTAGAAAATAGTCAGGGAAGGCCTCTCTCAGGAGGTGGCATGGGAGCAGTGTCTAGAGCCTTCTGAAAGACAGACTGAATTTTCAGTGCAGAAATTGGGACAGTCTCAGGCAAGCCAGAACAGTTGATCACCCAGCACCAAATGCTGCTGGGAGCCTGGCAGCCTGCCTTCAGCCACTTACCCAGGAAAATGCTGCTCCTATACCTTCTAAATCTCTTTTCCAGAAATACTTACTTTGGGAGAAATTAATACAACTTAGGACTTAATAAATGCTTTGTAATGATGAGGAGGCTTCCTAGCAACCACACCCACTCAGCTCCGGAACAAGGCTGCCTTGGGGATTCCCACTCACACCAGGCCCCCTCTGTGACCCTCAGGCTCTTAGAGGTCCATATTTGGATTTCCATTTGGGTGGAATCCACCCACCAGGAAAAGCTCATTTCCTCCCCTTCTCTGGCTCACACTCCCAGCCTGGAAGCTTCCCCCATATTATCCCTTGGCAAACTCCCTCTGTGCTCCCTCCTGGCTGGTTATGTTCCCAGCAAGTTCCACCCAACAATAAACTGTCTGTAATCAACTACAGAGTGGTGGATTCCTGGCCCATGGTATTCCCACTCTTTGGGGAACACGTTCAAGCAGACCCTGCCTGAACAAATGGGTGGAGGCCCCTTGGCACAAGCGCTAATTCTTCCCACTCTAATTGCTCTAAATTCCCTCTTTAATAAATTTCAAAACAGTTCAGTTTGAGGGCTAAACTTACTGTTTCATCTTCAGTCAAATTCCTAAGCCACTGTCAAATCTTTCTTTCAAATAGATGTGTGTGTGTGTGTGTGTGTGTGTGTGTGTGTATAAATCACTTTGTTGTACACCTGAAACTAACACGACATTATAAATCAACTATACTTCAATGAAAAAAATAGTGCAAGACAACCTCCAGACTGGGAGAAAACACTTGTAAATGATGAGAACAACAAGGGCCTAGTTTCCAAAATATACAAACAGCTCATACAACTCAACAACAATAAAAAACCCCAATTAAAAAATGGGAAGAAGACCTAAACAGACATTTCTCCAAAGAAGACATACAGATGACCAATAGGCAAATGAAAAGATGCTCAACACCACTAATTATTAGAGAAATGCAAATCAAAAAACCAATGAGATACCACCTTTCACCACTCAGAACAGCCATCATTAACAATAACAAATGCTAGAAATGGGGAACCCTCTTACACTGTTAGTGGGAATGTAAATTGGGGCAGCCACTATGAAGAACACAATGGAGGCTCCTCAGAAAACTAAGGAACTAGAGTTGCTACATGCTCCATCAATTCCATTCTTGGGCATATATAAGGACAACACTATAATTCAAAAAGATATACGTGCCCCTATGTTCACAGCAGAACTATTCAAAATAGCCAAGACACAGAAACAACCTACTGCTACTGCTACTGTTAAGTCACTTCAGTCATGTCCAATGCTGTGTGACCCCGTAGATGGCAGCCCATCAGGCTCCCCCATCCCTGGGATTCTCCAGGCAAGAACACTGGAGTGGGTTGCCATTTCCTTCTCCAATGCATGAAAGTGAAAAGTGAAAGTGAAGTCACTCAGTCGTGTCCAACTCTTCACAACCCAGTGGACTGCAGCCTACCAGGCTCCTCCATCCATGGGATTTTCCAGGCAGGAGTACTGGAGTGGGGTGCCATTGAACGTCCATCAAAAGATGAATGGATACGGATGTGGTACATATATACAATGGAATACTACTCAGCCATGAAAAAGAATGAAATAATGCCACTGACAGCAATATGGATGCACCTGGAGATTATCATTCTAAGTGAAAAAGTCAGATGGAGAAAGACAAATATATGATTTCACATATACAAATGAACTTATTTATAAACAGAAACAGAGTCACAGATTTAGAGAATGAACTTGTGGTTAACAGGGGGAAATGGTGGGAGGGGAAGGATAAATTGGGGGTCTGAGATTGACTTATAAGCTCTGCTGTATTTAAAATAGAAACCAACAAGGACCGACTGTATGGCAAAGGGAAACCTGCTCAATATTCTGCAATAACCTAAATCAGAAAAGAATTTGAAGGATACATGTATAACTGAATCACTTTGCTGTACACATGAAGCTAACACAGCACTGTTAATCAACTGTACTCCAATATGAATTTTTTAGAAAGGGAGACAAGTATAAATACATAAAAATAAAATAAAATCTGACACAACCTATCTATGAAACAGAAACAAACTCAGACACAGAGAAGAGACTTGTGTTTACCAAGAGGTAGGAGGAGGAGGAGAGGAATGGATTGAAATCGGAGGATTAGCAGACAAAAACAATTATATATGGGATGGGTAAATAACAAGGTCCTACTGTATAGCACAGAGAATTATAGTCAATATGCTGTGATAAGCCATCATGGTAAAGAATCTAAAAAAAGAATGTGTGTGTATGTGTTTGTGTGTGTGTGTGTATAACTGAATCACTTTGCCATACAGCAGAAATTAATACAATATTATAGATCAACTGTACTTAGAAAAGCCTGGCCCACAATGCAGAAATTAATTAATGAAAAGCATATTAAATAGAAACAATATATGTTCTCTTTAAAAAAAAAAGCTTCTCTTTCTCTCTTACTCTCTCTCCCATCTTCCCCTCTCCCTTGCCTTCTCCCCCTTCCTCCCTACCTGCTCCTACTGCTCTGAGTGTCCTGGCGCACCAGAGTCAAACATGCAGAGTTCCACTCCCAACTCTCCTCTCACCATCTCTGTGGGCAATACTAGCACTTACCTCATTGAGATATTAGGAGGATGAAGAGAGCTAATACATGTTAAGCACCAAGAACAATAGTACACATAGGCCTTCACATGGATTTACCAAACAAATGTTAGTTCTTATTGTCTCTGAGATCTGAGGGCCCTTCGTGCCCTGCTCAGAGAGTAAGTGACTGCCACCCATGGTTTTACTTGAAGGGACAAAATATCCTTTTGTCCATATGCCTTCCTGCCAACTTTATATCCCCACAACTAGCATCTGTATGTAACAGAGCACATGAGGAGGAAGAGAAATCATGTAACAACTCTTCCCCATCCTTTTTCCAGAGGTGTTTATCTCATTAAATGGATGGGAAATACTAGAGCTGGACGGGGAGGAAAGAAGATGTGGCTTATTTACAAGAGATCAGAAGCTGGGGGTAGGCGGCATGAGGGCACTGGGCTCTTGAGCAAGTGAGAGCTGGAGCAAAAGGCATGGAGAAATAGAAAGAAAGTGTGTGGAGAGGAGAGACTCAAAGGAAAAATTCATCTAGGATTCTGGAACCAAGTCCTTTCAAAATCAGCACACCTTCCCCCACCATGTCCCCACTCTACCCAGATCCAGCTAGGCTGCTTACTGCAGTCAGCCTGATCAAGAGAAAAGAACCTGGATTTTCAAGCCAGCATGAACTCGGAGCAAATTCCAGTTCTGCCATTTACTCATTGACAAAGTAAACCAACCTCTCTAAACCATAGAATCCTCCTTTGTAAAAATAAAAATCAAGACATTCTAGAAGAGTAGTTGTGAGGATTAAATAAGGTAACACATGCAACAGGCCAGCTTAGAGCCCACTAACTCGTAGGTGCACAAATCACTCTACTTCTTCCTAATCATGACCCCGTGTATGCCCAGAGGTTACCCAGCCAGCTTTCTCAACGCACACCAAATGCATAACCTCTTGCACACGTTCACATCTAGTTTTTACATGTAATTTATTACATGTAATGCAATTCAACAAATACACCATTTGTAGATTTCATAGAATATAAACCAAGTATTAGGGATATAACAGGATCAAGTCCTACTTGCTCCTTTCCCCCTTCCCAAAATTTATAATCTATAAGGAAGATTGGCAACACTAATATACAGTTACAATGGTAATGAGCATTCCTGTAAGGGAAATATAAGCGCTGTCAGAACACAAAGCTTTCACATAATAAATACATTGATGAGACCTATGTCATTCATGCTGTGTCAAGATTCAGCAATCAAGTACAACCACAATAGAAACCCACACAGACATCACAGTGAAGCTGATTTTTATGTTCAAGGAAGTTCCAAAGTAGGCACATAACTGAAGACTACATAAGCAATCACCTTAAAAAAAAAATTCCCTAAATTACCTATCAAATACAGTATACATGGTTTTTATGCAAAACCATGCATAGCTATGTGTATGTAAACATGCAATAGCATATAATACAGAAAATTTATTGAAGAATAAATATGTAAAATATAAGTTTATAGATTTTTTTATTACATAGAAGAGAACAAAAGCTGAATTAGAAAAAGTTTGCAAAATCAATCTTCTTCATGTAAAAACTTTCTGTAGAAATGCATGTTTATTTCTGATAAAGTCCTGAAAGGCCCAGGAAACAGCAGCAATGCAAAGCACATTCACATTCATTTATCACTCTGATTTTTTCTCAAAAAATGATAATAAACTCAGGAAATCATCCTTTGGTTCTTACAGGATCTAGTTAATCTAACAGAGTAATAGAAAACTGGCCCCCAAAACCATGCTAGCCTTGTATCCTTGAAGAAATCTCAAGGTTTTAAGAAAACTTAAAGGTCACTAGTCCAACCTCTCATTCAATGTTTCAGTCCCTCCCAAGGGACCAAACAGCCTTTACTTAGATCACCCCAGTGGTTGGAAGCCATCCACTCCACCTAAGAACACCTCCAGCAATGAACAATCAGTTACTTCAAAAACTTAATACAACAAAATCATGTGTTGTGCATAAAAAAGAGTGAAATGATGCTATTTGCAACAACATGGATGGACCTAGAGATAATCATAATAAGTGAAGTAAATCAGACAGAGAAAGACAAGTCCTATGTCCATATAAGGTACACGTCTAAGTATAAAATCCATATTATATGTGGAATCTTACAAAATGATACAAATGAACTTATTTGCAAAACAGAAATATACTGACACACATGGAAAACAAACTTATGGTTACCAAGGAAGATAGCAAGGGGCAGGGAGTAGGGAGAAAAATCAGGAGTTGGGGATTAACATATACATGTGCTCAGTCATGTCCATGGACTGTAGCCCGCAAGGCTCCTCTGTCCATGGAATTTTCCAGGCAAGAATACTAGAGTGGATTGCCATTTCCTACTCCAGGGAATCTTTCTGACTGAGGGATCAAACCCACATCTCCTACATCAGCAGGTAGATTCTTGACCACTGAGCCGCCTGGGAAGCCATCAACACACACACACTGCTATATATAAACAACAAGGACCTGTATAGGCACAGGGAACTACATGCAATATCTTATATAACCTATAATGGAAAACTCTGGAAAACAATATATGTATATGTATAACTGAATCACTTTGCTGTACAACTGAAACTAACACAACATTGTAAATTAACTATACTTCAATTTAAAAAAAATAAAGGGAGAAAAATAATGTGTTGCATCAGGATCCTCCTGGCATTGCTTCACTTAAAAAATATTATGAAGACTTTACCCTGTAATATCCTTAGGTGTATCAAAGATTCACACAAATTGAGTTTTTCAACCACGAAGCTCTCAAATGATAAATAACAATGCAGATAATCACAACATCCGTATTAAAAAGTTCAGTCTAGCTCATTTAATAGGCAAAACAGATCTCACATTGCACTTCATTAAATAACAAAGGTTATGAAAATGATAATATGTAACGTTAGCAAAGGAGCAATGAAGCATGCTTAGGAACTGGTGGTAGAATGTAGATTGCTAAACACTTTATGTATTTCAGTTTGGCAGTACTCATCTGTCAAAGAATAAAGACTAAGATCACCAGCGGTTCATCAGTCTGTTTGCTTGCTTTCAATCACAGTTGAGTCAAGCAAACACATACCAGTGTTGATGTTAGCAGAGTACTTGGTTCCCTGAGGAGGAAAAAGCTGAGAAGGGAGAGTATGGGGAGGAGGTTTTTTTCTCTTTGTTTTTGAAGTGCTAGGGAGGAATGCCTGGTGGTTATTTTAACTAAGCACTGAAAACTAGTGTTCTGGGTAGGCACTTCGTTTTAACAAGTCCCATTATTAACCAGTGAGAAAAGCCTTTCGTCAACTCTGGGGGTTGGGGGTAGGGAGAGTCCCTTAAAGTTCACAGTCCTTTATTAGTCTGAGCACGTTAGAACCAGTTGGGATGAAACACAATCTTTAGCTTTGATATTTCCTAGGCAAGTTCTGCTGCAAGTGACAATTTTTCATTCACTGATTTGACAATGAGTATTAAGAACCAATTCCATGCTGGATGCTGACAATGCAGTAGTAAGGAAGACAGATCAAGTCCCTACACTCATGGAAACTGCTACTTAGTAATGTGATCTTGTCACGAAAATGTTGATGTTACTTGATCTAAAAATTCCACCTCAGGAAGCCCATGCTAAGGAGATAATAAATAAAGTGGTCAAATATTTATACACAAAGATATTCACTGAAGTATTGCTCAACAAAAAAAAGAAAAAATGGAAACAACCTAAACGTCCAACAATAGGGAAACTGTTGGAAAAAAAATTCATAAAATCATAAAATTGACTACAATAGGCTTAATAACATGGGAAAACATGCTACAACTTTAAACAAGGCAAACAATATAACATAGACTGTGGTCTCAATTATATTAAATGAATTTTTAAATACCTAGACAAAAATATACCTGAAATGCTAACATTATTAGTATATGAATGTTAGATTATAAAAAGATTTTTCTCTTTATATTTTCCTTTGCTTTTATGAAAGCATGTGTTAATTTATAATCTAGAGTTTGGCAAGCCCCCTGCCCCTTTCAAAAAAAAAAAAAGACAAAAAGAAATCATAACACCGCCCCCCCCCCCGAAAAAATAGGCAAAACTGAAAAGTTCTCCACAAATGGCTTAGCTGTGTGTTTGCACTGTAACCTAGGACTCGGTATCTAAAGGCAGAATTTCCATGAGAATGAATCTCAATTTTGCTCCTACTGACTCTATAAGAAACTATGCTCTCCATGGTTTACCCCAAGAGGAGCAAACAAGAACGATACACACTTTGGGAGGTAGACAGTGTCTCTCACTCTCCATCTCTGGTATTGTATGACCAAGGGAAAAAACCCATGTCTCATTTCTGTGGACCATGTAGTTAAGGAGACCCCCTCCACATACATTCTCATCTTGAGCCTCACAGCAACTCAAGACATGAAAATAAACTCAGAGATTGTCAGCGGCCCTGTGCCGAGTCTCTCAATGGTGTAACCAGGGCGTCACGACCCAGATGCAGGCCTAGGGGCTCCAGACCCTGCCACGTCCGTGGCAGACATCCAAGGACTCACTTGGTGGAGTTGAGAACTGGCCAGTTACTCCGCAAACACTGGTTTTACTATAAGCTCAGCTGTTTCTACTTAAATCTACCAAAAGACACCAGAGCTGTAGATACTGAGATTTCACACCTACTAATACAAACTCTCCATCCTCCTCCACCCCTCCTTTTCCTACTTTCATTCGTCTTTCCATTGAACACAGGAGAATAGGAGATGTCGCAAAAACAGGCTACGCCAACACATACACTTATTATCCAAGAGCTAAGTACTTCTATATATAAAAGTTATAGTAAATCGTTCTCCTGTCACCAGATAAAATACCTAAACACAAGTTCTGATTTCCTCATCTGCCAACAGGATTGACATGCGCTTGCCCTTCCTATCATTTCCAAGTCACAGGGTTGTTTAGGGATCAACTGAGATGAAAACGTGCAAGAGAACACGGGGACTAGGAGATGGCTCTTTCCTTAAGTAAAATGCAAACCCAGAGGCCTGGGTCCCGTGGAGTCCCCCAGGAGCAAGGAACGGCTAGCCCAAAGAGCCCCTGCGCCAGGGCAGACTAACGTGATCCTAGTTGCCTCTTCCTAACAGAAATCCCCGGGTGCTATCGCCGGGGATCAAAGATCACAGCCCCGGGGTAGCCATCAAGTCATAAAGATGCTCAAACTCCGCAGCAAGCGGGCCAGCGGGGGATGAAGTCCTCCGCAGGCAGGCGGCGGCCGGGACTGTCAAGGCGCACGGCGCCTGCGCGCGCAGCTGCCCCCGAATAAATAAATAACCGCGCCGGCGGGCGGCGGCCCCAGCTTGGCGCCCTGCCGGGCCCCGGCCGGCTCGCAGCTCACGTAGCGAGAGCGTGAGTCAGCGCGTTCGACCGCAGCCCAAACCCGGGTGGGTGCCCTCGACAGCGCCGGCCGCCTGCACGTACCGCCGGCTCTGTGCGCCCGGCGCTCCTGGCTGAGGGCACCCCTTGTGGCCCGGCGGGAGGGGCGCCTGGGCTTGAAAGCCACGTGGGGCGAGCTCGGCTTTCCCCTACCGGATCCTCCGCGGGAACTCGACCTTGCCCTCGTCCCTGTGTGCCTTCCCACTTGGAGCCGCAGTTTGGCCCGACCTGGTGACTCCCCCTCCCACCCTCTCCGAGAGGTCGGGAGGTAGATGGAGAAGGGGGCTCTGGGCTCCAGCTGCAGGGGTCGAGTCCAGGGCAGACTGGGGAGGCTGAAGCCAATAAATTAAGGGAGGAAAGTCCCTTATCAATTTAATCTCACACGCAGCCGGGACTTCACTCGAGTTGGCCTGCATTTCCTCAGATCTGCACCTGTTTAGTTGCTACAACCGACTTTATAAGAGGAAGTTGCCTACGTGCCTGCCGGCTGAAGGACGGAATTAGAAGTACTGTCCCCTGAACGTATGAGCGGAGCAGAGCCTTCTGTTCCGCTGTGGATCTACAGAGTTGCAGGACTGGGTCTCCTGAGGCCCAGCAAAAATTCCAAGTCCTCCTTTGCCCTTTGATACAACAGCCTTTCCCGCAAGTTAAAAAGCTTTCCTCTTCGTGCATCTGAGATGTGTCACTTTTCAAAGCCTGTGTGAGGGGGTAGGCTTGTTATGGGGAAGGAGACAGGAGAAGGATGCTTGTGAAGGGAAGTACAGAGATGAGGAAAGGAAGAGGAAAAGTTAATTAGGAAAGGAGCACTGAAAAATAAGTGATTCACGGAACATTACTGTGCCCCTAATGAAGGTCCACTCAAAATCCCATGGACGGAGGAGCCTGGAAGGCTGCAGTCCATGGAGTCGCTGAGGGTTGGACACGGCTGAGCGACTTCACTTTCACTTTTCACTTTCATGCATTGGAGAAGGAAATGGCAACCCACTCCAGTGTTCTTGCCTGGAGAATCCCAGGGACGGGAGAGCCTTATGGGCTGCCGTCTATGGGATCGCACAGAGTCGGACACGACTCAAGTGACTTAGCAGCAGCAGCAATGAAGGTCCGCATATCTGGGCACTGGAGATACAAAATAAGTAGCTCTCATGGTCCCTGCGGTCAAGGGTTCACAGTTGAGAGGGGGACACCTACCAAGTAGAGAGTTAAACATAAGGGAGACTTTAATGCAATGTTCAGCACCGAGGCTCAGGATTCAAGCTGTCCAAGTCACCATGCCAGTTTTGCAGCTTACAGCTTACATGTGACCTTAGCTAACCCACTGACTGTCCCCAACTCCCCTCACTTTCCTCGTTTGAAAAATAAGAATGGTAAAAACACTACATTTTAGGACTTTTCAGAGAAATAAATACATTAATACAAGCAAAGTCCTTGAACAGTGCCCTATATTCACTTGGCACTCAATAAATACTGTCAACAGAATGAATAAAGGAGACCCTGGCACAGCCACGTTCAGCAAGGCAGGCTGTGTTCTGCACCGCTCTGGGAAGTCACATACACAGAGATGTAGATGGAACTTTCCAGAGCTGTGCAGCGTGGTATTCCTGAGGACAAGTATGTCATTTTAAAATCATTCATAATAAAAATTGAAAATTCAAGTGCATTTATTCATAAATAAAATGTGGCCTATTCATAAAATAGAGTACTATTAAAGCCATGAAAAGGAATAAATTACATCTATGTGTATCAAAATGAATGTATCCAAAATATATTGAATGAAGAACAGTAAGTTGCAAAATGATACAGACTATGCCATTTATATAGAGAAAACATGCATGCAAAAAGTTCTTTATATTTTATATATGTGTGTTTTTTAATACAGTGAGAATACACACAAACTTAAAAGTATCTCTAGATGGAGGAAGAGGAATTAGGATTTGAAATAATGGTCATTAGGAATTTAGCTTATTCCAGATTCTAATTGTTTCAAAGAACAATGCAGTTACCTACCCTGTAGTTTTGTGTATTTTTAAGGTATGGATACGTAAAATAAAACCAGAAGCAACTATGTCAACACTGGCTAATTTGGGGTTGCAGAAATGTGAGTGATTATTGGTTTTTCATTTGTACTTTTCTGTATATTCAAATTAAAAATAATTGCAACCTTGTAGTTGAAATGTTATGTAAGGGGTGGGCCTGAAAGCTAGGCTAGCTTACCCAGAACCTTTGGTAACAACAGAGGACAGAGCTGGCTTCCCGAGCCCCCTCTGTTCTAACTGCGCCCTATGGTGGAAGTGGGTGCCTCTGGCAAACCAGGGCTGCCAGCAGTCTGGGCCAGGACTTCCCTGAGTATGGTGATGCTGGAGCCTATGCTTGGCAAATTCCTCTTTCAATCTTTAGCATCCCTAAAATATGGCATGCTGGTGCCTGCTGGGGAAACACCATAAGACAGTAGAATCCCGGAGAGAGGGTACCATGCTCCACAAGCATGTCATCGATGATACTGAACATTTCAGTAAGCTGTTGAATGTCACACACAAGTGAATAGTACAGGTGGCCACGGAAAGCATATCCAGCTCCCATCACTGAGGTCCTGCTCTCCCCAGCCTCTGCTGAGATCCCTTTTATGGATGTTGCCCTCTTTGGTAGCAGCTCCATGCAGCGGTGAAGATTCCAGGCTTTGCAATCACTCAGAGCTAGGCTCAAGTTGCCAAGGACTATGATTTGGGACAAGTTACTCAACTTCCCTGAGCCTCTGTTTCCCCTTTTATCAAGTGGGGATAACTGCCTGCTGGGAAGACAGGACAGGAGCCCTGGGTCAAGGTGGCTAAGTGTGTAGCATCAGGAAGAAAAGTCTTTTGATAACTGAGCCTGTTTGAAAGAGGAGATTAGTTCTTATCCTGTGGCTCTCCTTTACCCTAATAAAGGGTTAAATAGCTGTGTAGAAAGGATGAAAGCCCTTGCCTTCATCACGTGACACTGAACTTGATATGGACATTCTGAGAGAGTTTTAGGGCTAGGAACAGTTGTTTAAAGAATGCCATCCCTCCACCCCTTAAAGAAGCAATTGTGTTTTTGTTTCTTAATAGCCAGAATGAGCCACTGAATGCCCTCATCGCCAAACAGGATGCTCTCACATTAAAAAAAAAAAAAAAAATCACTGGGACACCAGTGACTTCTGAAGGAAGGAGATGGAACTTCTGATTTAAGTGAAACACACTAACACACTTTTTCCTCCTTTCATTGCTTGTTCTCCCTGGCACCCATAAACAAAAGTGTCTAAGGCATTTTTAACTTAGTCGTGCTGAAAATCCACAATTTAAACCCGATTCCCAGCTGTTCCTTTAGAACAAGTTGCACGAGATGTTGTTCAGTCCAACCAGCCCTGGGGAGGGTAAACACTTACAGCTGGATGGTGGGACGTGCAGAACATCAGGGGAACATAACCAAGCAGAGGGAAGCATGTGCTGTGACTAATAAAGAACAACCTGGGGTGTGGCTGTCATGAGAGAAATCACCTCCCCACAGGCCCTGGCACCTAAGAGAGCTGGGGAAAACAATGTCTGACTCCCAGGCAGTGTTTACCCAGCCAAGGTGAACAGGGCTTCAGTCATCACATTTGTGCTTTTCCAAGCTGCCCTCCTGTGTTTGTTCAGAAAGGGGATGCTGCTGCAGGGAGTGTAAACGATCGCCTTGGATGAGCCCCATGTCTATGAACACAGCAGCTAAGCCCACAGCAAAACAGAAAAGCCCCCACCCTTGGCCCAGCCTGAGCAGAGATGCCCAAACATTTTCCCTGAGCCTCCCTGGCCCAACACTCCACCCTATTCTCTCACCAGGGTTTGGCTAGGTATACAGGGAGGCTCCTGGCATAGGGCACCACCATCAGCTCCTCCCTCTCCTTTTCCTTCTACTCCAACCGTCCTCCCAAAATCTACATAAATGTCAAGCTCTGAAAACCCTTCCTGTGTAACATTCATAAATCCATCCTCCTTCTCCAGCTACCCTAGCTGAGGCTCCAGATCGAGATCAACATCAGCAGTGATAAATCATGTTGATACTATCTGCCCTTGATCTGATGTGATGAAAATGACAGTTAACTTCTGTGATCTTGATCCTCAAAACCATAACCCCAGTCTACTTGTGAGGAAAATATCAGACAGATCCAAGTTGAGAGACATTCTACAAAATACCCAACCAGCACTCCTTGAAACTGTCAAGGTCATCAAAACCAAGAGAAGTCTGAGAAACTGTCACAGCCAAAGGGAGCCTAAGGAGATGTGATGACTAAGTGTAATGTGGTATCCTGGATAGGATCCTGGAACAGGAGAAAGGACATTATATAAACGCTAATGAAATCTAAATAACTATGGTCTTTAGCTAATAACAGTGTATAAATATTGGCTTATTAATTTTGACAAATGTGCCAAACAAATATAAGATGTTAATAACAGGGGAAACTGGGTGTGGATGTATACATGCAAAATCTCTGTACTTTCTTTGCAGTCTTTCTGAAACTTCTGAAACTACGCTGTCAATGATGAAATCAAATAATAAATTTAAAAATATCTTAAAAATATCTTGAGGCAAATGAATGAAAAATACAACCACACAAAATCTATGGGATGCAGCGAAAGCAGTTTATACCAATATGGGCCTTCTTTAAGAAACAAACAATCTCAAATAAACAACCTAACCCACCACCTAAAAGAATTAGAAAAAGAGCAAACAAAACCTCAAGTCATTAGAAGGAAGGAGATAATAAATATCAGAGAGGAAATAAATAGTAATCAAAAACAATAGAAAAAAAATCAATAAAACCAAGAGCTGGTTCTTTGAAAGGGTAAACAAAACTGACAAACCTCCGGCCAGGCTCACCAAGAAGAAAAGAGAAAAGACCCAAATAAACAATATAAGAAATGAAAGAGGAAAAATCACAACTGATACTGCAAAAATTAAAAAAAAAAAAAATAAGAGAATATTATGAACAATTACATGCCAACAAATTTCACAACCTAGCCTAGAAGAAACGGACAACTTTCTAGAAACATACAACCCACCAAAACTGAACCAAGAAGGAATAGATAACTTGAACAGACCAATCACTAGAAGTGAAATAGATTCTATAATAGTAATTTTTTAAAACTCTCTACAAACAAAAATCCAGGGCCAGGTGGTTTCACAGGTGAATTCTACCAACCATACAAAGAAAAACTTATATCAATCCTTCTCAAACTCTTCCAGAAGGTTAAAGAAGAAAGAATACTCCCAAAGACACTCTATGAAGCTTCCATCATCCTAATACCAAAACCAAGTCACTACCAAGAAAGAAAATTACAGGCCAATATCCTTGATCAATATAGATGCAAAAATTCTCAACAAAATATTAGCAAACCAAATTCAACAACACATAAAAAATAATTATATACCACGACCAAGACGGATTCATCCCAGGGTCATAAGGATGGTTAAATAAACACAAATTAATGTAACGTACCACATCAACAAAAGAAAAGGCAAAAACCACATGATCACCTCAGTAGATGCAGAAAAAGCATTTGATAAAGGTCAACATCCATTCATAATAACTTTTATCAAAGTGGGTATGTAAAAGTGGTTCAGTCGTGTCCAACTCTTTGCGATTCCATGGACTATACCGTCCATGGAATTCTCTAGGCCAGAATACTGGAGTAGGTAGCCTTTGCCTTCTCCAGGGGATCTTCCCAACCCAGGGATCAAACCCAAGTTTCCCTCATTGCAGGTGGATTCTTTACTAGCTGAGCCACAAGGGAAGCCCCAAAGTGGGTATAGAGAGAACATATCTCAACATAATAAAAGCTATTTATGACAAACTCACAGCCAATATAATACTCAATAGTGAAACACTAAAAGCCTTCCTGCTAAAATCTGAAACAAGACAAGGATGTCCACTCTCACTACTTCTCTTTAACACAGCACTGGAAGTCCTAGCCACAGAAATTAGACAAAAAAGAAAAGAAAAAATGCATTCAAATTGGTAAAAGGTATTCAAAGAGGTAAAATTTTCATTATATGCAGATGACATGATACTATAAATAGAAAACTCCAAAGACTTCCCACAAAAACTACTAGAACTGATAAATGAATTTAGCAAGGTAGCAGGAAACAAGATTAACATAAAATTGTTTGCATTTTTATACTAACAATTAAATATCAGGAAGGGAATATAAATAAACAATCCCTTTATTGCAGCAAAAACAAAATAAAATATTTAGGAATAAACCTCACCAAGGTGAAAGACTTACATGTTGAGAATTATAAAACATTAATAAAGGAAACTGAAGATGATTCAGTGAAATGGAAAGATATCCCATGCTCTTGTACTGGAAGAATTAACATTGTTAACTAGAACTCTCTTATACTATTGGTGGGAAATATACACACACACACACACACACACACTGGAATGTTACTCAGCCATGAAAAAGAATGAAATAGTGCCGTTTGCAGCCATGTGGCTGAACCTAGAGATTACTATAAGAAGTAAAGTAAGTCAAAAAGAAAAAGACAAATACCATATGATATCATTTATATGTGGAATCTAAAATATGACACAAATGAACCTATCTACAGAACAGAAACAGACCCACAGACAAAGAGAACAGGCTTCTGGTTGCTATGGAGGCGAGCGGGGTGGGGAGGAAAGTGCTGCAAATTTGGAATTAGCAGATGTAAACTAGTATATATATAGGATGGATAAACAACAAGATCCTACTGTTTAGTACAGGGAACTAGATTCAATATCCATATCCCATTATGGAAAAGAATATGACAAAGAAAATATATATACATACACACACACATGTAACTGAATCACTTTGCTGTACAGCAGAGATTAACACAACCCTATAAATCAACTATATTCAGTAAGATGTTTAAAAATTAAAAATTAGGAAAAAAAAAGGAAAAAAAATTAAAAATTAAAACCAAGCCAAAAAACAAGATTATTAAAAATAATAATGGGAATTTCCTGGCAGTCCCACAGTTAGAACTTGGAGCTTTCACTGCCATGACCTGGGTTTAATACCTGGTTGGGGAACTAAGATCCTGTAAGCCATGAGGCACAGTCAAAATGAAAAATAAAAAAGTAAATAACTCTGCGTGTATAGGGCATGGAGCTGGTTGTAGATGAGGGGAAGGATGTGAATAATCAGGAGTGTCCTTAGGGTAGCACATCCCCTCTTGGCCTGAAAAATCCTAATACCATTAGCTCATCCACTCCTACCTCCCAACCACCAACAAAGGTGTCTCTTCAAATGTCTCTTAAAATAAGAGATGAAGACATTTTCTTTCTTTTCTTGATTACATTTCAGAGAAGTAAAAAGAAACCAATCGCATACAGGTTAAAATTGTTACCTATTTTAAATAGGTCACTATGTTAAAATTTAGTATATTGCCCTAGCATGGTCATGTAGTCCTAAATTATTGTACATCCCATGTTTTAGCTCAAGGTGTTCTACAGCAGTGGTTCTCAAGCTTTGTTGTACTTCAAAATCACCTAGCAGGTTTGGTAAACAGATTTCTGAGTTCTTCCCTCATTAGGTCTGGAGCGGGGCCTGAGTATTTGCATTTCTAACTAGTTCCCAGATGATGTTCATGCTTCTGGCCGGCGGGACTATAATTTGAGAGTGGCGGGTCTAGGACTTTCTTCCTTACCTACTCACTTTTTTGCCTTCCTACCCCTGTGCCTTTGCACATTTAGAGTTTCATCTGGAACGTAGTCAACATATGTCATACCAAACATGCCAACACGTTTTCAGGTTACAACAGTGAACAAAAGAAATAAGGTTCCAATCCTCGTGGAACTTACATTCCAGTAGTTAGACAATAAATAAATAAATATACAAGAGAATTACAGATAATGGAAAGTGCTCTGAAGGAAATAAACAGGAGGATATAACAATAACTAAGAGGAGGACATTTGAATGTCTTCCCATTTATTTGTGCCTGCTTCAGTTTCTTTCATCAACATTTTATAGTTTTCAATGCGCGGATCTTTCTCCTTGTTGGCTACATTTATTCCTAAGTATTTTTTTTTTGATACTATTATAAATAGGACTGCTTTCTTAATTCTTTTTTGGATAGCACATTGTTAGTATATAAAAATGAAACTGATTTTTGTATGTTGATTTTGTACCCTGAAACTTTACTGAATTTGCTTATTATTTTATTAGTCTTTAGAGTTTACTATATACAAGATTATGTCATCTGCAGAGATAATTTTACTTTTTCCTATCTGATTTGGATGCCTTTTACTTCTTTTTCTTGTCTAACTGCTCTGACCAGGACTTCCAGTACCATGTTAAATAGAAGGGATGAGAATGAGCATCCTTCTCTTCCTAATTTTAGAGGAAAAGCTTTCAGCATTTCAGTGCTAAGTATGATGTTAGCTGTTGGCTTGTATATATGGCAAGTCTATATGGCCTTTATTTTGTTCAGGTACACTCCTTTATACCTAATTTATTGAGATTTTTATCAGGAAAAGATGTTAAATTTTGTCAAATGCTTTGCCTGGCTCTATTGAGATGATTATATGATTTTTATCCTTCATTCTGTTAATGTGGTGCATCACCATTTATTGATTTCCATATGTTGAATCACCCTTGCATCTCAAGGATAAATCCCACTTGATCATGGTGTGAAAAGAAAGTGAAAGTGAAAGTGAGGTTGCTCAGTCGTGTCTGACTCTCTGCGACCCCATGGACTGTAGCCTACCAGGCTCCTCTGTTCATGGGATTTTCCAGGCAGTAGCACTGGAGTGGATTGCCATTTCCTTCTCCAGGGGATCTTGTCCACCCAGGGATCGAACCCAGGTCTCCCGCATTGTAGACAAACACTTTACCATCTGAGCCACCAGGGAAGTTGATCATGGTGTATGACCCCTTTAATATGCTACCGAATAGGTTTGCTAGTACTTGGTTAAGGATTTTTACGTCTATGATCATCAGGGATAGCTGCCTGTAGTTTTCTTCTCTTGCAGCATCCTTGTTTGGCTTTGATACCAGGGTAACACTGCCCTTGTAAAATATCTGGGAATACTCGCTGCTGTTGCTGTTTAGTCACTCAGTTGTGTCTGACTCTTTTGCGACCTCAGGGACTGTAGCGTGCCAGGCTCCTCTGCCCATGGGATTTTCCAGGCAAGAATACTGAAGTGGGTTGCCATTTCCTTCTCCAGGGGATCTTCCTGACCCAGGGATCAAACCTGTGTCTCCTGCCTGGCAGGTGAATTCTTTATCACTGAGCCACTCTGGAAGCAGAAAAATTCCATTATTTCCTCTTGGAAATGTTCCCTCCTCCTCTTCTCTTTTGGAAGAGTATAAGGAGTGATATTAATTCCTCTTTAAATGTTTCGCAGAATTCATGAGTAAAGCCATGTGATCTACAGTTTTTCTTTGTTGGGGAATTTTTGATTACTGATTCAATCTCTTTCATGTTATTGGTCTGTTCAGATATTCTGTTTCTTCATGAGTCAGTCTTGGTAGGTTGTATGGTTTTAGGAATGTATCCATCTTTTCTAAGTTGTCCAATTTTTTTGGTGACGGACATGAGTTTGAGCAAGCTCTGGGAGTTGGTGATGGACAGGGAAGCCTGGCACGCTGCAGTCCATGGGATTGCAAAGAGTCGGGCATGACTGAGCTACTGAACTGTTCAATTGTTCATAGTAGTCTCTAATGATCCTTTGTATTTCTGTGGCATCAGTTGTAATAATTTTGAGTCTTTTCTGATTTTGAGTCTTTTTTTTTTTTCTTTTTTAGTCTACCTAAAGGTTGCCAATTTATTTTTTGAGGAAAAACAGCTCTAGTTTTGCCAGTTTTTCTAGTCACTATTTCATTTATTTCTAGTCTGATCTTCATTATTTCTTAGCTTCTGTTAACTTTGGGCTTAGTTTGTTCTTCTTCTCCCAGTTTCTTGAGGTATAAAGTTAGATTTTTTACTTAAGATCTTTCTTTTTTCTTAATGTAAGTGTTTATCACTATAAACTCACATCTTAGAATTTTGCTGTATCCCATAAGTTGTGGTATACTGTGTTTCCAATTTCCTTTGGTTCAAGATAGTTTAAAATTTTTTTCCTGTTGATTTCTCCTTTGACTCATTGGTTGTTTAATTTCCACACATTTTCCAGTGTTTCCCCTGTTACTGATTTCTAGTTTTATACTACTGTAGTTAGAAAGGTACTTGATATCTCACAGGTATTTCTCAAAGAGCTCTTACCACCTGAATCACTAACTTGGATTCTGCTTCTGCAAAATGACCTAAGATAAATAAGCCCAAGACCCATATCAGGATTATTAGGCCAATGTGTATTTTTGACTCAATTTCCAGACTCTGGATGAGTTGTTGACAGGCTCTGGGAAGAAGAGA
Source organism: Bos indicus (assembly GCF_029378745.1). Taxonomy (NCBI): domain Eukaryota; kingdom Metazoa; phylum Chordata; class Mammalia; order Artiodactyla; family Bovidae; genus Bos; species Bos indicus. Next base: position 44,714,214 of record NC_091780.1, read on the forward strand.
AGAACCATGCTGACTTTAAGGAAATAGAGTAAAAAATGGAAAACAGACCTTCATCATTTTGCTTGAATTGTGGCCAGATCCATGACACATCATTTAGTTATGTGAGACAATAAACCTTTTTATAAGTCATTTCAAACTAAAATCTCTGTTACTCTCAAGGAAAATTGTCCTAACTGCAATACAGGAGGGTCATCAGAGAAGCTGACCTTGAAGTGACATTTATTTATTTTTAATTTAAATTTATTTATTTTAATTAGAGGCTAATTACTTTACAATATTGTATTGGTTTTGCCATACATCAACTTGAAGTGACATTTAGATTGAAATTGAAAATATGAAGAAGAGCCATCCATTATATATCTGGGGAAAAAAACAAAAACACTAAAGTGAAAAGATAAATGTACTTCATTCATAGCAGCATTTCATAGTAGCCTTATTTACAATCACCAAGATATGGAAGCAAATTAAGTGTCCATCAACAGATGAATGGATAAAAAAGATGTGGTACATAATGTACAATGGAATACTACTCAGTCATAAAAAAGGATGGAATTTTGCCATGTGCCACAACATGGATGGACTTGGAGGGTTTTAAGTAAAGTGCTGTAAGTCAGACAGAGAAAGACAAATACAGTATGATATCACTTCTATGTGGAATCCAAAAAAATACAGCAAACTAGTGGATATAACAAAAAAGAAATAGGCTCACAGATATAGAGAACAAATTAGTAATTAGCAGTGGGGAGAGGGCAGTGGGGAAGCAAAATATAGGGTAGGGGATTAAGAGGTACAAATCATTATGTATAAAATAAACTATAAGGATATATTGTACAACAAAATATATATTTTATAATATACTATATATTAAAATAATATATCTTATATTATAGAATGTAATCAATACTTTATAATAACTGTTTAAGAAGTTTAATCTTTAAAAATTCTGAATTACTCTATTGTACACCTACAACTTATATAATATTAGGCATCAACTCTACTTTAATAAAAAACAAACTAGTTAACTAATTTTTAGAAAAGAAAAACAGCCACTGATGCAAAGAGGCAGGAAAAGGAAAGGAGAGAGAATAACTAGTACAGAGGCTGTGCAACGGGAAAAAGTTTACCACGTGGAGTGATAGAAAAGAGGCCAGTTTAAGTGAGGTGGAAGGAGACAAAGTTGGGCCAGTGAACAGAGCAAATCTTACTGGACATTTTACCAATTAAAAAATATATTTTTTCAACCACATAGGCAAAAACAAAGCTTTAGTTCGTATTTCTTTTACTATTGAACTATATTTTTTATTTGCCTATTGGCCACTTATAATTCTATTTTGAATTCCTAATAGGTGTAACTTATCCAAGCAAGGTGAACAGAACTCTACTCAGCAAAAACCCTTATTCAAAGAAACCTTGTCTTAGCAAAAGATTAATGAACAATTCAAACTTAGATAGTTTCAGTGAAAATTTTGCTTAAGGTATGTATCTATCGGTTCTTATGATTTTTCCATTGAAAAAATTCAATTAAGCAAATACCCATCACAGTTCACATCAGATCAGAGCATCCTATCATATGAATATACTATAATCTATTTAACCTTATTGACTTTTGCCAGCATTTCATATAGTAATTAATAGTTTTGCAGTGAATGGCCTTGTACACCTTTTCACAGTTATTTAAGTAAAACCTGTAATTTTATAAACATAGACATTCTGAATCACAGAAAATCCACATTTCCATTTTAAATGGATTTCACCAAGCTGTTCCTGAAAGTATGTACCAATTTATACTCCATTTAGAGCAAATCTTACTGGGCATTTTACCAATGAAAAAATACATTTTTCAACCACATAGGCAAAAAGAAAGCTTTAGTTAACATTTCTTTTATTATTGAACTATATTTTTTATTTGCCTATTGGCCACTTATAATTCTATTATGAATTCCTAATTAATGTCTTTTTTTAATTTGATGTAAGGAGTGAGGCAAGGATTCAGCTGAATTTATTTTCCAGAAGTCTTGACAGGTGTCCCACTATAATTTATTGATTAATCAATATTTTCCTCACCAATTTGAAATGAGATTATTATCAAATATTAACTATTTTTATATGCTTGGGACTATTTCTACACCCACTATTGAAGTTCATTAATATATTTATTCCTACATCAGTACCAAACTGTGTTAATTTCTGCAACAAAAATGCTTGCTTTATACCTGCCTTTTCTTGGCTATTCACATTGCCAAGTTTTAAGGGTTATTTATTTGTCTTATCCCCCTAGTAAACTTAAGTTCCTTTAGAGCAGGAACTGTTGCTTAAGCATTTTTATAGCCTTGACAACTTGGCTGAGTATGTATTTATTTTTCTTAGTAGATTTCCATCCTGCTCCACCACCCCACAGTGCCTTGCTCAGAGTAATCATTCACTTTAATAATCACGTGCGTTAAGTTTTAAGTGTTAAAGAAGGAAAGGCAAGATGTTCCAAGATAAGAGATGGAAATGAAAAGAGTAAATTCATGAGAGGCTGAAGCAGATAGCCCTCAAGGTAAGAATGGAAGGCAACAGGATGATAAGCAGTCCCAACAGGGATGACAGTCTGTTCAGAGCAACACCGAACTACTGGTGTCATTGAATCAGCCTTGGTGTTTGATTAAGTGCTCTGGTCAACAGATCTTGATGACCAAAGGACTGACTGCCTTTGTCATCCAACTCTGAAATGGCAGCATGGAGAACTGACCACCCATTTCCTCCTGCACTTCGTGAAGAATGACTGTCACTATAAAGTACTGAGACTTGGCATACACATACCTAATCTTCTTGAGGAGCCCTCTCCCTTTCAGAGTAGACACCCGCATGTTGATGAATTGCCTGTGTTAGGAAGCTGTATATTTATTCCAATGATTTGGCTGTAGACCAAGAAGTTGTGTTGGCATTGCTCTCAGAGCCTAGGGATAATCCACGTGTAAGAGGATTTGGGATGAAGATGCCAGCAGAGAGTTAAACTCCCAAAACTAACACAGAATCATCATTTTCCAAAATTTGCATCCATGTTAAATTGTTAAAATTTTGGCTTTTCAGTCATGTGGAGAGTCTGGTTTTCGAGGCCATGGTGTGTTTGAATATGTATAACAAGTGCCCTTGGTGATTATTTATCAGTTTGGGAAACACTAACATAATAGATTGGATTAATCTGGGTAGAAATGGGTGCTCTAGGAGGCTTACAAAACAGGGGAGTCCAATTAAGTTAATTAGGGTGCATCCTTCAAACGAAAATGTAGCCAAAGAAAACCCAGCCTAATTATTTACACAGAAATCTTTTTTTTTTTTAAAGGCAACCTGTGCTGATAAAAGAGTATGTGTAGGACTCAAGTCTAAAAAAAAAATCAGAAAACATGTATTATTAAAATGAAAGAATGAATGACTACACAAACCAGCAAAAGCAAATTTTCAGTTCCCCTTTGATAAGATAATTTCAGAAAAGCTCTAGCCATGGCACTTGCTAAAATTAGGTAGACAGCTGGCCAGGATGACACCCACCCACCTGAATGCAGGAGTTTCAATATGGATTACTTCTGAAAAGTTTTTTACTTTTAAGTCACATTACATAGAACTGATGGACACAAAGTTTGTGACCTTGGGCAAGCTACTTAACTCTGTGGGCCAATTTCCCACCTATACAATGAAGTTACACTCTTTCTTAGTCCAGGTAATCTGTAAGCCCTCCCACAGGCCTTCAAGTCTTTGGTTGGTTCCAGGATGTAACCATCTTTCCTGTGATGCACAACACAGAGGTCCCTGATGCGGACACTGGCTTGGAATCTCATGGCCTCACTTTCTCCAGTCCTTCCCTAAGACAAGACCTATGACTCAACCTTAGGATGTAGACAGAGAAGGCAAACCACTTCAGAGAACATAGCCTCCTCTACCCATTATTTCCTGCTCTCTGAAGGGGGTCCTGAAAGTCTATAGATTCAGATCAGATCAGATCAGAACAGTCGCTCAGTCGTGTCCGACTCTTTGCGACCCCATGAATCATAGCACGCCAGGCCTCCCTCTTCATCACCAACTCCCAGAGTTCACTGAGACTCACGTCCATCGAGTCAGTGATGCCATCCAGCCATCTCATCCTCTGGCGTCCCCTTCTCCTCCTGCCCCCAATCCCTCCCGGCATCCGAGTCTTTTCCAATGAGTCTATAGATTAGATAAGAGCATTATGTCAGTTTCAAATTTTTCTGCTTTGATAATCAAACCATGGTAGAATGAAAAGAAAGAAAGAGGGAAGAGGGAGGGAGGGAGAATGGAAAGGAGGAAGGAAGAAATCACCTGGGCATCCCCGAAGCCAAATCAAAACTATCAGGTATTGTTCTTGGCTTTTGTGTAGAGATTGAGAATTACCAGCTGGGTAACAGGAAAGCCCTGAGACTTCAAGACACCCTCACTCAGACAAGAACTTGTCCTAAAGAATTCTAGTCTCCTACACTGAAGCCCTCGGGCCTCTGTCTGTGAGGTCACTAGCTGGCCCACTAACATATGATCCTTACAGAAGGGAAGAGCAAGTCTCAAATGCCCAACTCATAGCCACAACCCCAAACTGTTCATGACTGCTTTGTTACAAAAAGTAGGAAAAATACCTTTTTAAAAAGACAATGCCAAATTAAAAAAAAAATAAAACACCTAATCCAAAAAGATACATGTACCTTAAGGTTTATAGCAGCATTATTTACAATTGCCTAGACATGGAAACAAGCTAAGTGTCCATCAAAAGATGAATGGATAAAGAAGATGTGGTATTTATGTGCAATGGACTACTACTCAGCTATAAAAAAGAACAAAATGTTGCCATTTGCAGTAATATGGATGGATTTGGAGGGCATTATGCTAAGTGAAGTAAGTCAGACAAAGAAAAAAAAATATTGTATGATATCACTTATATGTGGAATCTAAAAAATAAAACAAAATAGTGAAATAACACGAAAAGAAATAGACTCAGAGATGTAGAGAACAAACCAGTGGTTATCAGTGGGGAGAGAGAGGAGGGAAGAAAATCAATATGGGGATAGGGGAGTGGAAGGTACAAACAATTAGGTATAAAATAGACTTGAGGATATATTGTACAACACAGAGAATATTTTGTAATAACCGTAAGTGAAAAGTAAACTTTAAAATTGTATAAAAATTTAGACAAACATATATACTGACGTGTATAGCACACAAATTATGCTCAGTAATTTTTTTTTCATCTTTCCCACAAATGATAAGAATGTGCCTGATAGTATGAATATCTTTAAGATTGTGGCCAATATTCAAACATGAGAGTAAGTGGGAAAAAAATTCAAATTAACCAATGGTAAACAGATTAATTAATTCCAATTAGGAGGTAAACTAGCCAGAGCTGCAGGTTTAAATCAGAAGAAAGAATTCATTAAGGGTCTAATTTGAAACCAGAAGCTCAGCTGTGAAGATAGCCCTATTTGTAGAACATATATAAAGAGTCACTTGTTATCTCTGTGACTATTAAAAGGTGCTCAGCATCTCTTTCAGGCAATGGCACCCCACTCCAGTGCTCTTGCCTGGAAAATTCCATGGATGGAGGAGCCTGGTGGGCTGCAGTCTATGGGGTCACTAAAAGTCAGACATGATTGAGCAACTTCCCTTTCACTTTTCACTTTCATGCATTGGAGAAGGAAATGGCAACCCACTCCAGTGTTCTTGCCTGGAGGATCCCAGGGACGGGGGAGCCTGGTGGGCTGCTGTCTATGGGGTTGCACAGAGTTGGACACGACTGAGGTGACTTAGCAGCAGCAGCAGCATCTCTTTTGGTGCATAGGCAGGGCATTCAGAACTTACAACTGTTTCCCAGCCAAAACTCTCAGTCAAAAGCAACCCCACCTTGCTTGAAACAGTAAAAACTGTCAACTCTGGAATGTTTAAAATTATAGAGAAGATTAAATAAACCAAACCATGCTGTTAATGGTTTTTTTCAGACAGTTAGGAATGATCTCTGTATATTTTATATTTTAAGTATCTGGCACTTTTAAGAAATTTTAGGAAATTTGGACTTTCATTCTAACTTAAAATGTATTTATTTTTCAGTGCTCAGTCGTGTCCAACTCTTTGCAATCCCATGGACTTAAAACATATAACTGAGTTAATTTTAGATTTAGATCTTCAATTGAAAGATAAAGAGTATTATGCAGTTTGTAAACAAAATTGGAGTGTATATGATTAACTTGAGAGCACCACATTCATTAATTTAATTAGATTTATTAGAATGGGAAGGTTTAGATAGGTAGCCTAGGCAGTCAAAGTGCTTTAAAAAAATGAGATTTAGTCAATTATAAATGCAGCCTAAAATGTTCAAGGGAATTTCATAAATTAAGATGTAAACAAGACAAACAGTTTAAGGCAATTTGGCCTGTTCAGCTACTCAATCAGATAATCAAATACCCCCCCTGGATTTATTATGTTTATTAATAAAATAAGAATTGTAATTTGAACTTGAATGTTTCAGGAACAGTAGATTTATTTTTATTTTTTAACTTTTCTAAATTGAAGAATAATTTTTAAATCTCAAGGTTTAAGTTCTATTTAGTATCCACAAAAATATATTGCACAAATACTAAATAACTCTTTCAACAGTACCAGTTTTTAGGTTGATGACCACTTAAGATTTCTATTGTATTCGGAGAAACAAAATTGATACAGAAAATGGAATTTATTCAATTTTGAATGAAATATTTTTAAACTATTTTAACCCTCAGAAGAAGGGGGAAAGGAAATAGAAAAAAATTCAAGAGCTGATAATAATGAGGATGATATGATAGCTAAAACTTATTTTGTGCTTAATATATTCTTTCAGTTCAGTTCAGTTCAGTCGCTCAGTCATGTCCAACTCTTTGCGACCCCTTGAATCACAGCATGCCAGGCCTCCCCGTCCATCACCAACTCCCAGAGCTCACTCAAACTCACGTCCATCGAGTTGGTGATGCCATCCAGCCATCTCATCCTCTGTTGTCCCCTTCTCCTCCTGCCCCCAATCCCTCCCAGCATCAGAGTCTTTTCCAATGAGTCAGCTCTTTGCATGAGGTGGCCAAAGTACTGGAGTTTCAGCTTTAGCATCAATCCTTCCAAAGAACACCCAGGACTGATCTCCTTTAGAATGGACTGGTTGAATCTCCTTGCAGTCCAAGGGACTCTCAAGAGTCTTCTCCAAAACCACGCAGCACAGCTCAAAGATCTTCACACGTAGTTCCTAAGAACTCATGAAATCGTGGAAGAATAGCTTAGAAGAAAGGAAGTGTGTGGGCTATCACAAGCTAGGAAAAACTCTTCTTAATATACATCAATCTTTTCTTTTCTAAGGTAGCCCAGTTATAATACACAGCACCCTGTGATATACCTGTTCACTTATTCCTTCACTTTTACAACCAACATTTATTAAGTTCTTACTATGTGTCAGGCTACTGAGCAGTGCATAGCGTATAGGAAAGCATGCCTAGAGAACAATTAGGAGGCTGATGTCGTGATCCAGGTGGACTTCACAGTACCTGATTTAGGGCAGTGGCAGTGGAGGTGTTGAAGAAAGGATGGACTGAAGAGCTACTTAGAAGTTAGAATTGATATAACCATTGGAAATAGGACATCAGGGGAAAGGTGGTATCTTTTCGCAGCTCCTCAAAATGCAAGGCCTGAGACCAGAGTTAAGGTCACAGCAATTGATTTGCTAAATGCAAGCCCAAAGAATTGAAGATGAGGAAAAAGGGAAGTGAACCAGGACAGCTATGCAAATGACAGCGTGCTGCATGGCCACCCTGGGTCCTGGTTCATGGCAGAACATAGAAAGAGAGACAGTGGGTCACTCAGTAGTACGTTTTTTGTTTTTTTTTTTTTAGCACACAAGACTCCTTACAAGAGCTACAAAAAACAAACATTACCTGAAGCAATCCACAGAAAGAAAAAGAGGGACTTTATCCCACAAGTTATCTCCTGTCTTCTGTTTACCAAAACAAACAAACCCTAAGGAAGGAATGTGTGGAGAGGTAGGAGGTGAGAATTCCATTTTGAAGAGTTTCACTGGCTCTTAAGAGATGTCCATATGGAAATTTCCAACAGGCAGTTGAACGTTGACAGAGTCTGGAGCTCAAGAGGGAGAAAGTCAGGTTAGAGAAAACCGGGTAGTGAGCACACGGTGTGTTCTAGGCTGTGCCCCCCAGAAGCCCTCTCTGGGAATGAAGCACTGACTCCCCCAGCCATCAGAATTGCTGCCTGCTGGTGGCCATGGCCAAATCCCTCTCCAAGAATGATCCTCTATCAAAGGAAACTAACTTACCCAAGTCTATGCACCTATCATGTGCATGCAGTGACAGATTGATGTGGGATTGCAAAGGCCTGTCCTCTCTGCCTCAGTACAGGTCATTTCTGCAAGATCATCCCAGCTTGAGTTCCCTAGAACTGGATGATGTCAGTATGAAACCACACTGCCGGTCCTGTCTCCTTCATCCCACTCCCAGGGTGGTTTCTAAGAGCAGCCACCTGCATGCAACTCTGTGAGTCAAAGTCTCCCAGAGAACACTATGCAACATAGAGTAGAAGCTTGTCTGTGACAAGAACGGAAGATACCTAAAGAAGGGTACTGTCAAAAGAGGGTCTTTTGAAGTATAGTTGATTTACAATGTTGTGTTAGTTTCAGGTGTACAGCAAAGTAATCAGTTGTTGTTGATCAGTTGCTAAGTCATGTCTGACTCTTTGGGACCCCATGGACTGCAGCATGCCAGGCTTCCCTGTCCTTCACTATCTCCTGGAGTTTGCCCAGATTATATATATTCATATTTTAAAGATAATTTTCCATTATAGGTTATTACAAGATATTGAATATAGTCCCCTGTGCCTCCAGCAAATCCTTGTTTTTTTTTAGTCTATTTTATGTATGGTAGTTTGTATCTGTTAATCCCATATTCCTAATGTATCCTTTCTCCCCTCCTTGCCCCTTTGGTAACTGTAAGTTTGTTTTCTATGAGTCTGTTGCTGTTTTGCATATAGATTCATTTGTACTATTTTTTATATTTCACATATAAGTGATATTTTATAATATTTGTCTTTCTCTGTGACTTACTTCACTAAGAATAATATTCCCTAGGTTTATCCATGATGCTACAAATGACATTTCACTCTTCTTTCTGATAAATATTTTATTTCTACCACATCTTCTTAAGCCACTTCTTAAGTGTCTATTGATGGGCACTTGGGTTGTTTCCGTATCTTGGCTATTGTAAAATAGTGTGGCTATGAACATTAGAGTGCATGTCTCCTTTTAAATTAGACTTCTTGTCTTTTCTGGATATATAACCAGGAGTGGGATTGCTGGATAATAAGGTAGCTCTATTTTTAGCTTTTTAAGAAAATTCTATACTGCTTCACATAGTGGCTGCACCAATTTACACTCCCACCACAGTGGAGGAGGGTTTCCTTTTCTCCACACCCTCTCTAGAATTTCTTATTTGTAGACTTTTGACAATAGCTATTCTGACTAGCGTGAAGTGATACCTCATTGTGGGTTTTGAATTGCATTTCTCTAATAATTAGTGATGTTGAGCATCTTTTCATATTACTGTTGGCCATCTGTATATCTTCTTTGGAAATATATCTTTTCAGACCTTCTGTCCATTTATTGATTGGGTTGTCTATTTTTTCAACATTGAGTTGTATGAGCTGTTTGTATAATTGTGGTATTAACCCCTTATTGGCCACACTGCTTGCAGATATTTTCTCTTACTCCATACCTTGTCTTTTCATTTTGCTAATGGCTTCCTTTGCTGTGAAAAACCATTTACGCCCCCATTTGTTTATTTTTGCATTTATTTCTATTGCCTTAGGAGATGTATCTAAGAAAATATTGCTATAATTAATGTCTAAGAATGTTTTGATTATCATCTTTTTGGTGTCATGTCTCATTTTTGTTGTCTTATTAAAGTATAATTGATTTACAATGTTGTATTGGCATGTCTTATATTTAGGCCTTTAAACCATTTTGAATTTATTTTTGCATATGCTGTCAGGGAGTGTTCTATTTGATTTACATGTAGTTGTTTAGCTTTCCCAGCACTTGTTGAAAAGACTCTTTTCTCCATTGTATATTCTTACCTCCTTTGATGGCTCAGATGGTAAAGCATCTGTCTACAATGTGGGAGACCTGGGTTCAGTCCCTGGGTTGGGAAGATCCCCTGGAGAAACAAATGGCAGTCCACTCCAGTACTATTGCCTGGAAAATCCCATGGACAGAGGAGCCTGGTAGGCTACAGTCCATGGGGTCACAAAGAATGGGACACGACTCAGTGACTTCACTTCCACTTTTGTTAGAGATTAACTGACCATAAGTGTGGGTTTATTTCTGGGATCTCTATTCTGTTTCATTGATCTATATGTCTCTTTTTGTGTCAATAGCACACTGTTTTGATTCCTGTAGCTTTGTAATATAATCTGAAGTCTGAGAGGGTTATGCCTCTGGTTTTGTTCTTTTAACTTGGGACTACCTTGGCAATTCTAGGTCTTTTGTTGTCCAATCTGTAGACTGCTTTGAGTAATATAACCATTTTAACAATATGAATTCTTCCTATCGAAGAGTATGGCATTATCTTTCCATTTCTTTGAATCATCTTCAATCTCTTTTATCAGTGTTTTACAGTTTTCAGTGTATAGGTCTTTAACCTTCTTGGATAAGTTTATTCCTAGATATTTTCTTTTTTTGATGTGATTTTAAATTGGGCTGTTTTACTCTCTGATATTACATCATTAGTGTAAAGAAATGCAACAGCTTTCTGTACATTAATCTTGTATCTTGCTACCTTGCTGAATTCATTAGTTCAAATAGTTTTAGGGTAGAAACATTAAGGTTTTTTATAGAGAGTATCATGTCACCTTCAAAAAGTGATAGTTTTACCTCTTCTCTTCCACTTTGTATACTTTTCTTTCTCTTATCTGATTGCTGTGACTAGGACTTCCATTACTATGTTGAATAGAAGTGGTGGGAGCGGGTATCCTTGTTTTCTTCCCAAATACAGCAGGAAGGCTTTCAGTTTTTCACCACTGAGTATTAAGTTGGCGATGGGGATGTCATAAACGGCTTTTATTATGTTGAGCTATTTTCTCACTATACCCATTTTCGTGAGTTTTTTATCAAGAATGGATGTTGAATTTTGTCAGATACTTTTTCTGCATCTATTGAGATGATCACGTGTTTTTTGTCTTTCCTTTTGTTCATGTGGTGTATCACATGATTGATTTGCATATGTTGAACTATCCTTGTGACCTTAGGTGAAAACAAATTTATCATGGTGTATGATCCTTTTTATGTGCTGTTGGACTTGGTTTCTGAATATTTTTTTGATGATTTTTGCATCTGTACTCATGAAAGATATTGTCCTATAATTTTTTTTCTCTTAATTTTGTAATGTCTTTGTTTGGTTTTAGTATCAGGGTGGGTGATGGTGGCTTCACAGAATAAATTTGGGAGTGTTCCCTCTTTTTTTGTTTGGAAGAATTTCAGTTCACTGGTAGAATTCCCCAGTGAACCTATTCAGTTGGTCTAGGACGCTTGTCTGCAAGGAGTATCTATTTCAATTATTCAGTTCAGTCGCTCAGTCCTGTCCGACTCTTTGTGACGCCATGAATTGCAGCACGCCAGGCCTCCCTGTCCATCACCAACTCCCACAGTTTACCCAAACTCATGTCCATCAAGTTAGTGATGCCATCCAGCCATCTCATCCTCTGTCATCCCCTTCTCCTCCTGCCCCCAATCCCTCCCAGCATCAGGGTCTTTTCCAATGAGTCAACTCTTCGCATGAGGTGGCCAAAGTATTGGAGTTTCAGTCTCAGCATCAGTCCTTCCAGTGAACACCCAGGACTGGTCTCCTTTAGGATGGACTGGTTGGACCTCCTTGCAGTCCAAGGGACTCTCAAGAATCTTCTCCAACACCACAGTTCAAAAGCATCAATTCTTCGGTGCTCAGCTTTCTCCACAGTCCAACTCTCACATCTATACATGACCACAGGAAAAACCATAGCCTTGACTAGACGGACCTTTGTTGGCAAAGTAATGTCTCTGCTTTTCAATATGCTATCTAGGTTGGTCATAACTTTCCTCCCAAGGAGTAAGCATCTTTTAATTTCATGGCTGCAATCACCATCTGCAGTGATTTTGGAGCCCAAAAAAATAAAGTCTGACACTGTTTCCACTGTTTCCCCATCTATTTCCCATGAAGTGATGGGACCAGATGCCATGATCTTCGTTTTCTGAATGTTGAGCTTTAAGCCAGCTTTTTCACTCTCCTCTCTCACTTTCATCAAGAGGCTTTTTAGTTCCTCTTCACTTTCTGCCATAAGGGTGGTGTCATCTGCATATCTGAGGTTATTGATATTTCTCCCGGCAATCTTGATTCCAGCTTGTACTTCTTCCAGTCCAGCGTTTCTCATGATGTACTCTGCATAGAAGTTAAACAAACAGGGTGACATTATACAGCCTTGACGTATTCCTTTTCCTATTTGAAACCAGTCTGTTGTTCCATGTCCAGTTCTAACTGTTGCTTCCTGACCTGCATATAGGTGTCTCAAGAGGCAGGTCAGGTGGTCTGGTATTCCCATCTATTTCAGAATTTTCCACAGTTTATTGTGATCCACACAGTCAAAGGCTTTGGCATAGTCAATAAAGCAGAAATAGATGTTTTTCTGGAACTCTCTTGCTCTTTTGATGATCCAGAGGATGTTGGCAATTTGATCTCTGGCTTCTCTGCCTTTTCTAAAACCAGCTTGAACATCTGGAAGTTCACAGTTCACGTATTGCTGAAGCCTGGCTTGGAGAATTTTGAGCATTACTTTCCTAGCGTGTGAGATGAGTGCAATTGTGCAGTAGTTTGAGCATTCTTTGGCATTGCCTTTGGGACTGGAATGAAAACTGACCTTTTCCAGTCCTGTGGCCACTGCTGAGTTAAAATTAAATAATTTTAATTATTACTATAGATTAAACTTCTAGTAGTTGATCTATTCAAGTGATTCATTTCTTGTTATCTCAGTTTTGGCAGGCTGTATGTTTCCAGAAACTTGTCTGATTCTTCTAGGTTGTCCAATTGGTTAGCATACAACTGTTCGGAGTATTCTCTTCTGATTTTTTATAATTCTGCAGTGTCGGTTGTTATTTCTTCTCTTTCATTTTTTATTTTATGTATGTCCTCTCTCTCTTCTTCTTGGTGAGCCTGACTAGAGGTTTGTCAAATTGTTTAACTTTTTAAAACACTCGTTCTTGGTTTTATTGATCTTTTTAATTATTTTTTTCTGGTCTCTATATAATTATTTTCCTCTCTGACCTTTTATTATTTTTTCCTTCCGCTTAATTTGGGTTTTATTTGTTGAATTCTTTTTGGTGGTAGACGAGGTGGCTTACTTGAGGTTCTTCTTGTTTCTTGAGGAAGGCCTGTATCACTATGAACTTCCCTCTTAGACCTGCTTTTGCTGCATTCTGCAGATTCTGTAAGGCTGTATTTTCACTGTCATTTGTCTTGAGGTATTCTCTGATTTCTTTTACTGTTGACCCGCTGGTTTTTAAGTAGCATGTGACTTAGCCTCCTTGTGTTTGTTCTCTGTTTTCTTTCTGTGGTTGACTTCTAATTTCATACTGTTGTGGTCAGAAAAGATGCTTGAAATAATTTCTATCCTCTTAGATTTATTGAGACTTGTTTTTGTAACCTAGTATGTGGTCTTTCCTAGAGAACATTCCAACCAAACTTGAAAAGAATGTGTATTCTGGGTTTTTTTGTATGTAGTATCTTAGACATCAATTAAGTTTGTAGTTTCTTGTTTTTTAATCCCATCTGCCACTCCATGGGGCTTCCCAGGTGGCCTAGTGGTGAAGAACCTGCTTGCCCATTGCAGGAGACCCAGGAGACGCAAGTTCAATCCCTGGATTGGGAAGATCCCCTGGAGGAGGGCATGGCAACTCACTCCAATATTCTTGCCTAGAGAATCCTATAGACAGAGGAGCTTGAGGGGGCTACAGTTCATAGGGTCACAAAGAGTCAGACACAACTGAAGCAACTTAGCACTCACGCACACCATTCTATGGCTTTTGATCACAAAATTTAGTCTATTGACATTTAAAGTAATTATTGATATATATGTACTTATTGCCATTTTAAACCTTGTTTTCTAGTTGGTTCTGTAATTCTTCAAAGGAGGATTTTCTAAGTTTAGAAAGACTAAGTATTTTTATCTGCTGATGAGAAAGAGCTAGTTGAGAGGAAAGAATGGAAGATTCTGGATGAAGAAAAGACTTAAAAGAAATGGCATCCAAATCATAGGTACAACAACTGTCTAAGAGGAAAGACATTCCCTGTGATGAGAATGAGGAAGAAGGAGAATATAAGTGTGAATGTAGGTAAAATGTATTTTCACTGTAGGGAAGGTTAGATCATCTACTGAGAGTACGAGGAACTGGAAGCTGGAAGTCAGAAGCTTGATGAGAGTGGGGAATGTCAGAAATAGGTAGTGGGGACAGTGGCTGGGAGAACCACCCAGTAGAAGCCTATAGAACTGCTGAGCAGTGATGAAGTCCAGGTTGAGAATGAGGTCACCAGGAATTTATGGTGGCAGTCATCATAGTACTAAACATGGAAAGTTATAATTATTCACAGGCCTCTCTCAGCACATGTGCCTGACAAGTGTATCCACTCAATGCTGGACAAATGGATGGACCCAGTTTGAGTGAGCCCTCTAGTTGAAGGACCACATCTCCTCCACCAACAGAGTTTAATCAACTAAAACCATATAAAACCTATCTTGGGTCAATCTCTCGCTGATATTTTTAGTCTAAAGACATGTTAAATCTAAAGACATATATATGTTATATGTGTCTGTGTCTGTATATATATATGCTAAGTTGCTTCAGTCATGTCTGACTCTTTGCAATCCCATGGACAATAGCCCACCAGACTCCTCTGTCCAAGGGATTCTCCAGGCAAGAATATTAGACTGGGTTGCCATGCCCTCCTGCAGGGGATCTTTTCAACCCAGGGACTGAACCCACATCTCTCTCTGTCTCCTGCATTGGCAAGTGGGTTGTGCATAGATACAAATATATATGTATATGTATTACATTATGTATGGATGCTTTTTAATTCATGTATGCTATGCAATATGTGTATGCATTAAGTAGTTTTCCAAAGATCACTGGGCAGGGCAGAGCTCAGATCAACTTGGGTCATCTGACTTGCATTCCATATACTGGGATATATGATATGCTATGTGAAACTGCCAAGGAGTTCAGATGATTTACTACGCTTCCAGTGTTTCCTTCCTTCCTTCCTCCCTCCCTTCATCTTTTGTCTCTGAGCATGGTACACCTCTTGGAATCCTTTCTGATCTCCCTACCAAGCTGTCCTCCAGCTTCATTATGTTCAGCCCTCATTTGCACATGCTCTTGACACCTGGTGTTTGGTGGCAGAAATGGCTGATAAAATTCCACACTGATTAATTTCATGTTTAATCTAACTGATACTTCTGTAGCCTTTGCAAATAACCTTTTTGAACAAAAACTGCAACAGCTCATTCCAAACCCGATCAAAGAGGTATGCATGACTCACAGCCACTAAATAAACATTGATGCCTGATGGCAGTAATATGGCTATTTATATTCAGAGCCTGATTTAACCAGTGGCATTCCTATAATAAGATAATAAGCATGAGCTGTTTACTAGAAAAAAAGGAGAGACTGTGGTGCTGGTGTTCAATAAAATCTCTTAACAGGCAAATGAGTCTCTGAAATTGGTTGGCAAATACATCCAGAATGAGATGTGCTAATTAGTTGCTGTTACTGATTTTCTAAAATAAAGAGTTTAGACTTAAATTAGCCCTGAAATTTAGTACAATAAAAATATTGGATATATGATATCATGTTGAGAGTCTTATAGATTATATCTAATATATGTCCAGCGATACAATTAAGAAAAAAGAACTCTGCATATAAATCACGGGATTTTAAACAGAAACTGTCTAAGAAGAGGTTTTAAATGTAAGGAATTAGATATTTGTATCTCAGGTTCAAGTTTTTTTTTCTATACGGAAAGCATTTGTAGGTGAACCTCTTGGCTATGCAAGCAAAGATGTCTATTACTATAAGCACTTTAATGTTTAAATAGGAAGAGCGAAAGAATATAAGAATTATCTTGATCACTTCTGGATATCCTTTAAAATAGATTAAGCCATTCAAAACCAAGATCGCAGAGGTTCTAGGTGAACATATAAGAGAGAATCGTCTGGATTCAGAAATACATGATGAAAGTGCCAAGCTTATGAAGCCTCTCCCAGCACCATCCAGTGCTGTATTTCCTCCACTGCAGTAAGACCAGCAGGCACGCTGTGTTTGCTCCCTTTCTCCTTCTGCCATCACTCCAGGCAGCGCCTTCCAGCTGCTAAAGATGCATGTTCAAGCTTCCATTTTTCACTGCTTCTTTCACCAACCCAGAAGGAGCTGCCTCTAATAGGACTTGCAATTTCAAATAGTGAGATGATCTCAGAAGATATCCAAATACTATTTTTAATCAAATATTATATCTAAAAAGATATGGCCAAGTCATAACAGGATTCAGCTTGTATATCCATCCTATATTTTCCCCAAATCAACTGAATTCAAGAACTTGTTGTTTGAACTTAGCTGTGAGATGATGCTTGTTTTCCCAGAACAAATAGTCATTCTTCTTTTAAAGCCAGCTAGATGGCTGATGTCAGTGCTATAGCCCCAAAGTAGTAATGTTTCTAATGTTAGCAATGAGTCAGTTCATTCATTTAGGTTCTATTTATCTATAGCTAAACTAACAAAGGTTGATTATTTATTTACTTTAATTTAGATGTTCAGTCTGTATCAGAGTCTTTAGTTACCAAGGGTAATTGATGATGTACATTTTTGTTTCCATGTCACAGCCGTGCCCCAGATCAGGTAGCAACATTTTCAGCTAACACTAAAATCTAGAATTGTTAGGGACACTCTCATATAGTCTAGCAAATAACTGAAATTACAAACAGAATCCTAAGTCATAAACATGTGGTCTTCCCTATATTTTTCAACAATATAACTTAAGGTTCTTTTGAAACTAATTCTAACTAGCTTAAGACGAAAACTAATTTACTTGAAAGGATATTAGCAATCTTATAAAAGGTAAGGAAAACTTGACAAGTTGCACTCCAGAAGAGCAAGAACCACAGCCAGAAACATGAAAACACAAATTTCTAGGCTTATTCTCCTGTTTTTGGTAGCTCAAAGACTTAACATCTCTTGGTTCCTTTCTTTTTTAAGATTCCATACTCTTAGACAAAAAAAATCCAGTTGGTCTAACTGGGCTCAAACAAATGACCTGA
This sequence comes from Bos indicus, assembly GCF_029378745.1. NCBI lineage: Eukaryota > Metazoa > Chordata > Mammalia > Artiodactyla > Bovidae > Bos > Bos indicus. The sequence goes on from NC_091780.1 coordinate 44,731,608, forward strand.
ACAAACCAGTTATGACTAACAAAGAGAGGGTCAGTATCACATGGCATAGACATGGCTTCTGTGCAAGTCCCAAGAGACTGGAGGATGGTTATCCCCTGGGCAGCAAACCCAAGGGTCCTCTACACCAGTGCTCCTCCAAGTGCTGGTCCCCAAAACAGTCTGAGGCCAATCCATGAGGGTACTGTTTAAGGAGCAGGCACCAGAATCCAAATCAACACACTGATTACTTCACTGAGAGAATCTTGCTATTAAAAATTGTCAGCTGAATTAAAGAGAGTGCTAGTGACACACTGGGTCACCTCCTGGGCAGCACATCTTACCTCCTCGAGGACCAGTAGGGTACAGTCTGCAGACCACCCTCGAGTAGCAGTCTCTTCTCTTCAGCCCTTGTCTGACGTTATGGGACTCATACCAGGGCAACCGAGAACACAGACTTTGAAGCCACCTGGGATTCAGTTCTCACTATGTTGAGTTGCTGAATGACCCTGGGCTAATAAATACTCTGAGCCTCAATTTCCTCATCTAAGCTGGAGGTAATGATACTACCATATTTGTCAGGATTTCTTCAATTGCAGGCAGCAGAAAATCAAGTCATTAAGGTAAATCAGATGAAATTGTTGATATCCAATCTGCAAAAATGGCAATTTTATGTGGTTCAAGCTAATAACTTTAGCTAAAAACAATTTTATTTGCTTATGAAACTGGCAAGTATAACAGTGGTTCAAATGAATAAAGAGAACTAAGGCTCCAGTCTGAATCTAAGGCTCAAATGAATAAAGAGAAGCTCTCTCTCTTCCAGCAACCAGAGTTGGATCATGTGGCACAGTATGAGGCTAACCAGCCCTACTTGATGCTCCCAGTCCCTGGCCCAATCACTGTTTTAAAAAAAAAATATATATATATATATATATATATATATATATATATATGTTTCCTGATGGGCCAGACTTGGGTCATGAGCTTGGGAGACGATCAGGCAGGTCTGTCAGATAAACCCTTTCTGTTTTGTTCAGTCATATACCTAGTGCCTAGCACATAATAGATGTCCTCAAAATTAGGTTAATAAATGATTAAGGAAGGGGTATTGTGCAGCCTCTCCAGCCAAAAGGAGGCAGACAAAAGCAACAGATCAGATCAGTCGCTCAGTCGTGTCCGACTCTTTGCGACCCCATGAATCGCAGCACGCCAGGCCTCCCTGTCCATTACCAACTCCCGGAGTTCACCCAGACTCACATCCATTGAGTTGGTGATGCCATCCAGCCATCTCATCCTCTGTCGTCCCCTTCTCCTCTTGCCCCCAATCCCTCCCAGCATCAGAGTCTTTTCCAATGAGACAACTCTTCGCATGAGGTGGCCAAAGTACTGGCATTTCAGCTTTAGCATCATTCCTTCCTAAGAAATCCCAGGGCTGATGTCCTTCAGAATGGACTGGTTGGATCTCCTTGCAGTCCAAGGGACTCTCGAATCCCATGATAAATGCCGACATCATACGGTTGTTGTGAAGATCAAATGAGAATGTGATGCACGTGGGACAGAGACAGGCACACAAGAGCACTTTTATCAGCCGCATTGATCAGGTCAGAGTGGAAGCCCCTCTCTTCCATGCAGTGATTTGCACATAGCAGGCACCCAGGTTTTTTAACTGACTGGATGAGCTAATAAGTGAACTCATGGACAGACAATGAGTAATCTGGATCCCATATCTTCCTTTGGAAAATGTTCTCTATCCTATGGCAATTCTGATTTTGTCTGAGGTTTTCCTATAACAACAGACACGAATCACATGATCAAATAAAAGCAAGAGCAAACAGGTGATAAATTACAGCTGGAGGCATTTTAGGTGAAGACCTACATTAGGACAACTTTCTAGGGTCTAGAAGACAAATCTTCAGTGACACCTAAAACAGGCTGGTTTATATTGTGATTCTTTCTAATAGAAGAAAAAGGACAGATGACTTCTATGAGTTCTTGCCCAGCAACTGGCAGCACTGGTTGGTCACATTCCAATCCAAGTGAGGACAGAGGAAAGGGGACAGGAGCAGCAGACATAGTATCATAGCAGGATGCTTGACTTGGAAGTGTTCACAGTGCTTGTCAGTCTAATTTCCTCTTTTTATCGAAGGGGAAACTGAGCCTGGACAATGAAGGGGCCTGTCTAAGGGGTGGAGCTGAATCCAGCTCTTCTTAGTCCATGTCAAGTATCTGTCCACGTCACATCACAGGCAGTGATGGCGTCCCATCAAATTAGGTTATTTTATTTATTAGGTTATTTCATTTTCTAAATTAAAAATGTGAACTTAACAAAGGATAGTTGAGCCTTTTCTGAACAGGAAAAACATACATTTAGATGCTAAAATATTAACTCTGTCAGCAGACTGTCTGCAATCAGGATGAACCAAGATATGTGCTCACTTACAGGGTTTGGGTGTCATATTTGTGGCAGACTATTAGTTCCCCACCCAGTATAGACTCTCCCCTTCATCACTGGCAGAGCTCCTTCATTGCTGGGAATGACAGGATTCCCAGCGTAAAATTGTTTATGACTTGCTTGAAATGTAGGTAACAGTGACAGAGGCTTTCCAGAAAGCTTTCCATTACAGGGACTGTCTTTCCTGTTTCTACATCTTCCAGATGCTAATCAGATGGCTGGAGGTCCGGAAACCATACTATAAACATGAGATGAGGGTCTATCCTAGGGACTGTGGATGGCGAGCTGCCAGGAGTTGGGTCCCCCTAAACCTCATGGCACCACCACATCAGCCCTACACTGACTACTTCTTGTTAGATGAGAAGAAAAGAAAGCCTGTCTTATTTAGACCAATCTTCAGATCAGCTGAGTACAGTTTCTGACTGATTCAAGCTTATAGCATGGTCTTGGCAAAGTTCTTTAGTCCCTTCGTGCCTTAGTTTCTTTCCCCTTAAAACTGAGTAAGAGTAATAAGCAGCTTTAAAAACACATAACGCAGTGCTTTAAAATTCTAGAAAAATTTTGGATGTAATTCAACGGAGTGAGGGGGTGAATATATAAGCATCTGAACTTGACCACTTAGTCAGTTCGAAAAGTTCCTGTTCTATTTAATTTTTACATGGAATTTCCAAGTAAGATTTCATTTGGAGGAAAGAAAAAAAGAATGTAAAGGCTAAAATAATTTGAAAATCACTGGCATAGAAAAATGTTTAATTCTTCACATGTGAAAAGGACAGATGGGGCACACTGCTGGTCCTGAGATGACAGTTTTCTAACATTGCCAATGGATCTGCTGATGCTCTTTGGGTCCTTCTTGGAAACAACAGCCCACACTTACAGACACTCACCTACCTATCAAGCAGTGAAAGTGCCCTGACCCCTGCACGAAAAAAACCAGCCACCCAGCTGGTTTAACCCCCGGAAAATAACTAATGAAGACTTTCCTAGTGGCTCAGTGGTTAAGAATCTGCCTGCCAATGCAGGGGACACAGTTCCATCTCTGCTCCAGGGAGATTGCTCATGCTGCAGGGCAACTAAGCTTTTCCCCCAGAACTACTGAGACCACAGACCGCAACTGCTGAGACGGAGTTTGAGAGCCCACGCTTTACAACAAGAGAAGCCACCACAATGAGAAGCTTGCACAACACAACCAGAGAGGAGCCCCCACATTCCACAACTAGAGAAACCCTGCGCATAGCATCGAAGACCCAGCACAGCCAAAAAATTTTTAAATTATAAAAAACTTGAAAAGAATAACTAATGAGCCTGAGCGCCCTGTGGCGGCTGCTCTCTGGGCTGTAATAGAGACCGCAGGAAGCTGAGGAGCTGTGTCCATTAAGAAGTGTCTTGTCACTCAGTGGCTCCTCCCACAGCCCTGACCTCTCTGACCCATCTGGCTCCATGCACCACTGTACCCAAGGATTCAATAGCCTTCCACGTGGGAAAGAGAGCCCTTCCAAAGGGAGGAAGGAAGGAAGAAACGGAGACGGAGGGAGGGAGGGCGGGAGACAATGGAGGCAGAGAGGAAGGCTGGAGGGGAGAGAGAATGAGAGGAAGGGAGAGAAACGGAAAAAAACTCCTGAGCTGTTCCCACACTTGGATTCCTAATCAAGCTGTCTCTCAGCAGAACATCTCACCTGAGCCCTGGCGAAAGAGCTAAACCACAAGGTTCTTGAGACCTTGGAAATCAGCCTTTGTCTGACAAAATCCCGTACCCATCCACAGAAGTAGCTTCAAAACCCCAGAAAATGATCCAAGCAGGGCCCTCTCATTATAGAAGGCTCCCCTCTACACTGCTGTTGCTGCTGCTGCTAAGTCGCTTCAGTCATGTCCAACTCTGGGCGACCCCATAGACAGCAGCCCACCAGGCTCCCCCGTCCCTGGGATTCTCCAGGCAAGAACACTGGAGTGGGTTGCCATTTCCTTCTCCTCTACACTAAGCCACCTCAAATCAGCACAGCTGAGGCTTACATGGTCAGAGTCCCTGGAGCAATCTCAGACACTGACTCCAAGTTCTCTTTCCCAACAGACTTGATATCAACTTTGACTTGACAATCGAGTTGCAGCTTGTTCCGCTCAAATTCTCCAGCTGTTTCTCTGAGTGTGATCACTGCCTGTCTTCCTCTCACTCTGTAGGGTCATGTCCCATCCCTGAGCCACAGATACCCTGTGAGCCCTTGTCTTTAACTCTTGCTGACTCTATACCCAGTCTCCAATCCACAGGTGCCAATCCAACCACTCCCAGCTGCCAAAATTCAGACTCTTCTGAAGACGGTCAGGCTCTGTCTGCCTTCCTTTCTCACATTCTCAAATATTTCTACATGAACACAGCTCATTCAAATACATCACTGAAACAGAATATATTTGATTTGCATTGCATCTGTCTCTTTCTTTTTCCACTCGACTTTCCCACCCCAAATAGACTGCAAATACTTCCCTCTGAATGGGTTTTTGAATGGTGATATGAGAAATAAAACAAAAAAGATGGCATTAAAAATTAAGAGACTTAAGGGAGAGTAATTGTGAAAAGACAATGGAAGGTCCCTGGTTTCTGTAAGATTCATCGAGGTAGAAAAGAGTGCTAGATCCTACCCCTTGGTCCTCAGCTTCTATTTCCACCCTTTTCTATGCTCCCCTCTGGATCACAGGGGCTGGGAAGGCATAAAACCATATTTTCCCAACTTCCTTTCTGCTAGGGATCTAGATGAGATTTAGCTTCTGGTAATAAGATACACACATATGCTATCTGGAATGCAGAAGAGGAGTGGAGTGATTCTCTCTGAGAAGTGGTGACTGGTGAGTGTGCTCCCATAAACACAAGTTTCGCAGTGGCCACACTCCATGGTATACTGTCTGATGACCAGTCTCATGGGGATTAGGCAGTTGTCAAGCTAGCAGCATTTTCCTGACCTCTGGATGATAGTAGAGAGTAGGTGGAAAGGAGAAAAAAAGAACTGTGTTCAGTGAGGTGGACTGAGCTGCATGCTGTTTGCTAGAAGAACTCTAGCTTCTGATCCCCACATTCTCTCCCCACAAAATAGGCTCACATGATTAAGATACTACTCCTTATAAATGAACTTTAAAATGAGATAGTATCAGAAAGCCGGCTGTTCACAAATCAACCAATGTAACCCATCACACTAATAAATTCAAGAGGAAAAGTCACAAGTGTGTATCAACTGATACAAAAAAAGCATTTGACCAAAATTCAACACCCATTGATGATAAAAACTCAGAAAAGTAGGATAGCAGGAAATTTTCTAAATTTGATAAAAAAATATTTATGAAAAACTAACATTATATTTAACTCTAGAGGACTGAAAGCTTTCCCCCTAAGATCAGGTCCAAGGTAAGGATGCCTACGAGGATGTCTGCTACCAACACTATTACTCAGCCATGATCTAGCCAGCTTGATACAGCAAGAAAATGAAATAAAAGGCATACAGATACAAAATGAAGAACTAAAACTGCCCCTATTTGCAGATGCCATTATGGTCTACATAGAAATCCCAAGGAATCTCAGAGAAAAAAATCCTTTGAACTAATAAGTGCATTCAGCAAGTTCACTGATAACAAGATCAACATACAAAAATCAATTGCAACAATGGAAAAAAATTAATTGTATTTCTATATCCTAACACTGAATACATGGGAACAAATTAAAAATACAAAACCATTTATTATCAGTCAAAAAATACAGCAACAGAGTGACTGCTGTTCACAGGTCTCTCAGCTACTAGCAAGCCCAGTTCTGAGAGAAGACACCTCTCCACCCTGACTCTAGTAAAGAGGTCAGGAAACCTTGAGTAAGGTTGGAGGTATTAATTTCGGGCAGTTAATTACATTCTTTCAGCATCCATCTCCCTGAAGTTTTCACTGGGCAAATCCTTCAGGAGGACATTCACATTAGCTATTCATTTCCTTCCGCACTGACTAGAGAATGAAGTGACTATTGGCTATGTCACACAACTCGTCGAAATTCACCCCTGGGTGAAGTGATCCTCAAATAATTACCAAATGTAGGTAACTGAATTAGTGAATTACCTTGGCTCCTTTGAGATGAAAGACTCTTTAGGAATGTGAAATACTTTGGCTCTTTGTTATTAATAACCTGAACAATGAAAGAACCCAAAGTAGTATTCGATATGCTCCAAGAATAGGATGACTAAAATTAAAGAATGCAATTGGTTTTCATTTTCCATACTTTTCATTTTCTATCCTTTTCATTTCAATAGTCAGGACTGAATATGACAAGTCATCAAATCTCCTCTGATGTTAATAAGGCATCAACTAAGGAGCTCTGGGAAGAGAAAAATTCAGCCAAAGTGTGACAAGTACGTGGTTCTCCTTCCTTCTGTGACATATTATTATACCACTTCTTCTCATCCACCCTATTAGACTACTCTACAGGTGAAAACCTCCTACGTTGCTTTGTTTTCTTCTGTCCTAGTCTAATTTTCCAAAATTAAGAGTCTCAACTACTCTTTCACTCTCCAAACAATTGCTCCTATCAGTGATGCCCACCAGAGAAATACAGGATGCCCTCGGCTTAGTGCTCTCCCCTGGGTGTGAAGAATACAGAAGCCTAGAGGAGAATCTCAGGCAGACAGCTTGGCTTGGGGCTGGAGGAGTGCAAAGTGGTGGGGAGGGAGTTGAGGGCAGGCAAATCAAGGCCCAGTCTACCTGAGTTGGGGGGCAGAGGGCTGAAAATGGTGCAAGAGATGCTATGCTCCACTTATGCTGGATATGGGTATGCTGCATTTACTGAATCCAATTTATAGTCAAACATTTTTAGTTTTCACTTGTTGAAGCACTGAGGGTTTTCTACTTCTCTCCCTGTCTAAATATCTTTTTAAGTGTAATTTATTTATTTTGGAATTGGAATGGGTAATACCTTCAGATAGTTCACAATTCAAAAAGCATTCAGTGATATACAGTGAAGACTCCCTCCCAACTACATGCTCCAGAAACTCAGTTCTCCCTCCAGAGGCATCATCATCATCACCTTCCTACTTTTTCTTGCAGAAATATATAAGCGAATTTGTATAAGGCATACATTCACCATCTTTTATTTACACAAATGATAACTCACTATTCTGTTCTATACCTGCCATTTCTCACCTAATATATCTTACAAATCATTCCACACCAATACACAAAGACCACCTCAATCTTTTCTTGATGATGAACAGTAATCCATTATATTCACATTTCTTCATTTGTCTACCCACTCTCCCATTGACATTATATTATATTTGGACATTATAATGGACATTTCCATTATATTCAACTTTTTGATACTACAAATAGTGCTGCAATGATTACCCTGTCAATAAGTGATCTCTGGTGAGCAGCCAGGAGGAGATATCCCATGTCCAACGTAAGGAGCAGCAGCTGCACTTTGCTGGAGCAACCATGAAGAGATACCCTACGTACAAGGTAAGAGAAACACCAGAAAGACGCTAGGTGCTGAGAGAGGGCATCAGAAGGCAGACACACTGAAACCACTAACACAGAAAACTAACCAATCTAATCACACGGACCACAACCTTGTCTAAGAAGCGAAGCCATGTCGTACAGGGCCACCCAAGATGGACGGGGCTTGGCGGAGAGTTCTGACAAAATGTGGTCCTGGAGAAGGGAACGGCAAACCACTTCAGTATTCTTGCCTTGAGAACCCCATGAACAGTATAAGAAGGCAAAAAGATAGGACACTGAAAGATGAACTTCCCAGGTCAGCAGGTGCCCAATATGCTACTGGAGATCAGTGGAGAAAGAACTCCAGAAAGAATGAAGAGACAGAGACAAAGCAAAAACAACATCCAGTTTTGGATGCAACTGGTGATAGAAGCAAGGTCCAATGCTGTAAAGAGCAATATTGCATAGGAACCTGGAATGTTAGGTCCATGAATCAAGGCAAATTGGAAGGGGCCAAACAGGAGATGGCAAGAGTGAACGTCAACATTTTAGGAATCAGCGAACTAAAATGGACTGGAATGGGTGAATTTAACTCAGATGACCATTATATCTACTACTGTGGGCAAGAATCCCTTAGAAGAAATGGAGTAGCCATTATAATCAACAGGAGTCCAAAATGCAGTACTTGGATGCAATCTCAAAAACAACAGAATGATCTCTGTTCATTTCCAAGGCAAACCATTCAAAATCACGGTAATCCAAGTCTATGCCCCAACCAGTAATGCTCAAGAAGCTGAAGTTGAACGGTTCTATGAAGACCTACAAGAACTTCTAGAACTAACATCCAAAAAAGATGTCCTTTTCATTATAGAGGACTGGAATGCAAAAGTAGGAAGTCAAGAAACATCTGGAGTAACAGGCAAATTTGGCCTTCAAGTACAGAATGAAGCAGGGCAAAGGCTAATAGAGTTTTGCCAAGAGAACGCACTGGTCATAGCAAACACCCTCTTCAAACAACACAAGAGAAGATTCTACACATGGACATCTCCAGATGGCCAACACCATAATCAGATTGATTGTATTCTTTGCAGCCAAAGATGGAGAAGCTCTATACAATCAGCAAAAACAAGACCAGAAGCTGACTGTGGCTCAGATCAGGAACTCCTTATTGCAAAATTCGGACTTAAACTGAAGAAAGTGGGGAAAACCACTAGAACATTCGGGTATGACCTATTTCAAATCCCTTACGATTATACAGTGGAAGTGAGAAATAGATTTAAGGGACTAGATCTGATAGACAGGGTGCCTGATGAACTATGGATGGAGGTTCATGACATTGTAGAGACAGGGATCAAGACCATCCCCATGGAAAAGAAATGCAAAAAAGCAAAATGGCTGTCTGAGAAGGCCTTAAAAATAGCTGTGAAAAGGAAGAGAAGTGAAAAGCAAAGGAGAAAAGGAAAGATATAAACATCTGAATGCAGAGTTCGAAAGAACGCTGCTGCTGCTGCTAAGTCGCTTCAGTCATGCCCGACTCTCTGCGACCCCATAGGTGGCAGCCCATCAGGCTCCCCTGTCCCTGGGATTCTCAAGGCAAGAACACTGAAGTGGGTTGCCATTTCCTTCTCCAATGCATGAAAGTGAAGAGTGAAAGTGAAGTCACTCAGTCATGTCCGACTCCTAGAGACCCCATGGACTGCAGCCTACCAGGCTCCTCCGTCCATGGGATTTTCCAGGCAAGAGTACTGGAGTGGGGTGCCACTGCCTTTTCCATCCAAAGAATATCAAGGAAAGATAACAAAGCCTTCCTCAGCAATCAATGCAAAGAAATAGAGGGAAACAACAGAATGGGAAAGACTAGAGATCTCTTCAAGAAAATTAGAGATACCAAGGGAACATTTCATGCAAAGATGGGCTCAATAAAGGACAGAAATGGTATGGACCTAACAGAAGCAGAATATATTAAGAAGAGGTGGCAAGAATACACAGAAGAATTGTACAGAAAGATCTTCATGACCCAGATAATCACGATAGTGTGATCACTCACCTAGAGCCAGACATCTTGGAATGTGAAGTCAAGTGGGCCTTAGAAAGCATCACTACGAACAAAGCTAGTGGAGGTGATGGAATTCCAGTTGAGCTATTTCAAATCCTAAAAGATGATGCTGTAAAAGTGCTGCACTCAATATGCCAGCAAATTTGGAAAACTCAGCAGAGGCCACAGGACTGGAAAACGTCAGTTTGCATTCCAATCCCAAAGAAGGGCAATGCCAAAGAATGCTCAAACTACCGCACAATTGCACTCATCTCACACGCTAGTAAAGTAATGCTCAAAATTCTCCAAGCCAGGCTTCAGCAATTCATGAACCGTGAACTTCCAGATGTTCAAGCTGGATTTAGAAAAGGCAAAGGAACCAGAAATCAAATTGCCAACATCTGATGGATCATCAAAAAGCAAGAGAGTTTCACAAAAATATTTATTTCTGCTTTATTGATTATGCCATAGCCTTTGACTGTGTGGATCACAGTAAACAGTGGAAAATTCTGTAAGAGATGGGAATACCAGGCCACCTGACCTGCCTCTTGAGAAATCTGTATGCAGGTCAGGAAACAACTGTTAGAACTGGACATGGAACAACAGACTGGTTCCAAATAGGAAAAGGAGTACGTCAAGGCTGTATATTGTTACCCTGCTTATTTAACTTATATGCAGAGTACATCATGAGAAATGCTGGGCTGGAGGAAGCACAGGCTGGAATCAAGATTGCTGGGAGAAATATCAATAAGCTCGGGTATGCAGATGACACCACCCTTATGGCAGAAAATGAGGAGAACTAAAGAGCCTCTTGATGAAAGTGAAAGAGAAGAGTGAAAAAGTTGGCTTAAAGCTCAACATTCAGAAAGCGAAGATCATGGTATCCATCCCATCACTTCATGGCAAATAGATAGGGAAACAGTGGAAACACTGGCAGACTATTTTTTGGGGCTCCAAAATCACTGCATATGGTGACTGCAGCCATGAAATTAAAAGACGCTTGCCTCTTGGAAGGAAAGTTATGACCAACCTAGACAGCATATTAAAAAGCGGAGACATTACTTTGCCAACAAAGGTCCATCTAGTCAAAGCTATGGTTTTTCCAGTAGTCATGTATGGATGTGAGAGTTGGACTATAAAGAAAGCTGAGTGCCAAAGAATTGATGTTTTTGAACTGTGAGAGTCCCTTGGACTGCAAGGAGATCCAACCAGTCCATCCCAAAGGAAATCAGTCCTGAGTGTTCATTGGAAGGACTGATGTTGAAGCTGAAACTTCAATACTTTGGCTACCTGATGTGAAGAACTGACTCATTTGAAAAGACCCTGATGCTGGGAAAGATTGATGCTGGAGGAGAAGGGGACAACAGAGGATGAGATGGTTGGATGGCATCAACGATTCAATGGAGATGAGTTTGGGTAGACTCCGGGAGTTGGTGATGGACAGGGAGGCCTGGCGTGCTGTGGTCAATGGGGTCGCAAAGAGTTGGACACGACTGAGAGACTGAACTGAACAACTGAAGTGATCTCTACATATAGGAGTATGTCTGTAATTTAATAGAATTAGGGCTTCCCTTGTGGCTCATCTGTTAAATAATTCACCTACAATGCAGGAGACCTGGGTTCAATCCCAGGGTTGGGAAGATCTCCTAGAGAAGGGACAGGCTACCCACTCCAGTATTCTGGCCTGGAGAATTCCATGGACTGTATAGTCCATGGGGTCACAAAGAGTCAGACAAGACTAAGCAACTTTCACTGATAGAATTATTATAAATAATTCCTGTAATTAGAATTCCTGAATCAAATATTTAGTATTTGTCATTCTGATACTGCCAAATTGCAAATTCATGTCACCTGACACAGCATCCTTTGCCACCTTTCTATCGCGTTTATTTTTTTCTTACCTATTGTGTAGTGATGACATAAAAATATTCCCTGATTTGTCCATTGACTTTTGACCCAGCTATGATTGTTTTTGCATGGATATATTTTTTAAAACCTGGTTAACATTTTCAATCTTTTATTTTATGACTGCTATAACTTGTCATATATTTAAAGGTTCTCTTCAGTCATAAATTATAAGAAAATTGTTTATTTTTTTTTCCTATTTTGTGGTTTCATATTTTTCTATTTAAAAATCTGTAACCCATATGTAATTTATTTGGTAACATTTGAGGTATGGCTCCAATTATGTACTTACTATTATAGCTAACTACCCTGTTGTCCAAATATCATTGATAAAAACCCAGTGGTTCCAGTGATTTGAAATGGGACCTTTTGTTTTGTGTGTTGTCTAGGCGCTAAGTCACACCCAATTCTCTGTTACCCCATGGACTGTAGCCTGCCAGGCTCCTCTATCCATGGAATTTCCCAGGCAAGAATATTAGAGTAGATTGGCATTTCCTTCTCCCAGGGTTTTTCCCAACGGGGATCAAACCCTCATCTCCTGCATTGGCAGACGGATTTTTTTACCACTGAGCCACCAAAGGAGCAAAATGGGACCTTTAGCATGTGCTAAATCCCTATATATATTTGGATCTACGTCTTAATTTTCTATTCTATCTCTTCATTTATGTACCAGTAGCACCCTCGTTTGATTTTTTTTAATGTAACTAAAAGTAGTTGTACCTTCAATTTTTAAAAATTTATTTATGTATCTCCTTAAGTAACTCTTTCCTTGGGTCAGTGATCCATGAAAACAAGGTTTCCTGTCTGTGTCTTACAACTTTGTTTACTTTCCCTCAGATAGCTCAGGACTAGATTTTTCTTAGTCTTTCAGGAAAAGAAATTTAGCCTCTACAACCTAAGTGCCATAGTCAAATGAATGGCATAACCTTGGGCTTATGAGATGACCATAGGAATATCATATTTTACTTTTCCAAATCCTGGTGCACAACACAGTCACAAGGAACAGGCTCTTTGATTTCTATGCTAATTCTAAGTCACTTCAGTCATGTCCAACTCTGTGCGACCCCATAGACGGCAGCCCACCAGGCTCTGCCTTCCCTGGGATTCTCCAGGCAAGAACACTGGAGTGGGTTGCCATTTCCTTCTCCAATGCATGAAAGTGAAAAGTGAAAGTGAAGTCGCTCAGTCGTGTCTGACTCTTAGCGACCCCATGGACTGCAGCCTACCAGGCTCCTCCATCCATGGGATTTTCCAGGCAAGAGTACTGGAGTGGGGTGCCATTGTAGCCACTTTAAAATAAAAGTTGTATAATAAATGAATATTTACTACATAGCAAGTTGTTTCAGTTGGGATGCCTTTGGTTTCAAGTCATAGCAACAGATTCAAACCGCCTTCCAGAATAAGGAAATGCATGAACTGTGATAACTAGTTCTCAAAGAGCAGGGAGATGGATAGGCAGTGTCAGTACCCTGGCCATGTCATTATAAATCCAGGCTCTTACCATTTTATGTTCCTCCATCCTCAGTCGTTGGCTCCATTCTCAGGCTGATGGAAAAATGTCTTCAGCGATTCCAAGTATCCTCTCCAGACATGACAACACCTTGAGAAAGAAGAGATAGCATCTATTTTTGTTCTTTTAGGCAAGGAAACATTTCCCAGAAGTCTCCCATGTATGACTGGTCAGAATTTGGTGACTTTCCCATTTCCAAATCAATTACTGACAATAGGAATGTAATCACCTTAAGGTGAATCAGACCCATCCCTAGGGTGGGTGAAGGTGAATTCCCACCAAGGTACACGGCTGCTTGCAAGAAAGTGAACATCTGCACAAAACCTGGATTCTGGTAGTGACAGGAGTGGGCAATGGAAGCTGATAATGAGTCTGCCCCATGCCCCTCTCTTTTTCTCTCTCCTGCTGTTTCCCTTTGCAAGACATCCAACAACGTCCCCCTTCACGTATACTTAGTGTTTAGTCACGTATTAACTGCAAACTACAAATTCAGTCAACACTCATGGAACTCATACTACATGCCCAATACTATGTGAGGAGCTGAGGACTAGAAGAAGGAAAGACAGGGATCCCAATCTCCATGATTTAACGGGAGAGGCAGAAAATTAATGAATTTCATAGTACGGTGATAAGTGCTCTATGTACATAATCTAAGGGTGCTATGGGAGTTCAAAAGAATGAATAACTTCATAAGGAACTTCACAGTAAAACAAACGGAATATTCCAGCTGAGCTTTGAAAGATAAGTAGGTAATCAAGGAAGAAGGATATTTAGGCAGGGAAATTAGCTAGTACCAAGGACCAAGAGGACATTGGGCTGGCATGGTCAGGTCACTACAAGTGTAAGATGGCAGTGAGGTGCTGCTTTAAACAAAGAATCAAGGCATCTGGGGGAAGTTTTGGGTCCTGATTAGCAACTTGTTTTATGCTGTTTAAGAGACATCATCAGTGGATATCATCCCTAAGAAGCTCTGAGAGAGGTTAAAGCTAATCATAGCATTCAAACACAAACAGCATATTATGAATCAACTATAGAGTGGCGCTAGTGGTAAAGAACCCATCTGCCAATGCAGGAGACATAAGAGATGCAGGTTCGATCCCTGGGTGGGGAAGATCCCCTGGAGGAGGGCGTGGCTACCCACTCCAGTATTCTTGCTTGGAGAATCCCCATGGACAGAGGAGCCTGGTGGGCTACAGTCCATGGGGTCGCAAAGAGTCTCACACAACTGAGGCGACTTAGCACACAGCACATTAGAGACAACACACCTCTCAGAGACCCCCAAATCTTCCTCTCACTTCACAATCACACTTCTTGCAAGTGATATCCACACTAACAATCTTCTTACTTCCATTCAATCCTTAATCCCAACCCTCTGAGGTTAGCGATATGGTAGTTATTCCTGCAAAGGTCACCAGTGGCCTCGATAACTATAAAAACATAATAAAACCAACAACAAAATAACTCTTCTTACATCCCACCTTCCAATCACATGAACTATTTATAATTCACAGATTACATCGATTAATACATTTAGAGACCATAGGTACTGAAAGTATGAATTCTTTCTCCCTTCAATATAAAATTAAAATTAAAAGCATTCCTAAATCATAATCTTTTCCATAGGGACTTCATTTATCATATTCTGTCCAAAAAAATTCCCTTTCTCTGTACCTCTGCTTTATTGCTTATTTAAACACATGCCCACCAATTGAGTAATCCAGCAATAAACATACTCATACCTCGTTTGTAGTAGGTAAATTGTGTCCCCCCCAAAAGATATATTCATCCAGAACCTCAGAATACAATCTTATTTGGAAGAAGAGCCTTTGTAGATGTAATGATTCTTAGAGATGGAAATACCAGATCACCTTACCTGTATCCTGAGAAACCTGTACTCAGGACAAGAAGCAACAGTTAGAACAGGACATGGAACAATGGACTGGTTCCAAATTGGGAAAAGAGTACATCAAGGCTGTATATTGTCACCCTACTTATTTAACTTATTTGCAGAATACATCATGCAAAATCCTGGGCTGGATGAAGCACTAGGCAATCAAGATTGCCTGGAGAAATATCAATAACCTCAGATACATAAATGATACCATCCTAGTAGCAGAAAGCAAAGAGGAACTAAAGAGCCTCTTGATGAAGGTGAAAGAGGAGAGTGGAAAAACCTGGCTTAACACTCAACATTGAAAAAACTAAGATCATAGCAACCAGTCCCATCACTTCAGAATAGAATACAATAGAAGGGGCAAAAGTGGAAACAGTGACAGATTTTCTTTTCTTGGGCTCTAAATTCACTGTGGCCGGTAACAGCAGCCACAAAATTAAAAAAAGACACTTGCTCCTTGGAAGAAAAGTTATGACAAACCTAGACAGCATATTAAAAAGCAGAGACATCACTTTTCCAACAAAGGTCCATATAGTTAAAACTATGGATTTTCCAGTAGTCATGTATAGATGTGAGAGTTGGACCATCAAAGGCTGAGCACTGAAGAACTGATCCTTTGAACTATGGTGCTGGAGAAGACTCTCGAGAGTCCCTTGGACAGCAAGGAGATCAAGCCCGTCAATCCTAAAGGAAATCAACCCTGAATATTCATTGGAAGGACTGATGCTGAAGCTCCAATATTTTGGCCACATGATGTGAAGAGCCAACTCATTTGGAAAAGACCCTGATGCTGGGAAAAATTGAGGACAGGAGGAGAAGGGGTGACAGAGGATAAGATGGTTGGATGGCATCACCGACTCAGTGGACATGAGTTTGAGCAAACTCTGGGAGATAGTGAAGGACAGGGAAACCTGGTGTGATGCAGTTCATGGGGTCTCAAAGAGTCAGACATGACTCAGCTACTGAACAACAACAAGATGTAATGAAGGTAAAGATCTCTAGAAGAGATGATTTTTGATTAGGGTAGGCCCTAAATCAAATTGATGAGCTTCCTTGTAAGAGATAAAAACAGAGAATCACAGAGACACGTGGGGAGAACACCACATGAAGATGAAGACAGAGATTGGAGCAATGCTTCTACAAGTCGAAGAATACCAAGAATTATTGAAACCCCCAAAGCTAGGGGAGAACATGGAAACAGATTCTTCCTCAGAGCCTCCAGAAGGAACCAACCCTGCCTGATGGGGACTTCTGGCCTCCAGAACTGTGAGTGAACACATTTCTGTTGCTTTAAGTCATGCAGTTACAATAATTTGCTATGGCAGTCCTAGGCAACCAATACATTACTGTGTAACGTTTTGAATTAAAATCAGGGAATTTTTTATTATAAGAAGACGAAACTCACTCCAGTTAGCTCAGGAAGAGGGGAATTTATTTTTAAGAACTGCAATCTCACAGGACACAAATATGAGAAATCAAGCCTCCTGCTTTTGGATCTGGAAACCAGGGCTGGAACGAAAAGTGACTCTCCATCTCCCAGAGACATCTAATAAGCTCTCTCATATTGCTCCCTTTGTGAGTCATCCCATGCTGTCCCCTGGCTGGCTTCCTTTGCTTCATCACTCTCTGGATATGTGTGGTTCATTAAGGTGTCTTCAGCCCCAAGTCTCTGTAAATTTCAGCTTTGTTCCCCACATCTGACTTTGTCTCTCCAGCATCCTAATTACAAATTGTCAAGTAAGAAACTGGGTTGGCTTGGCTTAGTTGTTAGTTGACCCTGACAAACCATCAGGTGCCCATCTCTGGCCTATATACAGCACATGAGGGGTGGAGCCCTGTGGCATGAGGGCTGTGCCTCCCAGGCTCTGGGCAAGAACTCCCCCTGTAGAGTTCACAGGAGTGCAGGTGAAGCTTGGCCTCTCTGGTACAATCTGGTCGTTTTTCTGCCTACTTCACTAGACTGAAAACCCCTCGAGGACAAGAATGTAGGTCTCAGTGCCTGAGACGTGGTAGATGTTCAAGATGAGTTTATTAAATACAAAGGAATTAGTTGAGCTTTGTAGAATTATATCTATTCAGTAGACCAAAAAAGGTAAATGTTTACGCCACTTTCTCTGTTCACTGTTTATGTCACTTTCCTGACAGAGTGGTCATTTTAAAGCTAACTTCCTTCCCTTAGGTCATTCTTGGAAATAGTAGAGAGATTATCTCTGTTTATTTCATAAAATGACACTCACAAAGCCACACAACCTCATCAGGTCCCTGATGAGTGGATATAAGGTAAACAGTTGTCTGACCTCTTTCTCTATTGGTGTCCAAACACCCTAGTCTTTTGGCCCGTGCTATGATCCTTCTTAACAGAGAGCTCAGGCAAAGAGGTTGTTTGAGTTATTCTTTGCCTCTCTTTCCTTTTCTTGTCTTCCCTTTCAAAAAATGGATTTTCCCCTCCAGAGAAGATCTCTTTCCAACCTTTTTTTTGAGTATAGTTGATTTACAATGTTGAATTCTTTTGCATACAGCAAAGTAATTCAGTTCTACGTGTGTATATATATATATATATGTATAGAGACACAGAGAGAGAGATTTTATTTTAACAAAACAATCTGATGGAACATTCTTTCAGAAGCCTGTTTAGCTTTCTAGAAATTTTTCCTTTGCTTTGGCTACCACTAGTTTGTTGAGTGGAGAAGGCAATGGCACCCCACTCCAGTACTCTTGCCTGGAAAATCCCATGGATGGAGGAGCCTGGTAGGCTGTAGTCCATGGGGTTGCTGAGGGTCGGACACGACTGAGCGACTTCACTTTCACTTCTCACTTTCATGCATTGGAGAAGGAAATGACAACCCACTCCAGTGTTCTTGCCTGGAGAATCCCCAGGACGGCGAAGCCTGGTGGGTTGCCGTCTATGGGGTCACACAGAGTTGGACACGACTGAAGTGATTTAGCATAGCATAGCATAGCATAGCATAGTTTGTTGAGACCCTTTCCTAATAGCCTCTCCCTTGGGTCTAAACTTCTCTAAGTATATAGTGCTGTGTCAGGGCCTGGTGAAGATAAGAAATAACAAAAGATCCAGAAGACATAAACTCAGTTACTGCAGAGTTCATGCAGTGTGGAGCACCCAGCTAGGCCAACACTGGGAGGGCTCAGGAATCTTCAGGGCCTCATTTGCATGAGATTTGCAAATTAAAAGGATCCTGGTCAGGAACCCATTCTTCTCAGGCTGGTGGGGAAAATCTGATCATTGTTGTGCTAATCAGGTGGACTGACTCAGCCTAGGCAGGGGAGGAGGGAGAAAGGTTAATTCCCAAAACCATTCCCTTTCTCCAAGCCCAGCAGCCAGCATCCCTCCTGGCTCATCTGAAAGCCCCACAAATTGTCATTAAAGCTGCCCCAAAGGAGAAATATTGGAAAGGGAATATATGTAGGAATCTTTTAAAACCCTGCAAGACCTTCACACCATGATTCCTTCTGTGATGAATTACAAGTACCGAAACCTAAGTAAAATAACTTGTCCCTAAATTTCTAACTTTAAATATCAATACATCTCATCAATACATATCATCTCTTCTATGTACCAGCAAGAGGTAGCCATAGGTGGTGTCAAAAAGCTGTGTAGATGGCAGACCCCACACACAAGGCATTATGGCAACACACACACACCACACACAAGGCATTATGGCAACACACACACACATCCCACACACAAGGCATTATGGCAACACACACACACCACACACAAGGCATTATGGCAACACACACACACATCCCACACACAAGGCATATTATGACAACACACACACACACCTTGTCCAGAGAGATAAACGGCCCAATTGTCCTGCAACCAAAACCCAGTTCCCAGCTGGCCAGATTTCCAGAGAGCTAAAGCGAGGGAGGCTGGTGTCCCCGGCATGGGGTAACTGCCAGGGTCCCCCATCAGGTAACCAGTAACTGTGAATGAGTGTTTCTTATGAATGAATGGGACCACTGGGCAGTTTGACCAACATTAAAACAAAGCATAGGATCTGGAGTCTTGAACATCCACAGAAAGGGCCTGAACCAGAGGAAGCTAACATAGAACATGGGACCTCTCCTCCCTGGAAAACTACCCTTCCACCCCAGCCATCCGTTTCCCAATTCTCTCCTCACCCTGCTGAGAGCTCCCAGGAGGTGTCCTACCCACCCAGCTCACTTCCTATTCATTCATTCACTCATTCAACAAACATTAACAGGCACCTACTGTGTGTCAGCCAGTGTGCCAGGCCCTGGAAAGACAGGGAGGCCAGACCCAGCCTGCTTGCCAGCCCTGCTGGGGACAGGGAGGCAGCCATTCCTCTGCTCCTCTCATCCCAGGCACGCACCACGCCAGGCCAGCTCTTCAGAGAACTACGGCTTCTCCATTTCTTCTTCCTGACACTCACCTCGTGCAGGAGCAGTGGCTCAGAAAATCTTTCTTTTCACTCGCATTATAGGATTTTTTTTAAAGCAGCAGCAGCCTTACCTTCCAAGAAGCCTGTGGCTTAGCCTAATATTTATATGTATTTGCATTTCCTTTGTACACATGGATGGGGAAAGAAAGGGTGGGGAAGGGAATTTGGCTGGGAATGAAAATTAGCCCTGAGCCAATCCTCAAAGTGTTATTGCAATTGCCAATTTAAAATCAAGATGCAACTTGTTTAGCTAAAATTCAGATTATTTCCATCACTCCCACCCTGACTCTTCATCCCCTGCAAACTTGCAGCTCCTTAGCTGGCCTGTGCATCACTCCCAGTCATATATGAGGGAGCTATATTTGGTGTTACTCTTAGATACACTGAAAATTTTCTAATTCTGCAGGTTTGGGTCATTTTCAGAGAGCTCTGCGGGCACCCTCTGGTGGCTGACTGAAAATTTTACCTGCAAAAATTGCAGTGGAACTGAGATGGCTTTATTTGGCAGTCGGGCTTTGCAGTTGGACGGTAAACATTGTAAGTTTATTTGCTGTACTTTGTACCACCTCTTTCGTCACACGATGCATGGCTGGAACCATGGCTCTGTGGCCTGTCAAAAGGATTGGCACCTTATAGAAAGGGCAGAGCTAAGGCATGAGGCCTACCTGTGGGGCAGTTTTTTCAAGACAGCCAGAGTGAGGAGGGTGAGGATAGCCCTTCCTTGGGCTCTCAGAGGACTCACCCAGGAGGAGAAGCCGCTGCAGGCCAGGCTTGAAGGGCTTTCTTCCCAGACTTCCTGTTTCTCTGCTGCTCCTAGGAGCAGCCATTCCTAAGAATCATCCTGATCTGCAGGAAAGAGCACCGATGGAAAAGTGGAGGAGAGGCAGGAAGAAAAACTCTCTCCACCTGAGGATGCCGCCCCAAGCCCTACAATCAGAGAATCTGAAGCGCACAGCTGCTCTGTCAACACAGTAAATACCCACACCTGATTTTCCTTGGCTCTTTCTCCAGGGATTTTATTAGTCTCGGGATACCCCCTCAAAGTCAGCTCAGGTGGCCTTTATTTTGCAAAGAGTGAAGAACTAATGTGATGTCACCCAACCTGCTGGGGACGGGGGAGATTCAAGACTGGAGTTTTCTCACCTGCCCATTGATGCTGGGGAATATTTACCTGCAGTGGTCTCAGTCACCCCTACCCTGCACTCTATCAGAGCAAACTACTCTTGACCAGCAAATCATGATGAGACCTCTAAAGGGCAAGGTCTTAGGGAAGGGTACACTTGAGGGTCAGGAGAGTAGCCATGTCACAAGTGGGTTCCAGAAGCTGGCAAGAGAACCCAGTACTCAGATTCCAGGTTCCCTCCATAGGCTTCATTTGGCCCAAACTCTACCGTTTACCTGGAATCAAAGAGGCGCTGTCTACTGGGAGCAGCCTTCTTTATTGCTACCATTTTTCATTTGCTTTCTTTCACAACCAGGCCCCAGGGCAGAAGAGAAGGCTGGTGAGCCATCAGTCAGCCCACACTGACGGGGGCAGCCCCATTCTGCCCCGCTGGGTCTGAGAGCACCACTGGAGCAGACAGTATCTTTGGTGGGCAGCCCAGAAGCTAAGATGTGACTGGAGCACAGCGAGAAAAAAAACTTTAAAAACCAGTGTGACCACACCCTGGGAATAGACAGATCAACTAGGTTCAGAGCCATTAGCCTGGAGGCAGGGCAGTCTGGGAGCTCCTGTTGAATGTGAGCTGAGCTCATGGGTTTCTCCCTTTAGCCTGTGCTTCCAGCAGAATGCAAATACTATGGCAAGGTTACTATGTGTCAAGCCCGCGGAATGGAGTGGACAGCGTGCTCACTGCAGCTCAAGATGCAGTGCAGCCACCACCTACCCTAAACCCTTCATGCAGATGAACTCATCAGCCCTGGTGACAATCAAATGAAGGAGGTGCTGCTGCTGCGGCTAAGTCGCTTCAGTCGTGTCCGACTCTGTGCGACCCCATAGACGGCAGCCCACCAGGCTCCCCCGTCCCTGGGATTCTCCAGGCAAGAACACTGGAGTGGGCTGCCATTTCCTTCCCCAATGCATGAAAGTGAAAAGTGAAAGTGAAGTTGTTCAGTCGTGTCCAACTCTTAGCGACACCATGGACTGTAGCCTACCAGGCTCCTCCATCCATGGGATTTTCCAGGCAAGAGTACTGGAGTGGGGTGCCATTGCCTTCTCCATAGTATATGATAGCAGTACCATTTTACTGTTGAGGAAACAGAGTCATAAGTAAGTAAAGTGTTAGTCGCTCAGTCGTGCCCGACTCTTTGCGACCCCATGGACTGCAGCCCACCAGGCTCTTCTGTCCATGAGATTTTCCAGGCAAGGATACTGGAGTGGGTTGCCATTTCCTTCTCCAGAGGATCTTTCCAACCCAAGGATCGAACCCGGGTGTCCTGCACTGCATGCAGATTCTTTTACCAACTGATCTCCAGGGAAGCCCTTGTAGAGTCATAGAGGAGTTAAACAAGGTTACACAGCTAGCAAGAGGCAGAACCTGAATTCAAATCCAGGCAACTAGACTCCCGAATCCCAGCTCTAATTGTCACACTCTACCACCTGTCTCCCAGGGCAGTGTTGCAAAGCTCCCACTTGTTAGGTGTTGCAAAATTTCTGCTAGACGTTGGTGAGCAACCCTCTGGCTTTGTGGCCCGCCGCAGAGCCCAGGGAGTGGCCCTCCTGCCCCCTAGAGCTGATGTGGAGAGGGCCCTGGCTCTGGGCACTGCTCCAGGGATCTCTTCCAGGAGCTTGGGGTTCACTGCCACTTCTGACTAGCAGAGTAACATGAGTCTTGACTCTGCCCAGGTAGCCTGGGTCTGTCTATCTAGGGCTTCAGACCTGGGCTGGTGTCCCTCTCTCCCTTGGCCGGATTATTCCGATTACCCTGGAAGCACAGATGTTTAGTTTATGGGACATAAAGACAGAGCCAGTTCCTTCACTGAGCATCAGGCTCCCCAGGGCTCTGCTTAGACAGCCACTCAGGAAATTGGGGAGGGGGGCTCAATCCCAGAGCTGCTCTGAGGAGGCAACATCCATAGGGTGTTACTCTACTTTCCATTTGCATTAACACTGATTAAATCAAACACTTAGCTATTTGATTAAGAAATGTCTCAGACAGATTTTCCTCCTTCCTCACTTACTGATCACATACCTGGCCACCTTCCAAAAGAGATCTGGTCTTTGTCTTTTAAGATTTGTATTCTGGCAGGTTGAGTTTTATCGAATGGGATCAACACCATGACACCAACGTTAAATTGCCTGGTGCCTGTGCTGGCTGTTTCCCATCTGTCCCTCCAGATCTCACTTCACACTTCTCCAACTGCTCTGTGTGACCCAGGGAACTGACCTACAGGGGGCCATCAACGGGTTCCTGTTCTTCCGGCTTTTGTTGAGTCCACCCAGTGGTCACTGGCAGTAAATAAGTAGGCAGGAGATGAGATAAGTCAGTGGGGTTGTCTCCCTGGCTCCCCTCCTGCCAGGCTACCGTGGATTATCTGTGTCCCTCTACTGAGGCCACAACTCATATAGCCCAGTAACCACTGATAGTTATAAACTACCCCCCGACACTTAATAGCTTAGCTCTGTGGGCAACTCATCTCTGTCCCACATGGCGTAAGCCAGAGCAGCATGCCTAGGGTTGGAGAATCCACTTCCAAGATGGCTAACAAGTCAGTGCTGGTTATGGTCTGGGCGAGCTTAGTCAGGGCTGTCAGCGGAGGTAGCAGTTTCCCAGGTGGGCCTCCACTTGGGGTTGTTAAACTTGCTCCCAGCAAGTGTCCAAGGGAAAGGAAATGGAAGCTTCTAGTCTTTAAGACCTGGGCCTGGAAACAGCTATACAAACTTCTGCCAGGTTCTGTTGGTCAAAGCAGTTGCAGAGGTCCCTTTGATTCAAGGTGAAAGACCACAGACCCCCACTCTTGATGAAAGGAGTATCAGAGAATTTTATCCGTCTTTAACCCACCACATTTTGTAAGTGCCCCTCCTATGGCTACCCACTCCAAGATCCACAGCCAGTCCCTCCCTTTCTCCATGAGGGTGTGGAGCAGCTAGCTCCCCATTAGTGTTCATCCCAGGGTTCTACAGTTTCCCTGGTTTGATTTCCCTAAACTCTGATCACACATTTCTAACAGTCTCTTTATTAAACTCCTCCTCAAAACATCCAGTTGCTGTGTTCCCAGGTATCTGGTGGGATCCTGGCAACATTCCTCTGCAAAGTTCCCACTTGCCCCCCACAGGTATATCCCCTGAAACCACCTCCTTAAGACCTTTCCTGCAAACTCCCACTAGCCCCCAAACTTCCCACACTCCGTCTGCTTCCTGCTTTACCCAGTGCTTTCCTTCTGGCCCTGGGAGAACTCTGCTCAGTCATTAACTGCACAGACGTATCAAAATAATTACTGCCTTCCTGCTTCCAGGGTGCTCCTGGCTTCCTATCCACCTCACCCAGAAAAATGTTAGCACTTTTATAGAACTCTATAGTCAAATCTAAACCCAAAGAGAAATCACTAAAGACAGATATTTGTGACCCTCCAGTTAAGCCAATAAAGGACTCCTCCTGGTCAAGCTAGGCTTTCAGATCCCCTCAGACCACACTGGCAACCTCCAAACCTTCCTGCTTTCAGCCTCCCCTAGATGTTTACCTTGACCTAGGGTCTCCATGCAGAGCTTGAAGATCTATTTTCCTTTCTTTGACTTTTTCATGAGGACTCTCATGCTTTTAATGTGGGAACTATAACTGATAAATTCAGAGCCAGGGCAAAAGGGCATATTTATTGCTCCAATGCCTCGTTTCATTCAAAGACAAGTATAGTTCTAGCAATTGAGAAGGAACAAAGGTTCTATTTCTATGACACTGTAAAAGATAGCATTTTCTGGATTCTTATCTGGAACTCTGATAGTTACGGTATCTGCCATGTACTTAATCAGCAGAGCCGAGAAAAGCAGCACTAAACTATTTCTAAAGCACTTTCTCATCTTCTATTACTTCTAGAATGTCTTTTCAATATTTAATTCATTGACGAAATATTTTTTGAACACTTGCTATATGTGGCAGTACTGGGAAGAATGATGAACAAAAACAGATGGACGAGAAGACACATGACTCAAAGAATTCCACAAATAAATCTAAGATAACACATTGCAATACCAGTTTCCTTGTAATATGACGGTGTAGAGAAGGGAGATATTGATAATCAGTCAGGTCAGAGATAGGTATCTGTCAGCCTTAAGTTCCACCAATGCTCTTGCCCTCTACCAAACTCAGCACTGCCCAGGGGATAAGCTGAAACGAAAGCGTTAGCCCTGCTGCTTGTAGCCCTGAGCTGCTAAGTGCTTAAGACCTCCACCTACAGCAGCCCTGTCAGGTCCCTAGTCCAACACACCCACCCTTTGAGATATCAGGAACCCTGGGCACCACTCCCGTCAGTGGCAGGCATATGGAGTCCATCCTGGTAAGAGGCTTCTTCCGAAGCACAGTGAAGTTGCACCTTGTCAAGGTCTTCCTCATGATGTCTACCTGTTGCCATGTTAAGCTGCCCAAGGTCTCTCATCCAAGCAGCCCCTACCCCATTATCTGAGATGCCTCAGGGGAATGTTGCCAGAGATGCCAGTGGCATATTGCCCAGGTCTTTTTTTACATTTTTTTTTAAATTGAAGTATAACTGACTTATAATGTTATGTTAGTTTCAGGTATATAGCAAAGAGATTCAGTTATACATACATATATGTTCTTTTTCAGATTCTTTTCCCATATTGCTGTTGCTGTTTAGTAACTAAGTCATATCCAACTCTTTGTGACCCATAGACTGTAGCCTGCCAGGCTCCTCTGTCATGGAATGTCCCAGGAAAGAATACTGGAGTCTTTTCCCATATAGGTTATCATAAAATATTGAATAGAATTTCTGATGCTATACAGTAGATTCTTATCTATCTTATATATAGTAATATGTATATGTCACTCCCAACCTCTCAGCTTATCCCTCCCTGCCTCTTCCCCCCAGGTAATCATAAATTTGTTGCCTACACCTATGACTCTATTTCTGTTTTGTAAGTAAGTCCATTTGTATCAACTTTTAGATTATATAAATGTGATATCATATGATATTTACTTCACTTAATAATATGACAATATATAGGTTCATCTATGTTGCTATAAATGGCATTATTTCATTCTTTTCCATGGCTGAGCAATATTCCATTGTGTGTGTGTGTGTGTGTGTGTGTGTGTATACACACATATACACCACATCTACATCGTGTGTGTGTGTGTGTACATATACACACATATACACCACATCTACATCCATTTGTCTGTCAATGGACATTTAGGGTATTTCTAAGTCTTGGCTATTGTTAATAATGCTGCCATGAACATTGGGGTGAATGCGTCTTCAAATCAGAGTTTTCTCTGGATATATGCACAAGTCCAAGTCTTTAAAGAACTGGGCTTTAACCTTCCCTTAGTTCATGTGCAAATGGAAGTCTTTCTACCATGAATCTGGGCATTACTACCCTGATATTTAGTTTTAGTTGCTCCTCTCCTCATAGCTAATTATGGGTAAAAGTATACATTTAGGCAGTACCCCAGGTTCTCTGGGCCCATGTTCATCCTGTCTTCTAAGGAGAGCCAGGTGCAGTGGGCAGCCCACAGGGATTCTGTGTTGCCCAGATACTGCCTGTGTAACTACAGCAGGTACTCCACCAAACCCTGCCCTTCCCTGCTCCTCCCTGCTGGTGTGTGCACAATGTGTGTCTGCCTCACAGCTGAGGCCTACGTGCTAGGATGAATGTTCCCATCTGAGGATGCTAGTCTGGTGAGGCAACAAACCATCACTGAGAGAAACATGAGTCAAAGTTGGATTTAAATGCTGGTGCTGCCACTTACCAGGTATGTGCTTGTGGGCACCATCCTGAAACAGCCTTGGTTTCTTCATCAACCAAAAAAAAAAATGAGATAATCATTTCCACCTTCCAAGAATAAATAAAATAACAACCACCCTAGGACACTGCTGGGAACCCAGAAGGTATTTGACAAATATCACTTCTGCTTCTGTTCTGACACATCTGCTACAGCCAAAGACCCTCCAGCTAAGGCAATACTCAGCCATCTGCCTCAAGACTAAAGCAAAGGTGCCGATTATGAAAAACACACTCCATTTGCTGAAATAAAACACACTTCCCCAGAGTGAAGGATGGCATCCTGAA
Organism: Bos indicus; assembly: GCF_029378745.1. Classification (NCBI taxonomy): domain Eukaryota; kingdom Metazoa; phylum Chordata; class Mammalia; order Artiodactyla; family Bovidae; genus Bos; species Bos indicus. The sequence continues at coordinate 44,758,510 of NC_091780.1, forward strand.
CACTTTGGAAGCAGAGAAGTCAGATCCCACAAAGAACACCAGGGCGTGAGCTGAGTTAGGATTGCAGGTGCAGCTGGATGCTGGAGTGGGAGGCCTGCCAGATCTAAGTTGTTTTTGTTGTTCAGCCGCTAAGCCGTCTGACTCTTTGTAACCCCGTGGACTGCAGCATGCCAGGTTTCCCTGTCCTTCACCATCTCCCGGAGCTTGTTCAGACTCAAGTCCATTAAGTCAGTAATGCCATCCAACCATCTCGTCCTCTGCTGCCCCCTTCTCCTTCTGCCCTCAATCTTTCCCAGCAACAGGATCTTTTCCAATGCCAGATCTAAGAGATTCTGTTAATCCTGAGGGAGCAAGTGTGGATATGGGAAACATTTTGGATACAGTGGGCCCACCGCCCTAAAATGCTGCAGTGACCTTGACTCAAGCCAGCCAGTCCATGCCCACCCCCATCCCGTGAAGAAAATGATGGAACGGCACAGACAAGGACCCGACACTCCTGAAATGGGTGAGCTAGTGCCACGCCACTTCTGGGACCAGAACAGGATCTGTGAAAGCGTCTGACGTCACTAACAACACTGACAAGTGGGCCTTGATGACTCTCCAAGCTGAGTCCAGAGGGAAAGAGCCTCCCTCTGCCTGGCTTGGAAACAGGCGGCGAGAGGCAGCATCCTCTGGGGCTCAGCACAGTGGGCTGGCCTCTGGAGCATCTGAATCAATGTGTGTTGTTCTGTGCGCCCAGACTGCCTTTCCTTGGGTGACCTTGCTGCCAGCAGCGTCTTTGTTAGCGCATGGACTTTCATCATATTCAAAAGAGTCTACATTTGAAAGAAGTTAAGCTGAAGGAAGCTGGGAAAAAAGGATTCAGAGAAGGCCTGCTGGGATAGCACAAACCTTCAGCCAAGGGCCCGAGTGGATAGTTCGCAGAGGAGGCTTTTTCTCTCACACACACTTTTCCAAAAGCAAGGCTCACCCGAATCACCATGATCATCGTCACCATTATTGAAAGTTGACCATGTGCCCAGAACTCTCCAGAGCATATCACATCTCTTCTGGAATTTAACTCTCACAACCACTCTGTGAGGTAAGTGTATCTCTATTATCACCAGCCCCAGGTCATTCTTGTTAATAACTGATAAAGCTGCAATTCTCAATTTATGAAGAGTAATGAAGAAAAGGGCTTCCCTGGTGGCTCAGTGATAAAGAATCCACCTACCAATGCAGGAGATGCTGGTTTGATCCCTAGATCAGGAAGATCTCCTGGAGAAGGAAACAGCAACCCACTCCAGTATTCTTGCCTGAGAAATTCCATGGACAGAGCCTAGCAGGTTATAGTCCATGCAGTTGCAAAGAGTGGGACACAACTTAGCGACTAAACCAACCAAACAACAACGAAGAAAAGTATAGCATCTTCAAATTAGAGTCCCCTCAGGATAAGGACTTCAAAGTTATAGACTCTAAAGGGGTCTTCAAGCTGCCCTAGTCACTCCCTCCAGCTTCCTCTGTTTCCAAGGGCAGGAAGGATGGGTCCCTAGGCCCTCAGTGAAACATCACCTCTTTACTGTGCTCTTCCCTGTCGGCACACACTGTAAATTATATTCGGGAGGTTTTCAGTACTGCCTTCTTATCCTATCTTCTTATATATATATATATATATATATATATATATATATATAATTTAATTATTTGCTTATTTTTGGTTGCACTAAGTCTTTGCTGCTGCATGTGGACTTTTTCTAGCAAGTGGCAGCTACTCTTTGTTGAGGTACATAAGTTTCTCACTGTGGTGCCTTCTCTTGCTGCACAGTATGGGCTCTAGTCCCACAGGCTTCAATAGTTGTGGCATGCAGGCTTCGTTGCTCTGCGGCATGTGGAATCTTCCCAGACCAGGGACGAAACCCGTATCCACTGCAGTGGCAGCCTAGACTCTCATCCACTGCACCACCAGGGAAGTTCCTTAATCTCGTCTTCTTATTTAGGAAGATCAGAGCAAGATCCAGCCCCTTGTATGACCTGTGATTCACCTGTGCCCCTTGCTCAGAAGAAAACCACACTGGATTTTCTGCTTTGCTGTCACTGCCTTAAAATTCTTAATAAAATTTTTAACAAGGGATCCTGTATTTTCATTTTGCAATGAGCCCCACAAATGTCATAGCTGACCCTGGACAGAGCTTTAGGATTAGGGCAGGGAGAGGCAGCCATTCAAACCACAGTGAGTGTCTTGCCTGCACCCTCTTCTCATAAGTGGGCTTCCTGGTTAGAATACTGCATGTGATAAAGCGCACTGATGTGCCCCCCTTCCAACAAATGCAGATGAAATAGTTACTTGAAATGTGTCACTATGACAAGTTCAGTAGTAAATGTGTTTTTTCAAAAATTTAACTGTATGGTACCTGGTTTCAATTGCTAAAGACAGCCACCATCTCTCCCAGGTTTTACTTGATTTCATAAAAACCACAAAGAGCTCGCCACCTTTTCCTCATCACTGCTGAGTTCAGGAATTTCAAGTGTACAATCATAGCAATTATCACAATTTTGCGCAGATTTCCACAGCAAGACAGAGGGTCATAAGGAAGAAAAGGAACATTGTTTGCTGTCCAATTATGACTAGCATGTACGAACAGGACTAGAAGCCCTGATGTCAAAAACTCTTGTGTTGATCCTACCCTAGGCTTCTGGACATGCTTTAACAGATAAAGAGACAATAAGCCTAAATCGTTTTCCTAGGGCTGTGATCTGGAGAAGGCAATGGCACCTCACTCCAGTACTCTTGCCTGGAAAACCCCATGGACGGAGGAGCCTGGTAGGCTGCAGTCCATGGGGTCGCAAAGAGTCAGACACGACTGAGCGACTTCACTTTCACTTTTCACTTTCATGCATTGGAGAAGGAAACAGCAACCCACTCCAGTATTCTTGCCTGGAGAATCCCAGGGACGGGGGAGCCTGGTGGGCTGCCGTCTATGGGGTCGCACAGAGTTGGACATGACTGAAATGACTTAGCAGCAGCAGCAGCAGCAGGGCTGTGATCCCCTGAGATAGCACTTGTTTTTACCCAAAAACAAAAAGGAAAATATGAATAGGGAATCTGTTTGTGGAGACTTAGGGTCGGGCATGACTGAGGGACTTCACTTTCACTTTTCACTTTTCATGCACTGGAGAAGGAAATGGCAACCCATTCCAGTATTCTTGCCTGGAGAATCCCAGGGACGGGCGAGCCTGGTGGGCTGCCGTCTATGGGGTCACACAGAGTCAGACACGACTGAAGTGACTTAGCAGCAGCAGCAGCAGCAGGTTCCTCCAAATCTTAAGTTCATGGCACTTAAAAATATGTCAGCAATATGAACCCAGGTAGATGTAAAATATTAAGTAAAAAAATAAGCAGAGTTTCCAAGATTTTTAAAATGAGGAACCACAGGACTTCCCCGGTGGTCCAGTGGTTAAGAATTCATCTTCCAATGCAGGGGCTGTGGGTTTGATCCCTGATTGGGGAACTAAGATCCCACATGCTGCGGAACAACTAAGCCTGCGTGCCGCAACTGCTGAGCCCCTGCATCCAACTAGAGAGAAGCCTCCACGCTGTACCAAAAGATCCTGCATGCTGCAACTAAAACCAGCACAGCCAATAAATAAATATTTTCAAAATAATTTAAAAAAGAAGCCACTATTTTGACAGGTCTATTAACCCCTCCTCGCCACACATACCATTTTACCTCATTAATTCAAAGCCCAGAGATTTTCCTTCTCTAGGTTTGGTGCTAGAATAGCTGACACTTAGTGATATTTATTCCAAGGCACCATTCATTCATTCATTCCCTCATTTACTTACAAGGTCAAGTCAAAACATGTGGTCTCCTGAATAGGCTAATAGTTTAGCATCCCTTCCACCAATGTGCTTTTTATTGTTTGTTCAGTGTCTGCTTAGTGGAGGTGGGGAAAGCTGACTTTACATTAATAAAAAATGAAAATATCTTTGTTTATAACCCACATGTCAGCTATTCTCTCATCCTCTGAGTATTTTCAAAGCAAAACTCCACTTGCAGAAGAGCATTGGTAAGCGATGTAATTTACCGACACATTTGAAATGGTGATATAGAAAGGCATTTACATTGTACAGGAGACAAAACTGTGCTTGAAAAATCCCAATACCACATGTGTAGGATGATATATGTTCCAGGTAGACAAAAGAAAAATGTATTTAAAATAAACCTGCTCCTTTTGTCCTCAACTTTTTCTTCTAACTCTTGCCCTCACTCACCTTCCTGTCTTCAAAGAATCTTTGATATGTCGATAGAATTAGTGGATCCTTGGTTAATCCAGCCAGTATGACCAGGAAGCCGAACAAAAGCAGGAAAGTCGGCTCTAGTGAGCGAAGACCAGCATCTCAAGGTGGCTACTGAGTCTGTATTCTCCTCCCCTCTCCCAAGCATCTCTACTCCCGTGCCCAGCTACACCTACTCTCACACCTGCCTTCAAGAAAACTTACCTCCCCAGTGGCCCACATACCCCAGAAAAGCCAGACACTGGCACACTCTCTTAGTCTAACTCTAAAGGGATGCTACCCATCTCATACTTGCCTGGATTTCCTCCATCGGGGTCCAAGGACCCAGGGCCCACTCTGAAATTGCTTCTGTAAACTAGATGGATGATCCTCTCTGATGGGTCACCCTTATCTGGGATCTCTTCAGTAGAAGGCCTCCGGCAAAAAAGATCGTAAGTTCTGGAAACAGAAGATAGGGAGTTAGAAGCCCTTAGGACTCTGGGTACCAGGGAGAAAAGGTCCCTGATGTGGCCTGCAGAGAGGGGAGGGGCATATAAGAAGCCAAGGGGAAAGTTCCCGCTAATAGACCTGCAGCAGGAGCTGTTCGAATTTCTACTTCTCCCTCTTTCTTTCTGTTCCAGAGCTCTTCTGAAGGCCCTCCTGGCATGTGCAGAAGTGCATAGTGACAGCTTCTTGCTCCCCTTTACTTCTTGCACAGTCTTCTCTCCTATCCATAGAGACGGCTACTCCTTAAGCAGTTTTGATAGAAAACCAACAGTGATGACCTAAAAACAAAAATCATTAACTGAGCCTCAGAATGATGGAACATCTCCAGAATGAGACACACAAAATCCTCCCCTCAGGTCATGTATATTGAATGGGTGTTACTCCCAGGCTTTAAATTATTTTAATATGCCTTTCAGGTCACTTTCCTCTCTGTATAAGCCCCGTACTGAACCATTTCTTTCTGTCATTGTTACTACCATTGCTGGTGCCCCTGAACAGCACTTAGAGCTGCCCTCTCTGCCCAATCTCACATTCTGGGTGGAGAAACAGGGAATACAGTAAAACAGCAACAACAAACCCAAATAGGATAAAGGGTGCAAGTGTCCAGAAACTGTTGCAGAAAGAAAGTAATAGAGAAATCAAGAGGAGAGAGAGCTTTAACCAGAGGCCCACAGAATAGGAGAAGCATTAGAAGCAGAGGTTAGTGGTGCTGATTGTAGACAAAAGGCAATTCTACTCAGGTGAAAGTGAATTCCTCAGTCCCAACTAGTCCGTTCATTCCAAGTGAAAGGGCTCAAGACAGTGGTGGTCCTAGACACGTTGGGCAACTGGCTCTGATTCATAGACTTTGCCAATTTCCATGGTGCCAATACTCCTTCTGTGGCCTGTTTCACGCTACCAACTTATGACTTAACACAGAGTTGTAAAGATACACACAAAGTTGACTGTGGCCAAGCACGTGTAAGTTGGTTCAATCACACTACAGGGGCAAGACCTCTGATACCTACTGCTTAAATTTAATCAAGTTCCACCAGCCCCCAAATAGCACTTGTCAAGATGGAGATGTACTTACACAAAGCACCAAGCAGCTACATCAAAACCTGATGTGCTGCCTTCATACATAGAATAGAGAATATGACTTATCTGTAGCTCTGCAATTCCCTGACTATTGTTTGTAATTCTCTGGTCCACCTCTAGTCTTAGTAAGTATTCCCTTCTGTAAAGGACAGGACATATTATCAGCCTCTGCTCAACCTTTTGGGCTAGAGAGAATGCGTACCAGCCCAATCTATACTGTTACCACCATTGCCGTGCCCCCTGATAGCACCTCCCCAACTTCTGTCTGGATGTGCCTAACAGCAAGGTGGTCACATACTAACTATATCCATTCACAGTGCTAAAATGGTGACTTGGAGCCTCCAGTCTGGTAACCTATACTAATAGAACTCCTAGAAGTAAATATACTTCAAGACCCTCTGAACTCAAAGCTGCTTTTTTGCTGCAAAGAGAAACTGGAAACATCAGAAAGCAAGAGTGAGGGCTCTTCACAGACCTCTAATAGGAATCTCAGCTTTCCCTGGGGCCCTTTCAGCATTACCCCTCTACCCTTTTACAGCCACTCAACAAACAAACTCTACTATGGGGGTCAGGCCATAGCAATACTTTAGGACCTACTACCAGCGCAAGTACAGTAGGGCGGTGGGAAGCAATTGGCTGAGGGTAAGAGGGAGCCTGTGAGAGACAGGTGAGGCAGTGTCTAGTCTGAGTCTATACAAAGGACTTTTCTTCCATCCTATAAGTGTGTCAAAGGCAGAGCAGTTTCAAATGTAAGGATAAAAAAAAAAAAATCTCCCAAGTTCTCCCTTATCCTCTCTTCCAGTTGGAGATAAATGCAGGCTTTCTCAGAGAACAAGACAGAAATAAGAGACAAAAAAGATGTCCTGAAAAATAAATGTAAATATATATGTGAGAGGCTTTTTTTTTTTACATCCAAATACTCCTGCCAATTATTTTTGAAGAACTTGGTTATGGTTCATTTGGAAAGAACTGTTCTGAGTAGCTGTTCTGAAAAGTAGTCAATAAGTCCATTTATCATTTCTTGGAGCCATCTGAGCTTTACAACCATCCTCTCTTTCTCTTGGCCTCTACCCTTTTGCTTTCCAGGTGAATTGCACTAAATTCATTATGAGAGATTTTATTGTCTCATATTCCCCCTTGCTAAATACCTGACTGATTTCATTGTTTTCATGAACCTAAAAACCTAATTGACAGAGGGATGTGTGTTCCCTTCAAATTGCACATTCACGCACTGGCGGGGGGTCTGAGTGTATACGAGCATTCCAGAGTCCCTGGATATCGATCCTGATGTTGCACAATTTTCCAATAAAGATCTGAATCACACAGATATAAGTTAGCAGAAGTATTGAAAATCTTGGGCTTTCAAGGTGGCTCAGTGATTTAAAAAATTGCCTGCCAATGCAGGAGATGCAGGAGACACGGATTCAATCCCTGGGTCAGGAAGATCCCTTGGAGGAGGAAATGGCAACCCAATTCAGTATTCTTACCTGGGAAATCCCGTGGACAGAGGAGCCTGGCAGGCTGCATTCCATGGGGTCACAAAGAGTCAGACACGACTGAACACACACGCGCGCATGCACTGAAAATCGTAAAGATGCACTGAATAAGAGATGCAGGTGGCTTCTTTGACTTAAAAAGCCTGCAGGCAATTGTGCGCCATGTTGAGAAGGGGAAGAGAATGCCACTGGGAGAGTTTATCATTCCTTAAATGTTTACATTTGTTTTCTCAGTTATAAAATTACCACATCCCTTTCAAGAACTCCACCAAATATGTCTATTGTCTGAAGAAACTGATTTTTTTCTTTTACTACAGCCTTCAAGATAGTCCAGGCTTCCCTTGTATATCAGGTGGTAAAGAATCCACCTGCAATGCGGGAGATCTGGGTTCGATCCCTGGGTTGGGAAGATCCCCTAGAGAAGGGAAAGGTTCTATTCCTGGGCCCAGAAGTTCCACTGGAGAAGGGATAAGCTACTCACTCCAGTATTCTTTGGCTTCCCTGGTGGCTCAGCTGGTAAAGAATCCTTGTAATGTGAGAAACCTGGGTTCGATCCCTGGGTTTGGAAGATCCCCTGAAGGGAAAGTCTACCCACTCCAGTATTCTGGCATAGAAAATTCCATGGATGTCCATGGGGTTGCAGAGTTGGACACAACTGAGTGACTTTCACGTTCAAGATAGTCCATGCACGACTTTTTAAAACACAGTTCAATAAGTCTGGGGGCTCTCTTTTGTCACAGGAGAGATGTGTGGGCTCACCAATTTCTTTAACATTTCTCTTCCCTAACTGCAGTGAAACACCATTCAGAACATTTGCAACACTCTCTCAGGAAGCATTGTCCATGACAGGAGAGAACCTAATACGGAACACACCTTGCACCTGACATTTTATAAACCTTTTCCTTCCTGCAGCAAAATCTTAAAATTTCAGAGTCAGATGAATTTATCTGCAGTGACCTTTACATTTTAATTAACTTCACTTTTGCTATCAGCAAAATGGGGAGAAACATATCTGCTGCTACCCTACAATGAAAAAAGAATGGATAGCTCGACTTCCTGGGGTAAAAGGCATTCCAAAGAGCACAGGGTAAGTGCTGGTGGATATAAAAGAAAAGCTTCCCAAGTAACTTACAATCCAAGAGACTAAGATGGGCCAAAGTCTACAACACAAGCCCAGAGACAACTCTATTCATTTATATTCCAGGATAAGACCTCCATCGTCCTTTCCTAATTTCCCAAGGTGCTTAGCACATTTTTATGTCCAATAAATGTGACTATGTAACTAAACGAAAGATGAATAGTCAACTGAATTAGTGTCTTATCTTTGGTTAACAGGTATACAATATTTATTCTTTCAAAATTGGAAATGGACAGATTAATAACTCTTGCTTTGAACTATAAAAGGTCCAAATATCCAAATGAAAAATGTCTTTTTGTTATCATTAGTGTAATTTTGCTATCATATCTTAATTTTACCCCATTTATCAACTTTCTAAGATACAAAGTAAAATGATAGAGTCTTATAGACATCTCCTGAAAAATCCAAGAGATGATCTCATCCCATATTTTACTTCTCAAATTCCTTTGGCATTCTTCTGTTTAACACCAGTCAAAATATCATCAATATGTTTTCATGTGACTTGCTAATTTGCAGAGAGGATGGTATGAATTTTAGTCTGAATTCAATGGTCAGAGAATGTCTTAGCTGGATAAAGAGGAATTGGAGTGGTTTTAATGTGTGGTAAAGCTTATCTCTACTTGATTTCTCTGAAATATTACCTGGGAAGTTAACTGTTGAGAGTGAGCTTCCGTGTAAATTATACTGTTATTCTTGAAATTTTTACTTTTACCCACTAAATGGGCTGCCATATTTAGAGGAAAGCCATCAGAGCTGATTAGCTTATTTTACAAGTGGGTCCTTAATAAGTATCTCTCAGTGATAACCAAGACAATGGTGGCAAAGATAAGCTTTGGGGAAGGGAGATGGAGGGAGGTTCAAGAGGGAGGGGAAATATGTACACCTATGGCTGCTTCATGTTGATGTTTGACAGAAAACAACAAAATTCTGTAAAGCAATTATCCTTCAATTAAAAAATAAATATTTTTTTTAAAGATAAGCTTTTAATGGATGCAGAAAACCTTTAAGCATCATGGTGTCAGATTTCTTATACTGCCATTTTCCAGAAAATTACTCTCTGATAATGCTTAAAGTATAAAATGTTTCCAATTCTTAAATGTCTATCATCAAAAAGAACACAAATAAGAAGAGCTGGCAAAGACAGAAAAAAGGTAACCCTCATGCACTGTTACTAGGAATGTAAATTGGTGCAACTACTGTGGAAAATAGTATGGAGGCAACTCAAAAAACTAAAGAAGGAACTACAGTATGACCCCACAATTCCACTCCTGGGTGCATGTTAAACACACACACCACAAACCGCAAAAAACACTAATTTGAAAAGATACATGCACCCCAATGTTCAGAGCAGCAATATATACAGTCACCAAGATTTGGAAGCAACCTAAGTGTCCATGGACAGATGAAAGGATAAAGAAGAGGTGACATAGATAGATACATACACACACACACACACACACACACACACACACACACACACAGATACATACATGGTGGAATACTACTCAGCCAGAAAAAAGCATGAAATTTTATCATTTACGGGAACATTAGTAGACTTGGAGGGCATTATTCTAAGTGAAATAAATCAGAGAAAGACAAATACTGCATAATATCACTTATATGTGGAATCTAAAAAATACAAAAACTAGTGAAAATAACAAAAAGAAGCAGACTCACAGATAGAGAGAACAAAGTAGTGGTTACATTAGGCAGACAGAAGAGGGGAGGGGCCGTAAAGGATACAGGAGATAGCTAACGGAAAACATTACAAGCTAGCGCATGGTGCTACTGCAAATCCATCAGTGGTTGGTTTACTTTTAGCACCACTACCTTCTTTGTTTATACAACATTAATTTGAATAGTTTATTACATTATAATCTTAAATTTTTATAAGAAGAAAACTAAAGTACAGGTGCCAGTGATGTAATGAACAGATTTTATAAACTTATTCCAATTGAGTTCAGCAAAGAAATCATTAGTAGTGCCAAGAAACTCATTTAACATTAACCTAAAAGAGACTCCTGAGCACTTGAGACAACCTTGTTTCTAATTCCCAGCATTCTAGACAGAAGCCATAGCCAGCCAAGTTCGGGTCAATCAAATTCACCTCATCAACATTCACAGCCTTTCTGAGGAAGGATCCTAACTCCAGAAATTGGAGGGATGGCAATTGGCATCTGTGTAAATAGCCAAACAACTCCAATATTTTCTTTGAGCCAACATTTTCTGGATTGTCCTCTTTCAAAATCCAAATTAACTGCAGGAATTGCCATACCTTCCCTCTGCAGACATAGGCTTTTTGAACTCTTTGGAGGCAGAGCATCTGATAAATAAACCACTGCATAATAAATTAAATTTGTATCACTGCATCTCCCTCCTAGTAGGAAAGAAGCTCTTGGTCTTATTCTTTCAAGGTTTATATTTCAAGGCAAAACTTCAGCATAATTTAGAAAGTTTCCTTTTCTATTGAGTCAATTTACTGTTTTTGAAATATTGCACAAATAACTCACATACAGTGCGTTAGATGGGTGAATCATCTATCTTTTGATGAAAAGCATAAGTTCTCTTTAGAAGGAATCATTTATTTCTTAACATCCCCAAGGCAAAAACCTCCCAAGATAAAGCTAGGACTCTTACCTCTCTGGCTTGACAACATATTTATAAAATAAATTCTCTAAATCAAATGATCTTCAACATATGACTTTGAAAGAAGAAGGCTATTCAGAAATGTTCATTTATTCATTCAATCTTTCATTCTCTAGACATTCATTGAGTGCATAGGGTTTGCAGGGCACTGAACTAGGTATTAACACTAAGGATGGGGGTAGATAAAAAGACTAAGAAGGAATCCCTGTGCATTGGGAGCTCAAAACTTTACAATGAATGAGCCAGGCACTAAATACAAGGAGAAATTAGGAGGAACCAGTATACTTCCTAAATCTGGTTGCAGGCCAAGACCACTTGAAAAATTAAAATTAAATTAAAAATAAAGATTCTTGGGCCCTAACTACTGGGCCCAGATCTACTGAAATCAGAGGGGCCTGTAAGAACCTGACAATTAGTATTTTTATAAATAGCCCAGGCAATTCCAAGATTTCGGCCAGATACTGAGAATCACTAAAACTTAGAAAATATTCTAGTGGCTAGAAAATCCCACCCAGCCCCTACTACAGCCATTGAAAGTGTTTTGCTTTATGCCATGATCAAGATCAGGGTCATCAACATCCTCACTAACAAAGCCAGGAAGCTAGACTACAAAGAAATGGCCTGACTTGCTCAAAGAGAATTTTCAGGAAGAGATGCATTTTTGACCAGGAAGTCAAAGCTTTCTGAATGCCATGACATTATTAGGAATTTGAATACCCATTTCAGCAGTAGGCACAATGATTCACACAGAATCACAGCTCAGCAGAGCTGGGCAGAACCTCAGAGATCGGGGTTCACAAACTCAAATGATGACAGAGCTCTGGCAGCGACATATGACAGAAGCAGGCAGGGGGTGCACAGAGTTTAAAGGGGGCCTCTGTTACTCTGCTCCAGCTGAAACTTGCCGTGAAGAGTGTGGGCCCAATGTGCCAGGTCCTCCAAATTTTCAAGAAAAGCCAGAAATCTGGATTTGAAAAACTAGCCATGCAAATAAAAGACTTCTCAATCAGATTTGACATGTGAGCCACCAGATATATGAGGAAATAGCCTTGTCCCATTCCTTGTGTCTTTTCATTTGGCCCACCACAGTGAGGAGAGAGCGCTGTTGTTGAATTTAGTCTTGCTTTTTTTCCCTGGGTTTGAATTTTTCAATTTTCTCTATGGGTCCAGATGTTCAAAGGCAAGTATGACAACAGCCACATGCAGCATCCACTGTGCTGTTCCACCCAGATCCCTACTAACCCAGTTGGCTGGCCTCAGCTCCAAGCCCTCTCTTGCAGTTGCCTTCAGCTCCCTCACTCAAGTGTGTGTTCCCTCCCTCGGCATCCGGCCTCCAGTGACAGGAATATGCTCACGTATGAAGCCCCAGCCCCCAGCACCAACTCAGCACAGCTCTGCAGGGCCATCCCAGTTTCAGAGCTCCCATGGAGTCGGCTCAAGCTTTGCTGCAGCTGCATCTCAGCTCGGCTTCTCCCTCTGCTCAGCCCTGCCTCCCCTACAGGTGTGGATTCCAGAGTGGTCCCCCGTCCACTGCCTGCACCGTATCTCTGCCTTTGAGCCTTCTTCCCAAGAATCTGGACTGCAATACCAAGCACATCAGGATCTCAGTGAAAATAACCTCACCTAATGAAGTCCAAATTCACAAAGTCAAATCAGAGAACAATTTTTTGCTTCGTGAAAATGTCTTGTTTTTTCCTCGTGGTTTTATTAGTGTTGGAAAACCTATACCATAGTAGATGTCTCCTGTTTCATGTCCCCACCTCTGAGCTCAGATTTGATAGGCAGTCTAGAAGCTCAGACTCACCTGGTGCTCACAGAGGCCACCTCAAGGGTGGGCCATGCCTTTCAGCCTTCAAATGCAGGGCCTTTTCTGATGTTGCAGAGGTTCACAGGGCCCTCGAAAGCAGAGTTTGCAGAGGAGGAGAACTTCTTGACAATAAGGACTAGGAGACTACTGCTCCTGTTACCTGGCCTTCAAGCAAGTCCCCATGGCAAGGCACTCCCACTGCTCACCTTCACAGCCTGAGATATCAGACATGAGTTCCCCTCCCCCGCCCCACCTCCTTGCTCCATTATCCCTCATTTGGGGACCATGCCCCAGATCAACACACCAAGTATTCTCCATGAGGATCTGCTTCAAGTGGGACCCAGACTAAGACCAATGAAGGCTAGACTTCTAAAATCTTAACAATAAAGAAAAGTACAAGAAGAAAATGAAAGTTCATTTTTTGAAACATCCCTCCAGTCTTATTTCTGTGCATTAACAAGCTTTGGGCTTCCCTGGTGTCTCAGTGGTAAAGAATCCATCTACCACCAGTGCAGGAGACATGAGTTCAATCCCTGGGTCAGGAAGATACCCAGTAGAAGGAAAAGACAACCCACTCCAGTGTTCTTGCCTGGAGAATCCCATGGACAGAGGAGCCATGGACAGGGCTATCCCATGGACAGGGCTACAGTCCATGGAGTTCCAAAAGAGTCGGGCACAACTTAGCAACTAAACAACCACAACACAGTGGGCTTTAGAAACTTTAATACACCTGATCAAGCTAGATATTCTGTTCTGTAACCCTGCAGGTCCCTTCAAAGTGGTCTTACTGAGTACACTTTGTGCTTCATGCTCAGTCACTTTAGTCCTGACCAACTCTGTGCTACCCCCATGGACTGTAGCCCGCCAGGCATCTCTGTCCATGGGATGCTCCAGGCAAGAATACTGGAGTGGGTTGCCATGCCCTTCTCCAGGGGAGCTTCCCCACCCAGGGATCAAACCTGTGGCATCTCCTGAGTCTTCTGCGTCACAGATGGATTCTTTACTGCTGAGCCACCCAAGAAGCCCCACTAAGTACACTTACTTCAGTAAATTAAATTCTACAATTGTTTCATTCATTCACCTATTCATTTAACAAATGATCATTTTAGGTCTTACCTATGCAAGGCACAGGGCTAAATATTGTAGATGTTACAAAGATATGTCCCATGTCCTTAGGATGTTTTAATACTCTTCTATTTAATTTTTTAGGGGCATGTTGATTGAACAAATTAAGGCACATTCGTTTTCAAAAACCATATTAGAATTCCTTGAAATCTAATGCATAACCTTTAATTAAATAGAGTTTTCACCCAGATGGTATATACAAGATGAATGGATTCATGGGTTCAAATGTTGGCTCTGCTACCAAGCAGAAGTGTGACTTGAGCCTCATTTTTCTTATTTGTAAAATGGGGAATAAAAAAGATAACTACTGTAAGCAGTTGTGGGAAAAAAAGAGAGAATCAACATAAAGAACTTGGCATGGTACCTGACACAAAGAGTGAAAAAGTTGGCTTACATTTTCTCTGTAGTAACAATTATTATTTTCATCTAACCTCAGGCCCATTGCGTGTGTAGCATGGTTCCAGGCACCATGGGAACTGAGCAGAACAGACTGAACCTGAAAATACAGACACTGCCCAGCACTGTTCCACCCGTCACAGTTTCACCAGTTTGGGAACCTAAAGCACCAGGAAAGTATTATGCTCATCTGGTCAGTCCCTGGAACCTCGGAGGGCTTGGGCTCACCTGTGGAGGTGATGCCAGGGCACAGGTGCAGGCGGGGATTTGGCCACAGCTGAGTTTACCTCAACCCCTCAGAGTCTTGTACATTGCGTTTACCAGCCCTACAGGGTAAATACAAACCAAACGAATGCAAAGGGGATGTAAATACCAGATTTGCTCAGCTGTCTAGGCAAATATCTTTCTGGCTGGAGATTCACATCATGTCTCAACTCCCCAGGAAGTATTAGATCAGGCAGTCACTGCCCAGGACACACTGTCCCCACAGCAGGAGGGGTGTGTTCTCAAGGAGCTACTGTCTTCCTTCACGTGTAGTCTTCCTACTACCCCGCGTAGCCTCTTTCTTCAAGATGCTCGGTAAATATTTGTCAACCAGTAGATCAAGTGCTTAGAGAGTTCCTTGAATATTGTCTTGGTATAGAAAATATGTATGCAGTGTGGGCAATGTCGTAGGCAGTGCATCATTTTTAAAAATCTGACTTTCCAAAGACTTCCAGCTTATGCTTTGTAAAGTGCTTTTTACTTATTTTTTTTTTGTAAAGTGCTTTTTAAAAGAGAGAAAGCAGATGAAATTTCATTCTCTTCCTCATGCTATCGTGAGTGTCAGGTGGAAGTAGAACAAGGGTGGATGTAAGTACAGAACATCTGCCCCTCCGTGCCCAAAAGACTGCAAAACCAGAGGAAAGAAAAACATGGATTGGGAAAAAATGTCTAAGATAGTGAAAAGAACAGGTGAGAAATGAGATTGTTAAGGACAACAAGCCACTGCCTGAAGAAGAGTTTGTCTAAATCATTTGTTTGTTAAGACAACCCCAAAAATTGTATCCAAGTTAAATCAGAAATGCTAGAAACATCAGATACAAATTCTACAAGGTAACAATTGTCTTCAGTAGATTCACATTCAGGAGCTCATTCACTGTCTAATTACCTACCTGTCTCCACCGCCCTTCCCTGTCCACCTGCTGTAAAGTTATGTTTGAACTGCCATTTATCATCATGCTTCTGCTCCTGTTTTTCTTACAGATAAAATTAATAGTAAAATTATATATTTTTGCACTCTTGTCTCTATCAAAACCGGAAAAAATGAAAGATTGGGCTGAAAGAACCACATATTTCATTTAAAAGTTTTTACATTTTTATACATAGCTGACTTTATTCATTTGCGGTACATTCTGGACCTTACGGGCATTGTAATCTGTACCCTGTATTAAGTTTTTACTGTTATGAAAACAAATTACTATAAATTTAATGGCTTAAAAACAACACAAATTTATTATCTTGTAGTTCTGTAGGTGAGAAGTCCAAATGGATTTTGCTGGGTGAAACACAAGAGGTCAGCAAGGCTTGCATTGCTTTTGGGGGGAAGAACATGTTTCCTGGTCTTTCCAGCTCTCGAGGCTGTCCACATTCCTTGGCTCGTGGCCGCCACCCAGCAACAGCAACACTCCAAGCTCTACGTCGGTCATCACATGGTCATCACATCACATTGCACATCGCATCTCTGATTCCCACTTACCTGCTCCCTCCTTCCCTTCTAAGAACGCTTGTGATACATCAAGCCCATCTGGATAATCCCGGACACTCTCCCCTCTCAAGACACTTAATTTAATCACACCTACCAAATCCCTTTGGCCATGTAAAGTAATTCTCTGATTCCAAAGATTAGGATGTGGACATCTTTGAGAAGCCATTATTCTATCTACCACAATCCTGTTATAAGAGGCCAGGTATTACTATGCCACTGCTTTGAACAGGAACTTCTAAAGAGAAAAAAAGGATCGAATGCTTCAAAACTTTGGAAAATAATCCAATTAAAATTCAACTTACTCAAAAATAAAATTTAAATAAATAAATTAACTTGCTCAATAAGGAAATAGAATAGTAAAGTGTTGTGTCAACACTGAAATCTCTTTCCACGTCTGGAGAATTCCCACCTCATGAGTTTTGGGTGAGTATGAGGACAGCTTCCCATCACAGAGTACAGATATGCTGGATACTGGCTTCTACATCACCTTTTGCAGCTGGAGCTCAGGCCTGGGAACTGGCTGCACAATCAGACAGAGCCTCATGGGCTTGGAATAGAGAACTGGTGGCATAGAAAGTAAAGGTTAACCTCATGAAGGTTCAATGTAATAGCAATAGCACTGACCCTAAGTCCTCAGCATGTGGGCATTATTAAAGGATAATACACAGCAAGGCCTTAGCCCAGTATTTAGTAATGGTAATAACTCAGTCAATAGCAGCTATTATTAATTTTTAAAACTTTGAATTAACAATCAGTGGGGAATGCTATTGTCCTCCAATATTCATTCTCCTCTTTTTATTTAATAATAGAATTCCCAGTTTTCAGCCAGGCACAGGCCACAGGGTATAAAGCCTATTATTTTAGGCTCCCCAAAGCTCAGTGTTCCTGTGTGACCACGTTCTGGCCAATGGTGTATAAACAGAACAAAAAACCTCTAGGAAGTATCCTTAAAGGGAACAGGCATGCTCTAATTTGTCTGTTCCTACTAACTGGAATACAAATGTGATGGCCCTGGTGGCTCAGATGGTAGAGTCTCTCTGCAATGCAGGAGACCTGGGTTCAATCCCTGAGTTGGGAAGATCCCCTGGAGAAGGAAATGGCAACCCACCCCAGTATTCTTGCCTGGAAAATTCCATGGATGGAGGAGCTTGGCAGGCTACAGTCCAAATCGGACATGACTGAGCAACTAACACTGGACACTGGACTGCACTGAAAGCTTGAGCAGCTTTATTAGACCATGAGGTGGAAGCCAAGTGCTAAGTAAAGTGTAGGAACAAGACTGAAAAAAATCTCTGAGTATCATGACACACTCTCACACCCTGTACTGGTTACTTTTACTTCAGAGAGAAATAACCTTCCATGTTGTCTCAAGTCTGCGGTTTTTGGGGGTTGCCATGATTCACAGCTGAATCTAATCCTAACTGATCCAGAAGGGAGCTTCTAGTTTACCATTCAATATAAGAATCCCTTACAGTATCCCTAATGTCAAATCACTCAACTTTGGTTCAAACACTTCCAGTTATGAAAGCTTCACTACCTAACAGGGAGCCCATTTCTAATTTTTAAAGGCTTTTTTTTTTTGGTATTATGTAGCTAATACATGAAACCATTGTTATAGAAAATACATTAAAAGTAAATAATAAAACATTTTAAAGTATGAAACCCCCATGATTCACCCTCCCTGCCATGGATTTCCTTCCCAGAACCGACCATGGTCAACAGTCCACTGTGTGTCTTTCTAGCCCCCAACTCAAGGCAATTACATACACACCAGTAGTGTGAGAGTAGTGTAGTGGGAATAAAGGGGGGACCAGCACCCAACAGTTGATTCCATAAGGGAATGGTGGAAAAGAGAAGAGACAAGGGTCAAAAGCAAAGTCCAGGGATCAAGCATGGGTGAAACTGGGCAGAAAGAGGTGGCAAAGAAGGAAGAGGAGTAAGGTTGATAATAAGTCCAGTTCTGGACAGTTTCATCTGCTAAAGTTGGCTGAAGCCCCAGGCAGGCGTCAAGACAGGCTGGAAACATTGGCCTGGAGCTGACATTGAGGAATGCAGTCTCACACAAATAGCTAGAGTGCGTATGAGAATATCAAGGGCATAAGGGAGATGTCGGGGTGGGAGAGGGTAGGAGGGGTAAGGCAAGGAGAAGTGGGCCAGAGGCAGATTCAGAAGGAGTGGGGAGCATTTGCCTTTAGGAGAATAAGAGACAAAGCAACCAGAATAGAAAATAGGAAACTGGAAGGTAAGGGGAGATTTCCCAAAATAAGAATGTGTTACTTTTTTCATTTAAAATAATGACTCAAAATGGACTTCCTGGTAGTCCAGTGGTTGAAAGTCTGCCTGCCAATGCAGAGGACACAAGTTCAATCCCTCGTCCAGGAAGATCCCACAAGTCACAGAGCAACTAAGCCCCTGCACCACAACTACTCACGTCCATGCACCCTACAGCCCGTGCTCCACAAGAGGAGCCACCACAGTGAGAAGCCCGGGCACGGCAGCTTCACAGCATCCCCCGCTCACGGCAGCTAGAGAAAGCCCAAGCACAGCGAAGACACAGCGCAGCCAAAAATAAACAGATAAAAATAAAACAATAACGCAAAGGTTTAAGTGAGAAAGAACAGTTCCAAGCACACGAGGCAACCCAGCAGTACGTAGGTGATTAGTAATTACGGATGAGGTCATTGCTAAATCTTGAGAATTGTGTTCCCCTGAGCAGTGAATGGACACAGGACTACACAGAATCGAGGGGCAGGTAAGTGGTGAAGGAGCAAAGCAGCTAGCACATCCACTGTGCTGATGAGGATAGGGGGCCATCCATGCAGCCATCCAGACTAAACACCCACATCCCAGTGGTCAATAGAATAAAGGTGTGATTTCTTAGTCACATGAAGCCCAATGAAGGTCAAACCCCCATCTTGAAGCTGTAGTTGTGCCTTCCTTGACACAGAGCAGATGAGGGGAGAAATGGAAGTAAAATACTAGCTCTTTTTTCCCCTCCAGTTTTTTTGAGTTAAAATTGACATATAGAATTCTATTTATTTAAGGTGTATGATGTGATAATTTTTAATATGTATATGTATGTATGTGTCTGTGTGTGTGTGTGTGTATATACCTTGTGAAACGATTGCCACAATCAGGTTAATTAATACACCTATCACCTCACACAATTAGCTTTTGTGTAATTATAGATATAGACAAAAATGGTGTCTTTATCTATTCATCTATTGACAAACACTTGGGTTATTTCCATGTCTTGGTTGTTATGAGTAATGCTGCAATGAATAAGGGAGGGCAGATATCTCTTTGAGATACTGGTTTCCTTCAGCTACATACCCAGACGTAGGATTTCTGGATCACATGGGAGTTCTATTTTTCACTTTTTGAAGAATTTCCAAACTGTTTTCCTGAGTAGGTACACCAATTTACATTCCTTCCATCAGACACTGGCTCTTTATTACCTCAATTTGGAAGCCACCTGTGTCAGTTCCCTGGTGGCTCAGACAGTAAAGAATCTGCCTGCAGTGCAGAAGTCCTGGGTTCAATCCCTAGGTCGGGAAGATCCCCTGGAGAAGGCAATGGCAACCCACTCCAGTGTTCTTGCCTGTAAAGTCCCATAGACAGAGGAGCCTGGCGGGCTACAATCCATGGGCTCGCAAAGAGTCGGACACGACTGAGTGTCTTCACCTGCTGCTGCTGTGTCACTTCTGCTCAGACTGCCTTGGCCTCAACCCAACAAGACAATACGTAGGACATACAGTGAGCACCAACTGTCTGCCACAGCACCTCGTTCAGGAGAAAAAGAAGGGCTGGAAAGGTAGCAAAAAGGAAGAGAGCCTGTGCTCACATGGGATTCAGAGGGAGAAGAGGACAAAGTTCCAGGGAAAAGAGGACAAAAGCGGGGAGGATTTCAGTTCTCAAGGCCCAAAGGAAACCTGAGCCCATCCCTGATGTAGCAGCTGGTCCTCACAGCCTTTCATCTTCTGCCCCTTGAAAAACCTCAGTCCTGTGCCCACCTCCAAGCCTTGGATTTATGATTTGATTCATGTGCTGTACAAATCGACACCAGGAACCTGCTAATCCAACAAAGCTATTAGAATAGATAAGACCTTCCTGCAAAGTGAGACGACCATGCCTCACACTTGCACTTTGCAGAAGGCCTTAAATTGCACAATTTCAGTTGGTTTTTATTATAATATTGTGAGAGCGATGTGACCTGCAGAACTAGCATTCTCATCAGTATCCTTATTGATCAGAGGAGGGAACTAAAGTGCAGAGAATGAAAAAGGCCTACCCCAGGTCACCTGCTAGGGCTTAAGTCTGGGGCTCCAGGCTCCTGCTCAGTCTCTCTTTTCCATGAGATGCCATCCGCTTCTTTCTGTACCTTTGGGGGAAGATGTAAAATGGCTGATCCTCCCTGCAAACAGAGTGGACCATTACCTTGTCAGGTCTTTGGAATAGTTTGTTAAGCTTATTTTATTTATAATACTTGGCATAAACACAGAAATTGTTTCAGCAACTTCCACTCCAACCTTGGACTCTACCAATCCCAGTTCTGTCTGGGAGCAGATTTCAACTGGCCTAAGAAACAAATGTCACCACATCCCAGCTCCCTCCTCCGTGTACCTTGCTGCGAAGACACTTCGCTAGTGATCCAAGGTCAAATTGGTGGGGCACCATGTGCTGCTAGTGTGTGCTGTGCTTGGGCGAGTCCTTCATCTGCACCTCCACAGCGTCTGCTTTTTGTCAGGAGTCTCAAAAACGCTGCATGATCATTCAGTGAACTCGATCACCATTCACTGGGTGCTAACAGCTACCTGGGGCTTCGAACAGACTGTTCTACTGAATGCTCACAGAAGCCCTACAAAGTATTAATAGGTATTATTCTCAGTTTGTAGAGACCAGAGAATTATCCAAGGAACATTATCCAAGGCCCTACAGCTGCAAATAGTAGGACTGGGATTCAAAGCTAAGACCATCTCTCTCCAAGGCCTGAGTACCTTCTACTGGTTCACTAAGCCTCCTGGCTGAGAGACATGATAGGAACAAAGGAAAGCAGATCAACAACAATCTAAGAGCATTGCACAGTGACCTTTCTAAGAGTATATTTTCTCAAGGCAAGAAAATAAGAAGGAAGGAAGAGAAAGGAGACACTATAGACGCTGTCTAGAACACTCTATACATAGCTTGGGTAGCTGAAGATATGTTGTCCTTGGTTTTAAGAGCTACTGGTGAGTACCCAGGCTGAGCAGAGGACAGGGCCCTGGGAAACAGCAGCTGAAAATGAGAGGAAAACTAGAAGCAAGGGTCCAGGGGCACCATGGGCAGAGAGAAGACCCCATACCTTTCTATGCCAACATAACCAGTCCAATTAAGAGATTGCTTTCAGCTTTTTCTTTTCCTATAATGCCAAGCGAGGCTTCAACAGTACATGAACCGAGAACTTCCAGATGTTCAAGCTGGACTTAGAAAAGGCAGAGGAACCAGAGATCAAATTGCCAACATCTGTTGGGTCATAGAGAAAGCAAGAGAGTTCCAGAAAATCATCTACTTCTGGGGAAACAATGAAAACAGTGAGAGACTTTATTTTCTTGGGCTCCAAAATCACTGCAGATGGTGACTTCAGAAATTAAAAGATGCTTGCTCCTTGGAAGAAAAGCTATGACCAAACCAGACAGCATATTAAAAGGCAGAGACATTACTTTGCCAACAAAGGTCCATCTAGTCAAAGCTATGGTTTTTCCAGTAGTCATGTACGGATGTGAGAGTTGGACCATAAAGAAAGCTGAACACCAAAGAATTGATGCTCTTGAACCGTGATGTTGGAGAAGACTCTTAAGAGTCTCTGGGACTGCAAGGAGATCAAACCAGTCAACCCTAAAGGAAATCAGTCCTGAATATTCATTGGAAGGACTGATGCTGAAGCTGAAGCTCCAATACTTTGGCCACCGGATGTGAAGAACTGGCTCATTGGAAAAGACCCTGATGCTGGGAAAGCTTGAAGGCAGGAGGAGAAGGGGATGACAGAGGATAAGATAGATGGATGGCATCACTGACTTGAGGGACATGAGTTTAAGCGCGCTCCAGGAGCTGGTGATGGACAGGGAAGCCTGGCATGCTGCAGTCCATGGGGTGGCAAAGAGTCAGACCAGCGACTGAACTGAACTGAACTGACATTTAAACACTCTAAAGATTAGCATTTGAAGTTAAATGGAGAACACTAAATGTTGTGCTAAAAACAAAAAACAATACACGCTTTTTCCTCTTCCTCCTAAAGCTGCTCCCAGGCTGCAAGTGCAGAGATGCTTAATCACTGAGACTCAGGCAGCTCCTTTCACCCACCACTTGCAGGAAGGAAGTGACAGGCCCACATCAGAGTTCCATCTGATGTGTTTCACCTCACAGTCACTTGCAAATTCAGCCCTGATTCCTGGAACTGCCTCTGAGCCCACATTTGCACATCACGGTGTGTGTACGTGAGTCCCTTCTCGTGCTGCAATTAAAACCTGAAGCAACTACTATTTTCAGCCCAAGCATCTGCCCCGTCTTCATAGCCAGGCTGGGGAAAACAGCTCTTCACGCCTAAGCTGCCCAGTTGTGCAACATGAAGAAAGCATCTGAGGAGGTCAAAACCCTCAAGTTTTCTGGAAATGTGAGTTTCAGACACTCATTTCAGCAATATCCGTATAAACAGACACTTTTCCTTATTGCCAAAGCCCACTAGAAGGAGCCACAATGGCAGGTTGCATCTTGATTGGGTTTTCTGAAGTATCAGTGTGATGGAGGGGCAGGAGTTTGGGTGTCCCCATCCCAGGACCCCAAAGCATACAGGATGCTAAGGATTCTAAGATTTCAGCATGCAGAACAGGGTAGGCAGGAGCCCAGAGCCCCAGTCTAGACAACAACTGTGGCTCCCAGAGCAAGACTCACGAGAAAGGAGAGCTCTGATTTTTAAGATACACCTCAAATATTGAAGGACCAGCCCTTATTTTTCCCTTTGCCCTAAAATAACCACAAAGTAAAGAGTGAAGGTCATCAAGTTCAAAGAGATTCCACAGAAACAATTATGGGCTCAACTATAAGGCACAGGCCAATGGGTTCCCAACTGACCCGATGCATACGGTCAACTGTCTCAAATGCTTCTTCTCCTGGGCCAGGCTGATCCAGTCCACACTTAGAGTAGATGGACTGTTGTGTGTGTCCCATCAAAGGGCATGAAGTACAGCACTTCAGGGAGAGGATGGCCTAAGCCAAGCCATAATGTACCCACCGAAGCCACTCAAGTTCCACCCAAAAATCAAAGATGAATTTATGATACTCCCAGGGGTGTTCCTGGTGGCTCAGATGGTAAAGCATCTGCCTGCAATGCAGGAGACCCCAATTCGATCCCTGGGTCAGGAAGATCCTCTGGAGAAGGAAATGTCAACCCACTCCAGTATTCTTTCCTGCAAAATTCCATGGACAGAGGAGCCTGGTAGGCTACAGTCCATGGGGTCGCAAAGAGTCAGACACGACTGAGTGACTTCACTTCACTCAGGGGTGTTCTCCTCCCAGGAGACAGCTAGAGTTATTCTGACAAAACAGAAACCCAATCTGGACCAAGGCCAAGTTGGTCCAGGAAGGCAAGCCATGGGTGTGGAGAGGCAGGAGAGGGGAAGGAGGGTTTATTTGGGGCTCCCACAGAAGAGAAAGCTGTCTCCCTGTGTCTTGGTCATGTGCTCCATGCTGCCCCCAGTACGTACATTCTGTTACCCCAGCCTGGCCCCTGTGGTTGCCCAGTGTCCTTTCTTGGGCTACAGGCCTTAGTCTTGCTCAACTGAGGGAAATCATGAGAGGTTCAGAAACAAAAGCAACCTGCCAGCACTAGCTTAGAGCCCAGTTGCCTGACTTCTAGTTCAGTGGCCATTCCCACCAGAACAGGGATGACACACCCTGTCTCTTCAGCCACAAATAGCAATCTTCACAAAACTATCCCCAAGGCCTCTGCAGTTACATTCAGTCACATGGTCATTCTTTGAGTAGCCTGGGATCCAACTCCCAGGACACTTGGTGAGGGACAGCCATCTGACTCCTTTCCTTTTCTGAAGTGAAATCCAGGGGAAAGAGCACTTTCCCACTCTGGCAAAGAAGGCTAGAACTAGAGGTCTGAAGTGACAGGGCCAAAGGTCACACAGGCAGTCGGTGCTGGAGGTGAAAGCAGACAGACAACAACTGCACCACCCAGATCACAACAAGGCTCCCCTCTTATCCAGCCTCTGCACACCGTGGACCCATATCTGCAGCCCCTCTTCCCTGATGCTCTGAGCCCCCAGCCAAATGGTCTTTCCTCCCATGCACCCAGTATACAAAAATACCATCCCACCAGCACAAGGGGACTAGATAGATGGCCAATGTGTTAAGCGGATTCTAAGGGAGGGAGCCAGATTTTTATCTTCTTGTCTTGGGTAACAGTGCCATTGTGCTCAGTTGTGTCTGATTCTTTGCAACCCTGTGGACGACAGTCCACCAGGCTCCTCTGTCCATGGAATTTTCCAGGCAAGAATACTAGAGTGGGTTGCCATTTCCTTTTCCAGGGGATTTTCCCAACCCAGGGATCGAACCCTCATCTCCTGTGTCTCCTGCATCGAAGGCGAATTCTTGATCCACTGAACCACTGGGGATTATGTAACCTCAAAGTTTTAACGCAAATAAATGTCTCTAGGGCTGAGGAATTTCAGGGTAAGTAGGATATCTGGATAGGAGGGTTTAGCCCCAGGGACTCACAGCTGCCCACGGGACTCTGTCCACAGCCCCACGTCTCCCCTGGGAGCTTCTGAGCAACAGTGAGCACCTCTGAGCCTAACTGTGGGAGGTCACTGGAAGCCTCTTGAAATGCAGAGTGAAATCTGCCGCCTGACACGTTCACCCTAGCTGTTTGGCTGCTTTGCATGCCTATGGGGCAAGCAGGCTATTTTGAGCAGATTTCATAACCCTCTTTGTAGCTGCTGATTGCACATGTGTTTCCAGCTCCGTTCTTGTGGCGAGAATGTTTACAGAGACGGTGCATTGTCAGAGAATGAAGAGAAAGCAAGATTGGGAGATTAGGAGGACAATTTCCATGTCTAGACAGAGTTCGCACAGCCGGCGTCTGCGCCAATCAGGGTCCCTGGAATTCGGCACCCTGTGCAGAACACCCTCTGAACCCTTTGTCTCATCCGGAGAACTCTACTCTGAAATCTCCCAGGTGGTGGCAAGGGGAGAAGAGAGCTCTAGGGCATCCTTTCTGAGACTAAATCCAGAGTGGATTTCTGAGTGTTGTCATAGGAAATCAAAATATTGGAAAAATCTGTGAAAGCCTGCATACAATTTTCTTAAAAATCTCAAATCTCAAGCCTGATTCTAGCGCTGGTGCACGCTGCCTTTCAATGTCTTGGCCAGCAGGACTGTCTTCATCATTGTGTTGCTTATTTATTTATCCCAGTCTGTTTACCTCCTGTCAGCCTGATGGTGCGCCTGCTTACCTGTCTTGTTTTTAATTTATCCCTTTGCTCCTGTTTGCCACCTTGGCCCACTGCGTTCACGCCGTCCAAAAGCACTGCTACTCAGTTGCATTCAGCTTTCATTTTTGAGCCCCACCATGTGTGAACAACTGGCTCCATCGATCCCCTTCTTGAACCTTTGATTCCATTTGTTATGTGTCCCTTTTGCCCTATTCTTTCCTCCTGACTCCTGTCACATCCTGTGTCATGACTGCCCATCATAAGCTACCTCAGGGCAGGATCTGTGCCAATTTACTATTACCACCATCACAGCCGTCTGAGATGGTATTTACAAGAAAAGAATACCAGCCCACATTGAAACCACGAAACAGGCACTGCACTGGTGCTTCACATGCATTCTTTCATTTTCACTTAAACCTCATAACAATCTTCCAAAGAGGTTGCTGTTATTTTCTCAACTTTACACATTAAAGAATCTGGGGCTTTGAGAGGTAAAGCCATTTGCCCAAGCACATGAAGGTAACTAGTGGCAGAAACAAGCTTCAAATGTACATATGCTGAACTCTGGAGCCAGAATGCTTAAGATTCTTGAAGAATTTAGGGATGAACAAATGCATACTCAAGATGTAAAACTTTCTGGTCGTCTTGCTTCTCATATTTGCTTCTGACTCCTTTCTGACTCTAAAGACACTATAACAGTCTGCAGAGAGTTCTATGACTGACACCCAGAAAGTAACCCCCATTCTCCTAACAGCTGCTAGGAACTATGCACCTTTGCTTACGCAGCCTGGCAGAGAGAGGACAGTGGCCTCGCCCTTCATGTGGCCCCGGATCCACACTGCCGCCCTCTGCATAGATCTCCTGGCCCAGCGAGCGCCCAGGGTGGGCCAGCCTCCGCTTCAGAGAACATGCAAGTCAGGCCACAGCTGACTGGATAAACCGTGGCAAGACCATGATTTCCCCCCAAAATCAGAAGGGAGAACAAGGAAACCACCAAAGCAAGAAATTATAAACAAAGTCCTAACAGAGCCAAAATAAGCCAATTTTCTGGCAAAGTGACAGCAGAAATCTAAGTTTCTCTGAAACTCTTTCATACATCTGACTTCCTGAGGTAAAAGAGCCAAAGGAAAGCAGCTTCTTAAGATCAAGGTACTAGCCTGAGAGGACAAGAGCTTAAGTCCTAACCTTAGCCCAAGGTCTCCTGCGGATCCATATTCCTGGAACCGGTTACCCAAGATGGCAGAGTTTTCATGTTTGACAGGAAAATGTCATGTTACTCCTTCTTTGGAGGCCACCATTGGAGAGAGGTTAGTGTGAAAAGGCATCAAAGACAACTCAGGGTGCGTCACTACCATATCCTTCCGCCCCTCCTGCTGGCTAGAGCCAGAGCCTGTGTGTGAAACATGCCTTGCTGGCCCGGACTCTGCTTGGTGCCTGCTTCCTCAGAGTCAACTCCACTTAGCAAGAGTTACACCAGCTTCTCCCAGGTACTGGTACCAGTCACTATAATGGACTGAGAGGTAGGACACTGCTACTGCTACTGCTAAGTCACTTCAGTCGTGTCCGACTCTGTGCGACCCCACAGACGGAAGCCCACCAGGCTCCCCCGTCCCTGGGATTCTCCAGGCAAGAACACTGGAGTGGGTTGCCATTTCCTTCTCCAAAGCGTGAAAGTGAAAAGTTAAAAGTGAAAGGGAAGTCGCTCAGTCGTGTCCGACTCTTAGCAACCCCATGGACTGCAGCCTACCAGGCTCCTCCGTCCATGGGATTTTCCAGGCAAGAGTACTGGAGTGGGGTGCCATTGCCTCCTCCGAAAAGAGGTTAAGGTATCAACAAAAGGAAGGAGAGAGAGGGAAGGAAGACAAAGAAGACAAGTATGGGGTTGATGCGTGAGATGGTCCAGAGCGCCCTCTAGAGGCTGGAGGACTGGAACAAGGCAACGATTAAGTTAGATGCATGGTTTATGAACTGGATCTTGTTTAGACTCTTAGAGTTGTTATTCTTGTTCAATCCCTAAGTCATGTCTGGCTCTGTGACCCCACGGACTGCTGCACGCCAGGCTTCCCTGTCCTTCACTGTCTCCCAGAGTTTGCTCAAATTCATGTCCGTTGAGTCACTAATGCTATCTAACCATCTCATACTCTGCTGCCCCCTTCTCCTTTGGCCTTCAATCTTTCCCAGCATCCAGTTCTTTCCTAATACCTCAGTTCTTCACATCAGGTGGCCAAAGTGTTGATGCTTCAGCTTCAGCATCAGTCCTTCCAATGAATATTCAGGGTTGATGTCCTTTAGGATTGACTGGTTTGATCTCCTTGCAGTCCAAGGAACTCTCAAGAGTCTTCTCCAGCACCACAATTTTAAAGCATCAACTCTTCAGCGCTCAGCCTTCTTTTTGGTCCAACTCTAACATCCATACTCGACTACTGGAAAAGTCATAGCTTTGACTGTATGGACCTTTGCTGGCAAAGTGATATCTCTGCTTTTTAATATGCTGTCTAGCTCTGTCATAGACTCTTAGAGAGACCCTGTAAAATAATGAATTCTTTAAAATATATATATATATATTTTTTCAGTGGCATTTCTGCAAAACTGTGTTGCTTTAGATGTGATTTCATGTAAAAACTAAGCAATATGCCTCTACTTTTAAAAACTGTGAAAGGAAGCATTTTGAATCCCTTAATATCTTTAATATAGAAATATGATATTAGTTTTAAGTCTTTGTGCCCAGGGTTGCTCTCTTGATTCTTTGACTCCTGGTTTCTTCCATTTCCTCCCTGCTAAATAGATGAAAAGTGGAGGAGGAGATGGCTCCTTGAGGAGAGAGGGAAGTTTTCTAATTCACAAAAGAAAGCCCAAAATGGGTGCACAAATGCTTATTAAATGCTTATTAAATTAAGAATTCAAATGCCAACAATTTCATGTCATGAAAAGATATCCATATTATATCATGTGATCCAATAATTTATATCATATAATCTCAATATATATCGTATTGATGTAATCTCAATTTATAGCTCATATCATGAAAGTGAAAGTCACTCAGTAGTGTCTGACTCTTTACAACCTCATGGACTATACAGTCCATGGAATTCTCCAGGCCAGAATACTGCAGTGGGTAGCCTTTCCCCCTTCTCCAGCAGATCTTCCCAACCCAGGGATTGAACCCAGGTCTCCCACATTACAGGCAGATTCTTTACCAGCTGAGCCACAAGGGAAGCCCAAGAACACTGGAGTGGGTGGCCTATCCCTTTTCCAGTGGATCTTCCCGACCCAGGAATCAAACCAGGGTCTCCTGCATTGCAGGTGGATTCTTTATCAGCTGAGCTATCAGGGAAGCCCAGGAAGCTCATATCATATTTATATCATATAATTTCAATTTTCAAACAAATGTATATACCTATACATACATATAAAAAAATAAAATTACCAAAATATTAACAGTAGAGCTCTGAGTGGGGTTTTTTGGTTGTGTGTTGGGGGAGGGGTCTGTGTATTATCCAAATTTTCTGTAATAAACATGCAGTTCTCCCCATCTCCAAAATATATACTTTTTTAAAAGGCAAGAAAATTAAGATTGGTGCAATTGGCTGGTGGGATAGGTCTTTTGAGGAGAGGGAAATAGTCCAAACAGACATGAGATTCCTAGAAGGTCTCAGCCAGGAAGAAAATGAAGAAACCATTCCCCAGTTTACCATGGCAACCTTCCTGGCAACAGTTCTGTGCTCATGGGTTGGCTTACAAGTTGAACTTTCAAAAGAGAAGAGATGCAATTGTCCTTCAGTTAGGAAAATGTATTTGTTGTCAATCCCATGGACCTATAAACTTCTGGAAACAGGGAGAAATATTTCCTTTCAAAGCAACCATACCATTTTTATTTACCTTTCTTGATATTTATCACTCTCCACTTTGTTGTTGTTTAGTCACTAAGTCATGCCTGAGTTTTTGCAAACCCATGGACTATAGTTCACCAGTCTCCTCTTTCCAAGGGATTTCCCAGGCAAGAATACTGGAGTGGGTTGCCATTTCCTTCTCCAAGGCTTCTTCCCGACCCAGGGATATAACTCAGGTCTCCTGCATTGGCAGGCGGATTTTTTTTATCACTGAGCCACAAGGGAAGCCCCTACTCTCCACTTTGCATTGCATCAATTTATGGGAAAGACAAGAGGGTAGAAACTTAAATCAAAAGTTACAAATTCAGGACCTGACTGTATCACTTACTAGCTCAGGGACATCGAGCAAGTCATTTATCCTTTTCAAATCTCACTTCTCTTGACGTTCAAGGAATGCTGTACCATAAGAATAATAAAAGGGAAAAGAAGGACACAAAAGTCAGAACCAAGAAAAGACAAGGAATACAAGTAAGCTCCCTATGAGGGTTGATAATGCTTCTTTTTGGTCTGTTTTTCCTGACATCCGTTTTTGTGGCTATCCAGCAGGCACCATCCTTTCCATCAGTCTGCTAACCTTCCCTTTGGAGACTACATCATTAATCTTTTTTAAAAATTGAAGTATAGTTGATTCACAATATCGTGTTAGTTTTAAGTGTACAGCATGATTCAATTATATAGAGAGATAATTTTATATATACACATATATTCTTTTCTCAGATTCTTTTCCCTTATAGGTTATTACAAAATATTGAATACAGTTCCATGTGCTATACAGTAGATGCTTGCTGGCTATCTATTCTATATATGGTAGTGTGTATATGTTAATCCCAACTTCCTAATTTATCCCTCGCCCGCTTTCCCCTTTGATAGCTAGAAGTTTGTTTTCTATGACTGTGCTTCTCTGTTTTGTAATAAGTTCATTTGTACCATTTTTTTAGATTAAACATGTAAGTAATATCATGATATTTGTCTTTGTCTGGCTTACTTAACTTAATATGATAATCGCTTGGTCTATCCAAATGGCATTATTTCGTTCTTTTTAATGGCTGAGTAATATTCTGTGTGTTCTTTATCCATTCATCTGTTAATGGACATTTAGGTTGCTTCCATGTCTTGGATACTGTGAATAGCCTCCTATGAACATTGGGGTGTATATGTCTTTTCAAATTAAGAGATTTCTCCAGATATATGCCCAGGGATGGAAATGCTGGATCATATGGCAACTTTATTTTTAGTTTTTTAAGGAACTATATTCTCCATTTGCTAAGTAGCTTCAGTCGTGTCCGACTCTGTGCGACCCCATAGACGGCAGCCCACCAGGGTCCCCTGTCCCTGGGATTCTCCAGGCAAGAACACTGGAGTGGGTTGCCATTTCCTACCCCAATTCATGAAAGTGAAAAGTGAAAGTGAAGTCACTCAGTCATGTCTGATTCTTAGCGACCCCATGGACTGCAGCCTACCAGGCTCCTCTGTCCATGGGATTTTCCAGGCAAGAGTACTGGAGTGGGGTGCCATTGCCTTCTCCATAGTGACTACCAATTTACATTCCTAGCAACATATAGGAGCATTCCTTTTCTCCACACCCTCTCCAGTGTTTTAATATTTGTAGACTTCCTAATGATGATAATTCTGACTAGATGAAGTGATACCTCATTGTTGTTTTGATTTGCATTTCTCTAATAATTAGCGATGCTGGGCATCTTTTCATGTGCCTTTTGGCCAACTGTATGCCTTCTTTGGAGACTGCTTCATTAATCATGAGAGTGGGTGTCCCTCCTACTGTTGACATCAAAGGAACTAGCTCCCAAACTGAAGTTGAGCCAGTCAGAAGGTTCTCTCAGGACTTGATCTTGAGTGAGTGACCCAATCGCGAAGAGAGTTGGGTGTCTTCCTCACTTTGACCCAGCAGCATGACAATCAGCTTCTGTGGCCTCACTTTCCATAACTCCTTTGGTTCATATCTGTTTTCCAAACTTGGTCTTGGAATATCCCATCTATTTTGGGAGTTCCACTCTGATCGTACAACATTCTTTCAATGGCAAGTAAGTGAAATCTGTAAAGGATAAATGATTTGCCTGGTACCCCTGAGTGAATCAATGGGATAGCCAGGTCCTGAATGTATATGTTTTGATTTAAATATCCTTTCAACAAATTCCTCTTTTTTGCCTAAGTTAGTTGGAAATAATTTTTGTGGTTTGCAACTTAGAATCCTAGCTTATTCACAGAACAGAAATAGAAACGTATTAAGTTACAAAATTCTCCTATCTAAAAAGAAGATGTAGACCATTTCCTCATTTAGTTCCGGAGACTACATTCAAATAGTAATTTCCCAAGGGCCAATAACTGGAGAGGGTGACGTCATTAAGTAACATAAAAAAAAATTATGTCCCTATGAGACTAGATACTCTGTGAGAGCCAAGAACTCTGTGTTTTATATCTTGTTCACCTACGTGCACCCACAACATTAGCTGGTCCTACGTGATTGCCTATAGGATGGTTATTTTCTATATCACCTGATTCTTCACTCTCCCTCTTTACCAGCAAGAATACAACCTGTCAAAATTTATTCTTTGTGCTTCTGTCCTTTCTATCAAATCCAAAGCCACAGGTGGAAGGCAGCCTGGGATAGCAGAAGATCATGGACCTCATCCCTGAAGACTGCACAGACTGCATGTCAGGGACATGGAGCAAAAGAGACAGTGGGCCACGCCCTCTGTTCCCGCAGGCCCAGAGCCCTTCCCCTACATCTCTGGCTGGCTTAATAACATGATAAAACAGGATTTTAAATGCCACTCATACAACCTCACATGGTTAGAACAACAAGCCAGATCTCAGGTACAGAAACTACTACTCAGTGGGCCCTGCTGGCTCCATCTGCAGGAGGCACACACCCAGGGTACCATTCTGCTAAGAACTTGCCTTTTCCAACCCCATTGTTTAAGGACACTTTCTGCTTCTGTATCAAGTCATGTTGATAATAAGATACTCATTTTCTTGAACTTCTCACTTAAACTATAGACATGTGAATATTAAAAAGTGGACCAAGAATCCAGTAATATTTTCCAGAACAGTATTTTCCTCTGGAGGGTTGGGAAGGTCCATGAATAGTAGCTTCCATTCACCCTAGAGAAGCCTTTGCCTGGAGTCCCCCTGACATAAGTTGTGTTTCCTCAGATACCAGGAAACATCAGAGTGTGGAATAGGACTCTAGAAGACAGACGCTTTTCCCCCATCTCCCCTTTGCTCTCAGTTTCCTGGGTAAGATGTGTGCAAGCCAGGAGAATAACTTCCTCCAATACAGAACCAGAGTAAGGAAAATGGTATCCTAAGAGGGCTGCAACTTGCAATGCCACAGTGCCTGTTTTAGTTGAAAATGGGCAAAGCAGCCACTCCTACTTTGTCCTGAAGTCAGTCCTCATAATAGAGTCAAACTGTTTCCATCATCTTGATGAAAAACATTGTTTAATTCCTAGAGAAGCAGTGGAAGCTATTCAGCTTGGTGGGATCCGCTTTTCACTGTCTCCCTAGTATGGAGTCATGTAAAATTATGTTCCAACACCATCAGGAAAGCAAAGTATTACAGATCTGAATTAAAAAGCCCAGGGCCACCTCAACTCATTAGCATTTCCATGGATGGCTGGGCAGCTTCCTTCCCGGCTCCCACTGCAAAGAGACTCCTTGCCAGTGCTTGAGCCTTGTTCACCAAGTCAAGGCAATTCTCCAGGAAAACAGGTCAGCTGATGCAAAAAGGGAGGCAGCAAACAAAGAGCTGAGGCCACCAGTGGCCTTTAGCGGAGCCTCAAGGGTTACCCCCTTTGCTTTTCCTATTAAGCACTTATTTAAACTGAAATTTACATGTTTGACTGCAGTCCAAGGATTAATATTTTGAGCCCATCCTATTTTAGGCATATAGTAATGAAAATCAGACCTGGTTTTTGTCTAGCATCTCTCGATTTCCCAAGAAGAGAGAAAACATATTCAATCTATTTGTGATTTGTAGCCTGAGGATGCAAACTTATCTGCATGCCCTCCTAAATTATTACTTTCACAGATTTCCAGGTATCCCTCTCAGTAACATTTTTCAGAAAGCAAAGCTTTGAACAAGTAAGGGGGAAAAAACTTGTCTGAACATGTGGGAATTTTATAAATGTGGAGTTCTGTTAAGCTTTCAGGTGTCTGGGAAGTTGTGTAAATATGGACCGATGCTTGACAGTCTTGTAGCTGTGGTTTTCTGTTTGAGCCAGAAGATGACAGATGTCTCTGGGCAGCATTTATGTGGTCACTCCGATTGCTTCTCACAGAGCAATCAATGAAGCGGCAAAATGGCATTTTAAGTGCAGTGTTGGGCAGAGTTGGGGGAGATGGAGTGGGAGTAGGAGGGTGGGGAAGAGGAAGAAAGAATTGCACACCTGAACACAAAGTCAGCAAGCACTTGTCACTGAGGCCACACTTTCACATGCCCACATGTGTCGCTATAATAACCACTCAGTGAGTCAGGACTAAAGACAAATAAGAAAGTGGTGTCCAAAGGAAATTTTGGTCTGAAATACTTCACATACAAATCTACTTTTTTAAAAGCTTTATCAGGTTGCTGCCATCTTCAAAGAACATCAGTATTATTGTCACAATCCTAAAATCAATTCCCAATAGGCACTTGAAGCTTTCCCAGGGATAAGAAGTACATGGTTTGCTTGTCCATTTCTATTAACCAGGTCTTGACTTTCTAAAATACCCTCCTACCTTTAAGGTGGATTTCAAAAAGTGCTCACCTACAATTCTTTTCAATTCTGATCCTCTCCCAGATATATAAATGAATATACAGCATCCTGTTCAAATGGAAAAATGGTGGGGGGTGCGGTGACTGGGATGGCCAACAGGACTATGGCCTGGAAGTTATGGGCAGGGAGGGGGAGTCTCTCTTTGGGGATCTCTTTGCGATCCCCTAACGTGTGTCCATGACATCCTCAAAGTCACATTAGACTCACTGCTGCTTTTCCCCCAAACTGACACTTTAATACAAAGATTTCAAATCATTTTGAGGAATATCCTGTAGAACTAATGCTCTGTACATTTATATCTCAGATTGAGTACATACTTTCAAAATTAAACATTAATAATACAGGTGGTAAACAGCTATTGACAAATGAATGGATTAAGAAGATGTGCATATATACAATGGAATACTACTCAGCCATAAAAAAAGAATGAAATAAGGCCATTTGCAGCAACTAGATGGACCCACAGATTACCATACTACGTGAATTAAGTCAGATAGAGAAAGATAAATATCATATGATATCACTTATATGTGGAATCTTTAAAAAAAAATGATACAGTGGCAGAACCAATACAATATTGTAAAGTAATTAGTCTCCAATTAAAATAAATAAATTTAAATAAATAAATAATAAAATTTTAAAATGATACAAATGAACTTATTTACAAAACAGACACAGACTCATAGACATAGAAAGCAAACTTATGGTTACCAAAGAAGAAAGGCAGGGGGAGGGATAAATTAGGAGTTTGAGATTAACATATACACACTACTATGTGTGAAATGGATAACCAGCAAGGACCTACCATATGGCACAGGGAACTCTATATGCTCTAATAACTTAAATGGGAAAAGAGTTTGAAAAAGAAAAGGTATATGTATGTTTAAATCACTTTGCTGTACACCTAAAACTAACACAACATTGTAAATCAACTATACTCTAATATAAAGTAAGAATTTAAAAAGAATACAGTTGGCATTTGCCCTTTTATTAACTCACAGAATTCTCACATCCACACTGCAAGTGGGTATCACCATACTCAATCAAAAGATCACGAAACTAAAGCTGGGAGAGATCAACTGTCTTAAGTGAGGTCCCACAGCTAATGCACAGCAGAGCTGGGCTTGAATCCAGGCCTTCTGCCCTTTCCTACTGCATCATAATTGTCTCTCCAATTAGTAATAGAACACGCAAATCTTAAAACTGGTGAAATGCAAGTCCTAAAAAACAGAGATTATTCACAACATTTCCCAGTGTCAACGTTAGCTCTTGCCCAGTGTGATTCTCACCAAGAATATGCTGACTAAATTAAGACAATTTGCAGATTCTTGGATGCTCTGCATTCACATTTTGCCCCTTTCCAGTTCCAGAGGGGTAATTAGGTTTATTAAGAGTAGAATGGGGGTTGGAGGTGACTTACAGGGAAACTGAGGCAAGTGTGATGCCTAGAAAGCCACGAAAGAAAAGAAATTCTCTGGGAAGTGACCTCTAGAGACTAGTAAAAGGTGATGGAGACATAGAGATAAATAGGGAATTCTGGATCCAAATAAGCACAGGAAGGAGTGAATGGCTTGTGTTTCTCCCCAGTCCTGCCCTCCCCTCCCACCATTTCCTCTCATAAAGCAAGAGAACAAAAACAAACCCACACTAAACCCAACCCAAAAATACAAACAAAAGGATTAAACAGGGAATTCTAGCCAGAAGCAAACTCAGGATAAAGGGAGGAGAAAAGGGAGGATCTTGACCTTCCTAGGTATCTGGGTGGCTGGCAATCCTTTTACTGTCATTTTCAAAACCTGGGTTTTTCTAGTGTGCAGATGAGACAACCCTGGTATGTTAATATGAAACCCAGAGTGACATGGTAAAGAGAACATGAGCAACACATACCCATGGTAACCATGACAGCCTTGGATCAGCATCAGTTCGAAGCATCTTCACACAAGTACAGTGACTACAACTTTAGATAACATGTCAGATAGGATTGGTACTGCTTCCTGTTCTAACTTTATGATCTGGATAATTACCAGAGCTCATTAAGTTCTTCCTTGTTGGCTGGAATCTAGGGCTTTCACAACTGAATCTTAGTTTTACTGAGGGTATTTAAAAAAAAAAAAAAAAACCCTAATGAAGCTAAGAGTTTCAGGAGCTCAATCATTCTTTCCCAACACGGGTTTGAGACCTGTTGAGTCTAACACTGCACCATGTACACCTCTTCCCCATCATCCTCTTAGGCAGCAGCTTGGTTCCCTGTACACTTTAACTTTCATGCTTATCTCTCTTCCCGTGTCTAACACAGGAGATGTTGATCTGGGAATCTACAGTAGAAAATGTGATATTTCGCTTGTCTGTGGCATAATATGGATAGGAAAACATTATTGTAAGGCTCCCCTTTTACAGCTTAAATAAATAAAATACAAGGTCCAGGGAGAGTAATGGTTTCTTCAGGTTACATTAGCTTGAATCCTGGGATTAAACTCATGTCTTCCAAATGCCAAGCCACTGAGCTTTCCCCCACTCCACACTGGACTCCTATAAAGTACCATCCAGTTCTAGTTCCAGTTCAGTTGCTCAGTCGTGTCTGACTCTTTGTGACCCCATGAACCGCAGCACACCAGGCCTCCCTGTCCATCACCAACTCCCAGAGTTTACCAAAACTCATGTCCATTGAGTCGGTGATGCCATCTAACCATCTCAGCCTTTGTTGTCCCTTTCTCCTCCTGCCTTCAATCTTTCCCAACAACAGGGTCTTTTCAAACGAGTCAGCTCTTCCCATCAGGTAGCCAAAATACTGGAGTTTCAGCTTTAGCATCAGTCCTTCCAATGAACACTCAGGACTGATTTCCTTTAAGATGGACTGGTCAGATCTCCTCGCAGTCCAAAGGACTCTCAAGAGTCTTCTCCCATACCACAGTTCAAAAGCATCAATTCTTCTGCACTCAACTTTCTTTATAGTCCAACTCTCACATCCATACATGACCACTGGAAAAACCATAGCCTTGACTAGATGGACCTTTGTTGGCAAAGGTTTTTAATATGCTTTTTAATATGCTGTCTAGGTTGGTCATAACTTTCCTTCCAAGGAGTAAGCATCTTTTAATTTCATGGCTGCAATCACCATCTGCAGTGATTTTGGAGCCCCCCAAAATAGTCAGCCACTGTTTCCACTGTTTCCCCATCTATTTCCCATGAAGTGATGTGACCAGATGCCATGATCTTAGTTTTCTGAATGTTGAGCTTTAAACCAACTTTTCACTCTCCTCTTTCACTTTCATCGAGAGGCTCTTGAGTTCTTCTTCACTTTCAGATTTTTGTTTTGATTTTAAGTATATTCTATTTTTACTTGTTATTGTTTTCATATTTTAAATGTTTACCTTTTTATTTCATATTTCCTATTTTTAATCTTTAATCTCTTTCAATATTTTGCCTTTCTAGTTCATGGAATATTTGTATTTTCTCTTAGATCTTATCTTCTTCATTTTTTATGTTTTTTTCTTCTACCTCACTGGTTTATAACCTGTCTTCTATTTTAAATCTCATCCACTTTATCTTGTTATTTAAAAAACCCTAACTGTTTCCCTTTATTGCACTTATGAGCTTATTTTTACCCTGTACTCTTTTTTTCTCTTACCTTATACTCTTTTTTATCTTAATGGCTTCCTAAGTTTCTACTCTACCTTCATTTAAAGATTTTCATTGATTTTTTACTTATTTATTTAAAGCTTTAAAGCAAGTCAAATTAAGTTATCATGAAAAAAATAAGAATAGTTGTTGCCACTGATGAGTGAGGGGTAAGGATATATCAGAAAGAGTATAATGGTTGTTTTCAGTGTAATGGCCATGTTCTGTATCCTGATGGTCATGTTCTGTATCCTGATAAGGATTTGGATTATATGGGAGAACTGCATTTATTACAACTAATTAATGGTACACTTAGTATTTATGTATTTCATCATACACTTTATGTCAAAAGAAAAAGAAACGCAGACATGCAACAAAAAGAAAAAAATATCCAGGAATAAACTTACCTAAGGAGACAAAAGAACTGTACACAAAAAATTATAAGACAGTAATGAAAGAAATCAAGGATGACATAAACAGATGGAGAGATATTCCATGTTCTTGGATAGGAAGAATCAATATTATGAAAATGACTATACTACCAAACACAATCTACAGATTCAATGCAATCCCTGTCAAATTACCAATGGCATTTTTCACAGAACTAGAACATAAAATTTCACAATTCATATGGAAACACAAAAGGCCCCAAATAGCCAGAGCAGTCTTGAGAAAGGAGAATGGAGCTGGAGGAATCAACCTTCCTGACTTCAGATTATACTACAAAGATACAGTCATCAAGACAGTATGGTACTGGCACAAAAACAGAAACATAGACCAATGGAACAAGATAAAAAGCCAAGAAATAAACCCAGGCACCTATGGGTACCTTATTTTTTGACAAAAGAGGCAAGAATATACAATGGGACAAAGACAACCTCTTCAATAAATGGTGCTGGGAAAACTGGACATGTAAAAGAATGAAATTAGAACACTTCCTAATGCCATACACAAAGATAAACTCAAAATGGATTAAAGACCTAAATGTAAGATCAGAAACCATAAAACTCTTAGAAGAAAACATAGGTAAAACACTGGATGACATAAATCAAAGCAAGATCCTCTATGACCCACCTCATAGAGCAATGGAAATAAAAACAAAAGTAAACAAGGGGGACCTGATTAAACTTAAAAGTTTTCCACAGCAAAGGAAACTATAAGCAAGGTGAAAAGACAACCCTAAGAATGGGAGAAAATAATAGTAAATGAAACAACTGACAAAGGATTAATTTCCAAAATATACAAGCAGCTCATGCAACTCAATACCAGAAAAACAAACAACCCAGTCAAAAAGTGGGGAAAAGACCTAAACGGACATTTCTCCAAAGAAGACATACAGATGCCTAACAAACACATGAAAAGATGCTCAACGTTGCTCATTACTAGAGAAATGCAAGTCAAAATTACAATGAGATATCACCTCACACCAGTAAGAATGGCCATCATCAAAAAGTCTTCAAACAATAAATGCTGGAGAGGATGTGAAGAAAAGGGAACACTCTTGCACTGTTGGTGGGAATGTAAATTGACACAGCCACTATGTAAGATAGTATGCTGCTGCTGCTGCTAAGTCGCTTCAGTCGTGTCTGACTCTGTGCAACCCCATAGACGGCAGCCCACCAGGCTTCCCTGTCCCTGGGATTCTCCAGGCAAGAACACTGGGGTGGGTTGCCATTTTCTTCTCCAATGCATGAAAGTGAAAAGTGAAAGTGAAGTCACCCCGTCATGTCCAACTCTAGCGACCCCATGGACTACAGCCTACCAGGCTCCTCCATCCATGGGATTTTCTAGGCAAAAGTACTGGAGTGGGGTGCCATTGCCTTCTCCAGGAAGATAGTATAGATTCCTTTAAAACTAGGAATAAAACCACCATATGACCCAGCAATCCCACTCCTAGGCATATACCTTGAGGAAACCAAAACTGAAAAAGACACATGTATCCCATTGTTCATTGCAGCACTATTTTCAATAGCTAGAACATGGAAGCAACCTAGATGTCCATCAATAGATGAATAAATAAAGAAATTGTAGTACATATACACAATGGAGTATTACTCACCCATAAAAAGGAACACATTTGAGTCAGTTCTGATGAGGATGAACCTAGAACCTATTATACAGAGTGAAATGAGTCAAAAAGAGAAAGATAAATATCATTTTTCTAATGCATATATATGGACTCTAGAAAAATGGTACTGAAGAATTTATTCACAGGGCAGCAGTGGAGAAACAGACATAGAGAATAGACTTATGGACATGGGGAGGGTGGAGGAGAGGGTGAGATGTATGGAAAGAGCAACATGGAAACTTACAATACCATATAGAAAATAGATAGCCAACAGGAATTTGCTATATGGCTCAGGAAACTCAAACAGTGGCTCTGTATCAACCTAGAGGGGTGGGATGGGAAGGGAGATGGCGGGGAGGTTCAAAAGGGAGGGGAATATATGTATACCTGTGGCTGATTCATACTGAGGTTTGACAGAAAACAACAAAATTTGGTAAAGCAATTATGCTTCAATTAAAAAGTAAATTAATTTTTTTAAAGAAATGCAAACAACCTAAGTTTTCATTGACTTTAATATTAGCAAGAAATGTGGTAGGGAGAGCTCATACAATAAATACATTTTGAAGGCCCACCCTTTCCTTTGGCTTCCTACCACCACCCCTGATTTTCCCTTAAAACTATTCTAATTTTAGGAATGGCTTTTAAAATACAGCTCACAGAAAGAAACCCTCCTACATTGCTGGTGGAGAATCCCTCCCAGCATCAGAGTCTTTTCCAATGAGTCAACTCTTCGCATGAGGTGGCCAAAGGACTGGAGTTTCAGCTTTAGCATCATTCCTTCCCAAGAAATCCCAGAACTGATCTCCTTCAGAATGGACTGGTTGGATCTCCTTGCAGTCCAAGGGACTCTCAAGAGTCTTCTCCAATAGCACAGTTCAAAAGCATTAATTTTTCGGTGCTCAGCCTTCTTCACAGTCCAACTCTTACATCCATACATGACCACAGGAAAAACGATAGCCTTGACTAGACGAACCTTTGTTGGCAAAGGAATGTCTCTGCTTTTGAATATGCTATCTAGGTTGGTCATAACTTTCCTTCCAAGGAGTAAGTGTCTTTTAATTTCATGGCTGCAGTCACCATCTGCAGTGATTTTGGAGCCCAGAAAAATAAAGTCTGACACTGTTTCCACTGTTTCTCCATCTATTTCCCATGAAGTGATGGGACCGGATGCCATGATCTTCGTTTTCTGAATGTTGAGCTTTAAGCCAACTTTTTCACTCTCCACTTTCACTTTCATCAAGAGGCTTTTTAGTTCTTCTTCACTTTCTGCCATAAGGGTGGTGTCATCTGCATATCTGAGATTAATGATATTTCTCCCGGCAATCTTGATTCCAACTTGTGCTTCTTCCAGCCCAGTGTTTTCATGATGTACTCTGCATATAAGCTAAATAAGCAGGGTGACAATATACAGCCTTGATGTACTCCTTTTCCTATTTGGAACCAGTCTGTTGTTCCATGTCCAGTTCTAACTGTTGCTTCCTGACCTGCATATAGATTTCTCAAGAGGCAGGTCAGGTGGTCTGGTATTCCCATCTCTTTCAGAATTTTCCACAGTTTATTATGATCCACACAGTCAAAGGCTTTGGCATAATCAATAAAGCAGAAATAGATGTTTTTCTGCAACTCTCTTGCTTTTTCCATGATCCAGCGGATGTTGGCAGTTTAATCTCTGGTT
This sequence comes from Bos indicus, assembly GCF_029378745.1. Lineage (NCBI taxonomy): Eukaryota > Metazoa > Chordata > Mammalia > Artiodactyla > Bovidae > Bos > Bos indicus. The sequence continues at coordinate 44,800,209 of NC_091780.1, forward strand.
CCTCTGCCTTTTCTAAAACCAGTTTGAACATCTGGAAGTTCATAGTTCATGTATTGCTGAAGCCTGGCTTGGAGAATTTTGAGCATTACTTTCCTAGAGTATGAGATGAGTGCAATTGTGCAGTAGTTTGAGCATTCTTTGGCATTGCCTTTCTTGGGGATTGGAATGAAAACTGCCCTTTTCCAGTCCTGTGCCACTGCTGAGTTTTCCAAATTTGCTGGCGTATTGAGTGCAGCACTTTCACAGCATCATCTTTCAGGATTTGAAATAGCTCAACTGGAATTCCATCACCTCCACTAGCTTTGTTCGTAGTGATGCTTTCTAAGGCCCACTTGACTTCACATTCCAGGATGTCTGGCTCTAGGTCAGTGATCACACTATCGTGATTATCTGGGTCATGAAGATCTTTTTTGTACAGTTCTTCTGTGTATTCTTGCCACCTCTTCTTAATATCTTCTGCTTCTGTTAGGTCCATACCATTTCTGTCCTTTATCGAGCCCATCTTTGCATGAAATGTTCCCTTGGTATCTCTAATTTTCTTGAAGAGATCTCTAGTCTTTCTCATTCTGTTGTTTTCCTCTATTTCTTTGCATTGATCGCTGAGGAAGGCTTTTTTATCTTTTATTGCTATTCTTTGGAACTCTGCATTCAGATGCTTATATCTTTCCTTTTCTCCTTTGCTTTTCGCTTCTCTTCTTTTCACAGCTATTTGTAAGGCCTCCCCAGACAGCCATTTTGCTTTTTTGCATTTCTTTTCCATGGGGATGGTCTTGATCCCTAAAAATAGAGTTACTATATGATCCTGCAATCCCACTCCTGAGTATATATCCAGAGAAAATTATAATTTGAAAAATACATGCATCCCAATGTTCATTGAAGCACTATTTACAATAGCCAAGACATGGAGGCAACATAAATGCCCATCAACAGACGACTGGATAAAGATGGAATAGGGGAGAAGAGGGGCGGTAAAGGAGCTATAGATAACGCTATTAGGAAAATATACACATTTTAACATAGGCTGTGAATTAGATAATAATAATAATGTATGAACATTAAACATTCTGATTTTGACTACTATGCTGAGATTATAGGGCTTCCCAGGTGACTCAGTGGTAAAGAATTTGCCTACCAATGCAGGAGACTCACGTTCCATCCCTGGGTCAGGAAGAGGACATGGGAATCCACTCCAATATTCATGCCGGGATAATCCCATGTACAGAGGGGCCTGGTGGGCTACAGGGGGTCAGAAAAAGTCAATACAACTGAGTGACTGAGCACACATGCATGGTGAGATTATGTAAAGGAATAACTTTGTTCCCAGGAAGTCACACTAAAGTATGTGGGGATAAAAGTCTATGATGTCTCACTAGCCAAATCTGGGTCATTTGGGGCATCAAAATAGATAATGATGGTAATGAATTATAACCCAAGGGAACAGAAAGAGGAATTTATGAATCCATATAGATATAAATACATATATGAAATGAAATGAAAAGCTCTTTCTTACAGAATTATTCCCAAATTAAGAAAGAGAGTATGTGTGAGAGAAAACATATAAAACAAGCAGGGAAAATTATAACTGGTGCAACTCAGTCAGGGAGAGTTTGAATGCCGTATGCTACAGCAGGCACTCAGATGGGAAGGAAGGTAGACTGACTGTGGGAAGGTGCTGGATGAATTAGGTCTCCACTTCACTCAACTCTTGTGGGAGAGAGACAGTGGAGGATTCTTTTTTGGGCTCCACACTCCAGCCACCCTCTAATATATTTCTTTCCAGATTGTTTTATGTCCCTCCTCAGTAAGGTCAAAGGGGCAAAAGTCAAACTCTTGGAGAGTTCACTGCCTTCTTCATGACAGTTATGCTGGCCAGACTGCAGACTATTTCAACTGCTTGAAAATACATCAACACGTATGGACAATTAATCTTCGTCAAAGGAGGCAAGAATATACAATTGAGGAAAGACAGTCTCTCTAACAAGTAGTATTGGGAAATTTAGACAATCACATGTAAATCAGTGAAGTTAGAACACACCCTCACATCATGCACACAAAAAAATTCAAAATGGCTTAAAGGCTCAAATATAAAACAAGATATCATAAACACCTAAAAGAGAACACAGGCACAACATTCTCTGATGTAAATCATGTAAATGTTTTCTTAGGTTTTCTATTCCCAAAACAATAGAAACAAAAGCAAAAATAAACAAATGGGACCTAATCAAGCTTGTAAGATTTTGTACAGCAAAGGAAACCATAAACAAAATGAAAAGACAACCTATGAATGGGGAGAAAATATTTAAGTGATGCAATCAATAGGGTTTAATTTCCAAACTATATGAATAATTCATACAATTCAATAACAAAAAAAATCAGCAACCCAATGGAAAAAAGGGCAGAAGATCTAAATAGACATTTCTCCAAAGAAGACACATAGATGGCCAACAGGCACATGAAAAGATACTCATCATCACTAATTACTAGAGAAATGCAAATTAAAACTATAACGAGGTACCACCTCACAATGATTAGAATGGCCGTCCTTAAAAAGTCTACAAATAATGAACGCTGGAGAGTGTATGGAGACAAGGAACCCTCTTACACTGTGGGGGAATGTAAGTTGGTGCAGCCACTATGGAAAACAGTAAACTAAAAGTAGAGTTGCCATATGATCCAGCAATTCCACTCCTGGGCATATACCCAGGCAAAACTATAGATATATGCACCTCTGTGTTCAGAGTAGCATTATTTATATTAGCCAAGGCATGGAAACAACATCATCCATCAACAGATGAATGGATAAAGGAGATGTGAGATATATATATATATATATGACTGAATATTAGTCATTAAAAAGAATGAAATAACATCATCCATCAACAGATGAATGGATAAAGGAGATGTGAGATATATATATATATATATGACTGAATATTACTCAGTCATTAAAAAGAATGAAATAACATCATCCATCAACAGATGAATGGATAAAGGAGATGTGAGATATATATATATATATGACTGAATATTACTCAGTCATTAAAAAGAATGAAATAATACTATTTGCAGCAACATGGATGACCTAGAGATTACCATACTAAGCAAAATAAGTCAGACGAGGACAAATACCATGATATCACTTATATATGAAATCTAAAATATGATACAAATGAAACAGAAACAGACTCACAGGTATAGAGACGTAGTGTTGCCAAGGAAATGGCAACCCACTCCAGTACTCTTGCCTGGAAAATCCCATGGACGGAGGAGTTGCAAAGTCCGTGGGGTCGCAAAGAGTTGGACACGACTGAGCAATTTCACTTTCACTTTTTTAAAGGGGAAGGGGCTGGGGGAGAAGTTTTAAGAGTTGGGGATTAGCATATGCAAATGACTATATACAGAATAAATAAATTAAGTCCTACTGTATAGCACAGGAAGCTATATTCAATATTCTGTGATAAACCATAATGGAAAAGAATATATATATATATATATATATATATATATGTATAACTTACTTTGCTGTACAGTAGAAACTAACACAATATTGTAAATCAACTATATTTCAATATATATTTTTTTAAATTACCAATCCTGCCTTTTCTAGTCAGTTGCATTAGGCAACACAGGTCTACACAGGAAATCAGGAAAGCCTGTTTTAATCCAGGTCACAGGCCAATGTAATCCCTTGGAATATGTCTCAGCATGTAAGACAGTGGCTGACACAGGCTCTCAGATCCACTATCTGGCTTCTTCAAGGAGAAGATGTTATGGAGTGAATGGTCCTGAAGGACAAGTCAAAGCTGAGAATCTTGGTTTTAGTGACAGTGTACCTTTCTGCCCCACATCCCTTGTTAGATCCTCTTGTAGAATTCCACTGAGGGTCTTTGTACCTGTTTCAGGAAGTAATTTTCCCTGTAGAATGAAAAATGGAATCCTCAGGCCACTCAAGCCCACTGCTGTCAGACATCATCCACACTCTCTGGGGAAATTCTTGACTCCTTGTATAAATGAACCCACACTGAGCCCCACCCTAGTACCAGTGCCCTGACCCAGAAAATTCCAAGTGTTCCCTAATTCTAGGAATTGGTTTATGTTCCACCTTGGACTGGAAAAACTTGATTTGCCAGATGTGGGAAAAATCAGGTTACCTGAGAAAAGAGTTTAACTGGGTGATAGGCCTTAAGTTGCTTCCCTTTGGGCTTGGTAAGTTTTTGCCCCTTAATGAATAAGTTATACTAGTGTGGCAAAAATTTTAATTGAGTTTGTTGATTTTTTAAGTGGGTTCTAATACCTGCTTATAAGAAATCTCAATTTTGAGATATTAATCTCTCCAAATTAGTAATGAAAAGTTGAATAGCTGTGAGAGGAGAAAAGAGGAACAAGATATATGTAGCCACAAAATATTGCTCCACACATAATGCCCGTTGGTTACAAAGGGGAAATAGTAAATTTACAATAAGACATCTGAATAACACCAACTCAAACCAAGTGCCTCCAGACATGATACACTAAGAATACAATAACAATTATTGAGAATGACTGAGAGACTCCTTTCCCTTACCTCTGGACTGCTCCTAAGCTCCATCACTCCTACGACTGGAACCTCTTCTACCCAGCTCCCATTAATGCCCTTGGAAGCCGGCTATGATTTGTTTTAGCACCTTTCCTACACTCACCCTACCAACCTCCAAAGTTCACATTGTTTGCTCTCCATATGGCCTTTTTATGATGCTGTTTAAATCTCACGTTACTCAGTGTCTTCCATGGCAGAGTAGCTCATCTCTAAGACTCTGAACACCAGACCTTACAACCAATGAGACTGCCAAGAATCATTTAGGAAAGGATGGGTTAATTTCCTATGTGGTGAGAGTGTTCCTTTAGAGACTCACCAAAATTCATTATGAAAAGAATCTAATGGTACTAAAAGCTAGCTCATGGGAAAAATTAAAGACAAATTTTATTATCTGTCTGCCCCCAAAGTTACTATATTAGAGCTAGGTCTTGTCTCATTGCTATCCTTGGAGTTAATATTTAGGACCAAGTAGAAAGAGACAGCTTTCCCTAAGTTTTAAGTCTATGTATCTCCAACAACAGTTAGAACTGGACATGGAACAACAGACTGGTTCCAAATAGGAAAAGGAGTGCGTCAAGGCTGCATATTGTCACCCTGCTTATTTAACTTCTATGCAGAGTACATCATGAGAAACGCTGGACTGGAAGAAACACAAGCTGGAATCAAGACTGCCGGGAGAAATATCAATAACCTCAGATATGTAGATGACACCACCCTTATGGCAGAAAGTGAAGAGGAACTAAAAAGCCTCTTGATGAAGGTGAAAGTGGAGAGTGAAAAAGGTGGCTTAAAGCTCAACATTCAGAAAATGAAGATCATGGCATCCGGTCCCATCACTTCATGGGAAATAGATGGGGAAACAGTGGAAACAGTGTCAGACTTTATGTTTCTAGGCTCCAAAATCACACCAGATGGTGACTGCAGCCATGAAATTAAAAGACGCTTACTCCTTGGAAGGAAAGTTATGACCAACCTAGATAGCATATTCAAAAGCAGAGACATTCCTTTGCCAACAAAGGTTCGTCTAGTCAAGGCTATGGTTTTTCCTGTGGTCGTGTATGGATGTGAGAGTTGGACTGTGAAGAAGGCTGAGCACCAAAGAATTGATACTTTTGAACTGTGGTGTTGGAGAAGACTCTTGAGAGTCCCTTGGATTGCAAGGAGATCCAACCAGTCCACTCTGAAGGAGATCAGCCCTGGGATTTCTTGGGAAGGAATGATGCTAAAGCTGAAACTCCAGTCCTTTGGCCACCTCATGCGAAGAGTTGACTCATTGGAAAAGACTCTGATGCTGCGAGGGATTGGGGGCAGGAGGAGAAGGGGATGACAAGAGGATGAGATGGCTGGATGGCATCACTGACTCGATGGACGTGAGTCTGAGTGAACTCCAGGAGTTGGTGATGGACAGGGAGGCCTGGCGATTCGTGGGGTTGCAAAGAGTCGGACACGACTGAGCGACTGATCTGATCTGATTTGATCTCCAACAAGGCAAAGTGGTTGTCTGAGGAGGCCTTACACATAGTTGAGAAAAGAAGAGAAGCAAAAGGCAAAGGGGAAGGGGAAAGATACACCCAACTGAATGCAGAGTTCCAGAGAATAGCAAGGAGAGATAAGAAAGCCTTCTTAGGTGAACAATGCAAAGAAATAAAGGAAAACAACAGGATAGGAAAGACTAGAGATCACTTCAAGAAAATTGGAGATACCAAGGGAACATTTCAGGTAACAATGGGCACAATAAAGGACAGAAATGGCAATGACCTAACAGAAGCAGAAGAGATTAAAAAGAGGTGGCAATAATACACAGAAGAACTATACAAGAAAGGACTTAATGACCTGGATAACCATGACACTGTGGTCGCTCATGTAGAGCCAGACGCCCTGGAATATGAAGTCAAGTGGGCCTTATGAAGCATTACTATAAGGAAAGCTAGTGGAGATGATAGAATTCCAACTGAGCTATTTAAAATGCTCAAAGATGATGCTGTGAAAGTGCTGCACTAAATATGTGGAATTTGAAAAACTCAGAGTGGCCACAGGACTGGAAAAGATCAGTTTTCATTTCAATTCCTAAGAAAGACAATGTCAAAGACTGTTCAGACTAGCATACGATTGCACTCATTTCACATGCTAGTAAGGTAATGCTCAAATCCTTCCAACTAGGCCTCAGCGTATGTGATCCAAAAACTTCCAGATGTTCAAGCTGGATTTAGAAAAGGCAAAGGAACCAGAGATCAAATTGCCAACATTCGCTGGATCATGGAAAAAGGAAGAGAGTTCCAGAAAAGCATCTATTTCTGCTTTATTGACTATGCCAAAGCCTTTGACTCTGTGGATCACAATAAACTGCGGAAAATTCTGAAAGAGATGGGAATACCAGACCACCTGACCTGCCTCTTGAGAAACCTATATGCAGGTCAGGAAGCAACAGTTAGAACTGGACATGGAACAACAGACTGGTTCCAAATAGGAAAAGGCAAGGCTGTATATTGTCACCCTGCTTATTTAACTTATATGCAGAGTACATCATGCAAAATGCCAGGCTGGATAAAGCAAAAGCCAGAATCAAGATTTCCAGGAGAAATATCATTAATCTCAGATATGCAGATGACACCACCCTTATGGCAGAAAGTGAAGAACTAAAGAGCCTCTTGATGAGGGTGAAAGAGGAGTGAAAAAGCTGGTTTAAAACAACATTCAAAAACTAAGATCATGGCATCTGGTCCCATCATTTCATGATAAATAGATGGGAAAAAAGTGGAAACAGTACCAGACTTTCTTTTCTTGGGCTTCAAAATCACTGTGGATGGTGATGGCAGCCACAAAATTAAAAGATGCTTGCTTCTTGGAAGAAAAGCTATGACCAACCTAGACAGCATTTTAAAAAGCAGAGACATCACTTTGCCAACAAAGGTCCACATAATCAATACTATGGTTTTTCCAGTATTCATGTATGAATGTGAAAGTTGGACCATAAAGAAGGCTGAGCACTAAAGAATTGATTCCTTTGAACTGTGGTGCTGGAGAAGATTCTTGAGAGTCTCTTGGAGAGCAAAGAGATCAAACCAGTCAATCCTAAAGGAAATCAACCCTGAATATTCATTGGAAGGACTGATGCTGAAGCTAAATTTCCAATACTTTGGCCACCTGATGCAAAGAACTGACTCATTGGAAAAGACCCTGATGCTGGGGAAGATTGAGGGCAGGAGAAGGGGAAAACAGAGAATGAGATGACTGGATGGCATCACCAACTCAATGGATATGAGTTTGAGAAAATTCTGAGAGATGGTGAAGGACAAGGAAGCCTGGTGTACTGCAGTCCACGGGGTCCCACGGAGTCGGACACAACTTAGTGACTGAACAACAACATGTCCATTCTGGAGTCAGACTACACTCATATTTTTCTGGGCTGGCTAGGAAATCTGAGGATGAAGAATAAGTTAATGGGCTTTCAATTTCTATTGGTGGAGTGTTACCATCTTATGACCCTTCAGAATTTTACCTCTAAGCCTGAAGGAAGACATTTCTTTGTTCCCCTCATTCCAATTAGTTGCTAATCACTTGAAACCTGCTTCACCCACACTGAGGCTTAGCTGCATAGGACTTTCCCTCCAAGTCCCTATTAAACTAAAGAGAATTAGGGATTGCAAGACAGGAAAACCAAAACAAGAGGAAACAAACAAAACTGTAAAACTTAAATCATGATAATCAGAAGAACTTTCTGGGAGTTTACAAAACCTAAATATTACCATAAACTTCTTATCACATTAAAAAATACTTTATTATCAGTCTATATTGTAAGATCTGTTTGACCATTAGATACGGAAATGGGGACAGATTCTGAGACATTGTTATCAGAGCTATGAATTAGATGAATGAGGTTGTAGAAGTCCAGGTCTTGGTTAACTGCTGAGAAGCTTGTTTTCCCAGCTCTGTGAACCCAAGTATCTTTATGTACAGGCTGCTTCCTTGCTGAGTCTAAGTAGTGCTCCCTTGTATTGAACAACTGATTTGTGAAAATAAATATAACCAAATAAATTACCGGGGGAGACCTCCCAATACCAGAACCATTAATGAATTGTTTGGAAGTGTGTCCTTCAGGTCCCTATTTGTATATATTTTTATTATTTCTACTACTATAACTACCAGATAAAACCATTTTGAACTCCATCACAGTTTTTAAAGGGTAACTTCACTGTTCCCAAATTACAGAATCAGAGTGTTAGCAAAGTTAGTCCCCAAGAGCAGTCACCCAAAGGTGGTGGTATCCTCTAGGTCCACATGTCCCAGGACCAACCATTTTCTTGAACATCATTGCTGAGACCCTGGAAAGCTTTATGGGCAATTACCACAGAAGGGTGCCACTTCGCAGCAAGTCTACTCGAACCCTGACAGACAAGAAACTGAAGAAAGTCTTCTTCCCACCCAATCAAACTCTGTAAGCTTCCTATTAGATAGTTGCAGCTAAATGTTATGCTTCTGCAGTATCAAAAACTAATGTCACAGGGAACTTGCATGCTGAAAGAACCCAGCTAAAGAGAGCTGCAGCTTGTGATCACAGAAAAGGATGCTACTGATAGCAGTATGCTTATTTCCTTCCTGGTAAATTCCCAGCAAGCCAATACCTTATGCAGAAGGAGGTGACCTTTGGACATAGCTAATCCACTACTGTTCACTGACAAACTCTGTTAACGTGTATGGAAATGTCTTCAGAGTTACACAGGATTACATATGTTCCTTTTCGATTTTTTCTTTATATTTCAGTGGATAGGAATTGATTATAGATGGAGATCACAAAATAGATGCACTATGGACCCTTGTTTTTGATGCTTCATGAGAACCTGATCCTTAACCCACTGTCAGAGTTATGATCTATAACTGATCAGGAGGAAATTGCATCAAGGGTGTCACCACTGTTTTTATCTTGTATATTCATACCACTCTCCACTGGGCTAGATCTGTACCTTGTCATGGATAGAGAAGAAAAAACACTCTCACATACAGACCCTATTCTTTCATCATTTGTAATATGGTGGCCTGCTATATAATTCCTGCCACAGAGAAGGGCTACATATAGGTCAACAATTCAGAAGTAAAGTCATTGTTTTGGGTAGGCATCTCCATAACATTTGGACTTGCTGCTGCTACTGCTACTAAGTCGCTTCAGTCGTGTCAGACTCTGTGTGACCCCACAGACGGCAGCCCACCAGGCTCCCCCATCCCTGGGATTCTCCAGGAAAGAACACTGGAGTGGGTTGCCATTTCCTTCTCCAATGCATGAAAGTGAAAAGTGAAAATGAAGTCGCTCAGTCGTGTCCAACTCTTAGCGACCCCATGGACTGCAGCCTGCCAGGCTCCTCCATCCATGGGAGTTTCCAGGCAAGAGTACTGGAGTGGGGTGCCACTGCCTTCTCTGAACATTTGGACTTAGGAGCCAGTTTATCTGGGTTTGAATCTCAGCTCTGCCACCAGTTGCAGTACCAGTTGCATGACTCATCTGTAACACGGCAGTAACAGCATCTGCCTCATGTGATTGTTCTGAAGGTTAAATAAATTCACTTATGTGAAGTGCTTATGTAAGGTACATACAGCATACAGTAAACTCTATGTAAGCATTAGTTGTGAATGTTGTTACTTGACTGGAATACAGTACACTCATTTATTCAGTACAGTAAGTCAACTAATTTAGGTAACTATACATAGACGTCTTTTAATAACCAATTTCTGGCCAAGGTGATAATTTACTATATCCGATTTAATTTTTCCCGAACTAAAATTCATGCAGCCATTGGGACTTCATCACCCTTTTGATTAGGCACTGATACACACCTAAGACTACTGAAGGAGAGATACTTAGCCATGCCCTCAAGTCCTTCTTGGCCCATGTGGAGGCAAAGTGCTCTTCTATTTATGCTTTAGTTTTAAAAATACTTAACTATGAGGCTATATTCCAGTTACTGCTCATAGAGCATCATTTCATATTCACTGCTCTCAAAACTTGTCAAAAACTCAACTGTAAAAGTATTACTTATAAAAGTTTGCCTGAGAGACTCTCCTGGTGGTCCAGTAGTTAAGAATCCACCTTGCAATGCAGGGGACATGGGTTCGAGCCCTGGCTGGGGATGAAGCAACTAAGCCTGAGAGCCACACTACTGAGTCCAGGCACCACAAGTAGAGAGTCTGTGTATACAAAAGATCTCTTATGATGCAATGATGATCCTGTGTGCCACAAGTAAGACCTGATGCAGCCAAATAAATAGATTTTTTAAAAGTTTTCCTGAAAGATACACATTCCTCAAAACAATTAAATCATCATCATCCTAAAAGAATTTTATTAGGGTTATTGTTCTTTTCCTTAGAGTATCCTCTCAAGAGGCATTCAAGGAGAAATTTCTTTCTGGTCTCACTATCAGAAATTATAATAGAAGTCAGTGTTTATTGAGCATTACCAAGAACCTATTACTTGTCAAAGCACTTTGTGTGTATTAACTTGTTTAATCTGTGAAACATTTCTGTGAGTAGATACATAATAATCTTTGTTTTACAAGTGAAAACACTGAAAAACAGAGGTTAAGTAACTCACCCATATTTACATAGATCATAAATTATAGAAATTAGAACTCAAGTAGTCTATCTCCAAGGAATAGTTTCCAAACCACCGTCCTATACTGACTCTTGGAAAATATATACTGACTCCTGAACAGCTTTTTGATCTTGTCTCATTGACTTTTATGAATCAAAAACTGATTTGAATTCATTACTAGGAAGTTCAGAGCCAGTTCCTAACCACATAAGAGATCTTATGGCATAAATTTTATATCACAATCTAAATTCTAACTTTCATCTTTTCTTATTTACATTTTTCCCTTGTCCCATCATCCTTATTCACTTACAAAAATTATACGTGCCTGATATCAAAACCTGTCCAGAACAGTAAGGAAAGAAACATCATAAGCCAGTCTTACTCATGAACATAGATGCAAAAATATTAAAAAACATTAGCAAGCTGATTTAAGCAATATACTTAAGAAAAAAAATATCATAACCAGATTAGATTTATCTAAGGAATGCAAGAGTAATTTATCATTAAAAAACATGTGAATAATAAAATTCATCATACCAACAAATTAATGAGAAAAATCACATGATTACCTGAATCTAGGCAGGGAAAAACATATAATAAAATATAATATCCACTCATAATTTTCCAAAAATCTTAACAAGCTTGGATTAGAAGGGACCTTCTTTCCCTTCTATTAATAAAGGAATTTTAAAGATAAACCTATAGTACACAACACATTAATGCTGAAATACTGAAAATATTTCCTTTAAGATGAGGAACAAGACAAGGGCTCCCATTATCTTACTATTCAACACTGCACTGTACCTAGTCAACAGAGAAATGCAGGATAGAGAGGAAGCAAAACAATTACTATCTGGTGATGATATGACTGTGTATATAGAAAATAAAACTCTATGGGTAAATCACTAGAATTAATAAGAATCAATATACAAAAGTCAATTGCATTATATATACAACAAAAAATAAATAAGGATCAAAGTTTTTAATAGTTACCATTCTCAATAGCATTTTTTAAAAATTTATGGAGAAAAATTATAATCTACACTTAAACTCATTTTTTAAAGCCTAAATAAGGTCTTCCCTGGTGGTCTAATTGTTAAGAATCTGCCTGCCAATGAAGGGGACACAGGTTCAATCCATAATCCAGGAAGATTCCACATGCTGGGGAACAGCTGAGCCCAGGTTTCATATCTACTGAAGCCCATACGCTAGAGTCCGTGCTCTGCAACAAGAGAAGCCACTGCAATGAGAAGCTCACTTACCACAGCTAGAGAGTAGGCCCTGCTCACCACAACTAAAGAGAGCACACGCACAGCAACAAAGATCCAGTGCAGCCAGAAATAAACAAACGAATATTTTTAAAAACCTAAATAAAAGTAGAGATATACCATGTTCATGGGTTGAAAACCTCAATAATTTAAAGATGTCAATTTTTCCCAAATTGAGGTCATCTCAATCAAAATCCCAGCATTCTGTGTATTTTTTTGTGAAACTTTACAGGACGATTCTAAAATTTATATGGAAAAACAAAAGGCCTAGAAGAGATAAACTCCTACCAACAAAAGACATAGTAAGATAACCTATTCTACCAGATATTAAGATGTTTTACAAACTATAGACTTGAGACAGTACAGTATTTGTGCAGAAACAGACAGATTGATCTAATTAAGTAATGATTCCAAAAACAGTCCAATACACATATGGACGCTTGATGTCTGACAGAGGTGGTTCTGTAAACCAAATAAGAAAAAAGACTTTCTAGTAATGGTGCTGAGACAATTAACCACATGGAAAAATGTAAAACTGGATTCTTACTATACACAAATATGAACTGAAGAATTAAAGTCCCAAAAGGAAATGGTAAAATAGAAAACTTTTAGATGAAAATGTAGGAGAATATTTTAATTACCCATGGATAGAAAAAAACATTTGCAAATAAGGACAAACACATAAACCATAAAGTTAAAGCTCAATAAATTTGATGGAATTAACATTAAGAACTTCTATTTATAAAAAATCCTATAATAAAGGAGAAAATATGTCATAAAATTGAAGAAAATATGAGCAATTCATACAAGCCACAAAGGAATCATAACCAGAACATATAAATAACTCATATGAATCAATATTTTAAAGGCAAAGACTCAGAAAAGAATTTGAATAGGTTCTTTCACAAAAGAGGAACTCTGAATGACCCACAAACATATGAAAGAATATTCAATTTCATTAGCGATCAAGAAAACACAAACTAAAATACAATGAATTATAATTTTATACCTATAAGACTGACAAAAATGTAAAAGTCTTTCAATTTAAATTTTCAAATAAGCATGCATTGATGAGGACATGGAGCCAAAGGACTCATCACCCACTTTAGGTGAGAGGGAAACTGGAGAAGTCACCTCAGTAAATGGTTTAACATAATCTAGTACGGAAAGATGATGAAGTCATACCACAAGTTTATATATAGGCACGGGAACTGTCTTTGTTAAGCAGACAATCAGCAAAGCATGGATGGTTCATTGCTGGCTCAGTCTCCCACAAAGAAGTATGAAGGGCCAGGGTACCACTAGACGCACCCGGGAGCTCTGCTCCAGAGGCGAGACCCCATGAGAATGGCCTTGCTAATGTGTGGAACAAGGGGTGGGCATGGGGTTTGGTCAGTGTCAAGCAAAATAGAAATTATTTTATATTTTCCTTTAAATTTTTATATAATTTTTAAAGGTTACTTTCCATTTACAGTTACTTCAAAATATTGGCTGTATTTCCTGTGTTGTGGAATGCATCCCTGAACTTGCCTTACACCTGATAATTTGTATCTCCCACTCCTCTACCCCCAGAAAACAACAAAATTGTGTAAAGCAATTATCCTTCAATGAAAAAATAAATTAAAAAAAAAAAGAAATCAACAACAGAATTCAAAAAAGGCAAAACAAAAGTATATATTTTTGCATGTGTGCTCAGTCATTTCTGACTCTTTATAACCCCATGAACTGTAGCCCTCCAGGCTCCTCTGTCCATGGAATTATTCAGGCAAGAATACCAGAGTGGATAGCCATTCCTTTCTCCAGGGGATCTTCCCAATTCAGGGACGAAAGGTGAGTCTGCTGTATTGCAGACAAATTCTTTACAACTGAGTCACCTGGGAAGTCCATATATTTTTTAGGGATATACTTATAAATGGTAAAACTATAGAGAGGAGCAATGGAATAATCATCACAAAATGATAATTTTATTATTATTGCAAATGTATAAAAGATTTGGTAGTGGGGGGTGGGGGGTGCGGTCCTTCCCTGGTGATCCAATGGCTAAGACTCCAAACTCCCAATGCAGGAGGCCCAGGTTTGATCCCTGGTCAGGGAACTAGATCCCACATACTACAACTAAAACCCAACAAGGCTCAGTTAATTAATTTTAAAAGCAATTTAGTTAGGAAACAGGGGTAGGGATGTAGCTGCAGAAGGACCCAAAGGGTGCTTCTAAAGCACTGTCATTGCTCTTTATCTTAACCTGAGTGGTCGATGCCCAAGTGTTTGCTTTATTATTCTTTTAACAGTACATATACATGCTTATCGGAGAGGCACTGGTGACCCACTCCAGTACTCTTGTCTGGAAACTCCCATGGACGGAGGAGCCTGGTAGGCAGCAGTCCTTGGGGTCGCTAAGAGTCTGACACGACTGAGCAACTTCCCTTTCACTTTCCACTTTCATGCATTGGAGAAGGAAATGGCAACCCACCCCAGTGTTCTTGCCTGGAGAATGGGGGAGCCTGGTGGGCTGCCGTCTATGGCGTCGTACAGAGTCAGACACGACTGACGTGACTTAGCAGCAGCAGCAGCATACATGTTTATACTCTTAAGATAGTTCAACTTAAAAACCAAAGTTACAAGTATATGAAAAACAAAGATAAACCTTTGAGCAGATTTTAAGTATTATCCTTGGGATAAATTTCTCAGGACATTATTGCTAAATCAAAAGGCATGAACACTTTGGAAGGGTCGGCATGTATACACACTTCAGTGGTACCCCTCATTTTAAGCTTTGTTTTATTATATATGCATATATGTAAATTGCCTTCACTCTTTTGGATCAAGATGAAGCCTAAATAAACCAACAATAAGATGAGGATGTGGGAGTATATGAAGGGAACAGAGTCCTGTTGCCTGTGTGGCAATTTTCCCCATTGGAAACATTAATAGATTAGATTTCTGAGAAGGAGACAAGCAAACATGGTGGTGTTATCCCAGGATCACAGATCTGGAACCTTCCTCACGACCCAGTGTAAGGGACCAAAAACTCTTCTCACCTTCAGCCTATGAATACGCTTCTGGGCTTTTCTACCTGTCCGTAGCTGGAGGCCATCTCAGACCATCTAATATCAGCTTTCCTATCCACCTGGAACTCACTGCAGCCTTTTCCTATTTGTGCATGAGATTCTTTTTCAGCTCATCTTGATAGAAGCGACCAGTGACTTCAAACCCAACAGTAGCTCTTAGCAAAAAGCATAATGTAAACATCCTAAGAAATACTTCCTTTCTTCTGAGGCTTTGTAGGTTGTGAAAATAAATACTGTTGACTGGTCCTGGAGAGAAATAAATCTCCCCCTGCTACAAAGACTGCAGGAAAAGTAGAAGCCTCTGCAGCTCCCATGTCCTTGGCCTAACATTGTCCCAGGGACCACCCTGCTGATGCCCCATTGCCCTCTCCCTACGTTGCCAACAGAGCCCTTCCCAGGCAGAGGGAAATACTTGTCTCAATGCCTGTCTCCCTCTTTCCCCATCTGGCTCTATCTCATGTACCTTTTATCCTCCTATAATGACTCTACTTCTGAAAGAAATCACCCTCAAAGACCAGTAACACTGCCATCTTTTTACCCAAGGGAAAATGTGGGTACAGACTGGCAAAGAAACATGCTACAGCTACAGAGAGGGTGGCAAGAGGCAGAATTGTTAGTCTTCTGAATCCTATTCCCGTTTACTGCCAGGGTATGAAGTTTTCAGTAACAACTATATTGAATACAGTTCTTGCACTCCTCAAGTCTGTATCTCTGCCCTGGCAGAAACAAAATGAGCTAATTAAATGCTTGCCACTGGCTTATTTTGGAAACTTTATGGAGTGTGTGAAAGCCTGAATGAATTTCAGGCCACTATTGATTACTTCAAATGCAGAGGAAATCATCCAAGCATGGGAAGAAGGTGAGGAAGCTAAACCCGTGGCCGAGGGTTATTAATATTGTAATGCCTTTGCTTATTGGCGCAGAAAAGCAACTCTTGGTATATAAGGGACTAAAGCTTTAAGACTATCATGGAGGAGAGTAAATAGAATCCTTCAAGGTTGAAGAAGAGTCCAACCAAATACTCTATCTAATTGCTTTGGAATAACCAAAATCACCCTGCTTACTGTGGGGGAAAGAAAATCAATGGATTGTATTTAGAGGAAACTAACGGCACACTTAGAGGAAACTAACGGCACACTTGGGTCATTCTCTGTGGGGCTAGTAGTGAGTGTTACCTTGGCACAGACCCCCAGACGGGCAGCGATTAAGTGAAAAGTAGTTCATGCTGCTTAAAATGATCTAACAACTTTTAAATATAAAATAGGCCACTGCAAAATGTAAAGGCTTCCACTGGATCTGCACAACTCCCTATGATTAAGAGCTTTCAGAAGGTGTATGAATCTTCCCCAACCCTCCCTCCAGCACGTACACCAGGAAGGTGTGACTGAACCAGTGGTAATGCTGATAAGGTTTTGGGATCACAGCATTAGTCTCCATCACAAAGATTTTTGGGAACCAAATTACATCTCTCCTATTTCTCATCAAGAAGGTTTTCTTATAGGCTTTCGCTCCAGTTTGGCATGTCCAACTTTTGAACTTTCCTATCCAAAATAACCTGACATGGTAATTTCCATCACATGGTGAAATCACTTCAGAGAACAAAGCATGCTTTGAAGAAACACGCACCATTCTTCAATAGTTGGCACAGGACTGACCCAGACCAAACAGCCTTGGGAACACCTGGCCCTGAGCTCTGGCTCTTCCAACTCATCACCTCTCTGTATGGACCTTTTAGTGGTAATATTTAGGAAGCCACTA
This sequence comes from Bos indicus, assembly GCF_029378745.1. Classification (NCBI taxonomy): domain Eukaryota; kingdom Metazoa; phylum Chordata; class Mammalia; order Artiodactyla; family Bovidae; genus Bos; species Bos indicus. The sequence continues at coordinate 44,817,459 of NC_091780.1, forward strand.
ATATATGTGAGAGCCTTAAGTTGGAATTCGGATGGATTTTTAAGCAAGGAAGATTAGTTTCAAAATAAATTATGGATCAAGTGATTTCCAATACAGTGTCAAACTAAATGATTCTAAAAACACTTTAAAAATTAAGAAGAGCTTTTTTCAATGTGGATTTTCAGGAGGTAGTATTAATTTATTCTCTGTTAGCAAAAAAAAGGGGAGGAGGGGAAAAGTATAATTCATTCTCTGCTAGCCAAAGAAAGTGTAACTTAATTTACAGATTATTCTACATGTCTGCCAGAATATGGCTCATGTGTCCCCTGGAACTTTTCATTCAGTCCATTGGCCATCAGACCCAGAAACCCCTGCTCTATAATCTGTTGGATCTTCTCCCTCCTCATGTTCCTGAGCTGCTGGCACAGCCTCTGTCTGAAGCCTTTGCTCCACCTCAGGCCTCCTCACATCTCCTGCCTTTTACATCTTCTCAAGCTCTCCATTGCCTAGAGACAAAGTTCAGACTCTTCAGCAGCACCATGACCACTCATGAGACCCTTAGTCTACACTCCAGCCTCACCTTTGTCTGCCTTCCAGCACCCTATGCTCCAGCAGAGCTAGAGTCCCCCACCTCCGCCACCACCCCACCCCAACTGGTGTGGCAATTCATGTCTCTGTCTTTTAATACAGTACTCTGCCTAAAATAACTTATCCTTGCTCCCATATCAGAAAAAATTCTACTATTTCGATACCCAGCTCCTCACAACTTCTTGATATTTCCTCCTCTCCCCTCTCTTCTGCACTTCCACTTCTTTCTAGAACTGTATCAGTTACGCATTTATCATCCCAGGTACAGGACCTTGCGGGCAGGGCCCTTGCTGGCCTTACTTGTATATCTCTGCTGCTCTCAGTGTCCAGCACACAGAAGCCACAGTACATCTTTGCTGAAAGACTATATTCTATTGCATTTCCAGAGAAATGATATTGTTCCCAAGAGTCGAAATTGGAGAGATGTCATACACTCTACAAGGAGCAACCACTCAGTGAGGTAACAGCCACACCCACTGAGTTCACAAAAGCACTTATTATATCACCAGGTTTCGATACATAGTGCTGATACTGCTGTGTTGACAACATTGCCTCTCTCCATAGTCACATATTTTCCCAGGAAGATGCTCCTTTTTTAATCTCTATCCAAGAAAGGTATTCTTAATAGTGTCCTCTCTAAACTTAAAGATTGGAGCCGCTTCCGTCTCAGGAACCGAAACGTTGCCTGTATATCTCCTTTGGTTTTAACTTTGTCATAAAAAGTAGCACTCACCATGTGGACTCATCTATTCGGTAGAGCTCTGGGACATAGGGACAGTACAAGCACATCAGTTCACCCACTGACTGCACAAACCATGCACCCAGGAAGTGATCACTGAATTATAACTGTTGGCCTGATTTTTAAAATATATATTTAAAGGATATTTCTCCTCAGTCTTAAAAATGTCCCTCTCCACTCTTGGGTCTCCACTTTCAACTCCAAAACAGAACATATTCACCTTTACGGACATGACTTTTAATATGGTTCTGGTTTGTTTCAAATGGTGTTATCTTTTTTTATTTATGTATTATTAACTTACATATAATTGCATGGCACAAATTTGAAAGGAATTATATGTATATTAAATATAACAGATCACGTGGTACAAAATTCTAAAGGGACCAAGATTGAAAGGAAAATTTCTTCCCCCTCCCCTTGTCTCCTACCCTTCTTTGAAGGTAATCAATGTTGCCGTTTTCCATCCTTCCAGGGACAGTCTATCCATATACAAGCAATCCATATTTTTTTTCCTTTTATCACGATTGCCCATGTTTCATATACAGTGTTCCACACTTGCTCTTTTCACATAACATACCTTGAAAGTTGTTTTGTATCTGTTCATAAAAGCATTCTCACTTTTTTTTTACAGAGGCTGGTCTTCCACTGTGGCTCTAAATTACTCCTCTAAGTATGGCAGGTGGAGTGCCCTGTCCCTAAGACATTCAGGCCACCACTCAGTGGCTGCTGTAGGACAAATGCCACGGATCAACCACCAGGCAGCATAGATCTCTTGAAAATGGATAATGGCTTATATGTATCTGGCACTTCTATGGACTGATGCCATACTCTGGCCTCTGTTGTACCATATCTAGCAAAGCCAACTGACCAAAAAAATGAAGAAAATAGAAAAATACCCTTGTGACCTCCAGTGCATCCACAGGGCTATAAGCTCTGAACATAGTCTTTGGTTGATGACTCATGATGAACATATGGTTCCCTTAAAAATTACTCGGCAAGTCTCTTTGGAACTTGTAGTAAATCCAATGAAACTAGGATTGGTGAGATATGCTTGTTCAGCTTTATCATCTGTGTACCACTTACACTTTATTTATATTACATATAATTATTATAGTTCATCTATATACATATACATATAATTATACAAGTTCATCTCCATCATCATCATTATATGACTGGAATAAGAATCAACACAACTTTGGAAGATATATTTAAGGTACTTTCTCTCTTCCTTCTTCTCCTTCTTTCTTCCCTTCTCCTCCTCCTCCTCTCTCTCTCTCTCATTCTCTGCATTGTATAATACATGAGTCATCAGGCACACGTGACTTGAGTTCTTAAAATGTGACTAGTGCTATAAGCTCAAATTATAATCAGATTTTGAAGATTTAATATGAGTAGATATATGTACTATCTCGGTAATAATTTTATATTGATCATATATTGAAATGATATTTAAATGTGCTGTGCGTGCTTTGTCACTCAGTCATATCTGACTGCTTGTGACCTTATGGACTGTAGCCCACCAGGCTCCTTTGTTCATGGCATTCTCCAGGCAAGAATACTGGAGTGTGTTGCCATTTCCTCCTCCAGGGGATCTTCCTAATTCGGGAATAGAACCCACGTTGCTTGTGCCTCCTGCCTTGCAGGCGATTCTTTACCGCTAAGCCACTGGAGAAATCTGGTATTTTGAATATATTGGATTAAATAAAATACATCATTAAAATTAATTTCACCTGTTATTTTTCATGTGTCTTCCAGAAGATTTTAAATTGCAAATGTAGCTCACATTTATATTGGACAGTCTTGGTCTATGGCATACATTTATTTCCTACTTTATATGAAGGCAGACTAGTGGGATAAAAGTATATTCTGTTTTAGCTCTTAGAATCCAGGTTTTGCCTTTCCTCTTGTTTAATACATGTAGAGAATTTAAAATTCAGAACCTAAAACATGGTTTATCAGAAGGTAACAAAGAGAAGAACCAAAAAATGAGTTATTGAAAGTACAATTGGTACTGAGGATTAGGAATTTCAGAAGCATCAAGGAAGATGTCATTTTCACCAGCAGGTAACATTTGGAAAGTCTTGGAGAGACTCCCAACTCACTGGGAACAGGTGAATGGAGCATGGCTAGAAGGAACAGCAACTGAAAAGTCAATTCTGGCTTAACCAAGTCTAAACTCCTCTCCAAACATCCTCTGATGCTCTCTTCATCCAGTTTCTTTTTTCCTCTAGCTGTTTACACTTGAAAACTCAAAAGCAGAGTGTTGATCAGACTCAGCTTAAAAAAAAAAAATCCAGGATCTCATACTGTCAAAATAAAAATATCACAATTTCAAGATGTCTTTTATAAAGAATATGAATGATCAGACCTGACTTTTCATTATCAAATCTTTTCCAAGTTTTAATCATAAGAAGAACATTTTGCCAGGCACCAAGAATGCAAAGTTGTTCAATCATTCAGTCACGTCCAACTCTCTGTGACCCCATGAACTGCAGCACACCAGGCTTCCCTGTCCTTCACCGTCTCCTGGAGCTTGCTCAAACTCATGTCCATTGTGTCAGTGACGCCATCCGACCATATCACTCTCTGTCGTTTCCTTCTCTTTCTGCCTTCAATCTTTCCTGGCATCAGGGTCTTTTCCAGTTAGTTGGCTCTTTGCATTAGGTGGCCAAAGTATTGGAGCTTCAGCATCAGTCCTTCCAACGAATATTCAGGACTGATTTCCTTTAGGATGGACTGGTTTGATCTCCTTGTATTTTGCCAGGCACCAGGAATGCAAAGTACACAGTCCCTGTTCTTAGGAGGCATAGAGTCTACTGAGGACAGCAATCTGTCCATCCACAGTAAGCAAAGCTCTCTCCGTTCTCTTTCCTCAATGTCGCCTTCTCCCTTTGCTCTTTTCATCCTCATTCCTTCCCCATCAGGAAAGATATATTTTTGTGTTTAGCCTCCTTGGAGTGACCCGGGGGAACTCATTTGCCACCATTAAGTAGCTAGGGCTTCCCTAGTAGCTCAGCTGGTAAAGAATCTACCTGCAGTGAAAGAGACCCTGGTTCAATTGCTGGGTTGGGAAGATCCCCTGGAGAAGGGATGAGCTACCCACTCCAGTATTCTTGCCTGGAGAATTCCCATGGACAGAGGAGTGTCAGATGTGACTGAGCTTCTAAGCACACAAGCACAAATAGCTAATCTCCTGTGGTGCTGATACAGTACATGCTGTGTAGTTGTCCATCGGAGACACAGCTCAGTCCCAAACTGCCTGCAGTCCCGAGCATGGGCCCTTGTCACACTAGGTTTGTGGCTCACATGTGAATCACCCCGGGTGTCTTCTGTCCTCAGCCTCTGTAATATGGCCAGCGACTCCTAAACAGAAGGGACACAGGCCTGGAAACTTCCCCCTGCTGAAGTGTATCTTATTCACACAATATGGCCTATATTTTGAGTCAGAACATTCCACCTACAGCCTCCAAATCTCAGGAAAACCCAGCTAGCCAGTCCTGATGGTGTAGAAACAGTAGAGAAAAACTTCATGACATTTGTATAGACTGTTGAAAGTTTTTTTTGCTCCAACACAGATGGACAGTCAAGGGGAGGAAGACTTTTGGACGATATCTGTGCCCTTTTGAAGTCATATTCCAGCATTTGGCATTTTATTCTATTTCTTCTTGGCTAGATCCAGCCTGTTAGTTCCTTGGCTCCCACCCCTCCTTGACTTCCATTTACTCCACGTTCTTTTCTCCGTGTTAATGGGTAACAGAGCATGTACTGTAAATTAGCATTTATAAAAATCAATTACTCTGCTTCATAAGACAGAGCAGAAACTCAGATTGTCTTCATCAGATCATTTGTATTTATCTGTTAATTATAAACCCTAATTGTCTCTTTTTATCATATTAATTTGCACAAATTGTACAACTTCAGAGTTAGGCAGTTTTCAAGTCCTTGAAATACAATTATTCTCTCAACATTCTTTTCAGAAACATAGTATTCATTAATGATTAGGTTGGTAAAAATTAGCAGTTCTGATAATTGGCCTTGGCTTCTCCTTGGCTTTTTTTTTTTCCTTTCCCCACTAAAATCCTCGTTCTCACAATTATGCATGCCTGTTAGCCTCTGACTGTGCCCAGCTCTGATTTAATTGGACTTTGTAGCCCATGAGACTTCACAGGGTTTGGTCTCTTGTCAAAGTAGCATACAGTTCTATGCCAGTGAACTTCTTCCAAGTAGGTCTGACTCCCGCCCCTCTCCCCAGCAGAACCTGGACTTCTGTCCCCGAGGATTAGTCTACTTGCCCATCCCTTGCTATCAAAAGACTTATACAAGAAAGGAGGAAGAAGGCTTTCCAAACTCCAGTCCCAACTGTGAAATCATTGCAGACTCTTACCTTCGCAAGTTGGCAAGTAAGCAGGAGAAAGAAGGGCCTCTCCAGGCTCTCCCAGCCTCCTCTCTACCATGGCTCTATTTCCACTCAGTGTGGCAGCCACTTAGGAGGAGTCATATGTCACGGAGCACATATCGAAAGGCCAGAACAAGCTTTCCTCTTTTGAGAAGCTGCACGAATCTGGATTATGTGAAGGAAATGATCCAGACTGAAGGTAAGGTACCCTGACTGCCCTGAAACCAAGTGGCTTCCTGCCTAGGGGACTGCGGGCACATTCCAGAGGCCTTGCATCCAACTCTGATGACACTAGCAGACAAACTGCAGTGTCCCAAAGGAGCAAAGAGGAAGAGGACCCCTGCTTCTGCTGCTCCCCATAAGGGAGCAAAGAGAGGATTCTGTCCTATCCCATTTGGGAAACCCAGTGTCCCAAAGGAGCAAAGAGGAAGGAGACCCCTGCTTCTGCTCCTCCCCATGAGGGAGCAAAGATGAGGATTCTGTCCTATCCCATTTGGGAAACCCAGTCACCTTCCCTTGAATAGTGGGCTTCACCAAGCATGGGATGGCTGTCTAAGATTATAGAACCTAGCATCTGATACCGGAGAAGGCAATGGCACCCCACTCCAGTACTCTTGCCTGGAAAATCCCATGGATGGAGGAGCCTGGAAGGCTGCAGTCCATGGGATCGCTGAGGGTCAGATACGACTGAGTGTCTTCACTTTCACTTTTCACTTGCATGCATTGGAGAAGGAAATGGCAACCCACTCCAGTGTTCTTGCCTGGAGAATCCCAGGGATGGGGGAGCCTGGTGGGCTGCCATCAGTGGGGTTACACAGAGTCGGGCACGACTGAAGTGACTTAGCAGCAGTAGCAGCAGCAGCAGCAGCATCTGACACAGTTAGAATTCTGTGAATTCTCTTACTGGGTGTCTGTATATGATTAACTCATGATGATTCTTGCCCCTTCAGAAGCAACAGTTCAGAAGTCAGGCCAAATTTCCTCATCTATATGCTCTAAGCTATGACCCTAGCCAGGTACAAATTTGCAAGTCAATACCTTAAGTCTGTGAGCTGTGGTTCTCCAGGAATTTTGTTCATTTTATTGATTGAGGGGGTGGTTCTGTGGGAAGGCTGGCTGACTGGAAGAGACACACTAGACGGAGTATGGGGTTATTTGCTCCATCAAATAGGAAAGACTTTTCTGTATGTTCTGGAATCAGAAACTCTCTATGATACTCTTCAGATCAGGTTACTTTTAAGAAAAGACATGCTTTCCCACATAAAACCACTTACCAGCCAGATCTGTCAACAGTCTCTCTGCAGCCTAATTTCCTCTCACGCTGGCTGGCACCAGCTTGTGTCAAAAAATGTGGTCAGAGTGCCTCTCAACAATCTCTCCCCAGCCCACAGTTTCCACCACATGGGGCGGTTCATCGTCTTATGCCAGCTCCTTACCTCAGGTACCAAATTCAGTGACTAGGTAGGAAGTTATTCCTGAAAATGTACCAAAAATGTTTGGCTGAAAATAAGGCACTGACTTAGCCGTGTAGGACTAAACTGTCACTTCTGTGAACTAGAAGACGAAACAGCTACCACTCCACCAGCAGAATTGATAAGCAATGGCCAGGGGGGAGAATACATCTGCCTGGCTAGCACCCTGGGGAAAGGGTGGGAGGGGGAAGTAGGACTTTCCAGACCAAAGAGCCCCTTTATGGCATCTGGGCACTTTTAGTCACCTCATGCTAACTGCAAGTGTCTTTGCCAGTTATTTTCCTCCTGAAGGCCTACTGTGAATCAACAACAGTGTGCCAGACATACAGACCCACCCTTGTCTCTCACACATCCTCCTTGATAGATGTCTCTATATTCCCTTCTGCGGCTCAGACCTTACCCTCCTTAGACCTTGGCACAGCACAGATTCCCAGATGGCTCAGCTGGCAGGTCATCTGACAACCCCAGACTAAGGAGAAGCCATGGGGTTGATGAAACTGTAGCCACTGGTTGTCACTGAGTTCCCATAGGTAAAGAGAAAGGTGATAGCCACTTGTTCCAAGTGTAACCACATAGTCAAGACTATGCTGGGAACCACAATTTCAAACTGAGGCAACAAAGGAAGCCATTTGAACTCCACCTCAGGCAGGCTGCTGCTAACACATTCCACACCTTTGTGAGAATGAGGAAAAGGTCCTCCTTCCCCAAGATATTTGATTTATTTGCATCTGTCAAAATATCATTATAATAAATACATAAATCTACCCCTTAGATATGGACCCTGGTACAGTGTATAACCTGTGCTATACCTGTAGTATCTCTATCAAAGATGTAAATCAAGTAATGGTAAGAGTAGCTAATGAGCTCTTTGTGTGAGTCAAGACCTGGGCTGAGCGTTCCACATGTATTATTCTCATCTAATCCTCACATCAAACCTAAGTACTACTATTATTCCATTTAGATTTTTTAAATCATGATACCAAAATTTAACCACGTGCCCAGACCAGAAGCTACTAGGTGACAGAGCCAAGATTTGAATGTAGATGGATCTTATTACAGAATCCAAGCTCTTGCCTACTGTGCTCTATGGAAGTGGAAACACAGCAACCTGTGTGACTTTGAATGTCTATTGAATAAATGGCACTATCTCAGAAAAGATTTCCTTAAATTAGAGCCTTGAGGAAGGAATTTGGGTGCTTGTGATCTGTTGAGGGCAATCTCTTCAAGAGAACTCCATATGCTAACAAGGTAATCAGGGTAGGGAAAGAGAGAATGCTGAGTGGGACATGGACTCAGCTAACATGCAGCCTGGCCTGATCCACGAGGCTCTGGAGCATAAATCATACAGCAAAACTGCCCCAGCTTGAGACACAAGGGCCAACCTGTTGTATATCCATATATCATCCAGTCATTGGCCATGGGGATCAAGAAGTAGAAACTTCCATATGTTTCTACATAGTATGTGTAACTATGAGTTACACATACATGCTCAGTTGTGTCCAACTCTTTGCAACTCCTTGAACTGTAGCCCGCCAGGCTCCTCTGTCCCTAGGATTTTCCCGGCAAGAATACTATAATAGATTGCCATTCCTTTCTCCAGGAGATCTTCTTGACCCAGGAATCAAATCCACATCCCCTGCATTTCTGGCATTGGCCGGTGGAAACTTTACTACTGAGCCACCTGGGAAGCACTATAGTACATACTAAAGGTACCCAGTACATTTTGGCTGAGTCAGCAAGTGAGGCCTTGGGATGTTTTTACAGTACAACTTCACTTGAGTTAAAAGTGGAATTTTATTATCATGTAACACTGATGTTATAAGACAACCACCACCAAGCTTACGGCACACACAAGGTGCTTATCACTGTCTATGAAGACGGCCATGACACACCGGTCAGACTCTACCACTCTGCAATTCAAAAGCCAGCTAGGTGAGATCAGGCACATTCAGGATGGTATGACCATAGACAACTGTTAACAAATATATGTAGAATCTAGAAAAATGGTGTAGATGATCTTATTTGAAAAACAGAAATAGAGACACAGACATAGAGAACAAATATATGGACACAAGGGGAGAAAGGGAGGGGGTAGGATCATGGCATCTGGCCCCATCACTTCATGGGAAATAGATGAGGAAACAGTGGAAACAGTGTAAGACTTTATTTTGGGGGCTCCAAAATCACTGCAGATGGTGACTGCAGCCATGAAATTAAAAGATGCTTACTCCTTGAAAGGAAAGTTATGACCAACCTAGATAGCATATTCAAAAGCAGAGACATTACTTTGCCAACAAAGGTCCATCTAGTCAAGGCTATGGTTTTTCCAGTGGTCATGTATGGATGTGAGAGTTGGACTGTGAAGAAAGCTGAGCACTTAAAAATTGATGCTTTTGAACTGTGGTGTTGGAGAAGACTCTTGAGAGTCCCTTAGACTGCAAGGAGATCCAACCAGTTCATTCTAAAGGAGATCAGTCCTAGGTGTTCATTGGAAGGACTGATGCTAAAGTTGAAATTCCAATACTTTGGCCACCTCATTTGAAGAGTTGACTCATTGGAAAAGACTCTGATGTTGGGAGGGACTGGGGGCAGGAGAAATGGACGACAGAGGATGAGATGGCTGGATGGCATCACCAACTTGATGGACATGAATTTGAGTAAACTCCAGGAGTTGGTGATGGACAGTGAGGCCTGGTGTGCTGCAATTCATGAATCTCAGCAGGGTCGCAAAGAGTCAGACACAAGTGAGTGACTGAACTGAACTGAACTGAGGATGAATTGAGAGATTGAAATTGACATATATATACTATTGATACTATGTATAAATAGATAACTAATGAGAACCTACTGCATAGCTCAGGGAACTCTACTCAATGTTCTGTGGTGACCTAAATGGGAAAGAAATCCAAAAAAAGGGGGGTATATGTATATGTAACTGATTCACCATGCTATACAGTAGAAACCAGAACATTATAAAGCAATTATACGCCAATAAAAATTTTTTTAAAAAATGCAGCCAGACTCCAACTGCCTACTCAAAACTAAGAAGGGAATTTCTAAGGTTAATACCAGCTTCCAGACCATCTTTCCAGCCTCATTTTTCCATGCCATCCCTTCAGATACCCTATGCTGCAATGCCCATTTGTAGAACTCTTCCTAATTAACCCTGAACTCTCTCACTCTCATGCTTTTATTAATGCTGCTGCCTGAACTTAAAGTGCCCGCTTTCATCCCTTCTCTGCCTGTTAAAATCTTAGTTAAGACTCTTCTATTCCAAGAAATAGAAGCCCACTTGAGTTAGCTTAAGCAAAGTGGGATTTATATAAGGAACCCAAATCTCTTAAGAATAATGGAAAGGGCTTCACAAATGAAATGCTAGCAGAGCTGGACAGTTAGCTCTCTCCCTGACCTGTACTGCTCTTTTTATAGCACAAACCTTTGACGGTAGCTTCTCCATTAAGGCAGACTGCTTTTTTGCTCTCTCCACCCAGGAGTGGGCCTCCTATAGCCACATCCAGGCCCCATAATCTGCTCCCACTCTGCAGCCACAGGTATTGAACCAGGAAGAGACACTTGGTATACTCTGGAGCAATTAGAATTTGGAAGTAAGACTAAAAGTTGGATTCGAATTCAGTCTGGCTGGTGTCTTGATCAAGAAAAATGAAATGAAGAAGGTAGGGGATGGCTATCCTGCACCCACAAGATAAACCAATTAGCAGAGAAGGCCAGTTTGCAAACAAGAAAGGACAAAGCCACCATGTGGTGAGAAATGGCCAGGTTTTGACACCTTTTCAGTCTCTGGTTCCCATCTCAGCCCTACTCATCCCTGTGTGTCTGTTTCAGTCATCTCTTACCCCTTCCCTCCCCTCTCCATCTCTTCTCTTCCCTTTTATTCCTCTTCCTCCTCTTCTCTTTTCTCTCCTCCTCCCTTCCCCCTTGTCCTCTCCCTGCCCCACCACCTTCTTCTCTCCTCCTCCTCTTCTCTCTCTTCCTTATTCCCTCTATCCTCACTGCCCCCACCCCCTTGCTTTACTGATCTGCTGTTCAAATCCACATGTAGCTGCAGCAGCCTCCTTCATGTCCTCTCAGCAACAAAGCCACCATTCAACTCTTCTCAATTCCAGATTCCCCCCCAAAATTTATTAACCCAGCCCTTGTGCCATCTCCCCTAAGACTTGGTCTGACCAAGGAAATCCAGAATCCCTTGCAAACACAGGTGCAGAGCCCATAGCCCCTACAGGCAGGCATGGACTGAATCACCCCAAATAACAGTGTGCCTGGAAAGGGCTTCCATGTCCCCCAGTCAAGACTTACTGCTGCTCCCTCTATTTCCCATCATATGGTGCTTGCATCTCTAATGACTCTACCAATTTCCATTCTATTAAATCTTATTTGTGTATATAACCTGACAGCAAAACCTTCTTGTGTGCATTGTGGGCACATCATAGGCACTAAAAACAGTAACTTTAATCTAATTGGTGTATATCAATAGAGGGAGGTAATACCTGCAGTTTGATGTTTGATGGCTGGTTCAAGAGATGATATGCATTTAGGAATGGAGAACCCTCCCAAATATGTTTTCTTCTATTTTTCTAATTATTTTGTCTTCTCTGATCCAGGGTACTTTATATGTATTTATTAAACACTCATCATGTTAAGCTGTCTTTATTTATCTAAATATCTAATGTCTCAACTGGACTAGCAGCTCTCTGAGGGCAGGGGTCATATCTTTTTTATCTTTCTATCCCTAACCTAGTACCAGCCTGACCCAAAGAAAATGTCTACCAAGACTGTTGGAGTGAACTGAATCCAAATCCACGTGAGATTTGGGCTGAGGACATCTCACCTGCTGGCCCTCAATTACCTGCTTTCCTGAGTGCTCTTTGAGGCCAATTGTGCTAAAACTTTTCTTGGAAACCACAGTTCTGGCAAGACTAGCAACCTTCCTTCTCTGAAAGGGCTTGCTTTGTTTGTTACAATAGAAGAGCATGATAAATAATTTTTCCCATAAGAAACATGCTTCCGCATTTTGACAGTTTTGACAGCCTATTGTTTAAGTTTGAAAAAGGAACTCAGAAATAATTTACAGCGGAAACATGGCTCAGGTGTCTTCCCCTGATGCTATTGGTATCTTGAGACTATCCAGAAATGTAATTTATACACACAAATGCATACACAACAGAATTTAAGTGCGCTCTGTGTTCCCACCGGCTGTCCAAATACTAACATTTGCCATCTGGCCTGCTCAGTTGGCTGATTCTGATGCCTTTCCCAAAGCCTGGATGTGCCTTTGTTTACTAGTCAAACATCTATGGAATCTGAGCCCCATGCTAGGCACAAGGAGGCAAAGATAGAAAGCTGCACCATACAGAGTGAAGTAAGTCAGAAAGAGAAAAGCAAATACTGTATATTAACATATATAAATGGAATCTAGAAAAATGGTACAGATGAACATATTTCCAGGGCAGGAATAGAGACACAGGTGTAGAGAACGGACACAGGGGTGGGCAGGGGAAGAATTGGGAGACTGGGATTGACATATATACACTGTGTGTGTGTGTGTGTGTGTGTGTGTGTGTGTGTGTGCTTAGTCGCTCAGTTGTGTCCAACTCTTTGCAACCCCATGAACTACAGCCCACCAGGCTCCTCTGTCCATGGGGATTCTCCAGGCAAGAATACTAGAGTGGGTTGCCATGCCCTTCTCCAGGGGATCTTCCCTACCCGGGGATCAAACCTGCTTCTCCCACATTGCAGGCAGATTCTTTACTGGCTGAGCCACCAGAGAAGCCCCATATTTACACTACCATGTGTTAAAATAGATAGCTAGTGGGAACCTGTTATAAAGCACAGTGAGCTCAGCTCAGTGCTCTGTGATGACTTAGAGGGATGGGGTATGGGGGGTGGAGGAAGGGAGATCCAAGATGGAGGAAATATATGCATATATATTGCTGATTCATTTTATTGCACAGTAGAAATTAATACAACACTGTAAAGCAATTATATTCCAATTTTTTTAAATGTGAGTTTAGACCATGAAAAATCATTGCACAATAATCTCATTAGGAAAAAAAAACTATCATGTGCTAAAGTAAATCTTAAAACCAGATGCTGTGTGAGTGTAGGAGATGGGTAAATTAAGCCTGTATTGGCAAGACAAGGAAAGATCACACAGGAGTCAACTCTTGAGAGCATGAGTAAACAGTAAAATTATCAGAAGGCAAAGGGTGGAACCTGAGGAGACACCAACATTAAAGGATAAATCAGGACTCTGAGAATTCAGAGAGAGTAAATCCATGGAAAGGAAAGGAAAGAGAAAGCATGGATGTTCAACCTAGGATGAGAACACAAAGCGACCTTAGGATTTGGTTTTTTAGAAATCACACTGAACTTTAAATGCATGGTCTCTGGAGCACCTGCATAGAAACCTGCCAGAAATATGTAAAATCTTCTTTAAAGTTTGGTCAGCAGCATCTACATCACTTGAACACTTGTCAGAAATGCAGAAACCCAGGCCCGCCCAGGAGATTCATGTGCACATTAAAGTTTGTGAAGCAATCACATCTCTTCCCAGAAAAGACGCAGTTTGGGAAGGATGATGAGATAGGTGACCTACAAGGAACTGGTTTCACAAGGTTTCAGATTAAAAAATCAACTTGACAGCTCAACATAACAAAAATATATATAAAGTATTCCTTTCCATAACCTTAATTTAAGCATTATGAATCATATAGAAGATACTATTACTCCCATTCACTGACCATTAAACAAGAGGCTGAAGGGGCTAAATGCCTTGTCAATGACCACAGTGATGATAAATAACAGAGTCTGCACTTGAACCCAGATCTTCAGATTCACTGGTAGAGGGGGAGAATTCTGTTCACTGAAAAGAAGAGGAAGTTAGAAATGGGTCTGAATAAAATGTCATTTATGACAATTCAGTTTTCTTTGCTGTATTGATGGGCTTGTCAAGCAACCTTCTGATGACTGCTCCGACTTCCTTTGAGTTCTAATTCAGAGATGGGGTGTTCTGGAACAAAGAGAAATGACAAGGAAATGGACAAAACTGTATATGAATAAGCTGACATTATTGTTGATCTTTTTTTTTTTTTTTCTGAGGTGGTTAGGACAGACCAGATTTTCTAAAAACTGAGTTTATGAATCATCAAAGCTCAGAGTCTGTCATAACCCATGTGGCCTTCACAGTAAGATATACTGCAGCAAAGGGTCCAGGAGAGAGTACATGGGGAATGAGCAGGGCTGAGAATCCACCAGGCTTGGTGTTGGTTTCCTCAAGAGGATCGACTCTTCAAAACACAGTGTCTAAAGAAGCTGGGTCTGATCTGGGCCAGCAACATTACCCAAGAGGTTTAATCTAGTGGGTGAGGTGTGGCATCAGATGTTTCTGAGTTGATGTAATCATTTTTCTAACTAATTGGTAGACAAATTATGGTTCTGTGGAAGTCAGTCTAGGTTGAAAGAGTGTTGACCAATAATGGTACCCTCTCCTTAGGTAAGGAGTTGGCAAGAGTTAAGTTGGGCTCTAACCAAATGGTCTTGCTGCTGCTGCTACTGCTGCTAAGTTGCTTCAGTCGTGTCTGACTCTGTGCGACCCCATAGACGGCAGCCCACCAGGTCCTGCCGTCCCTGGGATTCTCCAGGCAAGAACACTGGAGTGGGTTGCCATTTCCTTCTCCAATGCATGAAAGTGAAAAGTGAAAGTGAAGTCACTCAGTCATGTTCGACTCTTAGCGACCCCATGGACTGCAGCCTACCAGGCTCCTCTGCCCATGGGATTTTCCAGGCAAGAGTACTGGAGTGGGATGCCATTGCCTTCTCCCATAAATGGTCTTGAGTTGAGGGCAAAGGGCCAGCCTCTAGTGGGAAGTAAAGTTAAGAAAGCAACACCCAACAATATATCATCCTATTTACAAGCATGGATTTGGGGATCAGGTAGGTCTGGTTTCAGATCCCAACACTTCTACTTACGGTATAACCTTGTCACTTAACCTCTCTAAGACTCATCTCTGCTGCTGCTGCTGCTGCTGCTAAGTCGCTCCAGTCGTGTCCAACTCTGTGCGACTCCATAGACGGCAACCCGCCAGGCTCCCCCGTCCCTGGGATTCTCCAGGCAAGAACACCAGAGTGGGTTGCCATTTCCTTCTCCAATGCATGAAAGTGAAAAGTGAAAGTGAAGTTGCTCAGTCATGTCCGACCCTCAGCGACCCCATGGACTGCAGCCCACCAGGCTTCTCCATCCATGCGATTTTCCAGGCAAGAGTACTGGAGTGGGGTGCCACTGCCTTCTCCTAAGCCTCATCTCTAATACTCAATTAATAATAACTGCCTCAGAAAGTTGTTGAAAGGATTAAAGGACAATAAATTATATAACACACTTAACATAATGTTATAACTCAGAGATGACAATTCAAAAACTAGAAGTTATTAACATCATCTTTATCATCTGGTCTTGGCATTCCCAATGGAGCTGAGGGTCAAGGTTTCAGTGGGTAGACCCCTGGGTGTGGTAGGGCCCAAGAACATCAGAAATGAAGTGGAAGACCTCAGCTGTAAGTGGATACGTGGCTTTGGAAATATTACCAGTTCTGGGCTGGGCTGGCTTCATCCCTGGTCTGGGCAGAGCCCCTTGGTGGAAGGATTTAAGTACTGCACCTTGTAGGGCCTAGGGACTGGACAAAAAGTAAACAAGTTTCTGGACAGGAATTTATTCCTGAGGCCTAGCTCTAGCTGCTAGTCAGCTAGCTCTTTTCTCTTTATAACAATGATAAAAGCTTTGATAAATGCCTTATAACTATTGACTATAAAAAATGATCTACATCTTTCTAGTCAGCCTTGTCTTTCTCACTCTTCATCCCACCCTACCTCTCCACCAATCTGAAAAAATACTAAAAAGTGTATTGGAAATGTCCTGCTATTTATTCTATGATGGAATGATTTCCCTGGAATATAAACAAAGGGAAAGGCCTTTAGGTGGCATTCACTCAAGCTGGTAGGAGAAGACAGAAATATCCCTCTACACTTGGGCAAACTGGAGATCACTCCTAGGATTTCTTGATAAGACTAATACCCCAAATTTCCTGGTGAGCTTTCTTATACTTTTGGAGGTGAGAAAAACTGTTTCCAGGGCTCCTAAGAGAGACCCACTATGACCCAGATAGCTAGTTAACATCTGAGGCCAGGCAAATAAAACTTCCATATTACACTATTTCATCGCCACTAACTCAGCAACCAAGGCTGAACTCCCACAGATCTACTGTCTGTCCACTAGGCCCGGACCTTTCTAAAGACCACAGAACTGCAAGTCATTCTTAGTCAGTAAGGAAATGATGAAGGTTTTTATCTCCTGGTTTTTATCTTCTGATTTTTATTCTCCTGGTTTTTATCTTCACTCTGTAATGTACAGATGATCCTGCCCCAGCAGGATTAGTCTCCCCTCTCTCTCTTTGTGTTCTGGGGTCATAGTTTGGCCTCAGGCACCAGCTTTCCAGTCCCTTCCATCTTAGCTTAGAGTCTTTTTGGTGAAATGCTAGAACTGAGAGTTCAAAACCATGAACATGGTCAAGGCTACCATTTCCAGCCTGAGAGCTGAGGCCAGAGCTGCTCAAAGGGTTCATCAAAGGCTGGCAAGGGAGTCTGCTGTTAGGAGAAACAGTTTGACCTCTGTTTCTCCAGCTCACAACATGAATAGGTTTTATTTAAGCATAAATGATACAAAAATGTTTGCTAAAGTTAAAGACAAAATTAACAGACTATGACTGGTAGAGGGGGTGGGTAAACATGCCAGCCAGGCAGATCAGAGAAAGTCTTTCAGCTACAACCCTCAGGTGAGATCACAACAATAATCTACCCCATCCCACCCCTCAAAATAGTCACCCTGTCTTTTTCTTAAAGGAATTGCTGGAAATGTGAGCCTATTTTAATTATGCCAACTCAGAATGCTTCTTTTTACTCTTTTCACGTTTGTCATTAGAAAAATAAAAGTCTTGCATTTAGGCCACTTCATATAGCTTCCATCTATAAGTTTTCAGTCTGTTTTGAAGTTGAGCTATGTTTTCCTTTAGGGGGATGTCTTGCTTAAAAAAAAAAGCAACAGGCTGGTTTGAGGCTTGGAAGCTGCCCAGACCATCAGAAAATCCTGGGGGCCTACATATCAGTCTCTTTGAAATTTGATTTCCCTAAAATAAAAAGAAGGTTGCAAGGAACCTCTCTAAGCCCCAGCCCTCCAGGGCCAGCTCTCTAGGGCCAGTGATTTGTAGCCATCAACAGGCCTAAGCCTCTTCCTTATGGAGCCCTTTGTCCTCTAAAATGTCAAATGGTTGTAAGAGCAAGAAACCCAAGGTCAACCTCCACTTGGAGCAAGCCTAGGAACTGGGGAACTCTGCTGGGGAGCAGCAAGGAGGTGTATTTTCATTTACATTCGACCTGACCTTCTTCTATTCCCACGGATTTTCCTTATTCTCTTTCCCCTCTACTATCCCAAAGGGAGACTGCTCAAGGTTTCAACAGTCCAGCACCTTAAAAAAAGAAAGAGCAAAATCACATGGCCAGACCCTTGGCATCCCTCCAGTTGCTACAGCTTGAGGTAATCATGGTCAGTATCAGGGCATGACGTTTATTTGCAAAATATCAATCTGTCAACAGGCACAAAATCTTAACTGCCTGTTAAACGGCAAATGGACCCATGCAGAGACTGTGTGAAACAAGTTCCAAGTTCTAACAGCAAAGCCTTACATATACAAGGTTATGCTTTTTCAAATAAAAATAATAAATAATCTGGCAATGTTTACCACCAAGATCTTGAAAACAATGGTACTCTCTAGGTTTCTTGATGTAAGTTTCATCCCTCTAATCTTTTTAATTGAAGGCCTACTCTGTGCAAAAACTGATGGACAGTGACAGTTCCTCTATCAGCCCTAAAACCTTGGCTTAATGGGTTCAGGGGGTGAATGAGAGCATTTGACCCAGTGGAGATGTATGTTCAAGATGACTACTTAGGGGGGAGGAGCCAAGATGGCGGAGGAGTAGGACGGGGAGAACACTTTCTCCTCCACAAATTCATCAAAAGAGCATTTAAACGTCGAGTAAATTCCACAAAACAACTTCTGAATGCCGGCAGAGGACATCAGGCACCCAGAAAAGCAACCCAACTCTTCGAAAGGAGGTAGGAAAAAATATTAAAAACAAAAAAAAAGAGACAAAAGAGGGAGGGACGGAGTTCCGTCCCGGGAAGGGAATCTTAAAAAAAAGAGAGAAGTTTCCAAACATCAGGAAACCTTCTCACTGCCGAATCTGTGCCGAGCATTGGAAGCACAGAGGGCAACATAACAGGGAGAAAATATAAATCAACAATTTAAAACTCGCAGATTGCGAGCCCTACGGTAACTCCCCCAGCAGAGAAGCAGCGCAGACGCCTGCATCCGCCATTAGCGAATCGGGGCTGGGCAGGGAGGCGCGGCGTGGGCTGCATCGCTGAGAGTAAGAATCTGGCCTGAATACCCTGAGCGCTATCTGAGCGAAATAATTTGGGCTAGCAAACCAGACTGTGGGATACCTACCACGCGAAAAGCCAGCCCTAACCTAAGACCGCCAGGCCCGCGCACGGAACAAAGGACTGAACAGAGATAGCCGGCTGCAGATCTTCCCCCTCCGGTGACAGGCAGCCAGAGCCGGAAGGGGGCAATCGCAGCCCCAGAGAGACATTATCTATAAAATTGTAAGCAGGCTTCTTTGCTAACTAAAACTTCTTGGGGGTCTGGACGGTCAACATCTGCCTGAGAAGGTGCGCCGGTTTTACATCCAGATAACCGAGTGGCGGGGAGGCGATAAGTCGCAGCATTGGCGCTCGCCTGGGAAGAGCAAATTGGCGCTCGGACCTGGGAAGAGTACAAAACGCAGGCCCAAATGAGTCTGCGCCTCTGAGGACTACCCGAGTGCCTGAACCTGAGCGGCTTGGACCTGGGAGGTGCATGCAGCCCAGGGCCAGCCTCGGATTGTTCCCGGCGGAACAACCTAGAGTCCGAGCAGTGTGGACAGGGAGGCTACACGCGCCGTGAGCGGGGGCAGACCCAGGGTGGCTGAGGCACTGCGATCCCACGCCAGTGTTATTTGTTTGCACCCTCCCTCCCTCCCCACAGCGCGACTGAACAAGTAAGCCTAAAAAAAAAAAAAAAAAAAAAGTGTCCTCCACCGTGCCCTTTGAGTCAGGGCGGAAACCAGATACTGAAGAGACTAGCAAACAGAAGAAGATATAACAGAGGGAAACGCCTTGGAAGCTACAGGCAATAGATCAAAACCCTGTGGTTACTACGGACTACATAGGAAGGGGCCTATAGATCTTGAGAAATATAAATCTGACCAAGGAACTAGCCAAAAATGAACTGAACCCACAACACCCACAAAAAAAGAAACAAAAAAGTCCTAGATATATTTTTATTATTTTTACGATCATTCTTTCTTTTTTTTTTTTTTTAATTAAAAAAAAAAAAAATTTTAAGTCCTCTATTGTTCCTTTAATTTTCACTTTTATAACCTATTACTTCGCAAAAAAAAAAAAAAAAAAAAAAAGACCCTATTTTTTTCTTCTTCAGCAAACTTCATATATATATATTTTATAATCTTTTGACCTTGTTGTTTTTTTTTGTTGTTGTTGGTTTTTGTTTTTTTCTTCTTTTCTTTAACATTGTATTTTTGAAATTCCAAACTCTACTCTAGATTTTTAATTTTCGCTTTTTGGTATATGTTATCAATTTTGTACCTATAGTTTTTTTTTTATATAATTTCTGTGATTTTTTTTTTTTTTCTTCTTCTTCTCTGTTTCTTTCTCTTCTTCTTTTATATAACATTGTATATCTGAAATTCCAAACTTTACTCTAGATTTTCAATTTATGCTTTTTGGTATTTGATATCAATTTTGTACCTGTATTTTCTTTATAATTTTTGTGACATTGTTCGTATTTGTTTGTTTGTTTTCTCTCTTTATTTTTCTTCTTTTTTTTTTTTTTTTTAACATTGTATTTTTGAAATTCCAAACTCTACTCTAGATTTTTAATTTTCGCTCTCTGGTATTAGTTATCAATTTTGTACCTGTACTTTCTTTATAATTTTCACGACCTTGTTTGTTTTTGTTTGTTCGTTCTTTCTCTCTTTCTTTTCCTTCTTCTTTTCTTTAACATCGTATTTTTGAAATTCCAAACTCTACTCTAGATTTTTAATTTTCGCTTTTATGTATTTGTTACCAATTTTGTACCTTTAAGGACCCAATCTTCAGGACCCATTTTTCACTAGGGAGTGAGATTACTGGCTTGACTGCTCTCTCTCCCTTTGGACCCTCCTTTTTCTCCACCAGGTCGCCTGTGTCTCCTCCCTAACCCCTCTCTACGCTACCCAACTCTGTGAATTTCTGTGTGTTCCAGACGGTGGAGAACACTTAGGGAACTGATTACTGGCTGGATCTGTCTCGCTCCTTTTCATTCCCCCCTTTTATCCTTCTGGCCACCTCTGTTACCTTCCTCCTTCTTCTCTTCTCTGTATAACCCCGTGAACATCTCTGAGTGGTCCAGTTGTGGAGTGCACATAAGGAAGTGACTACTGGCTAGCCCACTCTCTCCACTATTGATTCACCTCATCTCATTTGGGTCACCTCTAACTCCCTCCTCCCTCTTCTCTTCTCCATGTAACCCTGTGAACCTCTCTGAGTGACCCTCACTGTAGAGAAACTTATCATCTTTAATGTAGATGTTTTATCAATGGTGCTGTATAGAAGGAGAAGTTTTGAAACTACTGTAAAAATAAGACCGATAATCGGAAGCAGGAGACTTAAGTCCAAACTCTGACTCCAGGGAACTCCTGACTCCAAGGAACATTCATTGACAGGAGCTCATCAAATGCCTCCATACCGACACTGAAACCAAGCACCACACAAGGGCCAATAAGTTCCAGGGCAAGACATACCAAGCAAATTCTCCAGCAACAAAGGAACACAGTCCTGAGCTTCAAGATACAGGCTGCCCAAAGTCACCCCAAAACTATAGACATCTCATAACTCATTACTGGACATTTCATTGCACTCCAGAGAGAAGAAATACAGCTCCACCCACCAGAACACCGACACAAGCTTCCCTAACCAGGAAACCTTGACAAGCCACCTGTACAAACCCACACACAGTGAGGAAACGCCATAATAAAGAGAACTCCACAAACTGCCAGAATACAGAAAGGACACCCCAAACTCAGCAATTTAAACAAGATGAAGAGACAGAGGAATACTCAGCAGATAAAGGAACAGGATAAATGCCCACCAAACCAAACAAAAGAGGAAGAGATAGGGAATCTACCTGATAAAGAATTCCGAATAATGATAGTGAAATTGATCCAAAATCTTGAAACTAAAATGGAATCTCAGATAAATAGCCTGGAGACAAGGATTGAGAAGATGCAAGAAAGGTTTAACAAGGACCTAGAAGAAATAAAAAAGAGTCAATATATAATGAATAATGCAATAAGTGAAATTAAAAACACTCTGGAGGCAACAAATAATAGAATAACAGAGGCAGAAGACAGGATTAGTGAATTAGAAGATAGAATGGTAGAAATAAATGAATCAGAGAGGATAAAAGAAAAACGAATTAAAAGAAATGAGGACAATCTCAGAGACCTCCAGGACAATATTAAACGCTACAACATTCGAATCATAGGGGTTCCAGAAGAAGAAGACAAAAAGAAAGACCATGAGAAAATACTTGAGGAGATAATAGTGGAAAACTTCCCTAAAATGGGGAAGGAAATAATCACCCAAGTCCAAGAAACCCAGAGAGTACCAAACAGGATAAACCCAAGGAGAAACACCCCAAGACACATATTAATCAAATTAACAAAGATCAAACACAAAGAACAAATATTAAAAGCAGCAAGGGAAAAACAACAAATAACACACAAGGGAATTCCCATAAGGATAACAGCTGATCTTTCAATAGAAACTCTTCAAGCCAGGAGGGAATGGCAAGACATACTTAAAATGATGAAAGAAAATAACCTACAGCCCAGATTATTGTACCCAGCAAGGATCTCATTCAAGTATGAAGGAGAAATCAAAAGCTTTTCAGACAAGCAAAAGCTGAGAGAATTCTGCACCACCAAACCAGCTCTCCAACAAATACTAAAGGATATTCTCTAGACAGGAAACACAAAAACGGTGTATAAACTCGAACCCCAAACAATCAAGTAAATGGCAACGGGAACATACTTATCAGTAATTACCTTAAATGTAAATGGGTTGAATGCCCCAACCAAAAGACAAAGACTGGCTGAATGGATACAAAAACAAGACCCCTACATATGTTGTCTACAAGAGACCCACCTCAAAACAGGGGACACATACAGACTGAAAGTGAAGGGCTGGAAAAAGATTTTCCATGCAAATAGGGACCAAAAGAAAGCAGGAGTAGCAATACTCATATCAGATAAAATAGACTTTAAAACAAAGGCGGTGAAAAGAGACAAAGAAGGTCACTACATAATGATCAAAGGATCAATCCAAGAAGAAGATATAACAATTATAAACATATATGCACCCAACATGGGAGCACCACAGTACGTAAGACAAATGCTAACAAGTATGAAAGGAGAAATTAACAATAACACAATAATAGTGGGAGACTTTAATACCCCACTTACACCTATGGATAGATCAACTAAACAGAAAATTAACAAGGAAACACAAACTTTAAACGATACAATAGACCAGTTAGACCTAATTGATATCTATAGGTCATTTCATCCCAAAACAATGAATTTCACCTTTTTCTCAAGTGCACATGGAACCTTCTCCAGGATAGATCACATCCTGGGCCATAAAGCTAGCCTTGGTAAATTCAAAAAAATAGAAATCATTCCAAGCATTTTTTCTGACCACAATGCAGTAAGATTAGATCTCAATTACAGGAGAAAAACTATTAAAAATTCCAACATATGGAGGCTGAACAACACGCTGCTGAATAACCAACAAATCACAGAAGAAATCAAAAAAGAAATCAAAATTTGCATAGAAACGAATGAAAATGAAAACACAACAACCCAAAACCTGTGGGACACGGTAAAAGCAGTCCTAAGGGGAAAGTTCATAGCAATACAGGCACACCTCAAGAAACAAGAAAAAAGTCAAATAAATAACCTAACTCTACACCTAAAGCAACTAGAAAAGGAAGAAATGAAGAACCCCAGGGTTAGTAGAAGGAAAGAAATCTTAAAAATTAGAGCAGAAATAAATGCAAAAGAAACAAAAGAGACCATAGCAAAAATCAACAAAACCAAAAGCTGGTTCTTTGAACGGATAAATAAAATTGACAAACCATTAGCCAGACTCATCAAGAAACAAAGGGAGAAAAATCAAATCAACAAAATTAGAAACGAAAATGGAGAGATCACAACAGACAACACAGAAATACAAAGGATCATAAGAGACTACTATCAACAATTATATGCCAATAAAATGGACAACGTGGAAGAAATGGACAAATTCTTAGAAAAGTACAACTTTCCAAAACTCGACCAGGAAGAAATAGAAAATCTTAACAGACCCATCACAAGCATGGAAATTGAAACTGTAATCAAAAATCTTCCAGCAAACAAAAGCCCCGGTCCAGACGGCTTCACAGCTGAATTCTACCAAAAATTTAGAGAAGAGCTAACACCTATCCTGCTCAAACTCTTCCAGAAAATTGCAGAGGAAGGTAAACTTCCAAACTCATTCTATGAGGCCACCATCACCCTAATACCAAAACCTGACAAAGATCCCACAAAAAAAGAAAACTACAGGCCAATATCACTGATGAACATAGATGCAAAAATCCTTAACAAAATTCTAGCAATCAGAATCCAACAACACATTAAAAAGATCATACACCATGATCAAGTGGGCTTTATCCCAGGGATGCAAGGATTCTTCAATATCCGCAAATCAATCAATGTAATACACCACATTAACAAATTGAAAAATAAAAACCATATGATTATCTCAATAGATGCAGAGAAAGCCTTTGACAAAATTCAACATCCATTTATGATAAGAACTCTCCAGAAAGCAGGAATAGAAGGAACATACCTCAACATAATAAAAGCTATATATGACAAACCCACTGCAAACATTATCCTCAATGGTGAAAAATTGAAAGCATTTCCTCTAATGTCAGGAACAAGACAAGGGTGCCCACTTTCACCATTACTATTCAACATAGTTTTGGAAGTTTTGGCCACAGCAATCAGAGCAGAAAAAGAAATAAAAGGAATCCAAATTGGAAAAGAATAAGTAAAACTCTCACTATTTGCAGATGACATGATCCTCTACATAGAAAACCCTAAAGAGTCCACCAGAAAATTACTAGAAATAATCAATGACTACAGTAAAGTTGCAGGATATAAAATCAACACACAGAAATCCCTTGCATTCCTATACACTAATAATGAGAAAACAGAAAGAGAAATTAAGGAAACAATTCCATTCACCATTGCAACGGAAAGAATAAAATACTTAGGAATATATCTACCTAAAGAAACTAAAGACCTATATATAGAAAACTATAAAACACTGGTGAAAGAAATCAAAGAGGACACTAATAGATGGAGAAATATACCATGTTCATGGATTGGAAGAATCAATATAGTGAAAATGAGTATACTACCCAAAGCAATTTATAGATTCAACGCAATCCCTATCAAGCTACCAACAGTATTCTTCACAGAGCTAGAACAAATAATTTCACAATTTGTATGGAAATACAAAAAACCTCGAATAGCCAAAGCGATCTTGAGAAAGAAGAATGGAACTGGAGGAATCAACTTACCTGACTTCAGGCTCTACTACAAAGCCACAGTTATCAAGACAGTATGGTACTGGCACAAAGACAGAAATATTGATCAATGGAATAAAATAGAAAGCCCAGAGATAAATCCACGCACATATGGACACCTTATCTTCGACAAAGGAGGCAAGAATATACAATGGATTAAAGACAATCTCTTTAACAAGTGGTGCTGGGAAATCTGGTCAACCACTTGTAAAAGAATGAAACTGGACCACTTTCTAACACCATACACAAAAATAAACTCAAAATGGATTAAAGATCTAAACGTAAGACCAGAAACTATAAAACTCCTAGAGGAGAACATAGGCAAAACACTCTCCGACATACATCACAGCAGGATCCTCTATGACCCACCTCCCAGAATATTGGAAATAAAAGCAAAAATAAACAAATGGGACCTAATTAACCTTAAAAGCTTCTGCACATCAAAGGAAACTATTAGCAAGGTGAAAAGACAGTCTTCAGAATGGGAGAAAATAATAGCAAATGAAGCAACCGACAAACAACTAATCTCAAAAATATACAAGCAACTCCTACAGCTCAACTCCAGAAAAATAAACGACCCAATCAAAAAATGGGCCAAAGAACTAAATAGACATTTCTCCAAAAAAGACATACAGATGGCTAACAAACACATGAAAAGATGCTCAACATCACTCATTATCAGAGAAATGCAAATCAAAACCACTATGAGGTACCATTTCACACCAGTCAGAATGGCTGCGATCCAAAAGTCTACAAATAATAAATGCTGGAGAGGGTGTGGAGAAAAGGGAACCCTCTTACACTGTTGGTGGGAATGCAAACTAGTACAGCCACTATGGAGAACAGTGTGGAGATTCCTTAAAAAACTGGAAATAGAACTGCCTTATGATCCAGCAATCCCACTGCTGGGCATACACACTGAGGAAACCAGAAGGGAAAGAGACACGTGTACCCCAATGTTCATCGCAGCACTGTTTGTAATAGCCAAGACGTGGAAGCAACCTAGATGTCCATCAGCAGATGAATGGATAAGCAAGCTGTGGTACATATACACAATGGAGTATTACTCAGCCATTAAAAAGAATACATTTGAATCAGTTCTAATGAGGTGGATGAAACTGGAGCCTATTATACAGAGTGAAGTAAGCCAGAAGGAAAAACATAAATACAGTATACTAACGCATATATATGGAATTTAGAAAGATGGTAACAATAACCCGGTGTACGTGACAGCAAAAGAGACACTGATGTATAGAACAGTCTTATGGACTCTGTGGGAGAGGGAGAGGGTGGGAAGATGTGGGAGAATGGCAGTGAAACATGTAAAATATCATGTAGGAAACGAGTTGCCAGTCCAGGTTCGATGCATGATGCTGGATGCTTGGGGCTGGTGCACTGGGACGGCCCAGAGGGATGGTATGGGGAGGGAGGAGGGAGGAGGGTTCGGGATGGGGAACACATGTATACCTGTGGCGGATTCATTTTGATATTTGGCAAAACTAATACAATTATGTAAAGTTTAAAAATAAAATAAAATTGGAAGAATAAAAAAAAAAAAAAAAAAGATATTCTAGAATAAAAAAAAAAAAAAAAAAAAAAAAAATTTTTACCTAAACAAAATTCAATAAATTTCCTGAAGTTTCACAAAATAAAAAAAAAAAAAAAAAAAAAAAAAAAAGATGACTACTTAGAATGGTAGAATTTCAGAGCTTGTTGGGGACTTCAGAAAAGACCAAAGTCTAGAGAGATGAAGTGACTTAGTCAAGGTCAGTCACACTACTCCAAAGCCAGGACGAAAGACCAGGTCCCCGAAGGTCCACTCCAGAGTTCCTTGCCTGCAGTCACCTCTTTAGTTTAGCAGAGGCTCATCAGCGTGAGCAACAAGGAGAAAGGCAGACCCTTTGGCAGCAGAGTGGGTGGGACAGATAGCACTGGAAAATTCATGTCTGGGATTCGCTACTAGGGAAAGCTACTGTAGCTACTGCTCATGTCACAAGAAAAGGTTGGGAAAAAATCAACATCGAAAGGGCCTGCCTGACTCTGAAACATGGAACAATGTGAAGAACAGAACTATTCACTCCGGTGGCAGCCAGTCTCCCCAGTGAAGCACAGTTCACAGTATTTGCTCACTTGCGAAGCCTGCTCAAATCAGTCCAGTGCAACAGAAATCATGCTAACCTTTCATCTTTCATCTTGGAATGCT
This sequence comes from Bos indicus, assembly GCF_029378745.1. Lineage (NCBI taxonomy): Eukaryota > Metazoa > Chordata > Mammalia > Artiodactyla > Bovidae > Bos > Bos indicus. The sequence continues at coordinate 44,844,700 of NC_091780.1, forward strand.
CGCTCTTAGGATGCACCTTCTCAGAACCTGGCCACCAAGCTTTGAAAAGCCCTAGTTGTCACTTGTAGAGACCAAGTGTAGCTGGAGTTGTTCCAGCTACACTTGGTACAACTCCAACTGAGCCCTCAACCAACAACTGCCAACCATACCAGTGAGCCTGATGGTTAGCCAGCCCGTTCAAGTCTCCTAGAGGCCATGGCCATACCCAACATCTAACCAGAAGTGCAGGAGAAGGCTCTGGTGAAAACTGTCCAACTATGCCCAGCCACCCCAAAGACCCATTAGAAATAAAGACAGTGCTCAAAAGCACTCAGATTTGGGTGGTTAGTTACACAGCAATAGATACTGGAGATTTGTTTACACAGAAGGAAATCCTTAAGATCCCTGAAAACATATCAATTTTAACTGAGGTCTTCCATGTGATTAAAAAAAATCATACAACCTGAAAGAGAGGTATGAATTTTTGTGGAGTGAACTCTGGCAAACTGTGAGGTTTATGTGAACAAATAACCAAAAGCATCACACATCAAGGACACTGAGGGGAAATAGAAACTGTTCAAACTTAACCTTAATGAATGCCCAAGGACATTCATTATGCACGTCACCCTAGCAATAAATACTCCAGAAGTAAATCAAATGGAGGACAATGCAGAAGAGTTAAGGAACGCAAAGAGTAATCAAGGGAAGAAGGAGGCATATGCTCTGCATGGTACAAAACCATCTGGAATGCTCCAGAGGAGGGTGAAACCACGTGGGATGAACAGAATAGCTTGCTTTGGAGACTACAAGAGATCTCCCAAGTCATTCAGAGGAGTAACAAGCAAAGTTAAGAGGGATAATGAGAAATGTTTCAAATGTGCATGGAGAGAAATGTCAGGGCAGGAGACAAGAGGTCTGGGAGTGACAAGGAAGAGCATTTATGAACAGCAGCAGCAATACAAGCTAAAGGAGCGATTATCACACAATAATCAGGCTTCATTGCTAGATGTTCACAGTCACTGCCCAGGGTGGGCCTTGGAGTAATGCAGCCAGTTACACAATCTTAGCAGAAATGTCAAAATCTCTCCCTAGGTCCCAAAGTTCACAAAGGTCGCTGTTGGAGTCTTGGTTAAAAAAGAAGCTTCTTATTCCTTCCTTCAATGACCACAAAGATTAAGAGCAAGTGCCTGAGTCAGACTCACTTGTGCCAGGAGGATACATCTGATGGACATCAAGACTGGCTGAGAATGGGGTTCTAATGACCTCAGGGAGCACGGACCTCATTCAGAGCAGCGAGACTGCTTTGGAGACAATTTCAATTCTATGTTTCCTATCACTGTCATAGGCGGCCTGGTATTACCTATACATTTACATCTTCAGGGCCTCAAACATAGCAAGGTAAATCAAGCTGAAGTTACTAATCGTATATTAAAATCAAATATTCTTAAAAGAGCTTCTACTATGTACCAGAAATTGAGCTGGAAATTTTGCATGTATTCTATGTCCAATGGCCATGTTACTGGCCCTTGCTAAAGGCCAATTGTTAGAATTTGGAGTTGTTCTTGGGGTTTTTCCCTATAAAAATCAGAACTGAGAATGGCTCACTGAACTCTGGGTGAAAGAAACAGGGAACAGCTCAATGAGAAAGTCGGTATCCTGATACTATATATACCTTCAAGATCAGAAAGGCAAATAATATTATTTTATTGCAAAATGAGAAAGCACAGAGAAAGAGGAGATAGGACTAAGTGGCAAAAACAGGAAGAAATGATCAGCTACTAAAAGAACAGAGAGACACAGGTTGCAAACAGAAACCCATCTGCTTGGTTCTCACACAGAGGAAAAGGCAGGAGAAATGATGACACAGGCACAGTGTGAGATGTGCCTGTCCTGCCCAGGAAGTCTTTTCTCCCTTTAACAGTGCATGCTATCTGAAAGCTAGCACCTTCAAATTGTTATTAAAAATTCCTTTTATCTTAAGTTAATCTTCAGACAATAAGAATCGCACAATTTAGGGTTGCTGCTGAGGTTGTTTTCCAACAACAACAGAAATGACTTAGCTCCTGAGTTATTGGAAGCAAACACCCTAACACCTAAAGTAAATTTCATGGCCCAGAGAACCCAGCGACCATAGTTTTATATAACCGACTTCACCATGGAATCTCTATACCAATAGCCAGGTCCAGGGGAGGCAGAAGAGTTTACAATGAGAATCCTAAGTAAGTATCATTTAGTTGTTCCCTACATTTGTTTCTCCACAGGCTTGGAGCCCATTTCCCATTCAGCTCTCGCTTGCTACCCGCCAAGGAATGTGCTTTCAATACACACAGCCCAGAAGGCTCAGCGCGAAAACAAACACAATTTCAGAGTTCTCCAAACACTGTTTCAGAGTCAGAACAAGCCTTTGTAGAATACATAAAGACAGGAATATCTCTGAGAAGCAACCAGAAGAAGGCATGAAAAACTGAAGAGGTTTCACAACTCAAGTAGGTTTATAGTCACCCTGGGGGCAGAGGGCACAGAAAAAAGCCCTTTTGTCCCTCAGGGAGGGCACAAGGGAACAACACGGATTCACATGCCTATGTGCATACAACTTACATGTGTACACACATACATACACACCGATCTCAAATTTCCCCATCCCTCCCCAACTGTACTCTCTGCGGACCTACAAGGTGAAGGCCAATCATACCCTAAGTTGATTAAAGTGAGCATCTGAGCAGGAATCCTATCCTCACCTACAAATGGTCCAGAGTAGCTATCACGGCCTCCTGTGGTGTGTGGGGTGAGACCCAGGATACATAGGCCTTTGTATCAGTGATTCATGCAACAAGTAATCCCACAATTTAACTGCCCAAAATAAGCATTTATCATTTCCTATGGTTTCTGATCATATATACAGTAACCCTGAAACAACTGGGTGCTTCTGCCTCAGGGGGTGTCACCAAGGTTGCAGACAAGACGTTGGCAGTTGTCTGAAGGCTTGACTAGGGCTGGGATCCACTTCCAAGATGACCCACTTAATAGCTGTTGACTGGAGACCTTAGTTCTTTGCCTCATGGAGCTCCTCATGGGGCTGCTTGAGTGTACTCACGATATGTCAGCTGGCTTCCCCCAGGTTATATGATCAAAAAAGAGCAAGACAGAAGTCACAATGTCCTTTATGATCTAGCCCCAGATGTCACACATTATTTCCACAGTATCCTATTGGTTTACCCGAGTCTGCCCTAGTCATTGTGGGAGGGAAATTCACTAGGATATGAATTCCAGGAGGACTGTGTCACTGGGGGCCTTCATGGACACTGAAGTTCCCACAGCTTTAGAACTGTGCTCTGCCTGGTTCCTCGTGTCTCATCAGTTCTTGCTGGTTCCTTGGCCGGCCTCCTAGTTCTTCTACTTGATAAACCTCAAACTGCCAACTGAACTGTGATCACTGGTGACTTCAAATACTTGTCTATTGTTTGGAACATTTACAGTAAGAATATGTTTTATAATTTAAAATGTTTTCAAACTAACATACTGCCAAGTTGATCAAGTTTCCCAAATTTTTATGGTCTTTCCATTGTTTATCATTACTAAGAAATTTAAGGCTATAATTTTCTGGATTTCTTACCAACTCAAAAAAGATTTGTGGTATATATGCAATTATTCAGAGGCACTCAATTTCTCCATTGTAATTGAACTTAACTACTTGGTGACCACAATTGTAGTCAGTGCTCACATGAATATATCTTAAGAACATAGTTACAATTTCTTAGTTGCACCAACCTATCATTACAAAAAGGTCATATTTCATTAAATACTTAAGATTATTAGTTGGTTACAAGTACTAGAAAATCTAATGAAAAGTGACTTAACCAATAAGCAGATTTTATTCTCTCACAGCTCATGAAGCTCCCACATCTGCTACACATCTGTGGGAATCACTAGCTCTACAGCGCCACCAACTGCTCATGTCCTTTCCATATTCTGCTTTATCACTCTTAGCATGTTGGTAACACTCATAGTTGCAAAATGGACTCTGTCAACTCTTTGGTATCACATCCCCTCACAGCCACATCCAAAGCAGGAAAATAACCTCTTTATCGTCTGCTTCTCCCTTTTAAGAACGAAGAAACCTTTCCACACAAGTGATCCAGAAAACTTCCCTTTGTCTCTCATTGGCCAGAATTATATCACATGTCCATATTTTTCAAATCAGCAAGAGGGATGGAATTATCATGATGGACTTATTCACCCCTAACCCTGGGGTCTGGGGGTGGGGTAGGTGGGAAACAGCCTCCCCTGAGAAGATGGTCACTCAATACTTGAACGAATGGTAGTGCTGTTAACAAGGAAAAGGAGTGTTGAGTCAATGGTTTGAGCGTTCATCAACCAGTTGATACTGCCAGACATCAACCTCTTCTTCCTAACCCCCATAGAGACTCAGCTATTTCTGAGAGGTCCCACAGGATGCTATCTCAAGAAAGCCTGGAAAGAAAAAAATGATGACAAAATCATCTCCGCAAAAGAAGTACTCTTGTGCCTTCCAGTTCTCCCCAGAACTCATACCTAACCTCCACAATGAAGTGAAATTGCAGAAGTTTCCTCTTCTCAATCTAAGGTGTGCTTCTTGAGTCTCCTCTTCCTAGCTCAGAGTTGCCTTCTTCCCAGGATGACTGATAGTGAGGAAATATCACTTGCACCCACCCACATGGCATGACATGAAGCCTGATCGTATGGCTCTCATTACAAATACATCAGGAAATGATAAATCAATACTAGTAAAGTCAGGGTTATTCAGCTTGGAAGAACATCAGGTGCAGGACAGCAACAGTACAGCAGGTATGACTTAGGCCAAGACCAAGTTCAGGTCATTTTTGAAGTCTATTCACAAGTATGACATGAAGTTCAGGGCTGCATATCTTGCCTGTCATTTTGTAATCTCTGGCTCCAAAATGTGTGAGCAACTGTTTAAGAGCACACACTTAAGAATAAGCAATAATAGAATGCAGAGGGTAGCAAACTTTTTCTAGTGAAAGGCTAGATAGTTAATATTTAGGCTTTGAGAGCCATACACTATCTGTCACACTACTCGCTCTTGTAGCAGGAAGGCAGCTATAGGCAATATGCAAACAAAAGAGTGTGACTGTGTTCCAATAAAACTTTATTTACAAAACAGGCAGCCGGCCAGATTTGTACCATAACCCATAGTTTGCCAACTCCTGGTACAAGGCATAGGGCAACTTAAATCGACATAGAGAATAGTTTTACCACAAAGAAATAAAGATGTCTAGAAATCTCTGCTTTGATCAAATATACACATAATTTACATTTATAGTATTTAGATATTTCCTCTCAGAAAAATCTTGAGTTCACAGTTTCCCCCTCCAAACAATGCATAAGTACTCAAGATATTTTTACAAACAGAAGTTCCAAAGCTAAATTTAAGCTTTTATCTCTTAGGAGACAGACACTGCTTTGAGATTTATTTATTTAATTGAAGTATAGTTGATTTACAATGTTGTGTTACTTACTGCTTTACAGTAAAGTGATCAAGATATAGATATAGATAAAGATATATACATTCTTTTAATATTCCTTTCCATTATGGTTTATCACAGGATATTAATACAGTTCCCCGTGCTATCCAGTAGGAACTTGTTGTTTACCGTTTTAAGTGACGGTCTTTCTAGCTTCTGGTAATAAATGAAGTTTAGAAGAAGGTTAGGAGTCAGAGCCTGAGAAGGATGTTTTTTCTAGGGGGTTGATATGGAGAAGGAAACGGCAATCCACTCCAGTATTCTTGCCTAGAAAATCCCATAGATGGAGGAGCCTGGCGGGCTACAGTCCACGGGGTCAAAAAGAGTTGGACATGACTGAGCGACTTCACTTTCTTTCTTTGATTCGGTGTAAAGAATCAGAATCCAGGAGGAGAGAGGAAGGCATTACATTTATGAGCAGTTTATGAGCAGCTCAGTGTGGAGTGTCAGAGCCCAAGCAGGTCAATTAGGGTATTTTCACGGAAGGGTGGTCTAGCATGGGGATTCAGAGCGTGAGTAGGAAAAAAAAAAAAGAAGAAGAAGAAGGTTAGGTTTCAACTTTCAGCCAAGACACCTATTGCATCAATGCAGTTCACTACTGCAAAGAATAAAGTTTACTCCAGAGTCATCAGTAGGTTCAAAGTCTCAGCACCAACCTCCACCACTTAAGGGGATCATGCACAATATGTCGTAAAATGTAGAAGCCGTGACAATATCCAATAATGTTACAGGAAGAGATAAAGCTGTATCGCTTGCAATCTGTAGATATTTGCTGCCCAGCATCACCTTCTCCTTCGTCATATCCCACAAACACATATATTTCATCAGAGAATTGAGTTCCAAACTGAACAGATTTCTTTTTATTTCAAACTGGATAGATTTCTAAACTGCTTGTTTTACTACATGCTTTTACTCAAAAGGCACAGATGCTCTTCTGACTACCTCCCTAGAGGAAACAGTAACTCATCCTCTGCCACCAATACCACTGTAGCAGGAGGATTAAGTCTAGGAAATTTTAATCTCCTTTAAAATAATGCCCATTGATTGTACATAGTAAGCACTTACTGTCCTGATCCACTCTTGTGTGTACTTACTGAAATTTATTTACTCTCTCCCATCATCAATCACAGAATCCCTGCTTAGAAAGGCACTGGGGTAGGGTAGGCAAGCTTGTTGTTCCAAAGCTTGGACAAGCCCTGACTTGACACATAGGGTCAGGACACCTGCAGGTGTGCTCTCCTAGGTGGGGAGCAGGTGCCAAACGCCCTAAAATGGGTAGAGAAAACACAAACTAGCAAACAATAGGAACGAACTACGGCTAAATGCTGGGAAGATCAGTGAGTGGGTAGATGGGTTTTTATATTTAGATCACTGTACTATGTAAAAGGAAAAAATATTTAATAACTGCTTCTTATTGTTATAAGAATAAGACAAGTCACGGCTTTTAGTTTCAAGCTGCTTCCTGGCATATATCTTTTGAAAAGTGTGATGATTCCCACTATTTTATCATAACGGCATGTCAAGGGGAGATGAGGTAAATTGTAACCAAAAGAGATTTGGAATACTTAAACCAAAATATCAGTGTGCTCACCTCTGTATTTTTTAAGAACACTGATAACATATTCTTTCCTATCTGCCCCTCACATACAACTCTTGTTTCTTTGGAGGTTTTTCATTACAGCCACCCAAATCAGTTTCCTCACAGCTCCATGGTACACGGTCAGGGGCTGAACCACCTGATTTCTCATGTTTTCCCCTTCCATTTTCTTTTCCCAATGAGATAGCCATGGTGGAGCAACTTACTAGTTGGGTGGCATGGCAACCCATGAAAGAACCACACCTTCCTGTCCTTCTTTTCCTGAACATTTCTAATTTAAGCACATTCAACAATAGCCCAAGCAAAGATTTGAACCTATCAGACGCCCTCTGACCATGACCCTAGGGCAGCGTTCTCAAATTTTAGTGTCATCAAAATCACCTCCAGGGCTTGTTAAAACTCAGATTGCTGAATTCTACTCCCAGGGATTCTAGTCTGAAATTCTGCATTTTTAACCATTTCCCAGGTGATGCTGATATTGCCAGTCCAGGGACTTTACTTTGAGAACCACTGCCCTGGGGCATTAGACCAGGATGTGGACTGATAGAATCACTTGGGTTAATAATAATAAATAATTCTGTGAAGACCACCAGATACCTCAGCCTTCACCTCTATGGCTACCAGATATAAGATTTGGAAGCAAAGGCAAGTTCAGTCAGGGAAGGCCAGGCCTGGGAATCCAAGTAGATCCTGAAGCTCAAACACAGACTACAGGAGATGGCGAGCCTTGTAATTAGAGCCCAGGACTGGAACCAGATGACTGGTTTGAATTCCTGCCTGCTCTCATGGGCATCCCTGGTGACTCAGATGGTAAAGAATCTGCCTGCAATGCAAGAGATTTGGGTTTGATCCCTTGGTCAAGGAAGATCCCTTGGAGAAGGGAATGGCAACCCACTCCAATATTCTTGCCTGGAGAATTCTATGGACATGCTCTCCTACTGCAACCATGGACGAGCCCCTTTCTATCATTAAAATAATTTCTTCATCTATAAAGTGGTGTTGATAATCATAGCTACAACCACAGGGAGTGGAGGCAATCCAGGTAAACCATGAAAAGTACAGTGTTTGGAGAATTCCAAATAAGTTAATTATAAATGCTCAATAAATTCCTAGCATGAGAATAAGGCCAAGTTGGGCCTTATTGGACTAAAGGGACTAACAGACAAAGCCTAGCCTGATGCTAGATGACCAGTCTACATGGGGAAAAGAAAGGTAACATATAAATAATACATTAGCCAGAGGTGGAAGTAAGGTCTCTAATACAGATTTTCTGCCCAGCAAGCCTTTGGATTCAATGTGCCCAGATCACTAGCACTAATATAGCATATCCCTCTGGAACTGAGCCCTCCCCTGCTTAGATCTGAAGTCTGCTCCTTTGCTAGAATGACAATCTCTTACCCTGTGACCTGTCCTGTCACCTTGCTGCCCACAATGAAAAAAACAAACTATGCTCAAGCTTGTACCCCAAACACCTTGCTGTGAAATCGATTAACTCTACAAGACTTCTTTAAATAAGCAATGCTCTAATCATACTCATAAAAATGATTTTCCTACCCTCACAGTTTTCATGTTGCCCAAATAAGCACGACTGTGCTGTTTGCCCATTCCAATTACTTAGCAATGGCTGCCTGGATTTATGCATATTTTTAATTATTAATTAAGTTTCTTTTTATTGTTTTTTTTTTAATTTTTGCATCATATAAGTATGCGTGTTTAAAGTTAATAGTCGAATAATTCTACAAGCTTTACTACAAAAATGTGGTAGCTTCTTCTCTCCCGTAGCCCCATTTCCCCCTTTCCTGCAGTCATTACTTTCACATCTTTTCACCAATTAAATGAAATTGGTCTCTGGGTCTTTAAATAACACTTTGTACTCTGCTACTTGATTGTTTTTTTTTTCTCCCAGGTTTACACATTATTTCTTAACCTTCTGCTATAAATTTTAAAGTTTTTATTCTTTTCCTTTTATCCATCCCACTGTACTCAAGTACCTTTCCCATTTTTTCATCTTCCCATAATTAAAATTCCACGATTTTAGATAGATCAGTATTTGTAATTTATAATATTATCACTATATGAATGCTATTCACAGATGAGTCATGTAATAATTATAATTACTTTTCTTTTTCTGCACAACTTTTTTTTCTCCCTGGAATTGTCTTACTGTCTTTACCTAGTTTTCTATGTGAAAGTGAAAATTGCTCAGTCATGTCCGACTCTTTGCAACCCCATGGACTGTAGAGTCCATGGAAATCTCCAGGTCAGAATACTGGAGTGGGTAGCCTTTCCCTTCTCCAGGGGATCTTCCCAACCCAGGGATCGAACCCAGGTCTCCCACATTGCGGAAAGATTCTTTACCAGATGAGCCACCAGGGAAGCATTAAAGCCTATCTTTGTCAGTTGTCTAACTCTTTTCTCAAGACATTCACACACGGGATATTCTGTGAATCACACCTTCCTGGATGTGTTCTGGAGATTTCTGATCTGCTCCAATATGTCTGTGCCTGGTACTCTCTCTGTCTTGCTGGTGCCTCCCTTCACTGGCTGATGATTCCTTTTGCTTCCAGTGAAGATGTCTTTATTCCTCCTTTACATTCAACTGATATTTTGAATGGGTATCAAATTCAAGACTGGCAATCATTCCCCTTAGAATTTGAAAGCATATTTTCTATTGTTTACTAGATTCTAATTCTGCTTTTGAGAAGTCCTAAGCCATTCTGATATTGACCCTTTATGTGGTGTACTTTTTCTCCTTGCTAAAAACTTGTAGGATCTTCTTTGTCCTCAATATTCTGAAATCTTATGCGGAACTTTGGTGTGAGTCTATTTTTATCCATTTTAAGGGGGTATAACGAATGAACCCTTTCAGTCTGGAAATGTATGTCTTTCTCCAGAAAATTGTCTTGAATTGTTTGATTGATGAGTTTCTCTCCCCCTGTTTTCTCTATTTTCTTCTTCAGGAATTTTGTTATTTAGATGTCTTGAACTGGTCTGTAAAATTTATTAACATGGCATCCTTATTTTCTATCTTGTTTTATGTTTGCTTTATTTTAGGAATACTCACTCAACTTTATCCTTAAATCTTCTATTGAGTTTTTCAAATTTGCTATTATATTTTTAAAATCTAAGAATTTATTTTTTAATCCACTTAATGTTCCTTAATATTGCTTTTTAAATATTCATCTCCTGGCTTAGTCTCTGATTCTTCCAAATTGCTTTGTTTCTGTTTGTGCTCCCTCTCTCTTCCCACCACCCTCCTTCCCCTTCTCTGTCCCCATTTTCCCCCTCATTAGACACCTCCTCTGATGTTCTATAATCTTTGGTTATATGCTAATAGTTGAGTGAGGACTGAAAAGCTGATTGTAATACAGGCACATCCCCAAATATAATTGCATGTTTATCCTAAAGAATGGTCAGGGTTGTTTCTATATCTTATTAATTGCTTTTCACCATAGTCACCAAAAAGGATCCTGTGAATGTCACCTTGAAAAGTGGATTGGTTACTATGAAAGGTAGAAAAGAAGAAATAAATGAGCAACATCCATAGCATGCTATATATAGGAGAAATCATCAGATCTGTCTTCCAAGTTTCTGGAATTACTAAATGTCTTTCCACTAAGAATGAAGCAGACAAATGGGCTTTCCAAATGACTTAAGGACAAGTCCCTCTTACCTAGCATTTTAATCAGATGTTTTTTTCACAAGACTGACTTGTTGTACTATGTAGAGATGCTAACAACTGCCCCCCAACCACATGCCTTTCTTGGATGACTTGTTCACATCCCTAGGAAGGACATTCTTGTGTTCCCTTCTCCTCTGTCACAACTCAGTGGGCCATAAATGGGCTTAACTCAAACTAGGCCACTCAGATTTTCTCTGGCAGGGAATTGGAAATAGGACACTGAGAGACATGGTTAAACAGTGGGGATTCCTTGAACTTAGAGTTTAAATAGGGTTGAAGCCAGAGTTTGTGCCATGATCAAACTAAGTCAGAAAATCCATGAGAAAGACAGACAGAGAATGCCAATAAACAGAGAGCAGCAGAAGAAAGCAGATGTAAAAGAGTGGAGATAAGAGAAGACAGGTTGCCACCAGCGACTGAAGAAATGGTTTAGTATACTGACTGACTTTCCAGATAACTGGGTGTATGTTCCATACCTGCCCTGTGTCTTTTCAGTAAATTCACTTTGTACTTGAGCTAGTATGTGTGAGCTTCTGTTCTTTGTCATCAAATGAGAAAATATTCACCAAGTACAATAGTCAGAATCCAGCAGGAAAAGATGCCATACTTAAAGTGGTAACAGAGGAAGGTCTAGTAAAAAGAGGTTATTTACAAAAAGGGGCTGCATGTAAGCCCCTCTACAACCTTGGGTGTAGCCAAAGAAAAAAGTGTGAAGTGAAAGTGTTAGTTGCTCAGTCGTGTCCGACTCTTTGTGACCCCATGAACTGTAGCCTGCCACGCTCCTCTGTCCTTGGAATACTCCAGGCAAGAATACTGGAATGGGTACCCATTCCCTTCTAAGGATATCTTTTCCATCCAGGCATCTAGCCCAGGTCTCCTGCATTGCAGGTGGATTCTTTACCATCTGAGCCATCAGGGAAGTCCCAGGTAAACAGTAAATGGTGTCTACTGCTATAGTCTCCCATGTTCTTTTTAAGGCACACAATACATCACAGTTGTCATAAGATCCTCTTAATACATATTTATTTACTACTAAAAATTAAAACAGCATATCAAAAAATGTATTACAATTCAAGTTTTTGAAAACCAGAAAATCTACTTAATGCACTTTGCTCTAATTAGGCTTTAGCCAAACCACTAATGTTTTCTTTACATTTCTTCTCCACAAGTTACTTTGCTTCAAATTCTTGATATTGGGTTTCACCTCACTGACTTCAGGTTTCTAAAAGACATAGGCAATGCTTCTTATTAGTGCTTCTTTTGTTCAAAGACGCTGAAAGGGCAAGAAGAGAAACCATCTATCTTAGCCTCTCATAGAGAGTATGAACTTCCTGGCAAGACTTGTGATCATAGATAGATGGACACAGGCAACTCACAGCAACCTAGCAAGAAGGGATCTGAGAGAATAAATATTCTGACCCTGCTCCCCTCCTAACCTCCAGTATACAGTAGATGTTCCTACTATCAAACCTACCAGGAGACAGAGGGCAAGGGAACCACCAATGCCATCAACAGGTGAAGAGTTGACAGAGAGGCAAATGGAAAACTTCAAGGGCACAAGGTCACTTTTGTCTACATCTTCAGGAAAAAGCAAGCCTGGATTCCCAGGTGGCTCAGTGGTAAAGAACCTGCCTGCCAATGCAGGAGACATGGGTTTGATCCCTGGGTCAGGAAGATCCCCTGGAGAAGGGAATGGCCACCCACTCAGTATTCTTGCTGGGAAAATCCCATGGACAGAGGAGACTGGCGGGCTACAGTCTGTGAGGTCACAGTGAGTTGGACACAACTGAGCATGCACACACTTCTCCTGATCCCTGGGCAGCCTCTCTTTAGCCCATCTGTTAAACCGGAAGTAGAAGAAGCAAAATCAAAATTCAAACCAGTCCCAAATTCAGCTTCCTCACAGATGAGTACATTTAATTACAAAATAGCACCAACCTTTCATTCACAGGTAAGACATGTTCATCACAGATTTCCTACCAAATATTTTTTATTTCTTTAATTGGAGTATAATTGCTTTACAGTGTTATGTTAGTTTCTGCTGTACAGCAACACGAATCAGCCACAGGTATACATATATCCTCTCCCTCTTGAGCCTCCCTCCACTGCACCCCCCGTCCCACTCCTCTAGGTCCCTTTCAAATTTAGAAATATGAGTTGTAAGGTGTCCACTTTTGAGTGCAAAAGGAATACAAAAGTATGAAAGCTCATTTACTTTCTTGCAGAATTTCCAAGGCAGGAGTCTATGCCTTCTCTTTCCCTTCTAGCTCCCCCAGAGCTCCTTATGTAGTCATTCTCAATGTGTGGGGATGAAGCATAAAGTAATTAGTGAATGAGAAACCGCACACACGCATGTATACAACATTCTCGGAGAACAGCGGCTACATAAATGAGAGGTTTACCCTCAGAAGAAGAGCTCAGAAAAGTAAAACTCTTACTTAAGAATATTATATTTCCTTTAAATTTACCAACATTCCTATTAAGAGTATATCTGGATAATCTTCAGTTATGACAGAAAACTGGCATGAGAAGGTCAGAATTTCCAGAACCTCCCCTGTGGCTGCAGAATGTCTTCATCTCCCCAGGAGGGCCTGGCAGAGCCCTCTCAGGGCAGGCCAGTGAGCCTTGATTGCATGTCACCACCACTGTCTGGTTTTTGATAAGCAGATAAAATTGGTGATGGGCCTTTCATCTTCAGATTGTGGTTAGAAGCCCTGCGTCACTGAGTCATAGTTAAAAGCTGCTCCTTCTGGAGATGGTGGGAAATGAGTAGGTGTGCTCAGCCCACCTCTTCCTAGATGAAAGCTGCCTCATGAAACTACCTCAGTACATCTGGCACAAATTAACCAGTGCAGATTCCTGTGGTGAGGGAAGGGGAGACTGAGAAGAAACTCTGAACTCAGACTCTGAGAGTGAGGGGGCCCAATTATGACAAAACAGAAAACACCCTGGAAAGACTATTATTAAATTACTAGCTCTAATCACAGGATCTCAGAGGATAAGAAAGGTCACCTCTATCTTATGCTGGGGAGCTGGGACCACATAAATAGCATCCTTCCTTCATGAGTGAGAACCTTTCCAAAAGTGTGAAATCCCTACACAAGGTGATTAAAGTAGAAGCCAAATCTCCCAATCCTCAAAGATTTTCCCTGATCTCTCTTTTCTACCAATGGATACTGACATGAATGGGCAGAGAGCGGTATCGGGTTATAACTCTTGGCAGAATCAGTCCTCATGCCTTCCTAATGCTTGGTGTGAAATCATCACTCAGATCACTACTATTGCAGGCCCAAAGAGACTGGGAATATGGATTAAGGTGGGAGGCAGGTGAAGGGCAGAGCATGAGTAATGTCAATTTGTCTGTCTGACAAGGGCAAGCCACTGGCCCACCAAGGAGATCAGTCTAAACAAAAACAATGGTTAAAAGGAACAAAATCAGGTCATTTGCAGTAACATGAATGGATATAGAGATTGTCATACAGAGTGAAGTACATCAGACAGAAAAATAAATATCATATATTAATGCATATATGTGGAATCTAGTAGAATAGTATAGATGATCTTATTTGCAAAACAGAAATAGAGACACAAATGTGGAGAACAAATGTATGGACACCAAAGGAGGAAAGGGAGGGGTGGGAAGAATTGGGAGATTGGGAATGATACATACACTATTGATACTACGTATAAAATAGATTCCTCCGTCCATGGGATTCTCCAGGCAAGAACACTGGAGTGAGTTGCCATTTCCTTCTCAGGGGATCTTCCCAGCCCAGGGATCGAACCCAGGTCTCCTGCATTGCAGGCAGACGCTTTAACCTCTGAGCCACCAGGGAAGCCCATAAAATAGATAACTCATGAGAACAAACCAGCTCTGAGGTGCACTGGATAGCACATTGGACTTCTAGCCAGCCTGGGTGTAGTTATTCAAAGGTTGTGGGTTCAAATCCCACCAGAGTTGAATTTTAACAGCTTCTCCTTCACTCCTATTTGGATATTTTTTACTTCCCTGGTGGCTCAGACAGTAAAGTGTCTGCCTGCAATGCAGGAGACCCGGGTTCAATCCCTGGATTGGCAAGTTCCCCTGGAGAAGGAAATGGCAACCCACTCCAGTATTCTTGCCTGAAAATCCCATGGACAGAGGAGCCTGGTAGGCTACAGTCCAGGGGGTCGCAAAGAGTTGGACATGACTGAGAGACTTCACTTTCTATGTGAAGAACATGCTACGTATATGAGAACTTGCTATGTATCTCAGTGAACTCTACTCATGCTCTGTGGTGATCTAAATGGGAAGGAAATCCAAAAAGAAGGGATATATGTGTATATATATGTGTGTGTGTGTGTGTGTGTGTATATATATATAGAGAGAGAGAGAGAGAGGACACTAGCTTTTCTGTATATGTGTGTGTGTGTGTGTGTGCGCACGCGCATGCCAATGCAGGAGATGTAAGAGATGCAGGTTCGATCCCTGAATCGGGACGATCCCCTGGAAGAGGGTATGGCAACCCACTCCAGCATTCTTGCCTGGAGCATCCCATGGACAGAGGAGCCTGGTGGACTCCGAGTCCATAGGATTGCAAAGAGTTGGACCCGACTGAAGCAATTTAGCACACATAGCTGGTTCACTTTGTTGTACAGTAGAAACTAACACAACACTGTAAAGCAACTATACTCCAATAAAAGTTAACTAAAAAGAAAAAACAATGGTTGCCCATGGTTACAGATCAGCAAGACCCAACAGGTTAAAGTACACAGCACTGTGTGCCCTCCTGTGGGTCTCTTCTATGGAAAATGGGAGGAGGGTCAAAAGGAGGGGCTTCAAGGAACGACACAGGTGACAGTAGCAGTAGACACACTTATTTACCCTGGCTTTTGTTAGGGTAAATAAAACAGATTGCCCTGTTTGGCAAACCTTTTGCAAAGTCCAGAAAGTACATTGTATAGGCTCAGTGATGTACTCTCTCTACTGAGTAGAGGAAAAGGACACGTGCGGGAGAAGAGTGCCAAATAAGTCTCACAAACTTTCCATCGATGAGATAAGACTGTGTCATCCATCGTGTCCTAAATTTGGGACTAAAGATGCTCCCAGATCTGGCACGAAACACCCATTAGCATTTTCTGTGAACTGACCCTTTGTTGAGTAAATTGCAAAAGAGCATTTATATTATGATTTCATTTTACATAAAATCATATATGCAAACATAGACATATGTCTATATGCACATAGATGCATAGAGAGATGACTGGAAGAATGTTGTAAAAGTATAAAGAATAAAAAAAAGTAGAATAATTATCGGAAAAGGCAATGGCACCCCACTCCAGTACTCTTGCCTGGAAAATCCCAGGGATGGAGGAGCCTGGTAGACTGCAGTCCATGGGTCACTAAGAGTCGGGCACAACTGAGCAACTTCATTTTCACTTTTCAATTTGATGCACTGGAGAAGGAAATGGCAACCCACTCCAGTGTTCTTGCCTGGAGAATCCCAGGGACGGGGGAGCCTCATGGGCTGCCGTCTATGGGGTCACAAAGAGTTGGACATGACTGAAGCGACTTAGCAGCAGCAGCAGCAGCAGCAGCAGAATAACTAGTCTAAAAAGATGCAGAATAATTATTCCTGGATTGTAGACATTCATAACTTCATAATTTTCAAAACTGTTTTATTTTCTACAACGAAAATGTATTATCTTCATAAACAGAAAAAAAATTGAAATCATTTTCCTTAAACTATTCAGAAAACAACATATTCAGAAATTTTATTATAAAAGGCAAGAGAAAGAGCAAACCTTTATTAACTGCTTCCCTTGCACTCAGGACTACATGTGGCACAGACTCTGTGAACTGTCATTTTTATTCTACACATAAGAGCTGACTTCTCACTAGAAATCATGTAAGTAAGGAGAGTGTTGAAAGAACAAAACCATCAATGTTTAATTCTATATCCATTCAAATTATCCATCAGAAGTGAAGGAGAAACAGCAATTTCACACTCAAGACAAACTTGATAGGATCCATTGCAAGCCATTTTGCCCTATAGGAAAAGTTAAAAAATCTTCAGGCAGAAGGAAAATTTTGTAGGTCAGAAGGTTGGAGATACATAAAGAATCAGAGAAGAAATAAATGAAGATAAAATAAAATACTTTATTTTCTATTTTTTTAAAACTGAGAGTGCTTAGTTTGACCAAGATTTCTGTAAGTGTTATCAATCTTTCAGCAAAGCAGAGAATCCTAGGGCTGAATACTTTCCCCTTCAGCTTAGGAGAGAATCCTAGGGAAAGAGCATGTTTCATGTAGAAAACACCAGCCTGGGAACTGGCTCTCAAAGGACCCTCTGAGCCTCCCCCAGCTAATGGCAGAGCTGAGCTCTGAGTCCAAAGAATACTGCCTACCTCACAGAGATGTGGCCAAAACAAGTGAGAACAAGATGCCTCATGATCTTTGAGTAGCAGGTTAACTGTGAGGAGGCATGTGCTACCCGTGACACATGTTCTGGGGTACATCCACAGTGAAAGCAGCAGACCATTTTCTGAGGCCTGGTTGACCCTGCATTAAAACATAGTGCTAAGCAATCAGGAAACCCAGGTTCTAGCCCCATGATAATCGTTCAAAATAGCCTAGCTTCTCTGAGCCTCCCTTTCCTCACTGTAAGCAAAAGGCTTTACATAGAAAATCTCTAAAAGTCCTTTCCAGTTCTAGGAATCTATAATCCACAATCTAATTCCAACCATTGCTTCTGGATTCATTAAACAATTGCCCTAGCACGTTCAACTGGTCTATCAGACATTGCTTCAGGGCCCAAAATTATGTGTGCTAATGCAGAGATGTAAAACGTCTTTTGTAATCTGCGTAGGATTTTCTACCTACTTAGCTTTATTTCATAACCCACAATTATCTGAAAAACAGACAAGTCTATTTACTCTCTATTATCTGTATTCCAAATGGGGCCAAACCCTTCCTCCCCCTTCTTTATGGAAAATCCCAAAATCTCAGGTGGGAATCAGGATAACTCAGGAGATTTGTCACTATGAGCTTGGAATCTTTCCCACCGGGTCTCAAATGCTTTATTTCCTAAGAGCAGCTTTTGTAAGGCAGGCAAAAAAGGCTGAGTTAATAGTTAGAATTTATAAATGGTTTTTGCAAATTAAACAGAATTCTATAACTAAAAGGTAACCAGTAGAGTGGATCTGTTCTTCTATATTATTTCCTCACAAGCAAAAATTCAAAAAGCCAATTAAAGCCCCCAGGTACAGCAGGTAGACACTTTCTTATCAAAATGGGCCAGAAGAGTGAATCAAACCACCCAGGAAATCATATATCCACCCCTTAATAATATTAACTGGAAAAGTCTCAGAAACAATGATACCATGCACAGTTCTAAACATGGACTGCAGATGGCTGAATCACAATAGTCAAACTCAATTGCTTTTGGAAAGAATTAAGCCAGAAATGAATTTAAATATGTGGCTCAGAGGTCAAGTTCTAATATTTTATCTGGTGCAGTCCACATCCTGTTTGCCAGGGTAGGTGGGCAAAGACATCAAGTCTTTCAGATAGAGGGCCGCCTTCTCTGATTTGGAAATTCTTCATAAACAATATCAAGCCACTATTCATCCCCTCCTCCAAAAGGCTTATTCTTTTGTTCACTGTGGAGACACCATGGGCCAGAGATGCACTAACACCTTCCTCTCTTCACATCCTTTGCAGGACAATGTTGGCCCAGGGGATCCACCAGAAATTGCCCTCTTCATGGTCTCTAAACAGTCATTTGCAGGATTCACTCCTAGAAATCAATTTTCTGAAGTCTATTTCATAGATTTTAATAGGTTCTCTATTTTAAAAACAACCTTTGAAACTACTCAAATATATTTCATGCATCTCTATTGAGTCATTCATTTGACAAGTCTGTTGTTATCTGCTTACTCTTTAAAATATATTTTAATTGAGCCAAGTATGTGTGTGGAGAGAATTTTTTTTCATTTCTAGAGAAATCTTGTATCTAAGGGTACATCTTAATCCAAGTTAGTAAAAGAGTCTATTTACTTTCTCTGCCTTGGCATGTTCTACCTTTTAATGAGGCTAATGAGGTGACTCATATTTTTGGCTGACTTCTTGAATATCAGGTCTTCTCTGAGCAAGTAACTCATCTTTTACATAGATACTGGACACCTGCCCGCCCATCCCAGCTTAAATATTCTTTGTCCTGTTTCCTCTGATAGGAAAAAATATTCAGGCTCTGTCTTCCCACTAAGAGACTGGGGCGGGGATGGTTTGAAAAATTTGATGACGCCGGCTCTGAGATTTGCCCTTATTGTCTCTACTTTGGAACATGTCACCACTAGGCACCAGGTGACCCTAATTCCATTTACAATTTTCTTCTTGCATCCATGGATGCTTTCAAACCTGGTTCTAAATACCAGCATAATGCAAGGAACTGAACATACTCAGTAAATGGGAAAGAAAGTCAGAGATCTGCTTATAGTTTCATATATTTACCATGCACTGTTTCTTCCCTGCCTTTGCCAAAAATGCTCATCTTCCCTCTCACCCAACTCACCCCCCATCCTCACATCTTTAAGGTGTCCTCTGTTCCAGGAAGCTTCCCCTGGCCCCAAAAGTACACATCTTGGTTATCTATCACTCCCCTCTGGCTGCTCACATCTCTACCATTGCATTTAACTTCACTACATTATAATTACCTGTTTATAGGTCTATTTCCCCAATGAAAACAGGAACTAAGTGTTTTCATTTTTGACTGCCTAAGCTTGATCCAGTCTGGCACATTAAAAAGCATCCAGTTGGAGTGAGAATGAGTGGGCATTAATGTTGTTCAAGGGTTCTGAGTCATTAAGAAAATAAATACCTGAGACTTAAAGGCAAAAATACATGCAAATAGTTAAAAAAAAAAAAGCCTGAAATTCCCTGTTTTTAAAATAATACACATGGCTGCTTGTTCCTCCAAGCACCAGTGCACGTACCTCACTCTGCCTGGTATTAAGATCAGATATTTATGTAACCCACCACTCCACCAGCTCTATCATCTTGGCTGCTGCCACATGTATCTCCATCAGCACACGACCACCTCCTGCACTACTCTTTCCATTGCCTCCATCACCTCCAATACATGGTACATTTCCACTTCCACCTACACCAGCGTCCTCACCCTAATCTCTACTGCCTCTTCCACTTCCCCGACCACCTCCTTCACCTTCTGGCCACCATCTCCACTGTCTCCACTGCCTCCAAAACGCCATCACCTTCCCCAACTCTTCCACCACCACTTCCACCTTCATTCCTTTCATTCCCATCTCCATTACTTCCACCAGCTCAATCAAAACCTTCACCACCTCTGTTATAACCACGACCTCCACCATCATCACTTCCACCCCCTCTATCTCCAATTCTAGGTCAATCCTGAATATTCATTGGAAGGACTGATGCTGAAGCAGAAGCTCCAATACTTTGGCCATCTGAGGTGAAAAGCTGATTCATTGGAAAAGACCTTGATGCTGGGAAAGATTGAGGGCAAGAGGAGAAGGGGGAGACAGAGGACGAGATGGGGAGACAGAGGACGAGATGGTTGGATGCATCACTTACTCAATGGACATAAGTTTGAGCAAATTCCAGGAGATAGCAAAGGGCAGGGGAGCCTGGCATGTGCAGTTTAAGGGGTTACAACGAGTCAGACATGACTTAGCAACTGGACAACAACAAAGTGATTTTACAGTATTAATTCAATTCTCAACAACAATCCCAAAGGTATTATTATCAACTCTACTTTACTGACAGAAAAACTAAGGACCAGAGAGGTTAAGCCCTATGCTCAAGACCACACAGCACAGAAAGTGAAGCTGGTCTTCAAGTCCAGACAGTGTAGCTCTTGAACCCGGGTACTAAGTCCCTCCCCTTGAGGGAGCTGAACTGCCCTGCTGGGTGTGCAGGCTCTAACTGTGTCTGTGTCTGTGTCTAACTGTGTCAGGCTCTAACTGTGTCTGTGTCCATAGTCCACTACACATCTTAGCTATACATGAGGGAGTAAATAAAAATTTCACCTAGAAAGCAGTCCATCAAGGATCAAGGATGTGGATAATATCTACCATCTACTTGGAGGAATATCATTACTGTCCTGTCCTTCTCCTGCTAACACTGGACTGCTGGTGTTAAGTAGTGACCTTCCTCTCCCTTCCTATTTCCTGAGTTCTCTAGGCTTAAGATGGGAAGAGAAAGTAGGGTGATAAGACAGAGGTACAATCTATCTGTCTCACCTTCAAATCATCTGTGATTAGCCTCAGGTGAAAAACAACTCCAAGAGTATTCACTGGAATGTTTAAATTATTTTCAAAATGAATATATAAGGTATTAAAGAAAAACACAATACCTAAAACATTTATGAAACATTTTATGTTTTTCAACTCTTACATACAGGAAAAGAATAAAAACTAGGAAGGATACTCCCACTCTGAGTATCATATTCAGGTAAGAATCCTTGGATAAAATGCAGAAATCCCTGTTCCATAGCTATAAAAAACTTAGTTCTCTCAATTCATGGGCTTTTTAAATTTTTATTGAAATATAGTTGATATACAAAATTATATGTTACAGGTATACAATATAGTGATGAACAATTTTTAGAGACTTACTCCATTTATAGTTATCATGAAATATTGGCTATATTCCCCATGTTGTACAGTATATGCTTGTAGCTTATTTTACACCTAATAGTTTATACCTCTTACTGCCCTTCCCCGGTATTGCCCTTTCTCCTTCCCTCTCTTCACTGGTAACCATTAGCTTGTTCCCTTTATGTGTGAGTCTGCTTCTTTTTTGTTATATGCACTAGTTCGTTGTATTTTTTACATTCCACCTATAAATGATATCATATAGTATTTGTCTTTCTCTGTCTAATTTATTTCCCTTTTTATAATACCCTCCATATCCATCCATGTTGTTGCAGGTGGCAAAATTTCATTCCTTGTTTACAGTTGAGTGGTATTACAAAAATAAACAAATGAGACCTGATTAAACTTAAAATTTTCACATAGAAAATGAAATCATCAAAATCACAAAATGAAAAAACAATTTACTGAATGGGAGAAAACATTTCCAAAGGATATGACCAATAAACAGTTAGCCAGTTCAGTTCAGTCGCTCAGTCATGTCCTACTCTTTGTGACCCCATGGACTGTAGCACGCCAGGCTTCCCTGTTCATCACCAACTCCCTGAGCTTGCTCAAACTCATGTCCATCGAGTTGGTGATGTCCTTCAACCATCTTATCCTCTGTCATCCCCTTCTCTTCCTGCCTTCAATCTTTACCAGCATCAGGATTTTTCCAAATGAGTCAGTTCTTTGCATCAGGTGGCCGAAGTATTGGAGTTTCAGCTTCAACATCAGTCCTTCCAATGAATATTCAGGACGGATTTCCTTTAGGATTGACTAGTTGGATATCCTTGCAGACCAAGGGACTCTCAAGAGTCTTCTCCAATACCACAGTTCAAAAACATCAATTTTTCAGTGCTCAGCTTTCTTTATAGTCCGACTCTCACATCCACAGCCAACATATAAACAGCTCATACAACTCCACATCAAAAAGTAGCAATCTGATTTTAAATGGGCAGAAGAACTGAATAGATGCTTTCCTAAAGAAGACATGCACATGGCCAACAGACACATAAAAAGATGCTCAGCATCTCTAATCATCAGGGAGATGCCAATCAAAACCACAAAGAGACAACACCTCACACCTGCCAGAATAGCTATCATCAAAAAAAGAAAAAACCCACAAATGACAAAGGTTGGCAAGAATGTAAAGAAAAGGAAGCCCTCTACACCGCTGGTGGGAATGTAAATTGGTGCAGCCCCTATGGAAAAACAGTAAGGAGATTTCTCAAAAAACTAAGAGCAGAACTGCCTTGTGACCCACAATTCCACTCCTGGATATATATCAAAAAAACAAAAACATTAATTCAAAAAGATAGATGCACCCCCAATGTTCATAACAGCATTATGTACAGTTGCCAAGATATCAAGTGAAAGTGAAGTCGCTCAGTTGTGTCCGACTCTTAGCGACTCCATGGACTGTAGCCTACCAGGCTCCTCTGTCCATGGGATTTTCCAGGCAATAGTACTGGAGTGGGGTGCCATTGCCTTCTCCAGGGGATCTTCCTAATCCAGGGATCAAACCCAGGTCTCCCACATTGTAGACAGACGCTTTACCGTCTAAGCCACCAGGGAAGTCAAGTGTGTGTGTGTGTGTATGTGTGTGTATATATATTATATATATAATATATATAGTGGAATACTACTCAGCCATAAAAAAGAATGAAATTTTTCCATCTGCAGCAACATGAATGGACTTGGAGGGCATTGTAAAATAAGTAAAATAAGTCAGACAGAGAAAGAGAAATACTGTAATGATACCAATTCATGTTTATAGAGCCCTAAAGCATGTCCACAATAAGAGCAAGTGTTAGGTTAGGACTGATTTCACCCTCCACAGCAAACGAGACCAGAATTTTCTTCCCACCCTTTGCTTTCCTAAACAAACCAACCAAAAAAAATAGCTTCAAACAAAATTACACCACTATGGTGAAAGATACTGTGACGTGGCATTCATATCCTCCTTCAGAACTGAAGGGTTTATTACTTCTTGCTGTCCCCATCGGAGCTGCCGGACTGAAAATAGCCACCAGGCTGAGGCACTCATTCAGCACAGACTTATTTGATGACTGGTAGTAGTGAGATATAAAGTTTAACTCAACCCGAAAGTGTTATCCCAGCTTCAGAACTTTGCTTTATCGCATCTCCTCTTCTGAGGCTTCATTACCACCCAGCTTCTGCCTCTGCCTGGTCTTGCTTCCTTCTCTTCCCTTCTCTAAGCATTATTCCAAGAGCACTCTCTAAGAAACCTCTCACATGCGAATCTCCATCTCAGAGTTGGCTTTCCAAAAAACCCAACCCGCTACAACTATTATGCCAACAATTATAATTAGCCCAGATTTCCTAGGTAAAAAAGTTTCAGTTTATAAGTAACACATGTTCACTCTAATAACACAAGCCTAGAGGCAAATACAGATGACATATGGTTCTTTGGGAAGAGCCACATATATCTATGAATTACCATTCCTCTTGATGTCCAATCATCATACCAAAGTTAAAAGAAATCACCTTCAGCTAAGGATATGCCTTATGTTCTCTATTTTCTATTTCCCCCAATTTTTCTCTCTAAAAATATAAATTGTATCTAAAGAAGAGATTTTTTCAATTGCTATAATTTCGTTATAGAGCCTCCCACCACTACATCAGGCCAAAAAAAAAAAAAAAATCCACCAAATACTGAATGAAAAGATACATAGACACAAGCTTAATATAGAAAGAAATTTTTTTCTTGAATTTAGTTTTTACACACAAAACTTTTGAGCAAAATTTAAGTTTAATTTTTAATTTCCACCATTCAGGTTATCCCCTTCTCCTCCTGCCTTCAATCTTTCCCAACATCAGCGTCTTTTCCAATCAGCCAGCTCTTCCCATCAGGTGGACAAAGTACTGGAACTTCAGCTTCAGCATCAGTCCTTCCAGTGAACATTCAGGACTGATTTCCTTTAGGATTGACTGGTTGGATCTCCTTGCAATCCAAGGGACTCTCAAGAGTCTTCTCCAATACCACAGTTCAAAAGCATCGATTCTTCAGCACTCAGCTATCTTCATAGTCCAACTCTCACATCTATACATGACCACAGGAAAAAACCATAGCTTCGACTAGACAGATCTTTGTTGGCAAAGTAATGTCTCTGCTTTTGAATATGCTATCTAGGTTGGTCATAACTTTCCTTTCAAGGAGTAAGCGTCTTTTAATTTCATGGCTGCAGTCACCATCTGCAGTGATTTTGGAGCCCCCCAAAATAAAGTCTGTCACTGTTTCCATTGCTTGCCCATCTATTTGCCATGAAGTGATGGGACTGGATGCCATGATCTTAGTTTTCTGAATGTTGAGTTTTAAGCCAATTTTTCCACTCTCCTCTTTCACTTTCATCAAGAGGCTCTTTAGTTCTTTGCTTTCTGCCATAAGGGTGGTGTCATCTGCATATCTGAAGTTATTGATATTTCTCCCAGCAATCTTTATTCCAGCTTGTGCTTCATCTAGCCCAGCATTTCTCATGATGTAGTCTGCATATAAGTTAAATAAGCAGGGTGACAATATATAGCCTTGATGTACTCCTTTCTTGATTTGGAACCAGTCTGTTGTTCCATGTCCTGTTCTAACTGTTGCTTCTTGATCTACATACAGATTTCTCAGGAGACAGGTCAGGTGTTCTGGTATTCCCATCTCTTGAAGAATTTTCCACAGTTTGTTGTGATCCACACAGTCAAAGGCTTTGGTGTAGTCAATAAAGCAAAAGTAGATGTTTTTCTGGAACTCTCTTGTTTTTTCGATGATCCCGTGGATGTTGGCAATTTATATACTGAGATCTTATTGTTAGCATCAAAAATGTTCATGATTGTTATATCATTTTTACATATATACAATGTCCTTTATTTTCACTTATTAAGTTTTTCATTTTAAATTACATTTTCTCTTATATTACAAGTGCTACCTGTAATTTCTTTGCTTCATAAACACCTGATGTATCTTTTTCTATTCCTTTATTTTCCATTTTCTGTATCATTTTGTACTTGAGACTTAGGTTTTTTTACATATCACACATCTAAATCTTTGGTTTTTTAAAAATCTGACTTTTAATTGGTCACATTAGTATAATGTGCAATTAATTTAATTAAGGCACAATTAATTTGATTGCTCACTTATATATATTGTGATTGTTTTACACGCTTGTTGTCTTATTTGGTGCTATCAAATGCTTTCTTTTTACTTATTTTTCTTTTTTCCTTTTTCCTTGGTCTCCTTTAAATAGTTTCCATTTTATACCACTGGTTTAAATGTCATAATCCCATAATTATTGTTGTGGTAATTGCCCTAACTTATTAAGATTCATACTTACACTCAGTTTTCCTAACAGTATCTAATATTTATTTCCTCTCAATGAGCCAAAATTTAAGTGCCTTCTCATTTTTTGATCTCTTCCTACACCATTCCACAAATGGCTAATGAGTTTAATGTCCACATGTGACTCATAAAACTTGTCTTATTTAAAAGTCACTATTCATACACACTTTGAGTTTTAATTTCCACAAATACAGACTTAAAGGAAATCAGGCATATCGAGTCATCTACCTAATCATTTCTCTCCTTCCTGGAAATATGTCTCTGATAAATATGCATTTTAAATCATCAAATTAAGTTGTGAGTTTCCCTAAATCCTGCTTAATCCCAACCACCTCTCCAGCCCTGAGGTTTCCCAGGGAGATGTATACAGAGGGAAGTAAAGTAATTATTTCTGAACACTGTGTGACTTCTTTTTCAAAAGTTCTTCAGACTGACTTAGGAAAGTCCCAAAGCAACTTCTTTGCCCTTCTCTGACTATAGCTGACCTAGCCCATGTCCTGAATTTTATTATGGAGGAGAAAGGAAATGGCCAAATAAGGGACACGTGCCAGCTCAAGTCACAGATGTCCGAGAAAGGCAAATGGCAAAGAGTCTGCCTAGTGCGGAGCTGGCAGGGGCTAGGAGACAGCTGCCCTAGGCCCTGAGCCCCAGAATGAAGAGGGTCAGCCCCAAGAAGCTAGAGAAACAGATAAAATGAGGCTAAGGCCACCCCAGTACATTCCAAGCATAAACTCAAACAGCACCCTGAATCTAACTTGGTATCTCAAAGGCTGAAATATTTAAAGGTGCAAAGTCGAGGTTAACTGTGATGCCTGTGGTGTGCAGATCAAAAACTGTGTACTGAATACCATCAATGTAAAAACAGGTGAAAAGACACTGTGTCTGTCCCCATAGCGTTCATAGACAGTTAGAAAAGGCAAATGTATATAAGACTGTGAGATGTACACCATTATGAAAATTCTTTCGAAACTCAGCAATTCCCAAGACCAGTCACTAGCACTCATCATCCTGGGGTACAAGAACAACTGGGGAGCTGAGAGAGAAAAATACTTTCTCTTATGGACCAATCGCCTAGCATACAAACCACTAAAATGGCTTCCCTTCCCCCAAATGGTATCTTTCACTTATTACTAACACTGAAAATTTCTTTCAGAGACAAAGCCTGTCTTTCTGCAATTAGAGAAAACAGGCTTAAAATAGAAGTGCTGTGGGATGGTAAGCACAAGTAGAAATTAGGTCAAACCCATGTGTGAATGTCTAATGTCAGATCATTGCCAGTTTTGCTAGCAGACAGAGGTTAGTACTTCAGAAATGCTGGGACCCCGGAGGGCCCAAGCATCATCCCACTAAAAGAAAACTGGAACATCAAAGAATATGTAGGCATGTATCAAGATATTGTTCAGAGTTTGTTCTGTTGACTTTTTATGGAAAACCAAATAGAACCCAAACAGATACTGACTCTTATCTCTCTCTTCGTCACCTCTGAAGAGACCGTGTCTTGAAATCCTACTCTCTGTCTTCGTTTCCTGGCATCTGGCCTTCTGAATTCATATTCTGAATCCTACAAATCATGAATACCTCTAACCTAGCTATTTCCAGGTCTCTGCCTAGATCCCTCCATCCTCCAGTTCTTTCCTCAAGAGGGTAACTTGACCATGTTTCAGCTTACTCCCAGAATGGCCCTTAAATTTCCTCCAAGGTGTTGCCAGATCCTTTGAGGACAATGATCATCTCTCATGCCTCCCCATGCCCTTGATTATCTGATCATTCGTCCCTCATATTAACGTCATCCACAACGGCTCTTATTGCTCCTTTCAGTTATCCCTCTCTCCAAACAATTAGGTCTCCACATGGGTAGACAGTCAAGACAGAGGGTTTTCTAGGGGGAGAAATGAATCTGATGCCTTTTATGTGCCTGCAGAGCTCCAACTTGGTTTAATAATCCCTGAGCACCACTTTGCGTGCGGCAAGGTATAAATATATGCTAATAGGAGGTCTGGCTCCTTGTCACAACACATCGCAGGCTGCATTCGTGCAAGATAGAATAAAAAGATTAGATGCAATCTTGAAGTCAATCAGAAAGCAAGAGGAAACCAAAAAAAAAAAAAAAATGGAGCTCAGATTGTCAACAGGAGAGGCAGAAAAATGACTTGAATCGAATTGCAGTTTATCTCGTTAAGCGTTAAAGGAAACCAATTTCTTTCAGAAATTGGAAGGCAATTTAAAGATTTCTACAGTTTTACTAAAGTTTGAAATTTTCCAGTGAAAGAATAACGTTTTCTTTATTTCTGCATATCTGACATTTTCCCTGTACTCTCAGGGACTAGAAAGCCCTAGATAAGAGGACAGTTAAGGAAAAGAGAGCAGTTATCAACAAGGAAGGGAAAGAATCTGTTAAAGAAATACTCATTTGATTTCGCCAGCTCTTTCAGGTTTCATGCCAAAAAAAAAAAACTATGGAAGCTAGAACTACATACAAAAAAGCCAGGCTATAAAATCTGGCCTAGTCTTGAATAAATAACCAGGCTGGATTAATGGACAAATATGGAGGTCATATTCAATTTATGAAGGTCAAATAAAATAGGCCAATCTCAAAACCAAGCTACATTCCACTGAAGTTGATGATATCACAAACCAAAGGTAGTATTCATAATGAACTCAAATCTTCTGGGATAAGCCTCTTTCTCCATTCCCAGAAGCAAGAACATATTGACAGCAGCCTGTTTTGCAAAACATAAATTGTTACTGCTGCCCAGCCTGAAATATATAACTCTCTTCATTGTATTGAATAAAAATTACTATCTAAACCTGCATCTTCAGAGTGAAGATCAAACCTTCCCCAGCACTGTGGTCCCTCTGAAAGTGGTTTGGTAGCCAACAAAAGCAAATGTTTTTTTTATCTTATCCTAGACAATGTTATCCTGGCTACATCATCAGGAACACCAGGTTTTAAAGGAGACATCTAGTGTTAATGGCCATTATCTCAGGAAAAGGATCAACCAGAGTGAGGAAAGGGACACTCAAATTTTACTGAATATTGAGTATTGTTTGAATATTTTATAGTGAAAAAAATCAATATTGCTTCTGTAATTTTTTAAAATGCACTTTAAGGTGTTCTGAGATGAATATGCCAAGACTTATTTCAGATCAACACCTCTGAAACACTGCCAGCTCTTGGGTGAGTTAATGTTTGGTTAACAGCTGGACAAAGCTCAAGTGTAACTGCCTGCCATTGTGGCTTTGGTCCTCCTTCCTTTCCTTCCTCACATACTCATTCAGTCTATAAACACTTAACTGAGTGCTTAATACCTCCTGGTCTGGAAAAAAAAAAAAAAATGATGTGAAGCTAAATTTACTCCATTTAAAGAAAAAATAAGAAAAAAAGAAATCAGAAATGGCATGTAGGACAGCCAGTTGTTCTCTATTATGATGAAAAATGAAATCTCAGACAGATTCATCAGGGAGAATATTCAGGAAACAAAAAAAAATGTGCCTTCCCTGGTTTCTCACTCCCACTGACAACTTTTCCCTTTCAATAACTTGTTATGTGCCAGGAGCAAACAATATGAAATCCATTCCTAATGAGCAATAATTATAGCTTTAAGAAGCTGTACAATCAGTGTTCACTGATTTCATTATTAGATAGCACCATAAATTATGCTAATACTGATAACAGTTCTGGATGAGAGAGGTCCAGATCCAGGAGACTGCACTGGAATTATTTACATCCTCTATTTCTGAAACAATAGACCCAGCAATTTGAAAATCAGATGATCCAATTTATTCTGGCAGGACACACATGTAACAAGTTGCATCAACCATAAAATTAAATAGGTTTCTTTTTTTTCTTTTTTATATTTTAAGTTTTTCTCCTTGTTCTTCTCCTACCTTGCATATTACCAATCTCCTTTGATGAGAGATTTCTAATTATTGTAAATCTTGCTTCTAAAGTTGCTCAGTGATGGTGGTTGATGATGTCATATGACTAGCATGGCTTTAGCACACCCATGTCTTCATACAAGCTAAGCCTAAAAATACATTACCTGAAAAGTCGCAACTGCTTACCTGGATGCAGAAAAAATTGCAGGACTTCAGTGAAAGGGAATTATTCCTTCTTTTAATCAAAATTCCAAAATTTTAAGGGCTGACTATGAAAGGACAAACTCCAGATGAAAATGGAGAACTGGCCCAGCTCTCCCAACTGCATCTCTCTTGTGTTAAACACTTCCTCTTGGAATTTTCTCACTTCTCTTAATAGCAACACAGGCTACCATTTTTGAGTACTAATTGTATGCCTGCTGCTGCTGCTGCTGCTGCTAAGTTGCTTCAGTCGTGTCTGACTCTGTGCGACCCCTGAGATGGCAGCCCACTAGGCTCCCCCGTCCCTGGGATTCTCCAGGCAAGAACACTGGAGTGGGTTGCCATTTCCTTCTCCAATGCATGAAAGTGAAAAGTGAAAGTGAAGTGTCCGACTATAGGGACCCCATGGACTGCAGCCTACCCGGCTCCTCCGTCCATGGGATTTTCCAGGCAAGAGTGCTGGAGTGGGGTGCCATTGCCTTCTCCGAATTGTATGCCTAGCCCTTTCCAAAGAGCTTCATGCACACTACTCCAATTCACAAAAACCCTATGCAGTGATTCTATAGTTCCCATTCAGCAGGTGAAGAATAAAAAACTCAGAAGGCAACACACACCCATTGCCTAAGAATACACCGTAAGAATCTCGGAGAAGCCAGGATTCAAACCCAGGGGTATGTGAGATTGTGGCCTTTGACAGTGAATGTGAAGAATCCCACATAAATCGACTCCAAATGTGTGGTCCTTCCTGAAGCTTCAGGAAAGGGCAGCAAAGGGGGAAATTTTACCACATGATGCCCAGAAGACTTCCTTAAAGTTCTCATTAAGTGCTGCCAAAGATATGGAGCATCTAGAGCACTTGATACTCCTCAGGCAATGCCAACCATATAGTCACTTTGGAGAACTCTGCGGTAATACCAGCTAGAGCTAAACATTCACATATATCCTGTGATTGAGCAGTTGCATTCCTAGGTATATCCCAACAGAAAACGACAGGCACAATAATGGTTAGAGCAGCATTACTCAAACTAGTCCCCAAACTGGAAGCAATTCACATGCCCATAGACAACAGAATGGGCAAATGAACTGGGATACAGTCGTGCAATGGAATACTGCACAAGAATGAAAAAGAATAAATGCCTGATGCATGAAAAAACATGTAGAATTATACTCCCACAGACATAATGTTGAGTGGAAGAAGTTAAAAACAAAGAATTCACACTATATGATTTCAAATATTTGAATTTCAAAAACATGATAGAAGGCACAATAATGATTATTCAGGGGCTGCTGACTGAGAGGGGCTGTGAGGAAGTTCTCTGGAATGGAAATTCCTATATACTGATGCAGGCGGTGGTTACAAAGAATATCCATATGTAAAAATGCATTGACCTATTCATTTAACATCTGTGTACTTTATGTAAGTTATATCTCAATTGTTTAATAAATAAACATTCTCACTGGACCTTTCTGTCCCTCCAAAATCCCAGTCATTGTGGTAACTGGTCTCCAACCTTTTCCTTTTACCATTCCTTCAAACTTTACCCCCACCCTTTACTCCTTCCTACTACCTTATAGATTTATTATTTTCTGTCCCACTGGCAGCTTCATGTCTTTTCCTATATGAATCAGTTTGGCTCTCTCCGGCACCTACATTTCTCCTCTCCGCACATTACCATAATCAACAGATCAAAAATTCCAGCAGTCAAACAGACCAAACGAACAATTCTCTTTAGAAGAACATACGTGTACCTTTACAGACATATCTCAATCGTTTGTATCTGTCTCCTTTGAGAGATAGTTAAGATCTCTGAGGGTAGGAGGTATAAATCCCCAGATACTCAGTAAATGCAGAGTTGTAGTAAGTGAACATTGTTATTCAACACAAGTCAAAAAACCTAGGCCACTCACAAAGTTCTCATCTTCCATTTGAGGGCCAGCAATCGATTAAAGTATAATAACAGAAAAGAACACTTGGAGTTGGGATCATAAAGCTATGTTTCAGAGGCATTTGCCTGAAAATTGTAGGAAACAAGATGGTTGACTTTCATGATCACATGTCATTTTTATTACTTTTAGTCTTTTTATCTCTTCCTATCTTACTGCCTTTTACTAAACAAACATAACCAGGCAATTCCACGATCAGGAAGGAACAGAATAACAGTAACTCCCTTGGAGTTTTTGGAGGAGAAGACAAAAGGCAAGAAATTTAAGCATGTTATTAAATCATCTATCCTCTGAAATGTAAGAAGGAGGTCACGAAATCCTGCTGATGTCATTTCTTGATTTTTAGTAATACTGATCCTGGAAGGGTGGCTGTTGTTGTTGATGTTTAGCCACTAAGTTGTCTGACTCTTTTGCTACCCCATCTGACAGTAGCCCACCAGATTCCTCTGTCCATGAAATTCTCCAGGCAAGAATACTGGAGTGGGTTGCCATTTCCTCCTCCAGGGGATCTTCCCAACCCAAGGATTGAACCTGCGTCTCCTGCATTGCAGGTAAATTCTTTACCACTGAGCCACCGGGGAAGTCCAGAAGGGTGATCAGTTGCATTTTATTACAGGGGTGAAAGAGTCATTCATCTACTTGCTTAGGGAGCTACTCAATGGTAGACATATCATAAGAATAAACTTATCTTTCCAACTAGCTGTACACCAGCTAACAATCACTGACAGAATCTCAAAATTCAAGCTCTGGAGTACAGGGGAAAAAACAAAGACAAAAGGATGAGTCCAACTTACTAAGGAAGAATAGTTAGCTTTCAAGTCCATTTGGAAAGGCTGTGCCATGCCAGGTTTAGACAAGAGAAAAATCTTTTATTCAAATCCTTCACTCAAATATAATTAAATGGACTAAAATCTGAGTCATGTAAAAGGCCTCAATTGTTAGGCTGTCAAAAGTCTGTTTGAAGTATAAGCCATTTTTCTGAGTATTGATATATTGCAGGTGTTTATGGAACATTGTATCACACAAAACATTTCCATGTTTAGAAAAAAAATGTGCGATTCCCTCCCAGTCCCCGAGGACAGCCACCTTAGTTGGATGACGATTGTATAAATACAGAAGTTAGCTGCTAAGAAGTACACCTTCAATTCTTAGAAAAGTATTCCTATGTTTATCTTCTGGTGGATCTGGGCTTGCTAGACATAAACCATTCTTCACCAGTAACAAGTAGAGGTTTATTTTTGTCATTCATAAAATAAACCAGGGCCCAGCCAAAGGAAACGACTCCTGGAGGCAGCTGCGTTGTAGAAGTGTTGTAGAAGTTACAAATGGCTCTGTGGCCCAGGCCATAAACAGTCTTCAGGAAGGCTGGTGCTGAGCTGTTGATATTAAAAATCACCTCATTAATTATGTTTGTAAACAATGCAGCTGTCTGTGCTTGCACGCCAGCTTCCTTGGCATCATAATATTTGTAACAATAATAACCATCATTTCAAGCCTAGCAATAAATAGTCAATCCAAGAACCTCAAGTGAAATCGCATCTGGGAACTGGCACCTGGTCATTCAAAATACTTCCTCACAAGGTAGGAAGACTAGTTTATTTTCCACTCAGAAGACACTTAGCAGCATCAACTACTCCACCAGAATTTTTCCCATCTCAGTTTTGAAAGGAACAGGTGAATGGCTATTGCAAGATGAGAAACAAAACAGAGACACCAAGAGTCAAAAGAAAAGGAAGAGTGGCCCAGAAAAGGACATCATGTGATAGAGCTCTCAGAAGGAGTGATGGGAACAACCTTTCCTCTGGTGAAGGATCAGTGAAATCAGGATTGTATGTCAGAGTACCAGTTAACCAGCCATGCCCCCTCAGCACCCATTCAGTTATAATTTTATTCTACAAAATATTTACTGAATACCTACTGTGTGTCAGGTATGTGCCATGTGCTGGAGAAAATTCACAAGCAGATATCCATTTTAGATGCCTGTTGGTGATACAATTGAAACATACCTAATCAACTCAGTAATTATATAATCCAAGTGGCCTAGTATTTATTTTCTTTAAAGGCACACTTTTGGAGAACATACTTCTAAAGTTAGCCCAGCAGTTATAACCCCTTAAAACTGACCAAAAAATAAGAGGAAAATACATTTTCTATGTCACATAGGTAAGCTGGAATCACTAGAGCTCTTTCCACACCAGAGAACAACACCTTCATACCTCATTTATGCCTCCTCCGCATGTAAATTCTGATTCTGAACTTCACCAGAGAGAGATAAATGTGGTATCCAATTCCAAAGCATTACCCATTTTCCCTGTCTCTGTCCCTCTCTTTCCCCTCTCTACTCTGTGTATATATTAATTTTATAGATCTTTTTATTGTCTGAACTACACTGGTTGCGTGAGAAGCAGAACAATAGGCCAAGAAGTTCCATTTCACACATGCCATCCTTATAATTCAAATAGGACAATAAAGAGAGAGAGAGAGAGAGATCTATAAACTGGTGATAAATCAGTGTCCTAAACCAAATTAACCAGCGAAATAGATTATCATAAAAATAACGCCATGAAAAATATTCTTCACCTTCCTGGTTCAGCCATCTGTAATGGAGAGAGGAAGGCATGTGTGTGTCTGTGTGCATGTGTATATGAGACACACATATTTAGAGATGCACACATAAACCTTACACACACACACACACACACTTATGAAGAGATCCAGGGGCCATGCAATTTATATGTGCTGCTAGCCCCTCCAGGAACAGGAGAGGTCTAAGAAACTCCACGATTGCTCATTAGTATTTCCCAGTTTCTAAAGCTCAGTTTTTCTTCAACACGGTAAAAAAAAATACCACGTGCTAGGTATTCTGCTAGACCTTGAGGAAACAAAATGAACTAAAAGAGACACAAGGCTTATCCTCATAAAATATCCAGGCAGGGCAGAATAGGTAGACAGTAATCAAATAAGGTCACACATAATATTTTTAAAACTAAAAATCCTGATATGTGCCATTGAGAAAAGACACCGGTGCACTGAAAGCAGAGACCAGGGGAACCTACCCAAGATAAGGTCAAGAACAACAGATGATCGAGCTGCAGAACCAGTAGGGTCTAGTAAGATATAAATAGTCAACAAGCAAGCAACATCCTACATTAGTAGGAGGTGTGAAACACTCTTTCACAGGAGAAACCTGAGAAGGAAACATGACTGAGGCCTCAGGTAAAGAGAGAATGGGGTTGTTCCCATCAGAGGGAACCACATCTACAAAGACTCCAAGAACAGAGAAGAGACAGCACAACCCAGAACCGGAAGAAGGTCACAAAGGGCAGAGAGCAAGGGCAGGATGATGCTGGCAGAGACACGGAAGGTGGGCAGAAGCCCTTGGAGGGGAGGGGAGGGAGACAGAAGGTGGTCTTGGGTTTTCTTTTGCAGATGCTAATGTTGTTTCCATGTGGAGAAGAGTTTGACCTGAGAAAAACAAGACACTGGGAAGACAGGTATCAGTCTTCCCAAGGTTCACACGAGTCTAACTGGGAGATTGGATCTGAGTCTCACGCTAATTAGCTGTATGACCTTGGATAATTTGCCTCACCCCTTTAAGCATCAAATTCCCCACCTGTAAAATGGCAATAATAATGGTTTTAGTGGGGATTAAATGAGATCATGCCTGCAGAGCACCAGACCCACTGTAAGCCTTCAATAAATGTTAGCGACTGGTGGTGCTGGAGATGGAGAGAAATAGATTAGAGAGATATAAATAGCCCACTAGGCAGCAATCACTCTTCCTAACTCATCACTAGGAGGAGTGAGACACATCTTCTTTCCCAGGAGAAAGGTTGGAGAGGGATGAATGAGAGAAAAGTGATTGGTACCACTATGAAAAGTTTCCTAAATTTGAAATAATTTTTGTTTCTTCTGATAGCACTGCCAGTAGGTATCTGAGGCCACTGAGAAAATTAGTTACTAAAAAATGCTCAAATAATATCTTGAACAACCTTTGGGATAACAGCAAGAAAAAGATTACAGGAAGGGAAATAACTTGCCCAGGGTCCTGGGTTGTCATTGGAGTTGAACCTGGGTTGCACTCCAAGTTTATGCGTTTTGCAGGAGGGGGCACGGCCTTCAGAGAAGTCCAAACCCAACCCTCCCCTTCCAGAAGCTTTCAGTCTACTCATAGCAAAAAAAAAAAAAAAAACCAGCAAGCTTCAAGAAACAAGGTACAAGCGAAAGGGCAGCTCTATTGTTTACATTGAAAATTATGAGACAATATGGATTGCTTTGGTGTTGCAGTAAGCAGTGTCAAACTGACAGTGTTATAAAATACTTCTTGCCTTTGGATCTAGTATCATCACTTGGAGGGCTCTATCAAAAAGCAGATAGTTGGGAATTCCCTGGCAGTCCAATGATTAGGACTTGGAACTTCCACTGCTGGGACCCAGGTTCAATCTCTGGTCAAGGAACTAAGATCCCACAAGTCACACAGTGTAGCCAAAAAAAAAAAAGAATACAGTTAATATTATATATGATAGGACTTCCCTGGTGGGTCAGACGGTAAAGCGTCTGTCTACAATGCAGGAGACCCGGCTTCAATCCCTGGGTTGGGAAGATCCCCAGGAGAAGGAAATGGCAATCCACTCCAGCACGATTGCCTGGAAAATCCCATGGATAGAGGAGCCTGGTAGGCTACAGTCCATGGGGTCACAAAGAGTCAGACACGACTGAGCGACTTCACTTCACTAATATTATATATAAAATAGAAAACAATAATAAGGCCCTACTTTATAGCACAGCAAACTATATATTCAATATTCTGTAACAAGTCATAATGGAAAATAATATGAAAAAGAATATATATATACATATTTATGCATATATATATGACTGAATCCCTTTGCTATACACCAATAATAATACAACATTGTAAATCAACTATACCTCAATAATAATAATAAAGAAAGCAGCATTATTTACCAATTACCAAAGGCAATTGTTATTTACTTTTAAAACAAATTGGTTGGTACGCTATTTACATATCCAAAACTTCTAATTCAGTAAGAAAAAAAGTTATCCTCTATATTAATCACAGACTCGAAAGACTTCCTTAATTAAGTCAAACAGAAGCTTTAGGCAGAAGCTTCTTGTGGGAAGCTTATGGTAATTGATCCTGAAATTAAGCACCTGTTCAAAATTCGGACACAGGATTTTTGGAGTACCCCCTGCAAAAATCTCATTCACAAAAAAAACAGAACTGGTTTCCCCAAGCTGATCCTTGAGGGCGTCCCCTTTAAACTTGCCAGCTTTCCCAGTAGAAGATAAAATCATGCAGGAGTATGGATTAGCTATCATGTCATTATAGCAGGCACAGCCGTCTGTTACAGGTAAATTGCTAAGCAATGTAATAACAATGCAGTTTATTTACTGTGCAGGGTGCTTATCTACAGAAATGTTCCCGACAAACAAAGAAAGGCACAGCTAAATGCCTTTTCCTTAGAATTACAGACTGAAGCTATGCCAGCACCCTCGGAGAATAAAAATGCTAAATAATCCCTGTAAAAAAAAAAGTCCCTAAAAACTGAAAGCCTTTCCTAACAGAGGAAGCAGAAAAAGGAAATTGGCAGATGGGATGTCCACAAGGTCTTTTCCAGGCTCATGTTACCATTGACCAAAACATGGCAAGGGGAAGACGAGAGGTGAGGAGGACCCAAAGGCCAGTCAGGCTGAGTGTGGACTCAGAGCAGACATTAAAATACGACAACGATGATAGTGATGATGACAAGGACAGTGAGGCCGACTAGCATCTGTCATGCCTCTCATCTTCCACTGCACTTTTCAACATTATCTTTTAATTATCAAAACAACCCTAGTCCTACTATTACTCCCATTTAACAGTTAAAGAGATTTACAGTAGAGAATGTGTCCACTAAGCTGTCACCTTGAGATTGGAAAACAGGCTGCCTCCCTAAACAGAGCTCTTAATCTTATACTAGACAGTTCTCAAGAATCCGAAGGACTCACCTGAGGTCGGACCTGCCATATAGGATTCCTGCCCTCCCCTGGCATCAGCGCCCGCCTTATACACACACCCTTCATCCAGTGAAGCCTCAGTGGCCTCACACTCTGTGCTGCACAATGACGGCCCTACTGCATGAAAGTAATATGAAGGGCACCGTTTCACTGAAAACCTCGTAGATATCCTTGAAACACACAGCTTTCCATAAACAGACAAGCGAACTAATTAATGAAGGAATGAAGAACCCAATTAAAGAGTCTAGGATGAACCTAGAGGACATGACTGGAATGTGATTTCTCTACAAGAAAGCTATAACAATCAATAGTATAAACATATCTGAAGGTAGAATGTATCCACAGAAGGAAGGCCGTTTGCCCTGAGTTCAGAAAAATGGAACAGTATTGAATTTGGTAGTGTTTATTCAATTGTGCCACAGGGAGAGAGGGGATGTATCCCTGTAGTCAACATAGAAAGATGCACCAGGATTGTTTCATTTACTTCAGTAGACTTTGTGTACCTACTATGTGTCATAGTGTGCAACAGGCACTATGGTTTAGTGTGCGCGTGCACTCTCTCTCTCTCTCACACACACACACACACAGTTCCTAACACGGAGGAACCAGAAATAATAACAAAGAGCCCAACATGTAAACATCCCTTGACTGCAAAGCACTACAGTAGTGGTATGTGAACGAAGCACAGAGGAGATGCACTTCCTCTGTCTCAGGTCTAGGAAAGCTTCCTGAAATGTTTTCAGAGCTGTGTTTCGGTGAATAAGCAGGCATCATCCAGGGTATAAAAAACACCAAAAAAACTCCAGGCGGAAGAACTAGAAGTTATCTATATCACAGTTGGTTGGGGATAAAAGTATTAGTCTGGAAACTGAGTGTGATTATATGTTCAGTAACCTGAGATTTATCCCAAGGGAAATAGAAAACTACCAAAGGACCTTAGCTGGAGAGGAACAAGGTCAGCTTTCATTTAGAAAGATCATTCTCGTAGGAATATAAACAATGGAGGTAAATGAAGAAAAGCCAACAAGGCACAGAAACCAGTTAAAAAGACACCATCAAAGTCCCATGTGAGGATATGTCCTGGGTCAATGGTAGCTAGAATGAAGGGGAAAGAGAAAACTGAATATATATAGCAAATGATGTTATCTCTTGGATAGTTTGAAAGGATGGAGGAGAGGTAAAGAATCTAGGGTAACTCCAAGTTTCTGGCTTGGATGACCAAATTAATGGTAATACCTTGAACTGATAGGAAATACAGAAATACACGAGGGATGGGAAATTTGCATTTGGAAGATGAAGGAAATTAGTTTCACTTTGAACATGTGGAGTCCGCAGTGCCCACTGGACATCCAAAGGGAACTGTCCAGTGGGCTACTGGACATATAGTTCTGAAAATTAGAAGAGTCAACAGGACTGAAGATAAATATTTGAACATCATAAGCAAACAGGTGATACTTAAAAACTATGAGAGTAAAAAAGGATTAACCAAGAATGGATAGAAAAATGGATGTACAGCTGGATGGAAAAACAAGCAAATTAAAATATTAACTAGCTTTAATTTTAGAAAAATAAAAAGTAGTTATAAAGCTTTGAAACTTAGTTTTACTTGACTTTTAGATTTTAAAAAGATTTAAAAGTGAAGAAAACTTTAGATGCTTCTTTGGTATAAATAGTAATGTTTCTTAAAAACAGCCCACTAGGTTAAGAAAAAAAGATTATAAAAAAGCATAAAGTGGCTAAAGTCATTTTGAAAAATCAACTTCCTGCTAAGAAAGATGAAGAAATTCACACTTCTACACCTCCACTCCCATTTCCTGGCAAGGATCACCCTGCTCTTTTACTATGACTGCTCCACTCCTGAGTCCTTTCTTTTGATTTACCCTTCATGTGGTGAACCTTGATTTAGTTTTTTTCCAAGAACTTTTCATGCATTGTATATTTCTTGAGTTTGTTGATGTGTAATGATCTTTACCTGTAGTTTTCTTTCTTTTTTGGCTGCTCTGCATCTTCATTGCTGCACGAGGGCTTTCTCTACTTGCCACAAGCAGGAGCTAGTCTCCAGTTGCAGTGCGTGGGCTTCTCACTGCGGTGACTTCTCTTGTTGCGGAGCACATGGGCTTCGGTGGTCCCAGCTAGTGGGCTCCTCAGCACAGGCTCGGTAGTTGTGGCTCATGCAGGTAGTTGCCCTGCAGCATGTGAGATCTTCCCAGATCAGGGATTGAACGTGCATCCCTGGCATCGGCAGGAAGATTTTAACCACTGGACCATCAGGGAAATCCCTACCTATAGTCTTTACATGTAATCAACACCTCGGCTGGATGTAATATTCTTAAGTCACTGCTTTCCCAAAACTAGCCATATTTTTCCTCTTAACAAATGACTTGCAAAACCCATGGTAGGGAAGGGAAGACTTAAAGAGTATCTCTCAACATGGTTGGTTCCTCCATTTTTTAAGGCAGCAATATTAAAGGCAATGTTAAAAGCTACAAGCCCTTCTCTGCCTCACTAAATCCCCTCTTTCAGGACTGTGCTCAAGTGTTGTCCACTGCTCTAAGTATTTCCCCTCTCTCCTTCCTGGGCAGAATTATTAAACTTTTGCAGTTGTTACATTTATAGTTGTATGCCTGCATGCTTTCCCTCTAAACTGTAAACAGCTTGAAAGAAGAAATACATTATCCTCTTTGTCACCCCAGAATTTATCACACTGCTAAAAGGCGGGGAGAGCGCAAATGTTGACTAGACAGTCTATTCTAACTTTTCCCCACACCTATCCGAGGGACTCTTTAGAGCAGTTGTGTTCAAATTTAAGCAGGCACAACAATTACAGAGAAGACTAGTTAAAACACAGGTTACTGGGCCCTTTCCAAGTTTCTGACTCAGGGAGTCTGGGGTGGGGCTCAAGAATTTGCATGTGTAACAAGTTCTCAGATGATTCGGGTGCTGTGTTGGTCCAAGAACTACACTTAACACGGATTGAGAGCACCATTGGAAACAGAAATACATTGAGCAAATCCTCACAAGGGATGAAAAAGGTTCAGATGATAAGCTTATGCATACTTCTCAAACCATCAAACTCTGGTGGGCTGAATTATGCCTTGGGGCTTCCCAGGTGGCAGCCAGTGGTAAAGAATACACCTGCCAATGCAGGAGATGCAAAAGAGACGTGGGTTTGATCCCTGAGTTGGGAAGATCCCTGGAGAAGGAAATGCCAGCCCACTCCAATATCCTTGCCTGGGAAATCCCATGGACAGAGGAGCCTGGCGGGCTACAGTCCATGGAACCACAGAGAGTCAGTCATGACTGAGCAACCCAGCACACCATGGGGAAAGCATAATGTATGCCTTACATCAAGGTGTTGGAGCACGTGGTCCATGAAAGTGACAGTCACTCAGTCCTGTCCGATTCTTTGCGACCCCATGGATTATACAGTCCATGGAATTCTCTAGGCCAGAATACTGGAGTGGGTAGCCTTTCCCTTCCCGAGGGGATCTTCCCAACCAAGGGATCAAACCCAGGTCTCCCGCCTTGCAGGTAGATTCTTTACCAACTGAGCTGTCAGGGAAGCCCATAGCTTGGTCCATTAGAAAACACATTTTATGACGTTTCATTTTATTTTTCTTTCTTGATTCATTTTATCACTCATAAATAAGTACCCTAATCAGTGTTACTTACCAAGACTCTCCAACTATCATGCTATAATTTAAATTACATTAACAATTCAATTCAGTGGTCAGGTAGGAATATAAATCCAGAGGACACCATGTACTTCAGACCAAATTCTCTCTCAGAATAAAACAATGATGATAATTTTAAAATACACTCTACTCTTACCCTGTTTTCTTGGGTTTTTTCATTTTTTCCACCTTCATATCTTCCAGGCACACAAGATAGTTGTGATTCATACTTGTGCCAAGACTTTGCAAACCATCACTAGGTACATATTCCTTTCTATATCATCCATGACATTTAGCCAGTTAGTCCCTAGAGATGATGGTCTGTGGTCCCAAGGCTTCTACAGCAAGCTCTAAGTGGTGATTTCTTTTTTTTTTTTTTTAACTTTTATTGGAGTATAGTAGTTTCACAATGTTGCATTAGTTTCTACTCTACAGCAAAGTGAATCAGACATACATATACATATATCCACTCTTTTTTTAGATTCCCCTCCCATTTAGGTCACCACAGAGCACCTCTAAGTGGTGATTTCTGTACTCCTTTCCTTACCGTGTTTTACTTTTCTGAACACTAAATCTTTCCTGGTTTTCATGCTAACCAGCCCGGCAGTGCACTAACGTTGCATTGCAGTGCCACCTAGGGTCTCCTGCCAGTAGAGACCCAGGGCTAACCAACCCTGGGTACTCACCACCAGCCCACTATAGTAAAGGAATTCTGGATTCAGATGAACCCTGCCTCTACAAGAAATTGTTCAGTATAGAGTCAAGGAGATCTCCCATCCCACAATCGATTGTTAAACCATCATTTGAAATGTTGTCTTCAGCTTAAATGGTCACTTCACATTAGGATTTTAACACTGAAGGTTTGTATATAAAACATCTTGCTGGCAAGAGACGTTCAATGGTGAGGGTGCGGCAAGGAGAAAACTGCAGCTCCTGGGCCTTTGGGTTCTCCTTCTCATGGCTGTGGCTGTGGATGAGCTTCGTTGAACGCTGCAGGATGAAAATCAGCTTGGCCTGGCCGGGGAGCTACATTGAAATGGAGCCACACATTAAGCAAGCAGCAGCCGCATTAGAGGCCGAGGGTCCATTAGCTCTCATTTAATGTTTCTTCTCAAGCAGATAAGTACAGGCATCAAACACCCCAGGCCTTTTATGACACATAAATCACAGGTCAGTGCCTTCCATGGAGACTCCTGTTTGCTAAGTGAGTAGTTAGACCAGGAGCAAGGAAGCAACGCACTTAGAGACCCAGAGGAATGAATTGACTGCACAAGGCAAGGCCAGGAATTTCTCCCTGCAATTTAATGATTAAAACCTTTCTCCTGCTTGAGAACTGCCACATCATTTAGGACCTTCCACAAGCAGCAGCTCACACCAAGAGCCTCCCTGGGTCCCTGTTCTACCATTAACTCCAAGAATTGGTTTCTACAAGCCCTATTGAGTGGAAACCAGGCTATGAGAACCCATCTCTTGACACCCCACTAATTGGATGAAGGTGGACGTTTTTCCATACCTAATCCACGGAATCTGTTTTCATAATGTACACCATGAGGCACACAGACAAGAGTGAGGGTGAGGGGTCTGTGTTAATGGTGGGCCTCTAAGTGAAGGTCCATGAACTTGGGCTGCCGAGGTCCTTGGACCTGCCCTGACTTCTGCCTTTCCTGGGCCTGCCACTGCAGCTTTTTGGTGGATTCCATGAGTTCTGTACCTAAAACCAACTTGAGTGGATTCAGTTTCTTATTACTAAAACTGCTTCTGAGAAACCCTGAAACTGAGGGAGAACACTGATCGAGCTCAGGCTGGGGCTTCTGCTCCCTCCTCCAGAGCCACACTCAGCCCGGCCGTGTGCCTGTCATCCAGGCCCAGGCAGGAGATGGGTACACCTGCAGGAGGAGGCAGGGGAAAGGGGGGCTGTGGGGGCCAGAGTGTGGTCTGCAGACTGCTGTCAGCCCTCCTACCTGTTACTGGTCTACAACAAGAAAAGAACAGCAACTGAGAAAAACTGAAGAACTTTTGCAGCAATTTTCCAGAGCAATTTGATGTCTATTGAATCTAATTGGCTTCCTTGGTGGCTCAGAGGTTAAAGCGTCTGCCTGCAATGTGGGAGACCTGGTTCGAATCCTTGGGTCGGGAAGATTCCCTGGAGAAGGAAATAGCAACCCACTCCAGTATTCTTGCCTAGAGGAGCCTGGTGGACTATAGTCCATGGGGTCCCAAAGAGTTGGACACGACTGAGCGACTTCACTTTATTTTTAAAATTTAACTGGAGGCTAATTACTTTAAAATATTCTAGTGGTTTTTGCCATACATTGACATGAATCAGCCATGGGTGTACATGTGTTCCCCATCCTGAACCCCCCTCCCACCTCCCTCCCCATCCCATCCCTCAGGGTCATCCCAGTGCTCCGGCCCTGAGCACCCTGTCTCATGCATCAAACCTGGACTGGCGATCTATTTCACATATGGTAATATACATGTTTCAATTCTATTCTCTCAAATTATCCCACCCTCGCCCTCTCCCACAGAGTCCAAAAGTCTGGTCTTTACATCTGTGTCTCTTTTGCTGTCTTGCATGTAGGGTCATTGTTACCATCTTTCTAAATTCCATATATATGTGCTAATATACTGTATTGGTGTATTTTTTTCCGACTTACTTCACTCTGTATAATAGGCTCCAGTTTCATCCACCTTATTAGAACTAAATCATATCTAATTTATAAATAAAGAAAAAAGCTTGTATTATTATCTTTGCTTTTCCTTTTTACCTAGTATTCTATTTTTATTATATTTTACCAAAAAACATCAATTCATAAATGATAGGAAATAAAAATAAACAATCTTTCATTGCTAGGAGTCTGAAGAGCACTACTTAAAATCCCTTTGCATGCTCTGGTCCAGGCCTCCTGCCCATTCAGCTGGCAGCATCTTGCCTAGAAAAGACAGGCTTACAATTGTGCCTTTCTCCAGGAAAAAGTGGCAACTTGCAGGCAGAGGCAAAGCCCGTTGTTCACATC
Organism: Bos indicus; assembly: GCF_029378745.1. Taxonomy (NCBI): domain Eukaryota; kingdom Metazoa; phylum Chordata; class Mammalia; order Artiodactyla; family Bovidae; genus Bos; species Bos indicus. The sequence continues at coordinate 44,889,214 of NC_091780.1, forward strand.
TGTTCATGAGGAGGGCCCGCCCCTGGATCAGCAGGTCAGAGGCAGGGCCCTAAACATGCTAAGCACCTAAGACCCAATGCACTCAGATGGAGTTTAGACAAAGACTTCCAAGGGGCCCACACGGCAGGCTGCCCAGCACCTCCTGAGCTCCCAGGGCTCTCACTGCTGTTCCGCAGGCCCCCGGGGACAGCAGGCAGGGCTGAGGGCTGCAGGCAAGGGGACAGCGGCCCCGAGGACTGCTTCTCTGAGCAAAACTCCTCACAGCTCTTCTTCTCCCTTTCTTTCTCCACCTTACAAAAAAATTGTTATGATGCAGGGAAAAGGCATTGATTTCATTTGAAACTTTTCCCAAACAGGATATGGACGCTCAAACAGATCCTCAGCCCTTGGCAACTGTTGTGCGCAGGTGTTTCTTGCAAGTGTCGGGTAGCACGTAGGGCGCTGTGATCCAGGGAGCACAGGGGGGTGGCCCGTGGCCCAAGTCCCAAGGGGCTGATGGCACGGAGCCCTGAGCATCCCTGCGTTCCAAGAATTTGACTCCTTCCCACAGGCTTCTCCCTGCCCCCTTGCTCACCTCACTTCCAGCCCTGTCTTTAGTACAATAGGAATTGAGTTTTCACTCTTGTTATTTCTGTAATTTATGTGATGAAGACAAACCACAATCCCAAAGAGAGAAGTTTCACGTGCAGTGAACAAAATGGAAGCCAGGAAGTACAAGTAGGACTGCTTGATAACAACGGGCAAAAGCAGGATAGACTTTACCTACACAGGCAAAAACGAATACTTGAGCACTGACAGAGTCGAAGGAAAAGTTCATCAATAAAAATCAGTACACACACACCTTATTTGTTTTACTGAAGTATAGTTTATATGATACAGGATGAGATAGTTGCATTGGGAAAGGAGTATGTCAAGGCTGTATATTGTCACCCTGCTTATTTAACTTATATGCAGAGTACATCATGCAAAATGCCAGGCTGGATGAAGCACAAGCTGGAATCAAGATTGCCAGGAGAAATATCAATAACCGCAGAAAGCAAAGAAGAACTAAAGAGCCTTTTGATGAAGGTGCAAGAGGAGAGCAAAAAAGTTGGCTTAAAACTCAACTTTCAAAAAATTGATCTTGGCATCCAGTCCCATCACTTCATAGCAAATAAATGGGGAAACAATGGAAACAGTGACAGGCTTTATTTTGGGGGGCTCCAAAATCACTGCAGATGGTGACTGCAGACATGAAATTAAAAGACACTTGCTCCTTAGAAGAAAAGCTATGATAAACCTAGACAGCATATTAAAAACGAGAGACATCACTTTATCAACAAAGGTCTGTCTAGTCAAAGCTATGGCTTTTCCAGTAGTCATGTATGAATGTGAGAGTTGGACTATAAAGAAAGCTGAGTGCCAGAGAATTGATGCTTTTGAACTGTGGTGTTGGAGAAGACTCTGGAGAGTCTTGGACTGCAAGGAGATCAAACCAGTCAATCCTAAAGAAAATCAGTCCTGAATATTCATCGGAAGGACTGATGCTGAAATGGAAGCTCCAATACTTTGGCCCCTATGTGAAGAACTGATACACTAGAAAAGACCCTGATGCTCGGAAAGATTGAAGGCAGGAGAAGTGGGTGAGAGAGGATGAGATGGTTGGATGGCATCACCGATTCAATGTATATGAGTTTGAGCAGGCTCCGGGAGTTGGTGATGGACAGGGAGGCCTGGTGTGCTACAGTCCATGGGGTCACAAAGAGTTGGACACGACTGAGGGACTGAACTGGACTGAGATGGTTGGATAGCACCACCAACTCAATGGACATGAATTTGAGCCAACTCCGGGAGACAGTGAAGGACAGAGAAGACTGGTGTACTACAGTCCATCGGGTTGCAAAGAGTCGGACACAACTTAGCAACTGAACAACAGATAGTTGATTTACAATATTGTGTTAGTTTCTGTTGCATAGCAAAGCACTTCAGTTATACAAATATATACATATTCATTTTCATATTCTTTTCCATTATGGCTTATTACTAAATGTAGTTCTCTGCACATACACATCTTTTTAATCAAAGTTTCTAAAAGTAAAATGGATCTCAAATTAGGAAGGGAACTTTGAACTCAATAGTGGTCATTCAATATAAAAACAAGAAAGCAAATTATTACCTAAACTAATATAAGCCAAACCAATAAAAATCAACATCTTGGCAATGCTAACTGTTAGAAGGTAGTATTAAGTTAATTATGTTCAGACATTATTGCAGGATGGTGCCTAACACGCAGTAAAATTCTAGAGAAAAGTCTGAAATCTGAGACTACAACATGTTAATTCTCTCATTGACTTAATCCATGATTCCCAGAATGTAAGAAAAAGATGTTTTTCCCCATCTATAAAATAGAAGAGTAGAGGATTTGTTTTCACATTATTAAGTTAGCAAGTAAGGAAACAGCACTTTACTATTGTCTGGAATATTAATACAAGAGCTATATTTAACTTAAGAATATGCAGTATTAATAACAGTAGCACATGTTTGAATACAGTCAATATGTTAATAAATTTCAGTAATTGCTACATTTATTAAAAGTAATAAAAATTAAAAAAAAAATAAAAGTAAAATGGAATCAGAGTATTGAAGCACGAAGGAATATCTCCAACAAGTAGGACTTTATGAGTAGCCCTGAATCAACAGTTAAACATAGAGTTAGCATATGATCCAGCAATTCCACTGCTAGGTAGACTACATATCCAAGAGAAATGAAAATATGGATATCTACATGAAAATTTATACATGGATGCTTATAGTAGTATTATTCATAATAGCCAAGAAGTAGAAACAACCCAAATGTTCACTGGTAAATGAATTAATAAAGTGTGGTATCTCTATACATTGGTGTATTATTTGGCCATTAAAAGGACTGAAGGTCTTACATGCTACATTGTGGATGAAACTTGAAAATATTATGCAAAACATTAAGTGAAAGAATACAGTCACAAAGGATCACATATTGTATTGATTCCATTTATACAAAGTGTCCGGAATAGGTAAATCTACAGAGACAGAAAGTAGGTAAGTTGTTGCTGATAGCGGGGAAGGGTGAGGGATGGTGGGATTCGGGGGTGGTAGCTAAGGGGAACAGGATTTCTTTTGAGGCTACCAAAAATATTCTAAAATTGTAATGATGATTGTTCAACTCTGAATACAATAAAAGCTACTGAGTCATACACTTTAAATGGGTGAATTGATGGAACATGTCCATGTAAAGAAAATTATGAAGGAAAAAAAAAAACAGGTCCTTTTCCAAGCAGAGATAAGAAAGGTGTGGTATATCTGGTGAATTTCATCAACCCCTTCTGGCAAGGAAAGGGTTCGGAAGGACCCTACATCTTGAAGTAACCAAAGGAATTTCTTCACTTTCCTTTGGATCCTCACTGTTACCCCCAAGGCTCCTGCTCCAAGGATTCCCCCTGGGTGTTCTGGAAAGGAGCCCTTTTTTCCCCCTGTTTTCATAATAGAAAGGTCTGGTAAGCGCTTACAGGGTAACCCTCCCAGAGGTATTTATAATTTGGGATTACAGTCATAACTTAGAACCTTTGATGCTTAGAAACAATCTCTTCTACTGATTTCTGTGTGTTCCATGGAGCCCTTCAAGGCTATCCAGTTGGAACCAAGAGTAAGGAAGGAGTCTCCAGGGGATGCTGGGTATGCCAAAGCTTTTCGAGAAATTCTGACTTCACATAGTTAAACACAATGTTTGGTAATTTAAAAGATAAACCCTTAGCCATCACAAAGAAAATATCCAGAAAAACTCAACTCTGAAGTTTTTGGACAAATGACATTTGACTGAGCTCTCCCCAAACTTTACAACACCGCATGACCCACATTCCCCTTCAGTGAGTTTCAGAGAGTGCTTCCAGGCTCTCAGCGGCCTCCCCCCACCTCTGGACATTTTCCCTAGACCCTGCTCAAGGTCCTGCCAGATCTGATGTCCCCTACGATCCTGCCTAAGGCACAACCAGCTGACCCAGGGCAACAAACAGCCCGTGCCAAACAAATCCCCAGCACACGAGTCACCTGGAAAGTCTCCAGAGCCAGGCTCTAGATAAGCCTCTCTCTCTAGCACAGGGTCACATGATCCGTGACAATACATTTATATAAACAGGCCAGGAAAGAGATCAGAAGAGAAATGCAGCTGAGTTTGTCCATCACACCAGCCATATTTTCTTGTCTGCAAAAAAAAAAAAGGCACAGTTGAATCCCCAGACATCCAACCAAAAAGCTGAAACTGTTACATGATGCTAGCTGCTCTAAACTACACACAACACTACCTAGAAAAACATCTATCAGTCTTCTTGAAATTTACTAAGCCCCAGAATGATGAAGTTGACCAAGGTAGCAACAAAAGTTCCAGAGGGTCAGTACCTGGGAGGTCTGTGATGTCTATTTACATTTTTTTCACTTGAATTCTCTCTCATCCAGAGGCCAGTTACTATAAAGCCCATTCTCTGAGCCTACCTTACTAAAAGAACTGGTAACTCAGTGCCTTGCGTACAAACAACAGGCATTTGGTAAATGCCTTGAGAAACTGATGAGTTAGTTCATGAGTTCATGAGTGAATTAATGACTTCAGAAGTAAAATTGCTTTAAAATCTAAAGTATTACAGTTTAGTCATTCCAATTTTTATCATTTCTCCATCACCTTATTTAGCACCTTCTTAAAGTGAACGTGGACCCAGTAATATAGAGCTTGGAAGGGATCTAGACACTGCCCACTCTGAATAATTTCAAACTTTTGCCTAAACAACATTCCAGAGGCCACCTAAAGAAACAAGTAGGAGGCCAAGAAGAAAGACATCTGAGATCTCTATTCCCACTGTTCGTTCACATACAAAGATAAAGCTACCTCCTATAATAAATAAACCTCAACATTTCAATGGCTTGTCAACAAAGAACTTGACTTTTCACTCAAATAACAGTTTGATTAGAGGATTTCTGGCCTGCAGGTGGCTCTCTTCCACAGGAACCCCATCTCCTTCCATCTTAGGGTTCCATTATCCCCTAGGGCCACATCCAAGAGATGGGGAAGGGAGGAGAGAGAAGCATCCCTCCTTCTTTATCACCTTGGCCTGTGTACTGCCGCTAAGTCACTTCAGTCGTGTCCGACTCTGTGCGACCCCATAGACGGCAGCCCACCAGGCTCCCCCGTCCCTGGGATTCTCCAGGCATGAACAGTGGAGTGGGTTGCCATTTCCTTCTCCAATGCATGAAAGTGAAAAGTCAAAGTGAAGTCGCTCAGTCATGTCCAACTCTTAGCGACCCCATGGACTGCAGCCTACCAGGCTCCTCCATCCATGGGATTTTCCAGGCAAGAGTACTGGAGTGGGGTGCCATTGTCTCGGCCTGTGTACTAGTCAGGGGATTTTCAGGAGAACAAAGTTCAGGCCAGGTAATCAGAAAAATAGGGCCCAGCCCAGGCAATCCAATAGAGACCATTAAAATGGGAAACTACAAGAACTTAAAAGCCAGACAGGGGACATAAGAAAATTCAGATGTTAGCATCAGCAGGAAGTCACTTCTGCTCCTAAGACAAAAGGATCCAGTTCACTCACCACTTACCTATCTGAGCTGCAGAGAAGGCTGCTGGGCAACTGAGACATGAAAGAGGGGCTGTTAAGTTAACAGCTGAGATGACAGTGATGTCACCTGAAGCAAAGAGATCAGGATTGAAATATCCTGTGTTCTCCCTGGCTCCCTCCCTCCAGTCTCCTGCCAGTGCCCAGGCTGGCTGAATCTAGTCAGAGCCAGGGCAGGAAGTCTGGGGAAATGCAGTTTGCAGGAACCAGTCCTCTGCAGAATGAGCAGATCAGGGAAAGGATGAGAAAGTAGATCTGAGGGCAAACAGGCAAGTGACAAACAAACATGCTCCATAAGTAACACAAACCACTGTCACTCCCATTTCATTCATAAGGAATAGTAACAGGACCATATCAAGAAGCAAGGGCTGCTGGGAAATGTAGTCCTGGGCTGGACATCCTTTACCAGTAACATAACATAGTGGGCAGTTGGCCATCTCTACCGGTTAGGTTTGAATAAATTTTCAACCCACTCAGTGGCTCCATTTTCACATGAGGTTCATGAGGGACAAAACCACAGGGAAAAGACCCTGGTGACTTTCTATGCAGTGTTATTATTTCTCCCTCCTCACATATCCCTTAGACCTAGAGCACTGGTAGGAAGAGGAGGAAGAGAAATCAACAACAGTTTCTTGGTGCTCCTGAGAGGAAGGGGCAGAGAGTGTCTAGGCATTCCTGAATCCTTAAATAGGCTGCTGATGGATGCCTTCATGGAACTTTGGGGTGAACTAGGGTAATGAAGTATGAAGGAACTGTTATACAAGACAGCTTTGGCTCCTGCCCTGTGGAGCATATGATTCTGCTCTATTGGGAGTTGCACAATAAGTGCTCTGGAGAAAAAAATGGAGCCCCAAAATGAAGGAAAACAAGTAGCCTTGCTCTGGCAAGTATCTCAGCCTCCCCACTTATACTTCAGCTCCAAACACTTACTTTCAGGCCAAGCTCTTTCTGTCATCACCTTACAGGTGTGCTTAGTTCCTATATTCATACTCCAATCAACACAGAGACCTCCTTGCACAAGGAAGGAATCCATGCACAAAACTACAAACACTACAATCCATGCACAAAAATTGCATTTCTGCTGCACTCCTGAACCCCAAGTAGGTAGGCTGAGGCCTCCCTCCACATCAGCCAGCGTGGTTCCACTCATTCCTGTATAAATTGGGATGTTTATCTACTTTTGATAAAAAAAAAAGTTTGCAAGCCTTGAATCTTGTTTAATTCTTCCCTTTGCATGTAAGAAAGAGGTTCAGTGAGAGAAGAGGGACTTCCCCAACACTGCACAGCACACCATGAGACAAGCCCAGATCTTCAGATTCTCAGAAAATCCTAGTAAGAATAGTTTCTCAAACACATGTTTCTTGTGGGAAGTGCCTAGAAATTCTCCACCCCTGAACATTACATCAATGGAAATATTTTCAGGGCCTATTTCCTCATGAATTAAGAGTTCTTTTGGTGGCAACAGAAATCCACTGAGATGACTTTGGCCAAAAAGAAGGGCTCCATGACAAGGGGCTAAGAGAACACAGAGCAGGAATGAATTCCAGGCCAGGAATGCAGCTGGAGCTAGGCATTCAAACAGCTTTAGAAATCTCTCTCCAAATCCTGCTTTGACTTTTCTGTATATCCACTCCATCTTCCATCCTCTTCAGATCAGATTTTTCTACTTTGCTATCCACGTGGCAGAAGACAAGATTCTACCTCCTCCCCGAGGTTTATGCTCCTGGACTGCTAGTTCCACATTTACTCATTTTTTTAAAATCAGTTTTAATGATGCATCAGTTACATACAAAAAATTTATCCTTTGTTAAATACAGAATTCATGCGAGTGTGTGCGTGCTCAGCTTTGTCTGACTCTATGAGACCCCGTGGACTGTAGCCCACCAGGCTCCCTGTCCAGGGGATTTTCTCGGCAAGAATACTGGAGTTGGTAGCCATTTCCTCCTCCAGGGGATCTTTCGGACCCAGAGATCAAACCTGCATCTCCTGCATTGGCAGCTGGATTCTTTTACCACTGAGCCACCTGGGAAGCCCACAGAATTCATGAGTTTTGACAAATGCATAGAATTATGCAACCACTACCACAATTAAAATATAGAATATATCCATCACTCCAATAATGTTTTTTTGTGCTATTTTCATTAGTTCCTTCCCCCATTTTCAGCCCTAGAAAGCACTGATCTGTTTTTCTAATATTTTGACTTCTCTAGAATTTTCTATAAATACAGTCACGTAGTATATGACTTTTTTTTCACTCAGCATAATGTTTTTGAGATACTTTTTTATTATGAGTATTGGTGGTTAGTTCCTTTTGTTACTCAGCAGTATTATATTACATAAGTATACCACAATTTATCCGTTGTTAATGACATTTGGGTTGTTTCCAATTGGGAGCTGTTATGAATAAGGCTGCTGTGAACACTCACATACAAGTCTTTCTGTGGACATATGTTTATGTTTTCATTTCTCTTTGGGAGATACTCAGGAATGGGATTGCTGGGTCATATTTTAAGTGTATGTTACACTTTAAAGGAAAGTCTCAAACTACTTTCCAAAGTAGCTGTACCATTCTGCATTTCACACAACAATATGTGAGCATTCCTGCTGCTTCACATCCTTGCAAACCCTTGGCATGGTCAGTCTTTCATTTTAATAGATATGCCATGTATTTCATTGTGGTTTTAATTGGTATTTTCCTGAAAAATAATAATGTTTAGCATCTTCTCATTGTTTATTTGCCATCTATATCTCTCCTTTGGTGAAGCGTTTAATAACTCTTTTGTCAATTTTTAGAGGGTTGCTGGTCTGAGTTGTAAGTTTTTATATGTTCTAGATATGAGTCCTTTATCAGATATGTGTTTTGCTAAAACATTTTTTCCTAGTCTGTGGCTTGTCTTTTGACTTTCTTAACAGCATATTTCAAAAATTACTTTTTTACATAAAGTCCAAGTTATGAATTTTTTCTTATTGTTCTACTTACTGAGTCCTAGCAAAGACATATTCATCTAATTCAAGGTCTTATTCTTTCTGATGTTTTCTTCTGGAGGTTTATGTCAGTGATCCACTTTGAGTTCAATTATTTCTCTCCTCAAACCTAATTCTCTGTGGTGGGACTCTGTGAGCTTGGGTCTGATGTTCATTCCTAAACCAATCTGTATGGCCAGAGCCAGGGAAACACTCTGACTTCCCCAGCTTGATCACATGCCTACTCTGGTTCAATCAACAGTGTCCAGAGCTGCAGGGCAAAATATGGCTGCCGCCAAGACCCACGTGTTAGGAAAAGGGGCATATCACTAACCAGAGAATGAGGATTTATTAAGACAACCTAATGTGTCCATGTGTACTGTAATCTGGCTCTACCCATTTAACACTTCGTATTTTAACCAATTAGCTTGGAATATTACAAGCTGATTATTACAAGTTGATTATTAAATGAACAGGTCTTACCAATATTCAAACACAATTTTCCATATTGCCCAACAAAGTCCTAGTCATGCTTCCATGCCTAATCTACTACAATATCATCCCCATTGTGAACCCTTGAGGGACTCTTCAGACTTAAAACATATTTGTCTTCCCCAATGAACTATTAGCTCCTCATGGGCAAGAATCTTATCTTGTTTGTCTCTGTCTCAAAGACTAGTTTAGTTCCTGGCATATAATAATTTTTGGTACTTGTTGAATATTGAGTTTGTCCTATAACTCTGTCAAATATTGATTAAATAATGAGGAACCACTATGAAGACTCTCAAATTACTTTGCAGAATTTTTTATAAGAAAATTGTCACTTGAGATTGATGGCCAATTTACACTCAATGGAGAAAAAATTAAGGTAGACAATGTAAAATCAATCTCACTCTGACTTCATACCTTTGCTGGGGAGAAACATATTTCAAATGCTTCCTTGAATTCATGAAGTACAAGGTTGAGCTGAGGCCCACTGACTAGTTAGCTTTATCACTAGAGAGCCCTGTGATCAGTAGAGTCCAATACATATAATCTCATGGTATTCTGTATACTATAGTGATACTTCATTGGCACAGTTACTCAAAGAATAGCAAATATTAGAGGGAAAGTCTGTGGTCATGAACTATAGCAAATGAAACATCATTGAAAATTTACCCCCTCAAAAAGGTGTGACCTTCAAATAGGAATTTCTGGATAGGACTTAGAGACAGAAGTTGCCAAGAAGCAAGTAGGAGCTGATCAGGTCAGAGTAATAAGTTTAAATAAAAACTGTTGTTAAAGAAATTTATCTGGACTCTTCCTTCAGGTATTAAACATGGGCATAAAAGTTATAATTGTCACACATTCTTTGATTTTGAAACAAAACAATTTCTAAATGTTTAGAATATGTCCTTTAAATAAAAGAATGCGTACAAGCATAGAGAAGAAATTTCCATCATAAAATCTTTACATAAATCTTAAGCAGCAGTGGAAAGTGTATGTCCTGCTTTCAAGTGATAAAGGAAGCTTTTTGAAGGATATGCACATGCTTAGTTATTCAGTCATGTCGGACTCTGTGTGACCCTTTGTACTGTAGCCCACCAGGCTCCTCTGTCCATGGGATTTCTCAGGCAAGAATACTGGAGTGGGTTGCCATTTCTGCCTCCAGAGGATCTTACTGACCTAAGGATTGAACCCATGTCTCCTGCATTGCAGATAGATTCTTTACCTGCTGAGTCATCAGGGAAGCCCTTGGAAGAATATGAATGTGTGAACCAGCAAGACTTCAGGGTTGTGGAAGAACAGAAAGCCGTTCTTGGTTTTCTTTCTTGGTTCCCATCATTCTGGAGTCCCTACACCCCAGCCTTGGTTCCCACAGGCCCATCACAGCATGCTGCATGTTTGGGTAATTCTAGACATCTTCCTGCATGGGCAGTGTTGTGACTGGGTAAATAGGGTGGCTTCTGGATCTCTCCAACAAAGGACAAATGACTTTGAATTTGAGAAAAACAGATCCATAGATAACTCAAAAACCTCAAGAGGCAGAGGACAAGTAGAGAAAGGTTTTGTTTTCTTTTTAATTTTGGGAAGTTTCAGTTCAGTTCAGTTGCTCAGTCATGTCTGACTCTTTGAGACACCATGTACTGCAGCATGCCAGGCTTCCCGGTCCATCACAAACTCCCGGAGTTTACCCAAACTCATGTCCATTGAGTCAGTGATGCCATCCAACCATCTCATCCTCTGTCGTCCCTTTCTCCTCCTGCCTTCAATCTTTCCCAGCATCTGGGTTCTTTTCAAATGAGTCAGCTCTTCGCATCAGGTGGCCAAAGTATTGGAGCTTCAGCTTTAGCATCAGTCCTTCCATTGAATATTCAGGACTGATTTCCTTTAGGATGGACTGGTCAGATCTCCTTGCAGTCCAAGGGACTCTCAAGAGTCTTCTCCAACACCACAGTTCAAAAGCATCAATTCTTCAGTGCTCAGCTTTCTTTATAATTCAACTCTCACATCCATACATGACTACTGGAAAAACCATAGCCTTGACTAGATGGACCTTTGTTGGCAAAATAATGTCTCTGTTTTTTAATATGCTGTCTAGGTTGGTCCACCTAAAGGAGATCAGTCCTGGGTGTTCATTGGAAGGACTGATGTTAAAGCTGAAACTCCAATATTTTGGCCACCTGATGTGAAGAACTGACTCATTTGAAAAGACCCTGATGCTGGGAAAGATTGAGGGCAGGAGGAGAAGGGGACAACAGAGGATATGATGGTTAGATGGCATCACCAACTCAATGGACATGGGTTTGGGTGGACTCCAGGAGTTGGTGATGGACAGGGAGGCCTGACGTGCTGCAGTTCATGGGGTCGCAAAGAATCAGACACGACTGAGCGACTGAACTGAACTGAACTAGGTTGGTCATTAACTTTCCTTCCAAGGAGTAAGCCTCTTTTAATTTCATGGCTGCAGTCACCATCTGCGGTGACTTTGGAGCCCAAAAAAATAAAGTCTGACACTATTTCCACTGTCTCCCCATCTATTTGCCATGAAGTAGTGGGACCAGATGCCATATTCTTAGTTTCCTGAATGTTGAATTTTAAGTCAACTTTTGCAATCTCCTCTTTCACTTTCATCAGAGGCTCTTTAGTTCTTATTTGCTTTCTGCCGTAAGAGTGGTATCATCTGCATAACTGAGGTTATTGATATTTCTCCCGGAATCTTGATTCCAGCTTGTGCTTCTTCCAGCCCAGTATTTCTCATGATGTACTCTGCATATAAGTTAAATAAGCAGGGTGACAATATACAGCCTTGACGTACTCCTTTCCTGATTTGTTGTTCTGATTTGGATTTGGATCTGTTGTTCCATGTCCAGTTCTAACTGTTGCTTCTTGACCTGCATACAGATTTCTCAGGAGGGAGGTCAGGTGGTCTGGTATTCCCATCTCTTTCAGAATTGTCCACAGTTTGTTATGATCTACACAGTCAAAGGCTTTGGTGTAATCAATAAAGCAGAAATAGATGTTTTTCTGGAACTCTCTTGCTTTTTCAATGAGTCAATGGATGTTGGCAATTTGATCTCTGGTTCCTCTGCCTTTTCTAAAACAGCTTGAACATCTGGAAGTTCATGGTTCATGTATTGCTAAAACCTGGCTTGGAGAATTTTGAGCATTACTTTCCTAGAGTATGAGATGAGTGCAATTGTGCAGTAGTTTGAGCACTCTTTGGCATTGCCTTTCTTTGGGATTGGAATGAAAACTGACCTTTTCCAGTCCATGGCCACTGCTGAGTTTTCCAAATTTGCTGGCATATTAAAGGCAGCACTTTCACAGCATCATCTTTTAGGATTTGAAATAGCTCAACTGGAATTCAATCACCTCCACTAGCTTTGCTCATAATGATGCTTGCTAAGGCCTACTTGACTTCACATTTCAGGATGTCTGGCTCTAGGTGAGTGAACACACCATCATGATTATCTGGGTCGTGAAGATCTTTTTTGTACAGTTCTTCTGTGTATTCTTGCCACCTCTCTTTAATATCTTCTGCTTCTGTTATTGGGTTTAGTTCAGATCAAAACTAGATGACTACGGGGAGGGACACTTGGTCTGAACTGGAGTAGAAGTTGACAACAAGAGCCAAGTGTTGCTTCTTGGTAGGAGAGAGACTTCCTCAAGATCTTGTACTTAATTCTGGACTTTATCCACCATCCTGGATTGCAATGTGAACTAGGGCTTAACTCTTTTTTTTGCCCCTTTATGCATGGATTATGAATTTGTATCTTGTTTCTGTTTCTTATAATTTTTCTGCTATTTTGGAGTGGGAGGAGTGAAAGGAAATCAATTCTAAACTAACCAGGCTCATATAACAAATTTTTAAAGAACAGAAAATTTTATACAATTGTTACTTGACTATTATCCATCTTCCTTTTTAAAATTAAAAAAAATTTTGTTTTAATGTGGACTCTTACTTGAACAACTGCTACTTTGGAAGTTCATGATGTTTATTAAAATTATGTGTTTTACAATAAATGCTGGAGAGGGTATAGAGAAAAAGGAACCCTCTTACACTGTTGGTGGGAATGCAAACTAGTACAGCCACTATGGAGAACAGTGTGGAGATTCCTTTAAAAACTGGAAATAGAACTGCCTTATGACCCAGCAATCCCACTGCTGGGCATACACACTGAGGAAACCGGAATTGAAAGAAACATATGCATCCCAATGTTCATCGCAGCACTGTTTATAATAGCCAGGACATGGAAGCAACCTAGATGTCCATCAGCAGACGAATGGATAAGAAAGCTGTGGTACATAAACACAATGGAATATGACTCAGCTATTAAAACGAATGCATTCAAATCAGTTCTAATGAGGTGGATGAAACTGGAGCCTATGACACAGAGCGAAGTAAGTCAGAAAGAAAAAAACAATACAGTATATTAACGCATATATATGGAATTTAGAAAGATGGTTAACAATGACCTTGTATGTGAGACAGCAAAAGAGATACAGATGTAAAGAACAGACTTTTGGACTCTGTGGGAGAAGGCAAGGGTGAGATGATATGAAAGAATAGCATTGAAACATGTATATTATCATATGCCAAATAGATCACCAGCCCAGGTTCAATGCATGAGACAGGGTGCTCAGGGCCGGTGCACTGGGATGACCCTGAGGGTTGGGATGGGGAGGGAGGTGGGAGGGAGAGTCAGGATGGGGAACACATGTACACCCATGGCTGATTCATGTGAATGTATGGCAAAAACCACCACAATATTGTAAAGTAATTAGCCTCCAATTAAAATAAAATTTTTTAAAAAGAGAATAAATAAATAAAATTTTGTGCTTTAGTATCACTTGTGATTATGCTTTTGTTCCCTCTCATTTTTTTTTATGATGTTGGTAAGTTATTTACAATAGTATTTCTCATACTGAGTTTGGTAGCTCTGAGAGATTTCTAGAAATCAGAACAATCAATAATTGTGTGATGCTGGTGACTCTGAGCTATTTGAATGGGTAAATGGGCACTTCTGCTTCTAAATAAGAAATGGTTACCTAAAGAGCTACCTTGAGCTTTCCAACTATCAAAAATCTTCTTATTCAGTCACTCAGTCATGTCCTACTCTTTGCAACCCCACGGACTGCAGCACACCAGGCCTCCCTGTCCTTGACCATCTCCCAGAGCCTGCTCAAACTCATGTCCATTGAGTTGGTGATGCCATCCAACCATCTCATCCTCTGTTATCCCCTTCTCCTCCTGTCTTCAATCTTTCCCACCATCAGGGTCTTTCCAATGATTTGGCTGTTCACATCAGGAGACCAAAATATTGGAGCTTCAGTTTCAGTATCACTCCTTCCAATGAATATTCAGGGTTCAAAAGTCTGTCTCACATCAAAAAAAATGTTATGCCTTGAAAAATGAAATCTGATAGAGAGATGTATGCTCAGCCAGAAGCTCTCTTGTTTACTTGTCTAGGCTTTGCATCTGTCCTATAAAACCCAACTGTGAATGGCTTAACCAAAAGTCTATTTGGTAGAAAGTAGCTTAGTCAAAAGTACTTTGGCTAAAAGGGAAATTAATCATTGTGAAAGAATTTAGTTGATATAAAATTTGATTAGAAAATACTGACACCAGTTAGAAATTTTTGATGTATTACTAACTTGGAAGCAACTCTCCATGGATCTCTTTCTTGAGAATTATTGAAGGGGTTTCTTTTACCTTAAAAAAGTTCAAGTTCATTCTTAGTGAAGCATTCCTTCTCTGTTCTGTTTATGACAGTAAAAATTTGAAACAACCCGTCTCTAATGACAAGAGATGAATCCCACATCTGAGCTGCTACTAAAATCCATGATCTCCGTCTTTATCTAACAAACTTTCACCTTTTCTTCAGCCTACTCCAACCCCACCTCCTATACCCTCACTTTCAACAGATGGCCTTACCTCCTTTTCTACAGAGCAACTAGAAGACAACAGAAGGAATGAAGCCTCACATTCCTCCTCGACCATCTGAGAACTTGCCTTCATCCTTCTGTTTCAGCAATGGAGGAATCCTGTCTTTATTTGAAGCTAATCCTTCTGTGCTCTGGGACTTACAATCTGTGTTCTTGAGCGCTCTCTCTCTCTCTCTCCCCCCCCCCCCCCCCCCCACCCTCTGCCTCTCTCTCTCTCCTTCTACCCCCATCATTCTATCTCTATCCTGTGACATCAACCTCTTCTTTACTCAGTTCAGCTCGGTCACTCAGTTGCGTCCAACTCTTTGCGACCCCATGGACTGCAGCACACCAGACTTCCCTGCCCATCACCAACTCCCAGAGCCTACGTAAACTCATGTCCATTGCATCAGTGATATCATCCAACCATCTCATCCTCTGTTGTCCCGTTCTCCTCCCACCTTATATCTTTCCCAGCATCAGGGTCTTTTCCAATGAGTCGGTTCTTCACATCAGATGGCCAAAGTATTGGAGTTTCAGCTTCAGCATCAGTCCTTCCAATGAATATTCAGGACTGATCTCCTTTAGGATGGACTAGTTGGATCTCCTTGCAGTCCAAAAACTCTCAAGTGTCTTATCCAACACCACAGTTCAGAAACATCAATTCTTTGGTGCTCAGCTTTCTTTATAGTCCAACTCTCACATCCATACATGACTACTGGAAAAACCATAGCTTTGACTAGACAGACCTTTATTGGCAAATAATGTCTCTGCTTTTTAATATGCTATCTATGTTGGTCGCAGCTTTTCTTCTAAGGAGCAACTGTCTTTTAATTTCATGGCTGCAGTCACCATCTGCAGTGACTTTGGAGCCCAAGAAAATAAAATTTCTCACTGTTTCCACTGTTTCCTCATCTATTTGCCATGAAGTGATGGGACCAGATGCCATGATCTTAGTTTTCTGAATGTTGAGCTTTAAGCCAACTTTTTCACTCTCCTCTTTCACTTTCTTCAAGAGGCTCTCTAGTTCTTTGCTTTCTGCCATAAGGTGGTGTCATCTGCATATCTGAGGTTATTGATATTTCTCCCAGCAATCTCAATTCCAGCTTGTGCTTCATCTAGCATTTCGCATGATGTACTCTGCATATAAGTTAAATAAGCAGGGTGACAATATACAGCCTTTCCCGATTTGGATTTACTCAATCAGCCTGTAAATAATAAAATCACAAGTCTCTTCATCTTCATTCTAAAAAACAATAAAGACTCTCACTTCACATTTCCCTGTCCTTTTCCTTCCTCCACTTCATAGCCAAACTCCACAAGGAATCATCAGCTCTTTCTGGTTCTATCTGCTCTCTTCGCAATCTCTCCTTACCTGCCCCAACCTGGCTTTGGCTAAGATCACCACTGCCAATGACCATCAGATTCTCAACTTCAATGGAGACATTTCTGTGTTTGCCTTGCTTGACCTCTCTGCAGTATTGGATACCAACTTTTCCCTCCTTAATAAAAAATCCATTCTTTTGGGTGCCATGACAATTCTCCTTTCTGACTTTTCTTTTCCTTCTGTGGCCATACCTCAATTTCCTCTGGGGACTCTATTTTCCCACTCACCTTTTGAAGACCACTATTTCCAAGCCCCTTTGTTCAAACTTCTGCTCTAGTTCCTTCACCTGCTCTCCCTGGGCCACCTCTATCATGAGGACCTCCAGTAGAGCATTGTGGCTAAAGATGTGAACTATGCATTTAAATTCCTAGTTCCATCACTCACTGGTCATTTTCCCTCCTCCAAACTACTCTCTAAGCCTCAGGTTCCTCATTTGTAAAATGGGAGTAACACCACCTTTGCCATAAAGTTATTGTGAGGATCAAAGGTGATAATGCATATAAAACAATTAGCATAGTGCTTGGAAATGCACTAATAAATGATTCTCTTAGTATTATTAGAATTATCTTTCCTTAAGCTCTAAAACATCTGGTTAGATAAAAAGACTATCGCAATGCCAGAAATAAGGCCATCTACTAGTTGATCACAGAGTTTAGAAGATAATACATCTCTTTTCTCTTCAGCTTGCCTTCCAGTTGGTAGGCAAGTCTATCTTGGATGTTTTTCTCTGAACACAGAGGATGTATTTTTTGCCTGATCTCCAGTCCTCTACTCCTCTGTCCTCTGTCAGGGTCCCAGCTCCACTCTGCTAGCATCACCTCTACATGGCCTGGACTGTTGCTGCCTCTCTCCAAAGTGGGCACCTCCCTACAACCTTTCATAGGAGCAGGTCTGGGTTTTCAGAGCCTTCCATAGGGTTCCCACTAACCTATCTCTAATAATGACCACCTCTCATAGCACAGTTTGATGCTTTGTCATGCTTTAAGATTCTCTCTCCATCTGGGAGAGGATTGGAAGGGATAAAAAGGGTAAAGGGGACAGAGAGGCTTATTCTGTCTCCAAATATTTTTTCATGATAATAAATTTTATAGTACATGTCCAAAGACTTTTGTTTATTACTTATTTATTTCCTTGCTGCATGTTAGCTACTCCCTAGTTGAGATGCATTGGCTTCGCACTGTGGTGGCTTCCCTAATTATGGAGCACAGACTCTAGGTATGTGGGCTCAGCAGTTGTGGCGCAGAGGCTTAGTTGCCCCTTGGCATGTGGGATCTTCCCAGATCAGGGACTGAACCAGTGTGCATTAAATTGCAAGGCAGATTCTTAACCCCCAGACCACCAGGGAAGCTCCCAGAAACATGATTTAGATCAGACATTCACCTGTACTAGACTGTATTCAAACTATAATATAAAATATTTAATAGGCACTGAAATGTCACTGTGTCCTGAACTCAATATCCCTGACACTAAATTAAATATTTTTTCTCTTCAAACTATTTCTCCCATTGTGTTCATCTATCCAGAGGAACCTGGGAACCATCCCAAACTCTTTCTTATCCTTTATCCCCCTTATCCATTTCTAGCCCCTAAATATCACATTACCTATTCTTCATCACTCCTACAACTACTCGTAACCCAGATCCCACCTTGAGTCATGCCTTGCATCATTCATTTCTGAATTAGATGACCCTCCTCTGAGTCACTATAACAATCTGTGCTTCTCTCTATGCTGTTACAATTAATAGCAGGCTGTGGGGGTAATTGTGGGGCCTCAAACGACCATCTCTATGCTCTCAGTGCCAAGAAGGTGGCCTGACATCCAGTAAATGTGCAATGAATACCTAATGAGAGGAGGGAAAGGGCTTCCCTGGTGGCTCAGGTGGTAGAGAATCTGCCCACAACATTGGAGGACCCAGATTCAATCCCTGGGTCAGGAAGATTCTCTGGAGAAGGGAATGGCCACCTTCTCCAGTATTCTTGCCTGGAGGATTCCATAGACAGAGGAGCCTGACGGACCATGGGTTCACAAACATTCCGACACGACTGAATGACTAACACACACACACACACACACACACACACACACACACACAAAAGAAGGGAAAGATGGAAGGAAGGAAAGGAGGGAGGATAGCAAAGGGAAATCAAAGTCAATTACTAATCTTACAACTTTCTCTTTTGAGGACTATTTACAAACTTACATTTTGGGTACCAAAGACTCAGATCTATACATACTCTGCCTCTTCTGTCAGGCTCAGCTTGCTCTGCAGATTAGGGCTTCAGAGTAGTGCAAAATCCCATAAATAGTCATTTACAACTTATGGAGAGAAGGTAATAATTGTCTCTTAATGCTTCTTTACCCTAAGTATTTCCTAATCTAACATCTGCTTTAAGACACCATGTTTAATTCTTTGGGGTTTTACTGGCCTTCTCCTAAGCTTCCAGACCTGACCATTTTCTTCCTCTTGATTTCTTATTCCTCCACAGGGAAGAGTGTAAATGAAGGACAGGAGGCAGGAAGGCAGGGTAGTGTTTAGAATGATTTCACCTGGAATAGTGGAGAGAATGCCATCATTGGAAAGATGCAAAGAGAGAGCCTCCCTAGATGCCAGGATAGGCACACAGTATGAGTGCCCCTAGGAATTATAATTCTCCCTCTGTGTCTCGCTCCTCCTCACCTCCCAGCACACCTCCTTGCCTTTCATATTAAGATGATTTTCCACTGCACTGCTTAAAGTTTCTCCAGTATATATCCAACTGCTTTTAAACTATTTATTTAAAGGGCTTTACCACTTTCTTTTGAACATTTGAACAAATCAAAATTTTTCTTGAAAAAAAAAAAAAGCCTGCAGTGTTCATTCAGTGAGGTACATAATACACCAATGACCACTTGTCAGAGATTTGGAAGGTAGATTTAGGTGAAATTTGGTATACATTATGATTTGTTCAGCAGGCAATTTGCACAATGATGGTAACCTTATAAAAACTGAAACTTAAAATGGTAAAGAGGGGCATCATCACACATATAGCAATCACTTGCTAAAGAAGAAAACCCCTTTGCTTCTAAATATGCCAGCACAAGTTATATCACCATTTCAATACACACATGTTTGTGCTTCAGACATTCTCTAAATATTTCCTCTGAGATCTCACAGATTCCCTTTTGCCCCTGGTGATTACAGAATGGTGATCTAGTTCGGATCTGTTCCTATTCTTACACACAGCAACACACACATACACAATGCTTTTTGCTAGTGGACATTAAGGGTGTTTTTTTGCTCGTTTGTTTTGTTTTTGGCTACCCCACATGACATGGCTTTCAGGATCTCTGTTCCCTGACCAGGGATCAAACCCAGGCCCTTAGCAGTGAAAGCGTTGAGTCCTAACCACTGGAATGCCATGGAATTCCTGAGATATTTTATTACTAGAGGCTTATCATCAATAGGATCTTGGGCACAGACTGCTTTTCAAAGATTTAGTCTATTCTAACAAGTATGAACTTACCTAAATGTACCTGCTGGATCAAATGTCAAACCCCATCACTATAGAAATCCTCAGTCACTGCATGGCTGCCAGTTTTAATGGCCTCTTGCCAGTCCTCACCTTCATCAACCCCCACATAGCACTTGAACAGCTAACAATTACCTCTTTTCCTGAAGGCCCTTTGATTTTTGTCTTGGGCAAGACCACTCAGAGAGTCCTATTCCTACAGAAGCCAAGACGATATAAATGGTCTGGAGGTTCTTGAACCTAAAATTGCCCAGGTGGGAATAAGAAACACACATATCTTTCTGTCCAGCTTGCATCCTGAGCCTTTGCCAGAAAGCAGGTCATGATGGAGTCCTTCCCCAGAGAAGAGTGACTCAGAAGGAGAGAGAAGGGTTAATACTCTCATTTTTTAGGGATGAAAGCAGAAAGCAGGGACCAAAGGGAATTCCAGTTACTATCTCAGCAAGGGAGTTAGGAACACAGATTGGGAATCAAAACCATATGAATTTTTTAAGATTCTCTAAATCTTATGGGTTTGTAAATTGTATTGTTCCTATTATATTAAGCAGTAGTGATTAGGAGTAAAATGTATTTCAAAAATAAATGGACAGATAACTAAGAGGAGCTAGTTGGTTGTCTTCAGGAATCTGAAGAGGAATTAGAAGAAGCTGGGGACATCACCTCCCTCTGGGGACAGAACCTCTGGGGAGTCAGAATTGGCCATGCCAGCACCCAGGAAAGGAAGGAGGTTGCATGTCTAAGACCTATTGCAAGAAACACAGGAGAAAACGACAAACCTGTCTGATCTGACAGGAGTATATGGGGCTTCTCTGTCTCCTCTGCAAGTTCCTTTTCTCTTATCTTCCCCTAAACGCTTAAGGTTATTAAATCCATAACCCTAGCCACACCCTCTCTCCTGACTCCAGACCCACATACCATATACATTGCCACAGCCCCCCACCCCCAGCTCGGCATATGCAAAATGAACCACCACCCGTCCATCCCCAACCCGAACCTATCCCTTCTCCAGGATTCTTGATCTCAGTGGAGGACATTACCAATCTCCAATCACCAAGGCTACCATCTTAAACTGTCCTCCCTTTCTATAAGCCATTGGCCATCAAGTCCTATCAGTTAGATATCACATGCCGCACGCTTTCGCTTCTCATCTCACAGTCACTGGTTCTTTCTCAGGTCCTATAGTCTCTCATAACACTACTTCAATTGCCCCCTAACTGCATCAGTTTTATCTCCAACCTGTGGCACATAAGACTTTTACAGTGAATCCTCACCATTCCTGTGAATTTATTTCAATACTGAATTGTATACAGCTTGTGAATCTGTATTTTTATTGATGATGAGAAGAGTTGGACTTGTTGATTTAAATTTATGGCATGAATACTCATGCAAAGAGTTGACTCATTGGAAAAGACTCTGATGCTGGGAGGGATTGGGGGCAGGAGGAGAAGGGGACGACAGAGGATGAGATGGTTGGATAGCATCACTGACTCAGTGGACATGGATCTGAATGAACTCTGGTAGTTGGTGATGAACAGGGAGGCCTGGCGTGCTGCGATTCATGGGGTCGCAAAGAGTCAGACACGACTGAGCAACTGAAGTGAACTGAACTGAAATATACTAGCATGTGTAAGATAGATAACTAGTGGGAACCTGAAGTATAGCACAGGGAGCTCAGCTCGATGCTCTGGGGTGACTTATGGGGTGGAAGTCCCAGAGGGAGGGGATGTTATGTATACACACAGCTGACTCACTTCATTGTACAGCAGAAGCCAACTCAATGTCGTAAAGCAATTATAGGCCCCCCCCAAAAAAGAATCAAACAATGTTAAGTTCAATGGGAAAAATAAATGTGATGCATTCAAGCAAAAGTACGCCTATCCACCCATTGTTTTACCAGCACAAACAGAGGCCTGGAATGACGTTCACCGATGTTAACCCTGGTTATTTTTGGGTGGCCAGTTTGGGAACATGTATTACTTTGCTTAACTATTTTACTTGAAAAATAAATAAATCAGTCAACTTATGTCATCATCTCTGAACTAAATCTCTTCTAAATCCCCCATTTCTATTCCCCATGATCCCTTTCCAAAATAAACTTCCCACATCCAAGCCCTCATCTAGGCCCTGCTTTCTGGGGCAGCACAGGCTATGACACTATCCAGGCCTATGGTCTAAAAAGCCTCAAAGTTAACATCTCCCTCCTGAGCACCTAGCATGTTATGTGTGATCTAGGCTCTCCCAAGCATCCTGTAGACTCTAAGGGCCTAAGGGGGCTATATGGGTGGTGGTGATCCAAGAAGACAGGCCTTGTGTCTGCTGAGACTCTGTTCTTCTGTGGTGGTTATGGCTGAGGTTCCACTGTCCCCTCCCCAGTTCACAGGTGCCAAGCAGTGGACAGGGGCTCCAGTGGGTCTTCACAAGGCCCCTCACCTGCTGTGGCTGGAGCTTCTCCAGACTGCTCCTCCTGGCTGGTTATCTTCCAACCTCAGTTCTCTAGTCTTCCCAGAAACCCCAGGAGCCACTGCTGTAACAAGTTCCTTTCTACTAAAATTAGCCTCTGTGATTCTGTTTTCTGAGACTAGGAATCCAGATCCAAAGCAGTTATTCAAAGTCTTATTCAATGATATTTGTTTTTGTTCTCATACACAGGAGAAGTCATCCCTTTATACCTAGTGTTGAGCAAAAATGTCATATATCTAAAATTTTTCCACTAGGAGATTTTGTTTACAGCTCTTATATTTCTCTACCTATGAGAGTTCATTTAGATAGCATGAATCAATGCCTTGCCATTAGTTATAAAAGCAAGAGTTTTACGAGCCTTGTATATGTAAAGTCCTATTAATACTTAATGTATTTTAATAATAATAGTTACATTTTTAGAGCCTATTAAGTATCAGTTACTTATTTATTCTCAGTACATCTGATTAATCCTGACAACCACAGAAACTGAAGGTCAAATCACACAGAGAGTAAATGATAGATTCAGGGTTTTAACTCAAGTCTTTCTGACCCCAAGCCCACGCTCTTTCCCCAGTGCTATGTTCCTCCCTGACCAAGACCTCACTATAATCTGAGCTACACACTTCTGGTCAGACCTCTGGCCTCCAGTTCTCACTACATTATCAGTTGAGCTCCCAGGAAAAGTGCTGGGCTTAGGGAACATATGTGCTAAGTCCTCAGAGACAGAGTTGAAGTAAATCAGCAAAATAATCCCCTCAGCTCACAGTTCTGCATTAGTCAGAATTAGGTTCCGCTATAACAGAATAATCCAAAACAACTATAGCTTAACTTAGTTTCTCTCTCTTTCAAAAGCTATAGAGGTTGGTTAGTCAGGGGCTGGAATAGGGCTTTTTCACGTTCAGAAACCTCCTTCACGTTCAGGATTTCTTCACATTCAGGTTTCTCTTATCTTGCTTTTCCACTGCAGGTGGCTCCCATTCTCAAGGTGCCTTCACGGCCCAAAAAGTCTGCCAACAGGAAGATAAGCATGCAGTCCCTTAAACTGTACTCACCACTTCTTCTAACATCCACCAGCTAGAACTCAGCTAGTATGAGTTCCATACCTGTAAGTAAAGCTAAGATGTATAGTCTTGGGGAGGGGGTGGTGATAGTCCATGTTTCAAGCCAAAAATCTAGATTTCTACTATCGTAGAAAAAGGAGGGGACAGGGATCAAGGCACACCTGCCAACTCTGTAACCAGAGTCTATGATATAAATGATCCATTTTGGTTCCTTAAACAATTTTTGCATTTGTTTTGTGAAGGAAACAAGAAATGCCAGTTTGTTTTCTGGAAGAAAAGGGGGAAGGAGTCAAGTCTTGGAGGAATAGGGTTAATGAAGACTTGTATTTTAATATTAGATCAGGAGATAGAGATCTAGCAGCTTATCTGTCACCAATTCAACTTTCCCAGTTACCTATTCATTACATTTTCAACTTTTCAGGATATCCTTTCTTTAAAAATGACTCCAACCTCTGTGTAGGACTTGCACTGAAGATTTCCACCAAATCTTAGATGCAGCCTTCCTGCTGAGAGCACGGGACAAGCAGGGTGGTTTTCTCAGGGACAGACTCTAAGTACAGGACAGATGTAGCAAACATCTCATAGAGTCATAGAACCATCATTTCATCTCCATGAAACCATTTCCCTTGACCTTTCCCTTCCTTGTTCTCCACTCATTATACAACAGAGTCATTCCACTCTTTATGACATAGCTCATTCATTCATTTATCCATTCATTCTTAATAAAAAAGAAACATTTTCTAGGGACTCCCTTAGGGAACTTCACCATCCACCAGATGGGATGAAACCCTGAACAAATCATTGCAATTAAGTGCTATACAGAGGAATTTCTAAAGCTCTGCAGGAAGCTAGAGGACATCTAGGAGATGCTATATCTTGTGAGAGGTGGCAATATGAGGTGGTTTTTTATTCATCTCTGAAGCCCTCCTCACCTCCACTTCCTTAGCAAGGTGCTGGAAATACAATATTTTCTGAATAAAAAATGTCACTATCCTTGGGCATTTGGTTCTCATAATCCTTATGATGAGAATGCAACTGTTCCATTGTTCTACAGGAGCGCTCAGCAAGAAACACTGCAACCCTTTCCAGGGATGTTCAGGTAGATAAACAATAAGTTATTACCTCACCCTACCCCCTACATGCTAGTGGTAAAGAACCCACCTGCCAATGCAGGAGACATAAGAGACATGGATTCGATCCCTGGGTCGGGAAGATCCCCTGGAGAAGGAAATGGCAACCCACTCCAGTATTCTTGCCTAGGAAATCCCATGGACAGAGGAGCCTGGCAGGCTACAGTTCATAGAGTCGCAAAGACTCAGACATGACTGAAGTGACTGAACATGCATGCATACCCCCTATATATATAAATGTTTCTTTATCTATGCTATTTAAAGATTCTATAAAATCATGTACCATTGTGCTTGATCATCCTTACAGTAAATAAGAATATCAGTCTAAAATGAACTGTGTCTCTCCTTCTGTAACTATAATTCATTCCTGATTTTAAAACCTACTAAAATACGAAAACAAAAAGTACAATAAAGACTCCTTTGTGAATGGCTGCAGTACTTGACATAGGTTATTTTCTTCCCATTCCTTTGTTAAGATCATAATCTTGTTAAAAAAAATAACTGGGTTGGAAATGAATAAAATTTTTCAGAAAAGAATTACTATTTTTTCAATATTGGGGAGGCAGGGGGTAGGATGTTTCTACTTGATTTTAATTCATTTTAGCCAATTGTGTTTGTTCTAGCTTTTCTTACAATAATGATTAGTTGAAAAAGTGGATATTTAACAGAAAGGACTTGATTAAAGAAAGCACAATAATATATACAATATGCATATATACAAAAGTTACAAATTAAACTGATTATTATAAATTGACTTTTCTAGTATTTAGTAAAATTTATTTTATTTCATGAAAATAAAACAGAACATCCTAAAAGTAAACTAGAAATTTTTTTTAAACCCTGGGATCTTTTCTTTTGAATAACTATTTTAGGGATTTTTTTTAATACAAAACAACACATACTCATTTCTATAATTTACAAGAGGATAAAAAATATAAATATAACCTATAATTATACATATCAGAAACAACCACTACTAACAGATTGGCATATATCATTTTTTCATGTATATATGCAAAAATGAAATGACTTTAAACTTATTGTTTTATAACTCTCTGAAAATTACAGGCTTCCCTGGTGGCTCAATGGTAAAGAATCTGCCTGCTAATGTAGGAGACACAGATTTGATCCCTGGGTGGGGAAGATCCCCTGGAGAAGGAAATGGCAACTCACTCCAGTATTCTTGTCTGGAAAAACCCCATGGACAGAGGAACCTGGCAGGTTATAGTCCATGGGGTCACAAAAGAGTCACACACAACTTAGTGACTGAACAACAAAAATTACTTTTACCACTTCTCCCTCCAAAAAAGACACTAACACGGTGACATAATTAATGTAATAGCTTATCTTCAGAAAAAGCTTGAAGAAAGCCAGAGGGAGATGTGAACTCCTGGACTCCTGTGACATGACAGGTCAAGGCTTCATCCTGCAATCAGAGTTCTGTATTGTTCTGCGTGGAACATGCTAGAAACAAAGGCTCAGTTCTTTTGAGCCTCCACTTCCTTGCCCACAACATGAGCATAATGAGTGTCTCACAAGTACTCTAACAAACGGGGTCAACTTCTAAATGAGCTTTGAGTGTTGGAAAAATATCACAGCATTTTATTACGTTGTCATCTGCTCATTATTAGTATTATCATTATTCTATTACCTGGTTTTGAATTTTAAGCTCTCTTTTTAAAAATATCTCTGTTGATTAACCCTGTGACACTCTAATCACTCCTGGACTCTGCTCTTGTTTGTTCCGAAGTTTATCAATTCTAACATACTGGAATAAACATTCTTAAGCCTTTTCCATGGGTGAATTCTCATGTGGACAGTACAGTACTTGAGGGCAGGGGTTGAGTTTTACACTGTATTGATACTTCTTGCAAAATCTCTCTACTACCCTGCAAGCCCACATCGCAGTGATATTTGCAGTGTCCAAGTCCATGATGGCTTCATAGAGGAATGGGAGGTACAGGCCACTCAGACTCTTGTGGGAAGTTGTCCCAATGGGAATTGCCTTTGCCCAGTGGGAAATGCTGGGAAGTACATTATGCTGCCAGGAAAGATTGCTAAAGCCAGTAAGCCCCTGCTGAAAGTTGTCTGAGGCCATTTCTTCAGTAACCCCTGTTGTTACACAAGGACTGAGAAAAAGTCAAAAAATTTACACTGCATCACCCTATCCTCGACCTCAGCCTTTATAATGTTGGGTTCTCAGAGCCCACGAACATGGGAACCTTTACTAAAAACATGTCTATGTAATTAAGACTCTTTTTTTACTTTACTAAAAACACGGTTATGCCCTTGTGTAATTATGCCTTGTGTAATTGTTAAGTACGGCAAAAACCAACATGACATTGTAAAGCAATTATCCTCCAATTAAAAATAAATTAAGAAAAAAAAAAGCCAGTGAACTATACGCTAAAAAAAAAGACTCACTGTCAAAAAAAAAAAAAAGAATCATTGTCTTCACCAAGCACCAAGCCATCTACTCATGGATGTATAGGATAATCTTCTATAATATAGGCGCTGGTCTCCTAAGGACGTAAAAACTAAACAAGATTTTTTTTTTCCTGCAACTCTGTATATGTTTCTTTTTTCTTCTAATTCTGATTTTCTTCTTCAAAATTTTTATTTTCTCCTTCTCCATGAATTCCTCTTCAAAATGAACAGAAGTCACCTTTACTAAGAAAAAATTCTATGAACCATGTGTAGCCTCACTTGGGAATTCACAAGCAGGCCCTGAGATCATGGGGAATCTTTCACCTACACTTCATGATTTTCTGCTTCACGGGATAGGCAGCCTGACCTTCCGGCCCCCATCACCTCACTCACAACTATTCAGGACCAGCCAGGGATCCAAGCTTTGAAAACAACAGGCGAGAAAACAGGTGTCTTCCAGAGAGCCTGGTGCTTCCCAGATGGGAGAAGCGATTAAGGAGAACAGGAAGTGTTCTTTGCAAAGCTGGGGACAGACTGAGAATTGTGCTGTTCTGCTCAAAGTGCCAAGGTCATTATTAAATGGTTGGAAACTATTGTTCATGAAAGGCACTTGCACAAACGTGAAACTCTCTTAACAGCCCTGTTTAAATTTATCTCAAAACAAAGGGTTGTCAGTGAAGAGTTGGACTACTTCCCCCGCCCTGGTTTTAACCACACATAGACACGTCGTAAATCTTCCAGCTCTTATTCTGGGTGCTCCTGAGTGGCAGTGACGTCTCCTCCCTGCCCTGCCTCAAGTGCGCCCTGAGCCCCCAGAGACCCCAATCCAAAATACACAAAAGCTGCAAAGGATCCCCACCTTGGAAACTAGTCCCTAATTCTCCACTATGGAAATTTAGGAACAATGATAAAAACGAAGTTACTAAATTTATTTCTCTCTGGGGTTCTGTGATGGCCCAACACATTTTATTGTAAACCAGCATTTTCCAGTCACCTTCCTGCTTCGCCTTTTCCAGGGTGGAACCTTCAGCGCACTGACCTCATCACCTCCTGCTGGCAAGAAAGTTCCGGATTCCCTAGGGCATAACAGGGCTCTGTGCAGGAAGCTCACAAGGTGCCCCTGTGCAAAGCTTGGTCTATGTTATTCATATTCCCTCTCATAAGCTGCATGTTACAGGAACACGGTTCCAGAAACTTGGTCTCCCGGCGACTCCCACCCTCAATACCTGGGTCATGTGGAAGGCTCCCAGGGGCAGGAAGCAGAGGGAGGTGAGAGTTTGTGCTTTAAAAAGATCAGAGAGACAACAAGGCCCACAAAATGGCAAAGTGTTCTGATGCCAAAATTTACGACTGTATGTGTCATCTGACATTTATAGTCTCCACATACTGGGAGGATTGAAGTGTGCTCCCACTCACAGGCTGGAGAGGAACTGGTTCCAAAGTTCCCAAACCCAGTTGCCCAGTGAAACCCACCAAGGTGCTTTCTTTAACCATAAACTCTAGGTCCTCAGAATGACTAAGTCAAAATTTCCAGAAGTGGGGCCTAGGAATTGAATTTTTCAGGCCCTAGAGAGAGGGCCTTGTTGCAGAGTCAGGTCTGAGAATGGCCACACAAAATGACCTTCTATGTCCCTTTCCCCAAGCCTGAAGACCTGGGTGAGTTCCTGGGTTTCCTTAGAATGCGTGGACTGCCCACACGCTCCAAGATACACACACTAAAATGCATTTCCTTGGAAAGAAAGAAGAGAAAATGAAAAACAGAAACACAAATTCATTTCTAGCATAAATTAAAAACACTGCAGCCTGGTCCTCCACTTCTGCCCAAAATGACTCCTCCCCAGCTCACAGGACATGACTTTGAAAGAAAGTGAGAGAGAGGCAGAAAAACAGTTAGTTGCAAGGCTGGTACTTGAACCTTGAAGTGAGTTCCATTCTATAGGGTCGTGTCACAGCCATGCACCCACTTTGTATGAGCCTCTGTCTGCATGGGTATCCCACATAACTCGTGAGCTACTTAACTCTTAACTAAATCTCCAAGAAATAGCACTGCCTTTTCGTCTCCTGCAATGATGGAGAATCTATATGCTCCTCATTTCTCAGGCCCTCTGCCAAAAAGATAATCAAAAAACAAATGCTCTAAACATTAAAAGATTCTAAAAGAGACGGTACAGAACTCCATTTCCCTCTCCTCCAGGAGCATATCCTGACCCAACACACACACTGTGCTGTGCTCAGTTGTGTCTGACTCTGCGACTATAGCCCACGAGGGAGCCCATGGGATTCTCCAGGCAAGAATCCCGGAGTGGGTTGCCATGCCCTCCTCCAGGGGATCTTCCCAACCCAGGGATCGAACCCAGGTCACCTGCATTGCAGGCGGATTCTTTACCAGCCGAGCTACCAGGGAAGCCCAACACACACACTACTTAAGGTAAATGTACAAAAGACGTAAGACCAGAAGTTATCTTCATGCCCCATTCCTTCAAGAAGAAATAGAGACAGTGAAATATTTACATCACCCAATTTGAACAATACAAATGAATGCCCATCTACAAAACTGATTTTAACCAAAAACTGTAATAATAGTCATGCTCTAGCCTCAGATGTTTCTATTGTTTTATTCTGTGATAACCACTTGAAAAACAACTTATTTTATAGGCACCTGGCTCATTATGTATTACAAATTAAATCTTCATTTATCTATACACTCCAAACAGTACCTATCCATCGCCAACACTTAAAAACCCATTGCCCTTCTTTCTAGCCTTGTTAATTTCCAAATGCTAATTAAATTTAAACTCATAAAAGTATCTGTTTAGCATGCATGACAAGATCATCCCTCAATATCCATTACCCACTGTACATTCCAGCATGTTTACCCGCAGTTTCCTATTTGCTTTGCCAATCTATATGCCCCAGTTTCTACCGACAGAATGGAGAAATAACCTGGAATTCAATCACTTTCCCATTTTGATCCTACAAAAGTTGTCCCCTTTGCTTGATGCCTTTGTAAGCAACTTTCTTTCAAATTATTTCTGTGAAGAATGACTTCCTGATAATAGCACTTAAATATGGAACAGGAGGATGATAAAGAAATTATGGAGGAAAGCTATATTTTAGCCCCTTTTCACCAGGCCATTACACAAAAAGAGAAGACTTCCAATCTCTGGAGACCCATAGTCACTTACTTATTGCTCTAAGAAGGCTGGCAGACAGTCTAAAAGTCACAGAGATGATAAGTGGTGCTGTTCACAACCAGCACCTAACATAAAGCATGCTACCATCCCACAGGGGCCTCCCAAAGGCCTGGAGAGGATTCACAGTACCACCCAACAGAAATGATATTCACATTCTCTTTCCTCACTAACGTAAGTCCTCAAAGCACGCAAACAGCAGAATAGAGAGAAGAGCTCTGCCTGAAGACAGCTGTGTTCTGCTCAGAGATGTCTCTGCTCTGACCTACTTTTATCAGCTGGAAGGATGTTCTCATGAGGACTTACACTGGGCCTTCAGCTGCATCTGGCCCGTGTGAGGATGTCCATGTCTCCATGCTCATGTCAGCAGAGTAAGGGATGTGTTACCACAGGCCCAAACAATCACCCTTTGCATCAGGGTATAACTGAAGGCTCTGCAAAGATAAAGACAGGCTGTGGTACCACCTCACCTTCTTGCAGCCCAAGAAAAGGTAAAATAAAAACTTGGAATCACAGGTCCACTTGAGAGAGGCTTCCTTATCCCCCCCAGTCTTTTACACAGAGCTTGACAAACTTTTCTATAAAAAGCCAGAATGTAAATACTTTAGATTTAAGAGCCACACAAAACCTCAGCTACATATTCTTTTTCTTATTCTTTATACAATATTTAAAAATGTAAAATCCATTCTTAGCTGGTGGTCCATGCAAAAACAAGCCATAGGTCAGATTTAGATCATGATCTGTAGTTTGATAACCCCTGTCTTATTATAGAATATAAAGTAAAAAATGTGTAAGGTCTTCAGTTCATGTAAAACACATATTCCTTTTAAAGAAAAAAAGAATCCTTATTGTCCTCTAAGTGTACATCCACAGATCCCTGGGTACCACAAATTTGAAACTGAGGTCTTTCATTCCAGACTGGAAAAAAAAAACTTTGAGTTGAGTCAAAATAAAGGAGGAAAGTTTGGAAAAGGGGTTAAAGAGGACTAGAAAGTTAGACATGAGCATCAGAGGGGATCAGAGAGTTATGAAATCTAACTTAAATTATGAAGATCTCAGGAAAGTTTATTTGTGCTTTGATTCCTGTTCAGAATTTTGAAAGGTGGCTGTGTCATAGATGTGTCCTCACCATGAGTGCATGGGGCAGAGGCAACAGAAATAGACCCAGGGATAACATAGATATCAAAAATAGCCAACCAGGACTTTAAAACACCCACTACAAATAAGTTCAAGAATCTAAAGGTAAAGACTGACATGACAAGTGAACCTGTGGATGATTTCAGTAGATAAATAGAAACTATTGGATAAAACAATGTAAAGTCGAGAACTGGAAAACACAGTATTCAAAATGAATAATTCACTGGGTGAATTTTTAGCATGATGGTCACTACAAAGGGAAAGATTAATGAACTTGAAAATGAGGCAGTAGAAACTACAAATTGAAACACAGAAAAGGAAAGCTGAAAAATATCAATGGAGCCTCAATGACAATATCAAGTAGTCCGATATACTTGCTATTAGAGTCATGAAAAGAGAGGAAAGAAAATGGGGTGATATAATGAAATATATTTGAGTAATACAATGATATAATATAATGAATATATAATTCTCCAAATCTGATTTTTAAAAAAAACCAACATATCAACCCAGAGATCCAATAAATTCTACAGACTCCAATCAGAATAAAAACAAAACAATACCTATTCATATCACAGAAAACTGTTGAAAAACCAAAGAGAAAAAATATAAGCAGCTAGAAAAAAGAAGATGTATCACAAATAAGAGAAAAACAATAAAGATTACTATGACTTATCATGAAACAATGGAATCTAGAAGACAATGGAATGATATCTTTAAAGCCTCAAAGAAAAAACTGTGAACCTAGAATTCTATATACTGCAAAAACATTTCTCCAAAATGAAGGAAAAAATTCAGTCTGAGAGAATTAGTCTCCAGAAGATACATGTTGCATTTAGAAATATTAAAATGACATTCTTCAGGATGAAAGGAAACATATTAGATAAAAATTCAGTTCTTTATAAACAAACATAAAGTTCCACAAATTTTGTTTAAAAAAGGTATACAAGGAGCAAATTTTTCTTGTTTCTTAATTTCCTTAAAAAATAATTAATCCATCAATGGATGGATGGATAAATAAAATGTGTTATATAATGGAATATTATATACACACACACACACACACACACACACACACACAGTGGAGTATTACTTAGCTTTAAAAGGAAATTAAATTCTCATATATACAACAACAAGGATGAATCTTCAAAACATGCTACGCCAGATAAGCCAGACACAAAAGGACAGATATTGTGTAATTCCTCTTATATAAGATACTTATAATAGGCAAATACATAGAAACAGAGAGACTAGAAGTTACCAGGGGCTGTGGGAAGCAGGGTATAGGGAGTTACTGCTTAATAGCCACAAAGTTTCTGTTCAGGACAACAAAATAGTTTTGGAAATAGACAGTGGTTGCGTAACATTTTTAAAGTAATTAATGCCACTGAAATGTATATTTAAAAACTTAAAATGGCAAATTTTGTTATATATGTTTTACCACAATTTTTTTTAAGTAATAATGTAATGCACCAAAAACCAATGAACTCTGTACTTAATATGGGTGAATGTTATAGTATGTGAATTTATATCTCAATAAAGTGGCTTTAAAAAAAAAGACATTTATATAAAAATAAAAGTAACAATGTACTGTGATGTTTATAACAGGTATAGAAGTAAAAATGTAATACAATAAAAACATAAATGATGGGAGGGAGATAAATGAAAGCTGACTATTCTATGATTCTTACATTTATGTAAAGTAGAATAATAGTAATTGAAGGCAGACTGTGACAAGTTAAGGAGGTATATTGTAATCCTTGGTGCAATCATTAACATACATACATACATACATACATAAGTCATGTTGTTGTTCTGTTGCTAAGTTGTGTCTGACTCTGCAATCCCATGGACTGTAGCACGCCAGGCTTTTTGACCTCCACTATCTCCCAGAGTTTGTTCAAATTCATGTTCATTGAGTCGGTGATGCCATCCAACCATCTCATCCTCTGTCACCCTCTTCTCCTCCTGCCTTCAATCTTTCCCAGCAACAGGGTCTTTTCCAATAAGTCAGCTCTTCGCATCAGATGGCCAAAGTGTTGGAGCTTCAGCATCAGTCCTTCCAGTGAATAATCAGGGTTGATTTCCTTTGGGTTGACTGGGGTGGATCTCTTTGCAGTCCAAGTGACTCTCAAGAGTCTTTTCCAGCACCACAATTTAAAGCACCCATTTCTTGGCACTCCACCTTCTTTATGAACCAACTCTTATATCTATACATGCCTACTGGGAAAACCATAGCTTTGAATATATGAACCTTTGTCAGTGAAGTGACATCTCTGCTTTTTAATACACTGTCTAGGTTTGTCACAGATTTCCTTTCAAGGAGTAAATGTCTTTTAATTATGTGACTGAAGTGATTTTGGAGTCCAAGAAAATAAAATCTGTCATGGTTCCACTTTTTCCCCTCTATTTGCCATGAAGTAATGGGACTGGATGCCATGATCTTAGTTTTTTTTTTTTAAGTTGAGTTTTAAGTCAGCTTTTTCACTATCCTCTTTTACCCTCCTCAAGAGGCTCTTTGGTTCCTCTTCACTTTCTGCCATTAGAATTATGTCATCTGCCTATTTGAGGTTGTAGATATTTCATCCAGCAATTTTGATTCCAGCTTATGATTCATCCAGCCCAGCATTTTGCATGTTGTACTCTGCATTTAAGTTAATAAGCAGGATGATAATATACATCCTTGACATACTCCCTTACCAATTTTGAATCAGTCAGTTGTTCCATGTAAGGTTCTAACTGTTACGTTTTGACTTGTGTATGGGTTTCTCAGGAGACAAGTAAGGTGGTCTGTTACTCCCATCTCTTTAAGATTTCTCCACAGTTTGTTGTGATCCACATAATCAAAGGCTTTAGCACAGTCAATGAAGCAGAAGTAGATGTTTTTCTGGAACTCCCTTGCTTTCACCATGACCCAATGAATGTTGGTAATTTGATCTCTGGTTCCTCTGCCTCTTCGAAACCCAGGTGTACATCTGGAAGTTCTCAGTTCACATACTGCTGAAGCCTAGCTTGAAGGATTTTGAGCATAATCCTGCTAGCATGTGAAATGAGTGCAACTGTATGGTAGTTTGAACATTCTTTGGCATTGGAATGAAAACTGACCTTTTCATTTCACTGGAATGAAAACTTTTATACAAGTCTTTTATTTGACATCTTCCATAATATTTTTTATTTTCTTTTCCATATCATAATTATAAAGATATATAATACATCTTTTCACCAAGCCCTATATAGACCCTCACAAATCCCTCTAGTTTATCTCAATGTGCTATACAAATAACATTTTCTGTTTGCCATGAAGTGACAAAAGTTAGGAACCAGTGTAAAGTGAGACTCTCAATTCTGAAACTACTATAGGCATTCAGTTACCAATAGGAGAAGCTCTGGAAAAGAAATAAAGGATATAAAGCTCACCCACTGGAAGGCAGATCAGGAGATGGAGAGAAGCCTAGATCAATTGAAAATGTTTTGATAATGCTAATACATTTCTAATCCAAAAGAAAGTTTTCAAGTCAACACAAATGTACCATTAGAGCAGCCACACTGCAACTAGCTTCCACACAACCAAAAGGGCACTTTGGGTAGCATATTCTGTCCCTGGCAACCAAAAGTATTCTAAATGATCCATTCCATGTAAGAAGGGGGTCTCATAACCTAGGCAGTGGATGCACTTGAAAGTTATACTCTCAGGGGCAGCTACTATCAGTAGGAAAAGTTTATTGCTTAAATCAGCAATCAGTAAACTTTATACAAAAAGGCCCTGATTGTGAATATTTTAAGCTTTGTGGGCCATATGGCCTCTGTTGAAATAGTCAGCTCTGCCCTTAGATCATGAAAGTGGCCATAGACAATATATAAAAGAATGAGCAAGGCAGTGTTCCAGTAAAACTATGAATACTGAAATTTGAATTCTGTGTAATTTCCATGTCACTTAGTGTTATTCTTCATTTGGTTATTTTACTCAAGTTGGGCTTCCCAGGTGGCACTAGGGGTAAAGAACCCATCTACAATGCAGGAAACATAATGAAATGCAAGGGCTGGCAACACACTCCAGTATTCTTACCTGGAGAATCCCACAGACAGAGGAGACTGGTGGGCCACAGTCAATAGGGTTGCATAGAGTTGGACACAACTGAAGTGACTTAGCACTCAGGCAAAATGTAAAACACATTCTTAACTCACGAGCTGTAGAAAAATAGCCAGTAAGGAGAATTTGCCCTACAATTTGTAATTTGCCAACCCCTGCTTAGATTCTCATCCATAGATGAGGTGCTAACCCTCTATCACCCTCCTAGGGCAGAAAAGGTAGCAGGCCTTCCTGGTTCACCTACAAAGAGGGCAAAGCAAGTGGAAGAGAACTCTCTAGATTTCCTCCAAGGCTAACTATGAGTGGATGAGAGAATAACCCAAAAGGAAAAGTAAAGAAATGCTTGCTGATCTTCTGAACTTCAAGTGTGTTTGTGATTGGCTACAAGTAAGGTTCTGGTCTTTGCAATGACAGACTCTTCTGGCATGCCCCTCTAGGCGTTATAGTGTTTAGAGATAAGACTATAGTTGGTGGTTTAGTCACTAAGTCCTGTCCAACTGTTGCAAACCCATGGACTGCAGCCTGCCAGACTCCTCTGTCCATGGAATTCTCTAGACAAGAATACTGGAGTGGGTTGCCCTTTCCTT
Organism: Bos indicus; assembly: GCF_029378745.1. NCBI lineage: Eukaryota > Metazoa > Chordata > Mammalia > Artiodactyla > Bovidae > Bos > Bos indicus. Next base: position 44,925,187 of record NC_091780.1, read on the forward strand.
CTCCAGGGGATCTTCCTGACACAGGGACTGAACCTGGGTCTCCTGCATTGTGGGCAGATTCTTTACAGACTTGAACTATGAGAGTAGTGTTTAGAGATAAGATTATAATTATTTCTTAATCTTGAATATTCTGCATGATGAGATACATTCTAATCTCTCCACTGTGTGAAGATGTTGAAGGAAAGAATTTCTTGGCTGGTAGGCAGTAGTAATTCTCTGAAATGATGGGGTAATCTTCAAGCACAGGGAGAAAAAGTCTCAGGGAAGGTGGAAATGGGAGCTGTACACTCTTTCCCTCCTTAGAATTAGACTATGGGTCCTGAAGAAGGAAAATTGTTACCGGACACAGGCCTGTCTGAAGCAGTCAGGGGTCTCGGGGGGATGGAGAACTTTGTTGATCAAAATGAGAAAAAGAATCAGGGAAGGAAAAAGGGCAAACATATTTCATGAACATAAAGTTGCCAGATTTAGAAAATAAAAATACATTCAGTCAAATTTGAATTTCAGATAAGCAATAAATCATTTTCCATGTGACTATGTTCCAAATTTTACATCCTGAATCTATCTGGCAACCCTACAAGCTGCAGTGAGGGAAGGAGTTGAAGGCTCTAGCATTGTCTGCAGAGAGAATTGGGACTTCAGGGAGCAACGGCTTCTCAGGGGCCTCAAATGGCTGTCAGAAGCTTCTGGGGACTTGTTAATCATCCCTTTCTAGTTCTGATCTCTTACACTACCCAGCAATGTTCTAACCTTCATTTGGAATAAGGATCTGCCATTTTGAAAAGGCAGCATGTAAGGCTTTTATGCCATGTAAACAAAAGCTCGTGGCCCCCCATACCTTAAAGAGCAAGGAAGACAAGACTGTGACCTTAAACTCCACCTGTCCCCTCCTTCGCTCTTCTCCCGCCCTCCTCTCTCCATCCTTTCACACAAGTGTCTATGGAGGGGTGGAGGGACTCTTTCTTGCTTGCTCTCTCTCTGCATTTTGGATACAGTCTTAACCAGTTCTTACTTAAATTGCTTCTCAGATAAAGACTTAAAAACCTCAAAAATGTACTACTTAGATGGGTAAATTCTTTTTAAGTCCCCACTGAGTTCCAAAGAACATGGATTCTTTCATCAACTGAAACAAGACTCTCACTTCTACCAGCTCTGAACCAGCTATTCCCAAACTATAAATGTTCAATTACTTCTCAGACAGCAAATGCACATTTTGCTTCCTTATGCAATATATCTTGTATGGTTTGCATTATCATTTGCTAAATACACTTAGACATTCTATTTACCTCTGGAAACATCTCTCTGAGCTTTGTGTGACTTCTTGCCCTCTAGAAGCAGCCCAAATAAATCACCGAGTAGCCATTTAGCACTCAAAAAGGAAAAGATTCCAATTTTCCAAATAGGGCCATTTGTTTGGCTGCTAGTGAGTTGTGGAAATGGTGCTGATGAAACTATCAAGCCCTTTAGGTTTTGTCTCTGATGGGAGAATCCAAAAGTTGTTACCATTTCCATTTTGAAAAATGCATGTCTTCTATTCCTGAACTGAGTGTAGGTTAATGAGTCTCTCTACTTAACACATGGGCTTTCCAGGTAGCTCAGGGGTAAAGAATCTGCCTACAAAAGAGAAGACATGAGTTTGATCCCTGAGTTGGGAAGATCCCCTGGAGAAGGAAATGGCAACCTACTCCAGTACTCTGGCCTGGGAAATCCCATGGACAGAGGAGCCTATAGTCCATGAGGTCACAAAGAGTCAGACATGACTTAGCGATGAAACAACAACAATAATACCTAACATATAAATTATAAATATTCTAGACATCTATTCAAATTTTAAAAATTCCTTTAAATGAAAAATCTAGGACTTTCCTGGTGGTCTAGTGGTTAAGATTCTATGCTCCCAATGCAGGGGGCACAGGTTCATTCCCTAGTCAGGGAACTAAGATCCCACATGTCATGTGGCTCAGACAAAAAAAAAAAGTAAAGAAAAATCTATTCCCTACAAAGATAGAAATAAAGTGCCTTAACTTTCATGCCAACTGGAAAAGATCTCACTTTGCAGAGAGCAAGTCAAATTAAATGTATCTAACATCCAAGAGACAAATCACTGCACTAAAAATTAGAGACCTGGGTTCTAATCCCAGCTTTGTCCACAGTCAAAGACAAGAATTGCTTTCTTTACATTGTTTCTCTCTAGTTAATTGTTAGAAATAAATTATAATTTTATACGATATATTTGCCTAAAATATATAATATTACAAATATAAATGAAGTCCCCTAGATTTCTTCAATCCTTTCCCCCAAACCCAAGAGATAACCAAAACCCAAGAAATAACCTCTACTATAATCTAATATGTGTCTTTACTAGGCTGTTTAGCTACGCCATTGAAAATAGATAGTGTTAATTTTTGTGGGTCTTTTCACATAAATGTTCATAAAATACATACAATTCTATAGCTCGCTCTTTTCACTCTATGATACATTTTTGAGATCAATCCATGTTGATGTGGATAGCTCTAACTTTTTTCTCTGAGTAATATTTCACCATCTAATAGACCATGTCCTATCTATCCACTCTAGGGACAGTTAGGTTGTTTCCAATTGTTCTTGATAGAAACAATTTTAATAGATACTAAATTGGCCTCCAAAGCCAGGGATCATTTACCATTCCCACCAGAAGCACAGGAAGCAGCTCTTTTCCCACAACTCAACAACACTGAATATTAATAAACTTCATTTTTGTCATACTAGTAGGTAAAAATAAAATAGTATCTTGTGCTGATTTTAATTTGCTTTTCCTCCCTAGCTTAGTGAAGGTGAACATCTTTTCAAATGTTCTTTAGCCTTTTATATTTTTCTCTTCTGTGAATCCCATGTTTATATCACTTACTCATTTTTTCTTGGCTTATTTGTCCTTACTGATTTGCAGAGTTCTTAATAAATTCAAATTATTAATTCATTGTTATACATGTTGCTTTTTGTAACTTCAAAACATAGCAGAGTATCTGACTCTTATTAAGAGGTAATAACTATCTGTTGGTTACACGAATAAATGAACGTTGCATAAAAACCACGCATTGGGCAATCACTGTAGCTTACAACAGAGCTATGGCACTTTAACTATTTAGCTGGGAAGAACAGGCAAGTGGGCACATTAAGTATGAACCATTAAATGGAGTGCCCTATCATTTCTGAATCCCCAGTACTTAGGACAAGGCCTTCTACAAAATAGCAGCTCAGTAAATGTTGAATGAATTAAAGATCAAAATTGAAGAAACCAAAAGAAACTCCTCCTTGACCAGGGTAGGGGATTACGAAGTACAAACTACTATGTACAAAATAAGCTACAAGGATATATTATGCCACACAAGGAACATAGCCAATATTTTATAATAATATAAATGGAATACAACCTTTAAAAATTCTGAATTACTATGTTGTACACCTGTAACATATAATATTGCACATCAGCTATACCTCAATAAAAAAAAAAGAGCCTCCTTCCTCTCACATGCCTGAGAGATCAAAGTTTCCATCCCATAATAAGCTAACAAAAAATGATAATAAAATATGGCATGCAGCCAGTACAGAAAAATGTATTCCATATCTGCTCTGTTCCAAATCTCTTGATCTCCACAGCAAAAATGGGAAATTAGAGCCAAGCAGACATCTCACAAGAAAAGCAAATAAAGACAAAATGAATGCTTCGAGTCACTAGACCCAACTTAGGGAATTCATGGTAAAATCTGACTGCTTCATCCACTCCTTCTTTCCCCTGGGGACAGGGAAAGGACTGAGGAGCCAGGACTGCGCCTCCGCCTCGCCTATCTCTTCCTCTTTCCTCCTCCCTTCTCCCCATCTCTCCATCTTAAAATGCTTCCTTCTTTCTCTTTCTAGATTGTTGTTCTTTTCTACAGAGTGTTGATCCCTGGATTTTCCTGGATTATCATGATTTCTGTTGAAAGACTCTCACAGCAGAAGCAACACCCACATATATATATGTTGCCTTTCTTCTGCTTTCTTGCTCCATCAGAGCTCTGTGGAGTTATTCAGTTTAATTACTTCTGGCACTTGGCCCATCAAAATGTGCAATTCTTCAAAGGGATGGAAATGACAGTGAATCTGCCTCCTCCCGAGCAATTGAGGTTTTCCTTTGAATCCTGTTGTCTTGGAAACAAGTGAGTTTCATTGAACATACACCTACCATAATGGTTAAAACATCAGCTAGAGGCATCACTCCCCCACAATCCATTCTCTGTTTTGCCCAACTCAGAGGATGATTGGCTGCTAGACTAGAAACAGGCTGTGAGTGAAGACATCTGGATTCTAGCCTTACCTCTGAAACTATTCACATGGCTATAGGCAAGTCAAATAACCTTTTTGAGCCTCTATTCCCTTATTTAAAAAGTGGAAAAAATAGAACCTCTTCTATCTATCTCAAATTCAATGGGAAGATTGAAAGTGGAAATAGACATGAAAAAGCACTTTGGAAACTGCAAAAGGATGGGCAAATATAATCACATACTTGAATTATTTTCCTCTTGCTCAAAATGAATCATGAAATTTTAGCTCAGATATGTATAAGTTCTGTTTATTATCTTGTCCTAATGGTAAAACAGACCACCTTTAAAGACCTAAGCACCTGAGAGCTGAAAATGGTCATCAGTGACCAATAGTTACTCCCTTTATGGTCCATTCTGCTAAATGAAAAGTAACCCCATGCAGACAGGAAAGTTGTGCCCACTACTGTTGACTTCCCTGGTGGCTCAAAGAGTAAAGTGTCTGCCTACAATGCGAGAGACCCGGGTTTGATCCCTGGGTCGGGAAGATCCCCTGGAGAAGGAAATGGCACCCCACTCCAGTTTTCTCGCCTGGAAAATCCCATGGACGGAGGAGCCTGGTAGGCTACAGTCCATGGCATCGCAAAGAGTCGGACACGACTGAGCAACTTCACTTCACTTCTTCACTGTTGACTACTCAGGGTATAGTACCAGGAACAGCCTAAAGTTACTTCTGTTTTAGTCATCCCTGGCTGCATAACAAGCCACTCGAATACATAGTGGCTTCAAGCAATCCTTTTCTTTGGCTCATAGTTTTATGAATCAGAAATTCAAGAAGGTCTTGCCTGGGGCAGTTCATCTCTGCCATATCCAGGCAGTTGGGACTGGAGGACCCACTTCCAAGGTGGCTTCTTCTATACATGTCTGAAACCTCAGTGCTCCTTGGCAACTCTCCACACCACAGGTGTTGGTGTCTCAACCTCCAACACCTCTTCACATGTTTGAGGGCTCTCACATCACTGTGGTCTCAAGGTAGGTCCTTTTATTATATGCTGTTTGACTTCCAAGAGACAGGAAGCAGAAGCTGCTGCGTTGGTTAATGGCTATACCTAGAAATGGCACAGCATCACTTCTGCCATGCTCTGCTGATCAAAGAAACAGGACCTGTCCAGGTCCAACGGAATGGAGAAACAGATTGCATCTCCTGATGGAAGAATGGCAAGGTAACCTTGCAGAAGAGTGTACAGAGTGGGAAATAATGTTACAGCCATCTCTAGGAGACTCTGACATCTCCTTTGGCATTTGTCATCCCTAGCAAGGTATCTCCTAGTTCTGCCACACCAGGATTAATAAAGATCAATAGGTAGAGAACAAGATGGCAGAGGAGTAGGTGGATGTGGGGTACATCTCTCTCCACAGACACATCAGGAATACACCTTCAGACCCAGAAGTGCATGCAGAATACCAGCTGAGAGCAGCCAGGAGGACCTGACCAGTGGAAAAGAATATATAGACCCATGCAAAACTCAGTAGGATGAAGGAACTAGGAGGAAAAACAGGAGTGTTAGTAGGACAGGACCTTCCCTCGACAGGTGGGAGAACTGAAGCACGGGTCTGATCCCCACATCGGAGCAAGTGTCTGAGTCAGAGGAGAAACATTTAAGCCTGAGAGTGAAACAGGTGATCTGTGGCAGCCTAACTGGAATGAGAATCAGACAGTCCTTGTCACAGCCATACATACCCTGGACAGGGATGCAGATCTCCTGGAAGGCGCAGTGGCTGCAAGCTGGAGTTTAGATATTGTGGAGCAATCCCAGTGTGAGGGTTGCTGTTGACTGCAGAGAGATGGATCCAGGGGATGTGAGAGAGGAGATTGTGGTGGGAAATGCCTGTGGAGGGAAGCTGGGCAGCCATGGAACCAAGTTGATACTGCTGAGTCGGTGGAGCCATCATCATAGCCTCTCTTCCCCCACACGCCAGCATTGGCAGCTGAACAATAGAGAGGCTGGCCCATCAAACACGTGGCACTGAACTACAGAGTAGGACCCCACCCAGGGTGCCCCTTTAAGTGCCTGATGCGCCGAACAGAGAAGGACCCCAGGCAAGGAAGCCTCTAAGTGCCTGAATGGACAGAGCTATGGAGAAAGACTGGCCAAAGAGGCCTTCTGATCACCAGCTACAAGAGGCTTGAAAAAAGACTCTGATAGAGCCATAACTCCTGCAGCGGAGGCAGTCCTGTCCCTGCACAATTGGCGCTGCCAGGGTCCCCACAAGCCAAGCAGCTGCACCACCTTCACGCCTAACTCTCACTGAGGTAGAGCTACCACAGGCAAAAAATTTCTTGTACCTATGCATGCAGGGTCACTTGGATCGTGTCCAGCTCTTTGTGATCCTGTAGACTGTGGCCTGCCAAGCTCCTCTGTCAGGAAGGGAGGTTCTCCAGGCAAGAATACTGGAGTGCATTGACCAATACTGGTTGCCATACCCTTATAGAGCACTATTTCCTGCTGCCCTAGATGCCAACTCCCCTGAGTACCTGGTGCTGCGAGAACCCCTGTGACCCAAGCACCTGCACCACCTCCACACCTGGCCCTCACAGGGGCAAACCCAAGTCCTCCAGGGCAGCCTCAGGAGCAAGCCCCAGTGGACGACCCATGTGCAGAGGTGGGAATAAAACCACAATTGAAACCCAGGGGCAGTGTGACTAAGGAAGAAGACCCAAAACCTTCCCACCAGCTGTACAAGCTGCAGATTAAATCTACAAGATCAACTAGGCAGACTCTGTGTCTATGGAATACATAGAAGGTCATTGAGAGCTCCCAAAAAAGAAAACGCACTAGTTGTGATAGCTGTAGATATTGGGGGCAAGAACACAGAGGAGTACAACCAGATTAGAATCTGAGCTGCCCCACAGCAAGTCCAGAGATCAGCACAGTGTTGGAGGGCATCCTAGGGAGGTGAGGTGGACTATGACTCCCAGGAAGGGAAAAGACTCACCCTGACAGCAGTGACTCAAGAAAAACATTTATTATTATTCTTATGTTTTGACTAGTTCTGTAGATTCTTTGGAATTTTTTTCCTTTTTCCCCCCCTCTGTTGTAGTTGCTGATTTTATTGGCACTAAGATATCCAATTAGGCTTTTGAACTTTTTTTTTTCTCAGTCACATTTTTTTATCATTGTCATAAACCTTTGCCTCTATGTTGGGCTTTTGCAGTTCTGTGCAATTTCCCTTTTTTTTTTTAAATTTTATTTTCTCTTTTTTAATTTTAACTGTTAAAACCTATTAACATTTTTTCTACATTTATTCTTTTGTTTGCTTTTCCTACTGTTCTTTTCCCCTTGCAGTTAACCTTTAATGTATATAAATTTTCTTCATCTACCTCTATTTAACTTTGCATATCTATTCTTTCTTTTTTTTCTTTCTTTCCTTTCCTCTCAACATTTTGTTAGTTTTATTTTCATTGCTTTATTCCCCAATTGTCACCTTGCTTTTGTTTTCCAGTTTGTGCTTTTAGTTAGTTTTATTTTGGTAGATATAATTTTTGGTTTCCTTTGTTTGCTGGGTCAATCTATTGTACTTTATTTTTGTTGGCCTATTTTGATTTTGCTTATGGGTGTCTATGTATATATTCAGTCACACTTTTTATTGTTGTTAAACCTCTGCCTCTATGTTGGGCTTTTGCAGTTCTTGGAGTTTTCCTTTTTCTTCCTTGTTTCTTTCTTCTTCCATTTTGTTTTTCTTTTCTCTTACTTATAATTTTAATTTTTAATTTTTTTAACCTATTATATTTTTTCTACATTTATTCCTTTGTTTGCCTTTCCTACTGTTCTTTTCCCTTGCAGTTAATCTTTAATGTATATAAATCTTCTTCACCTACCTCTATTTAACTTTGCATATCTATTCTTTCTTTATTTCCTTTCCTCCCAACATATTTGTTAGTTTTGTTTTCATTGCTTTATTCCCCACTTGGCACCTTGCTCTAGTTTTGTTTTCCAGTCTGTGCTTTAGTTTCTTAACTGGTAAATGTAATTTTTTATTTCCTTTTTTCATTGGGTCAATCTACTGTATTTGTGTTGGACTCTTTTGACTTTGCTCATGGGTATATACGTATATGTGTATATTCCATTATTTTAATTATTATTTGCCTGATTTTGTAACTTCCATTTGTCTGGGGGTCATCTTTGGCTTCTCATTTTTGGATATTTGCTTAATCTCACTAAATGCCATAACAAACCACTTGTGGAATCTTTGTTCCTGACCAGAGATCAAGCCCTTAGCCTTTGGAGTGGGAGCACTGACTCCAAGACCCTAGACTAGGGTAGTCTAGACCCTAGACTACCAGAGAACTAACCCTAGGGAGTATCAAATAGTGAGAACTCCCACAAAGGAAACCACTTAAATACAAGCCCTGGCTTCACCCAATCACCAGTAGCACCCTGTGCAGAAGCCTCATCTAAACAACAAACAAAACAAAAATACAAACCCCATCATTAGCAGACAGGATTACCACCTCACTCAGCCTTGCCCATCAGAGGAAAAACAAACAAACAAATAAAAACTCAGCACAAATCTCACCACAAACCACTGGACCAACCTTAGGAGGGCAGAAACCAAAAGCAAGAAAGGACTCAAGCTTGAAGCCTGGGAAAAGAAGAACTCAAACACAAAGAGTCCCATACAGGATAAACTCAGTTCAGTTCAGTCACTCCGTCGAGTCTGACTTTTTGCGACCCCATGAATTACAGCACGCCAGGCCTCCCTTCCATCACCAACTCCCAGAGTCTACTCAAATTCATGTCCATCGAGTCAGTGATGCCATCCAGCCATCTCATCCTCTGTCATCCCCTTCTCCTCCTGCCCCCAATCCCTCCCAGCATCAGGGTCTTTTCCAATGAGTCAACTCTTCGCATGAGGTGGCCAAAGTACTGGAGTTTCAGCTTCAGCTTCAGTCCTTCCAATGAATATTCAGGACTGATTTCCTTTAGGATAGACTGGTTTGATCTCCTTGCAATCCAAGGGACTCTCAAGAGTCTTCTCCAACACCACAGTTCAAAAGCATCAATTCTTCAGCACTCAGCTTTCTTCACAGTCCAACTCTCACACCCATACATGACCACTGGAAAAACCATAGCCTTGACTAGTAATGTCTCTGCTTTTGAATATGCTATCTAGGTTGGTCATAACTTTCTTTCCAAGGAATAAGCGTCTTTTAATCTCATGGCTGCAATCACCATCTGCAGTGATTTTGGAGCCCCCAAAAATAAAGTCTGACACTGTTTCCACTGTTTCCTTCTCTATTTCCCATGAAGTGATGAGACCAGATGCCATGATCTTAGTTTTCTGAATGAAACTAACAAAGACTAAACACAAAGAATATTAAAAGCAGCAAGGGAGAAGAAACAAGTAACATACAAGGGAAACCCTGTACACTCAACAGCTGATGTTTCAATTGAAATTCTACAGGCCAGAAGGAAATGTCAGGATATATTTAAAGTACTGAAAGGGAAAAATCTACAATCAAGAATACTGTACCCAGCAAAGATCTCATTCAAAATTGTTAGATAAATAAAAAGCTTTTCAGACAAGCAAAAGTTAAGAAAATTCAGTACCACCAAACCAGCTTTACAACAAATGTTAAACAGACATACAGTTGAGAAATACAAGAGAAGATTCTACAAAATCAACCCCAAACAATTAAGAAAATGGCAACAGGAACGTCTATATCAATAATTGCTTTAAATGTAAATGGATTAAATGCTCCAACCAAAAGATACAGACTGGCTGAATGAATACAAAAACAAGACCCATATTTATGCTGTCTATAAGAAATCCACTTCAGACCTAAAAACACATATAAACTGAAAGTGAGAGGATGGAAAAAATATATTCCATGCAAATGGGAAGCAAAAGAAAGCTGGAGGAGCAATCCTTATATCAGAGAAAAGAGACCTTAAAATTAAGAAGATTACAAGAGATAAGGAAGGACACTACATAATCAAGGGATCAATCCAAAAGGAAGACATAACAATTGTAAATATCAATGCACCCAACATAGGAGCACCTCAATACATAAGACAAACACTAACAGACATAAAAGAAGAAATTGACAGTAACACAATAATAGTAGGAGATTTGAACGCCCTACTCACACCAATGGACAAATCATCAAAACAGAAAATTAAATAGAAACACAAGTCTTAAATGATACATTAGATGAGATGGATCTCATTGATATCTTCAGGACATTCCATCCAAAGGCAGAATACACCTCCTTCTCAAGTGCACATGGAACATTCTCCAGGATAGACTACATCATGGGTCACAAATAAAACCTCAGTAAATTTAAGAAAATTGAAATTGTAACAGCCATCCTCTCTGACCACAACACTATAAGACTAAATATCAATTACAAGGAAAAAAATGTAAGAAACACAAACATATAGAGATTAAACAACATGTTTCTAAATAACCAGCAGGTTACTGAAGAAATCAAAAGGGAAACAAAAAAAAAATTTCTAGAAACAAATGACAATGAAAACGCGACAACTCAAAACCTATGGGATGCAGCAAAAGCAGTTCTAAGAGGGAAATTTATAGCCATACAATCCTTCCTCAAGAAACAAGAGGGACTTCCCTGGTGGTCCAGTGGCTAAGACTCCAAGCTCCCAATGCAGGAGGCCTGGGTTCAATCCCTGTGCAGGGAACTAGATCCCACATGCCCCAGCTAAGACCTGGCACAGACAAATAAAAATAATAAATAAATTATTTAAAATCTTAAAAAAAAAAAAAGAAACAAGAAAAACATCAAATAGACAACTTAACTTTACAACTAAAACAACTGGAAAAAGAAGAACAAAAAAAAAAAATTGGTAGAAGGAAAGTGGCGGATTCATTTTGATATTTGGCAAAACTAATACAATTATGTAAAGTTTAAAAATAAAATAAAATTTAAAAAAAATAAATAAATAAATAAAAGAAATCATAAAGATCTGAGCAGAAATGAATGAAAAAGAGGTGAAAAACAATAATAAAGATGAATAAAACTAAAAGCTGGTTCTTTGAGAAGATAAAGTTGACAAACCTTTATCCAGTCTCATCAAGAAAAAAGAGAAGAATCAAATCAACAAAGTTAGAAATGAAACAGCAGAGGTTACAACAGACAGGGCAGAAATACAAAGGATTATAAGAGACTACTCTGAACAACTATATGGCAATAAAATGGATAACTTGGAAGAAATGGACGGATTCTTAGAAACATTCACTCTTCCAAGAATGAACCAGAAAGAAATAGAAATTATGAACAACCCAATTACAAGCACTGAAATTGAAGCTATGATCAAAAATCACCCAAAAACAAAAGCCCAGGACCAGATGGCTTCACAGAATTCTGTCAAACATTTAGAAAAGAGCTAATGCCTATCCTTCTAAAACTCTTTCAAAAAATTGCAGAGGAAGGAACACTTCCAAACTCATTCTACGAGGCCACCATCACCTTGCTACCAAAACCAGACAAAGAAAACACAAATAAAGAAAACTATAGCCCAATATCACTGATGAACATAGATGCAAAAATCCTCAACAAAATTTTAGCAAACAGAATTCAGCAACATATTAAAAAGCTTATATACCATGATCAAGTTGGGTTTATTCCAGGGATGCAAGGGTTCTTCAACATACACAAATCAATCAATGTGATATACTATATCAACAAATTGAAAGAAAAAAACCATAAGATCACCTCAATAGATGCAGAAAAAGCCTTTGACAAAATTCACCACCCATTTATGATTACAACTCTTCAAAAAATAGGCATAGAAGGAACCTGCCTCAACATAGTAAAAGCCATATATGATAAGCCTACAGAAAACATTATTCTCAATGGCGAAAAACTGAAAGCATTCCCCCTAAGATCAGGAACAAGACAAGGGTGTCCACTTTCACCACTATTATTCAACATGGTTCTGGAAGTCCTAGCTACATCAATCAGAGAAGAATAAGAAATAAAAGGAATCCAGATCAGAAAAGAAGTTAAGCTCTCAATCTTTGCAGATGACATGATACTGTACATAGAAAACCCTAAAGATAGTATCAGAAAATTACTAGAGCTAATCATGAGAAATGCTGGGCTAGAAGAAGCACAAGCTGGAAACAAGATTGCCGGGAGAAATATCAATAACCTCAGATATGCAGATGACACCACCCTTATGGCAGAAAATGAAGAGGAACTAAAAAGCCTCTTGATGAAAGTGAAAGAGGAGAGTCAAAAAGTTGGCTTAAGCCTCAACATTCAAAAAACTAAGATCATGGCATCTGGTCCCATCACATCATGGGAAATAGATGGGGAAACAGTGGAAACAGTGTCCGACTTTATTTTTTTGGGCTCCAAAATCACTGCAGATGGTGATTGCAGCCATGAAATTAAAAGATGCTTACTCCTTGGAAGAAAAGTTATGACCAACCTAGATAGCATATCAAAAAGCAGAGACATTACTTTGCCAACAAAGGTTCGTCTAGTCAAGGCTATGATTTTTCCAGTGGTCATGTATGGATGTGAGAGTTGGACTGTGAAGAAAGCTGAGCGCTGAAGAAATGATGCTTTTGAATTGTGGTGTTGGAGAAGACTCTTGAGAGTCCCTTGGACTGCAAGGAAGTGTTCATTGAAAGGACAGATGCTAAAGCTGAAACTCCAATACTTTGACCACCTCATGCAAAGAGTTGACTCATTGGAAAAGACCCTGATGCAGGGAGGGATTGAGGGCAGGAGGACAGGGGATGACAGAGGATGAGATGCCTGGATGGCATCACCGACTTGATAAACATGAGTTTGAGTAGACTCTGGGAGTTGGTGATGGACAGGGAGGCCTGGCATGCTGTGATTTGTGGGGTCGCAAAGAGTTGGACACGACTGAGCAACTGAACTGAATTGAATCAGTGAATTTAGCATAGTTGTAGGATATAAAATCAATACACAGAAATCATTTGCATTTCTATACAGTAACAATGAAAACTCAGAAAGAGAAATTAAGGAATCAATCCCATTCACCATTGCAACAAAAAGAATTAAATATCTAGGAATAAACTTACCTAAGTAGACAAAAGAACTGTAGACAGAAAATTATAAGACACTAATGAAAGAAATCAAAGATAACATAAACAGATGAGGAGATATTCCATGTTCCTGGGTAGGAAGAATCAATATTGTGAAAATGGCCATACTACCAAATGCAATCTACAGATTCAGTGCTATCTCTATCAAATTACCAATGGCATTTTTCACAGAATTAGAACAAAAAATTTCACAATTCATTGGAAACAGAAAAGACCCCAAATAGCCAAAGCTGTTTTGAGATAGAATGGAGCTGGAGGAATCAGCCTTCCTGGCTTCAGATTATACTACAAAGCTATAGTCATCAAGACAGTATGGTACTGGCACAAAAACAGAAATATAGACCAATGGAACAAGATAGAAAGCCCAGAAAGAAACCCATGCATCTATGCATACCTTATTTTTGACAAAGGAGGCAAGAATATACAATGGGGCAAAGACAGCCTCTTCATTAAATGGTGCTGGGAAAACTGGACAGCTACATGTAAAAGAATGAAATTAGAACACTTCCTAACACCATACACAAAGATAAACTCAAAATGGATTAAAGACCTAAATATAAGACCAGAAACTATAAAACTCTTAGAAGAAAACATAGGCAGAACACTCAGTGACATAAATCAAAGCAAGATCCTCTATGACCCACCTCATAGAGTAATGGAAATAAAAACAAAAGTAAACAAGTGGGACCTGATTAAACTTAAAAGCTTTTGTATAGCAAAGGAAACTATAAACAAGGTGAAAAGGCAACCCTCAGAATGGCAGAAAATAATAGCAAATGAAACAACTGACAAAGGATTAATTTCCAAAATATATAAGCAGCTCATACAACTCAATAACAGAAAAACAAACAACCCAATCAAAAAGTGGGAAAAAGGCCTAAACAGACATTTCTCCAAAGACATACAGATGGCTAACAAACACATGAAAAGATGCTCAACATCACTCATTATTCAGTTCAGTTCAGTTCAGTCGCTCAGTTGTGTCCGACTCTTTGCAACCCCATGAATCGCAGCATGCCAGGCCTCCCTGTCCACCACCAACTCCCAGAGTTCACTCAAACTCATGTCCATCGAGTCGGTGATGGCAGCCAGCCATCTCATCCTCTGTCCCCTTCTCCTCCTGTCCCCAATCCCTCCCAGCATCAGGGTCTTTTCCAGTGAGTCAACTCTTCGCATGAGGTGGCCAAAGTATTGGAGTTTCAGCTTTACCATCATTCCTTCCAAAGAAACCCAGGACTGATCTCCTTCAGAATGGACTGGTTGGATCTCCTTGCAGTCCAAGGGACTCTCAAGAATCATCTCCAACACCACAGTTCAAAAGCATCAATTCTTCAGCACTCAGCTTTCTTCACAGCCCAACTCTCACATCCATACATGACCACAGGAAAAACCCTAGTCTTGACTAGACAAACCTTTGTTGGCAAAGTAATGTCTCTGTTTTTGAATATGCTATCTAGGTTGGTCATAACTTTCCTTCCAAGGTGTAAGCGTCTTTTAATTTCATGGCTGCAGTCACCATCTGCAGTGATTTTGGAGCCCAAAAAAATAAAGTCGGACACTGTTTCCACTGTTTCCCCATCTATTTCCCATGAAGTGATGGGACCGGGTGCCATGATCTTCGTTTTCTGAATGTTGAGCTTTAAGCCAACTTTTTCACTCTCCTCTTTCACCTTCATCAAGAGACTTTTGAGTTCCTCTTCACTTTTTGCCATAAGGGTGGTGTCATCTGCATATCTGAGGTTATTGATATTTCTCCCGGCAGTCTTGATTCCAGCTTGTGTTTCTTCCAGTCCAGCGTTTCTCATGATGTACTCTGCATAGAAGTTAAACGAGCAGGGTGACAATATACAGCCTTGACGTACTCCTTTTCCTATTTGGAACCAGTCTGTTGTTCCATGTCCAGTTCTAACTGTTGCTTCCTGACCTGCATACAAATTTCTCAAGAGGCAGGTCAGGTGGTCTGGTATTCCCATCTCTTTCAGAATTTTCCAGTTTATTGTGATCCACACAGTCAAAAGCTTTGGCATAGTCAATAAAGCAGAAATAGATGTTTTTCTGGAACTCTCTTGCTTTTTCCATGATCCAGCGGATGTTGGCACTTTGATTTCCTGTTCCTCTGCCTTTTCTAAAACCAGCTTGAACATCTGGAAGTTCACGGTTCACATATTGCTGAAGCCTGGCTTGGAGAATTTTAAGCATTACTTTACTAGCGTGTGAGATGAGTGCAATTGTGCGGTAGTTTGAGCATTCTTTGGCATTGCCTTTCTTTGGGGTTGGAATGAAAACTGACCTTTTCCAGTCCATGGCCACTGCTGAGTTTTCCATATTTGCTGGCATATTGAGTGCAGCATTTTCACAGCATCATCTTTCAGGATTTGAAATAGCTCAACTGGAATTCCATCACCTCCACTAGCTTTGTTCGTAGTGATGCTTTCTAAGGCCCACTTGACTTCACATTCCAGGATGTCTGGCTCTAGGTGAGTGATCACACCATTGTGATTATCTGGGTCATGAAGATTTTTTTTATAAGTTCTTCTGTGTATTCTTGCCACCTCTTCTTAATATCTTCTGCTTCTGTTAAGTCCATACCATTTCTGTCCTTTATCGAGCCCATCTTTGCATGAAATGTTCCCTTGGTATCTCTAATTTTCTTGAAGAGATCTCTAGTCTTTCCCATTCTGTTGTTTTCCTCTGTTTCTCTGTATTGATCACTGAGGAAGGCTTTCTTATCTCTTCTTGCTATTCTTTGGAACTCTGCATTCAGATGCTTATATCTTTCCTTTTCTCCTTTGCTTTTGGCTTCTCTTCTTTTCACAGCTATTTGTAAGGCCTCCCCAGACAGCCATTTTGCTTTTTTGCATTTCTTTTCCATGGGGATGGTCTTGATCCCTGTCTCCTGTACAATGTCACGAACCTCATTCCATAGTTCATCAGGCACTCTATCTATCAGATCTAGGCCCTTAAATCTATTTCTCACTGCCACTGTATAATCATAAGGGATTTGATTTAGGTCATACCTGAATGGTCTAGTGGTTTTCCCTACTTTCTTCAATTTAAGTCTGAATTTGGCAATAAGGGACTCATGATCTGAGCCACTCATTATTAGAGAAATGCAAATCAAAACCACAATGAGATATCACCTCACACCAGTCAGAATGGCCATCATCAAAAAGTCTACAAACAATAAATGTTGGAGAGGGTGTGGAAAAAAGGGAACGCTCTTGCACTGTTGGTGGGAATGTAAATTGATACAGCCAGTATGGAAGACAGTATGGAGATTCCTTTAAAAACCACCATACGACCTAGCAATCCCACCCCTAGGCATATACCCTGAGGAAATCAAAATTGAAAAAGACATGTATCCCACTGTTCATTGCAGCAATATTTACAATAGCTAGAACATGGAAGCAACCTAGATGTCCATCAACAGATAAATGGATAAAGAAGTTGTGGTACATATACACAATATAATATTACTGAGCCATAAAAAGGAACACACTTGAGTCAGCTCTGATGAGGTGGATGAACCTAGAGCCTATTATACAGAGTGAAATGAGTTAGAGAGAGAAAGATAAATATTGTATTCTAAAGCATATATGATTTTGGTTTCCTTGTATCTGTCGTTTCTTTTTAAAAATTACTGCTGAAGGACATTCTATCTTGTTCTTTGAAATCACCACAGAGAGTTGCTATCAAATATGTCAAATCAATACTGATGTTCAGAATTCTCTTCAGTTTTGTCCGAGAGAAGAATTCTTACAGTTAATTTTAACTTCCCTTTACTGCTTTGTTGAATCAAACTCTAGTACCTTCATGCCAATTTGGAAACTCCTTGTAGTTGTTTGGAAGATTTGCAAGTCTTTTGACTAAAATTTGGCTAAATGTATATGATGGGCTAAAATTAGAAAAAGCTATCTGCTTTACACTGATATTAGTGAAGGATTGGAGAAGGAAATGGCAACCCACTACAGTGTTCTTGCCTGGAGAATCCCAGGGATGGCAGGACCTGGTGGGCTGCTGTCTATGGGGTCGCACAGGGTCAGACACAACTGAAGCAACTTAGCAGCAGCAGCAGCAATGCACATATATGGAATTTAGAAAAATGGTACAGAAGAATTTATTTACAGGGCAGAAATGGAGAAACAGACATAGAGAATAGATTTATGGACATGGGGAGAGGGGAGGAGAGGGTGAGATGTATGGAAAGAGTAACATGGAAACTTACATTACCATATGTAAAATGTATAGCCAGTGGGAATTTGCTGTATGGCTCGGGAAACTGAAACAGGGGCTCTGTATTAACCTAGAGGGGTGGGATCGGGAGGGAGATGGGAGGGAGATTCAAAAGGGAGGGGATATATGTATACCTGTGGCTAATTCAGGGCTTCCCTGAAAGAAAAATATCATATCAAGGGCCACAGTTTGGTCTTGCTACACAGATTTAACATATGTGTCATCTTGGATTACTTATATAACCTCTCTAGGTCTTGGTTTCCTCATCTGGACAATGTGGGATTTATACCTCTACTAATTTACCTTTCCAAAATTGCTGAAATTATTAAAGGAAATAATGTATATAATACACATTTTAGTTATAAATCAGATTCAGTTCAGTCGTTCAGTTTAGTTGCTCAGTTGTGTCCGACTCTTTGCGACCCCATGATTCGCAGAACGCCAGGCCTCCCTGTCCATCACCAACTCCCAGAGTTCACTCAGACTCACGTCCATCAGGTCAGTGATGCCATCCAGCCATCTCATCCTCCGTCGTCCCCTTCTCCTCCTGCCCCCAATCCCTCCCAGCATCAGAGTCTTTTCCAATGAGTCAACTCTTCACATGAGATGGCCAAAGTACTGGAGTTTCAGCTTTAGCATCATTCCTTCCAAGGAAATCCCAGGGCTGATCTCCTTCAGAATGGAATGGTTGGATCTCCTTGCAGTCCAAGGGACTCTCAAGAGTCTTCTCCAACACCACAGTTCAAAAGCATCAATTCTTCAGCGCTCAGCCTTCTTCACAGTCCAACTCTCACATCCATACATGACCACTGGAAAAACCACAGCCTTGACTAGACGGATCTTTGTTGGCAAAGTAATGTCTCTGCTTTTGAATATGCTATCTAGGTTGGTCATAACTTTCCTTCCAAGGAGTAAGCGTCTTTTAATTTCATGGCTGCAGTCACCATCTGCAGTGATTTTGGAGTCCAAAAAAATAAAGTCTGACACTGTTTCCACTGTTTCCCCATCTATTTCCCATGAAGTGATGGGACCGGATGCCGTGATCTTCGTTTTCTGAATGTTGAGCTTTAAGCCAACTTTTTCACTCTCCTCTTTCACTTTCATCAAGAGGCTTTTAGTTCCTCTTCACTTTCTGTCATCAGTATATGAATGTCAATTATTAAATCAGAAAGACAACAGAGGTAGATACTGGCTTTGCCTCTTCATGGATGTGTGACTCTTAGGGAAGTTTACTTAAACATTCTGTGCCTCCATTTAACCTTCAAAGTCTGGTTTGGCATGCCAGATTTTAAAAATGTATCACAAATCAGGACTTCCCTGGTGGTCCATGGTTAAGAATTATCTGCCAATACAGGGGACATGAGTTTGACACCTGACCCAGGAAGATTCCACATGCCACAGGGCAACTAAAACCCTGCACCGCAACTACTGAAGCCTGAGTTCCCTAGAGCCCATGCTCTGCAACAGAAGAAGCCACCACAAATGAGAAGCCCACGCACCACAACTAGAGAGTAGACCCTGCTAATAGCAACGAGAGGAAGCCCACACACAGCAATAAAGATCCAGCAAAGCCAAAAGTAAATAAATATCACAAATGAGCAGTCAAAAGCGAAAATGCCAAACCATGCATCAAGAGAAAAAAAATGCATGTTGTAAGCACTATGGGATAGACTTACTGGTGTGGTTTTCATTTAAAATATTAAGCCAAACATTAGATGGCTAATAGAGTAAAATATATCTTCCATACAGTAACTGAATTTACTGGAAGGACTGATGTTGAGGCTAACACTCCAGTACTTTGGCCACCTGATATGAACAGCCAACTCATTGGAAAAGACCCTAATGCTGGGAAAGATTGAAGGCAGGCAGAGAAGAGGATGATATGGTTGGATGGCATCACTGATTCAATGGACATGAACTTGGGCAAACTTTGGGGGATGGTGAGGGACAGGGAAGCCTGGTATGCTGCAGTCCATGAGATCACAAAGAGTCAGATGCAACTTGGCGATTAAATAACAACAGTGGATGAGTTGGGCTCTGAAACCAGACTTTTGGATTTAAATCCTAATCCTTCCTTTGAACAGTTGTGTGATCTAGTGCAGAATAACTAACTTCTGACCTCTATTTCCTCATCTCTAAGATGAAAGTAATGATATTATCTACCTCATAGGGTTATTATAAAGGTTAAATGACTCAATGCCCTGAAAACAGTATGTAAAAACATAATGCTGCTGCTAAGTCGCTTCAGTCGTGTCTGACTCTGTGCGACCCCATAGACGGCAGCCCACCAGGCTCCCCCATCCCTGGGATTCTCCAGGCAAGAACACTGGAGTGGGTTGCCATTTCCTTCTCCAATGCATGAAAGGGAAAAGGGAAAGTGAAGTCACTCAGTCGTGTCCCACTCTTCGCGACCCTGTGGACTGCAGCCTACCGGGCTTCCGTCCATGGGATTTTAAGAATTAGTAAATTATAGCTATGACTCTTCGTCTCAGTCATTTTATGTCTGCTGTATACAAGCTCAACTCCAGTGTCAAGACTATGACAGCACACCTCAGGAGGGTATGAACATATATATTACTCATAGACTTGAGATTTATTCAGGCGCATGGCAGGACTCTCAAGCAGGTGCAAAATCACCTGAGAGAACAAAAAAAGGAAAAAAGACTTGATTTTTACTGAGTTTCACTGTGTTTGGGGAGGGAAGGGTAGCTTAGGATGTGTGTTCCCATATGAGAAAAGAGACTGTCTGCCACCCAGGCCAGAGGAGGCTGCACTTTCTTACCAACTTTCCCAGGTGTCTGGCACAAAGGGAGGAGGGACAGGTAAGGCTTACAAACTGTCAGAAGTTAAATAGTATCACAAAATGGTTAGGATCCTCATTTTAACATCATAAAGATCCTTTACGTTTCTTGTTAGCATACAACTAAGCACATGGAAAAGATTTTGTGAGTGGTCACCTTTGTAAACTCTATTACTAGTTTTAATAGTTGTTTAGCTAATACTTATGGGTTTTTAGAATAGACAATTACTCTAACTGTAAATAATAAGAATTTTCCATTTATAAAAAATTATTCAGTAAAATTCAAGTTACAAAGTTAATATACAGAAGTTTGTTGCATGTCTATACACTAATAAGTACTGAACTCAACATGTCAGGAAATTTGGATAACTCAGCAGTGGCCACAGACTGGAAAAGGTACGTTTTCACTGCAATCCCAAAGAAGGTCAATGCCAAAGAATGTTTAAATTACAGTGAGTACAACTGAGTTCATTTCACATGCAAGCAAGGTTATGCTCAAAATCCTTCAAGTTAGGCTCCAGCAGTACATAACCGAGAACTTCCAGATGTACAAGCTGGGTTTAGAAAAGGCAGAGGAACCAGAAATCAATTGCCAATATTCGTTGGATCATGGAAAAAGCAAGGGAATTCCAGAAAAATATCTACTTGATTGACTACACTAAAACCTTTGACTGTGTGGATCACAACAAACTATGGAAAATTCTAAAGAGATAAGAATACCAGACTACCTTACCTGTCTCCTGAGAAACCTGTATACAGGTCAAGAAGCAACAGTTAGAACCTTACATGGAACAACCACCTGGTTCAAAAATTGGGAAAGGAAAACATCAAAGCTGTATATTGTCATCCTGCTTACTTAACTTACATGCAGATATATCATGCAAAATGCTGGGCTGGATGAATCACAAGCTGGAATCAAGATTGTTGGGAGAAATATCAATAATCTCAGATAGGCAGATGACATCATTTTAATGGCAGAAAAAGAGGAACCAAAAAGCCACTTGATAAGGATGAAAGAGGAGAGTGAAAAGCTGGCTTGAAACTTAAATATTCAAGAAACTAAGATCATGGCATCTAGTCCCATTACTTCATTGCAAATAGAAGTGGGAAAAGTGGAAGCAGTGACAGATTTCTTTTCTTGGGCTCCAAAATTACTGAGGATGGTAACTGCATCCATGAAATTTAAAAATGCTTGCTTCTTGGAAGGAAAGCTATGACAAACCTAGACAGTATATTAAAAAGCGGAGACATCACTTTGCTGACAAAGCTTTGACATACAGTCAAAGCTATGGTTTTCTCTGTAGTCTTCTACAGATGTGAGAGTTGGACCATGGAGAAAGCTGAGCACCAAAGAATTGATGCTTTCAAATTGTGGTGCTGGAAAAGACTCCTGAGAGTCCCTTGGACTACAAGATCAAACTAGTCAATCCTAATGGAAATCAACCCTGAATATTCATTGGAAGGTCTGATGCTGAAGCTGAAGCTCCAACATTTTGGCCACCTGATTCAAAAAGCCGACTCATTGGAAAAGACACTGATGCTGGGAAACATTTAAGCAAAAGGAGAAGGGGGCAGTAGAGGGTGAGATGGTTAGATAGCATCACCAACTCAATGGACATAAATTTGATCATGAACTCCAGGAGATAGTGGAAGACAGAGGAGTCTGGCGTGCTGTAGTCCATGGGATAGCAAAGAGTCAGACACAACTTAACAACTGAACAATAACAATAACAAACTATCAGAAAGAGAAATTAAGAAAACATCCCATTTATAATTGCATCAAAAATAATAAAATACCTAGAAATCAATCTAATCAAAGAAGTAAAAGAGTTGTATTCTGAAAACCATAAGACACTGATGAAAGAAACTGAAGATTGACAATTAAAAAAATATACCATGCTCATGGATTGAAATTATTAAAATTACTAAAATGACCATACCACTCAAGACAATCTACAGATTCAATGAAATCCCTATCAAAATATGAAAGCCATTTCTCACAAAACTAGGACAAATAATTCTAAAATTTGCATGAAAACACAAAAGACCCTGAATAGCCAAAGCAATCTGGGAAAAGAAGAACAAAGCTGGAGTTATCACAATCCTTGATTTCAAACTATGCTATAAAACTGCAATAATCAAAACAATATGACACCAGCACAAAACCAGACATAGATCAGTAAAACAGAATAGCGAGTCCAGAAATAAGCCTAAGTTTACATGGTCAGTACTCTACTACAAAGGAGGCAGGAATATACAATGGGGAAAAGACAGCCTCTTAATCAACAGTATGGGGAAATCTGGATAGCTGCATGCAAAAGAATCAAACCGGGCTAGTTTCTTACACACAAAAATAAACTCAAAATGGTTTACAGCCTTAAATGTAAGACCTGACCATAAAACTTCTAGAAGAAAACAGGAAATACATTCTTAGACACTAGTCATAGCAATATTTTGAGGGGATCTGTCTCCTCAGACAACTGAAACAAAAGCAAACATAAACAAATGGGACTACATAAAACTGAAAAACTTTGCACAGTGAAGCAAACTGTCAACACACCAAAAAGACAACCTGCCAAAAAGGAGAAAATATTTGAAACGTTGTGACCAATAAGGGGTTAATATCTAAAATATATAAATAGCTCAAACAACTCAATATCAAAAAGCAAACCACACAATTTAAAAATGGGCAGAAGATCTGAATAGATATTTTCCCAAAGAAGATACAAAGATGACCAACAGGCACATGAAAAGATGCTCGATATTGCTAGTCTGCCAAGAAATGCAAATCAAATCCACAATGAGATAACACCACACACCTGTCAGAATGGTTATCATCAAAAAGACCACAAATAACAAATGTTGACAAGGATGTGGAGAATAGGGAACCCTCATGCACACTTGGTGGGTAAAATGGTGCAGTCACTGTGGTAAACAGCACAGAAGCTCCTTAAAAAATTAAAATATAACTTCCATATGATCCAGCAGTTCCCTTTCTGCATGTTTAATCCAAAGATAAAAAAGACATGCACACCCCAATGTTCATAGCAGCATTACTCACATTACCCAAGACATGGAAACAACCCAAGTGTCCATCAACAAATGAATGGACAGAGTGTACACACACACACACACACACACTCACATATCACAATGGAATACTACTCAGCCAGAAAAAAGAACAAAATTTTGACATTTGCAACAACATGGATAGACCTAGAAGATATTATGCTAAGTGAAATAGGTCAGACAGAGAAAGACAAATAATGTATATTATCACATATTTAGAATCTAAAAAGTAAAACAAACTAGCAGAAAAGCAACAGACTCACAGATAAAGGAAACAAACTAGTGGTTACCAGTGGGAGAGGGAAGGAGAGGGAATAGGATAAGGGTAGAGGATTAAGAAGTAGAGACTACCATGTACAAAATAATAAAATAGGGGAAACAGCATCAATAAGGGTGGTTTCTATGAAGACCTACAAGACCTTTTAGAACACCCCAAAAAGATGTCTTTTTCATTATAGGGGACTAGAATGCAAAAGTAGGAAGTCAACAAACACCTGGAGTAACAGGCAAATTTGGACTTGGAATACGGAATGAAGCAGGGCAAAGACTACTAGAGTTTTGCCAAGAAAATGCACTGGTCATAACAAACACCCTCTTCCAACAACACAAGAGAAGACTCTATACATGGACATCACCAGATGGTCAACACCGAAATCAGATTGATTATATTCTCTGCAGCCAAAGATGGAGAAGCTCTATACAGTCAGCAAAAACAAGACCAGGAGCTGACTGTGGCTCAGACCATGAACTCCTTATTGCCAAATTCAGACTTAAATTGAAGTAGGGAAAACCACTAGACCATTCAGGTATGACCTAAATCAAATCCCTTATGATTATACAGTGGCAGTGAGAAATAGATTTAAAGGCCTAGATCTGATAGATAGAGTGCCTGATGAACTATGGAATGAGGTTCGTGACATTGTACAGGAGACAGGGATCAAGACCATTCCCATAGAAAAGAAATGCAAAAAAGCAAAATGGCTGTCTGGGGAGGCCTTACAAATAGCTGTGAAAAGAAGAGAAGCAAAAAGCAAAGGAGAAAAGGAAAGATATAAGCATCTGAATGCAGAGTTCCAAAGAATAGCAAGAAGAGATAAGAAAGCCTTCTTCAGTGATCAATGCCAAGAAATAGAGGAAAACAACAGAATGGGAAAGACTAGGGATCTCTTCAAGAAAATCAGAGATACCAAAGGAACATTTCATGCAAAGATGAGCTCGATAAAGGACAGAAATGGTAGGGACCTAACAGAAGCAGTAGATATTAAGAAGAGATGGCAAGAATACACAGAAGAACTGTACAAAAAAGATCTTCACGACCCAGATAATCACAATGGTGTGATCACTGACCTAGAGCCAGACATCCTGGAATGTGAAGTCAAGTGGGCCTTAGAAAGCATCACTATGAACAAAGCTAGTGGAGGTGATGGAATTCCAGTTGAGCTATTCCAAATCCTGAAAGATGATGCTGTGAAAGTGCTGCACTCAATATGCCAGCAAATATGGAAAACTCAGCAGTGGCCACAGGACTGGAAAAGGGCAGTTTTCATCCCAACCCCAAAGAAAGGCAATGCCAAAGAATGCTCAAACTACCACACAATTGCACTCATCTCACACGCTAGGAAAGTAATGCTCAAAATTCTCTAAGCCAGGCTTCAGCAATATGTGAACCGTGAACTTCCAGATGTTCAAGCTGGTTTTAGAAAAGGCAGAGGAACCAGAGATCAAATTGCCAACATCCGCTGGATCATGGAAAAAGCAAGAGAGTTCCAGAAAAACATCTATTTCTGCTTTATTGACTATGCCAAAGCCTTTGACTGTGTGGATCACAATCAACTGTGGAAAATTCTGAAAGAGGTGGGAATACCAGACCACCTGACCTGCCTCTTGAGAAACCTATATGCAGGTCAGGAAGCAACAGTTAGAACTGGACATGGAACAACAGACTGGTTCCAAATAGGAAAAGGAGTACGTCAAGGCTGTATATTGTCACCCTGCTCATTTAACTTCTACGCAGAGTACATCATGAGAAACGCTGGACTGGAAGAAGCACAAGCTGGAATCAAGATTGCCGGGAGAAATATCAATAACCTCAGATATGCAGATGACACCACCCTTATGGCAGAAAGTGAAGAGGAACTCAAAAGTCTCTTGATGAAGGTGAAAGAGGAGAGTGAAAAAGTTGGCTTAAAGCTCAACATTCAGAAAACGAAGATCATGGCACCCGGTCCCATCACTTCATGGGAAATAGATGGGGAAACAGTGGAAACAGTGTCCGACTTTATTTTGGGGGGCTCCAAAATCACTGCGGATGGTGACTGCAGCCATGAAATTAAAAGACGCTTACTCCTTGGAAGGAAAGTTATAATCAACCTAGATAGCATATTCAAAAGCAGAGACATTACTTTGCCAACAAAGGTTCGTCTAGTCAAGGCTATGGTTTTTCCTGTGGTCATGTATGGATGTGAGAGTTGGACTGTGAAGAAGGCTGAGTGCCGAAGAATTGATGCTTTTGAACTGTGGTGTTGGAGAAGGCTCTTGAGAGTCCCTTGGACTGCAAGGAGATCCAACCAGTCCCTTCTGAAGGAGATCAGCCCTGGGATTTCTTTGGAAGGAATGATGCTAAAGCTGAAACTCCAGTACCTTGGCCACCTCATGCAAAGAGTTGACTCATTGGAAAAGACTCTGATGCTGGGAGGGATTGGGGGCAGGAGGAGAAGGGGATGACAGAGGATGAGATGGCTGGATGGCATCACTGACTCGATGGACGTGAGTCTGAGTGAACTCTGGGGTTGGTGATGGACAGGGAGGCCTGGCATGCTGCGATTCATGGGGTTGCAAAGAGTCGGACGTGACTGAGAGACTGATCTGATCTGATCTTGGTGCAGCGAATCCGACTCTCATTTTTTAATATACATGGAGAGAACAGGGGCAAAATCTCAAAACCCGGGACTCATTGAAAGCCTGCATCACATAGGACCCTAAGCAAAGACCACAGAGCAAATGCCAAGATACAGATCCCAGCTCTACTACTTCCTAGCTATGGACCCTTGGGAAAATTACTGAACCTGATAGCATTGCACTGTTCATCAAAATCAAGTTACACTGATTTATTCATTAGATTGATATTATTCATCATTTGCCCCTCCAAACTTGTTCTCCACCCTTCACACCCTAATCTGTGCCTGAGGAGGCTGACTTGTAAAGCTTACATCAATGGGCACCCTTGCCTTCTGGCTTCTAGTTGGGCTCCATCAGTAAGATGGAGGAAACTGGAGGAAACTAGAGCATGGGAAAACATAAAACATGTGAATTTATTCTCCCTGAGGCATCAATAGTTGCACTCCTCTACTTAAGGCAGTAGACCCTGTTGGGTAGCCCTCCTTGGCAGCCATGGTTGGCAGAGAGTTCACTCTGATAGATGTGGGTCTCAAGAGTTTCTGGTAGCTATTTCCAGCTCAAGCACAGGAGTAGCAACTGATTCCCTAAACCTGCGCACACCTTTTTTAATCATCTCGTTATCAATCTTCCCTTAACTTCCCCATCTGTGCCATCTGACTCTGACAGATACACTGACTTTTCTCTACTTCCTGTTATGTGGGAGGATTGCAGCCAAGGTTCTCTTGCCTTCCTTAGATCAATTCCAAGCTCAAAGCAACAGAGAGCAGCATCTACATTATACCTGTCTTCACTCTCCCTTCAATGTTCCCTTTGCCCTGAGCAGCAGTGGCTGATTCTCCAGACTCAGCCCAGCAACTGATTTCAAATAAACCCCAGAAGCCAGGATGATGGGAAAACAACATTTGAAGTAAAATTCTCCAAAATCTTCAGCTTGGGTGTCATGAGGGTCAGGGATGGAGTGAGGGCTAGTAAGAGCCTCAAATTTCCAGCAATGTGTACACAGAATGAATATGAGGGTCAGGGAAGTTCAATAACTTGCTCAGAATCACATGGCTAGTAAATGAAAGCACACCAGAGTTGAATCACAGAACTGGCCAACTCTAAAGTCACATAGGCCTCATGGTGGGCTGGGATTAAAGGACTCAGAGGACATCTACCAAATATTCATTTCAGAAAGTGAAGTCGCTCAGTCGTTTCTGACTCTTTGAGACCCCGTGGACTATAGCCTACCAGGCTCCTCCATCCATGGGATTCTCCAGGTAAGAATACTGGAGTGGGTTGCCATTTCCTTCTCCAGGAGATCTTCCCAAGACAGGGATCAAATCTGGGTCTCCCGCATTCATTTCAGGGGACTCAACTATTTTGTAAACCATGACAACACTTTTTTAGTTAGGATGTTTTCAGCAGAAAACCCAGGTAAAGTCTGAGGTGAGGCAGCTGCAGCATGGGGGCGCTTGTGGCTCAATGTCAGGGGCTGTCTGGGTTCTACCTTTGGGTGCTTCTTCTGGCTTCCTTCCTTGTGGTCAGAAGAAATAGTCACCAAGGACCAAATCCTCACAGAGCAACATTCAGAGCAGAAAAGAAACTTCGCAGTTGTGACCCTTCTTGGAGGGAGAAAATCTTCTGAAGTTTGGCAAGAGGCGTCCTCTTATATCTCACTGGCCAGTGTTGGACTTGATGCCCACTCCTGAGCCACTCACTGGCACACTAGGATTGGCTTGGATTCATTCATTCTCTCCCTGGAGCTAGAAAGGGCCCCACTATCTCTGAGGCATATGGCCACCCAATACCTTAGAAAACTGGGGGTCTTTGGCAGGGAAGGGATGGAGTGTTGTTGATGGACATATAACACTGTTACTACATCACTACCTTCTTCCAAAGAGGTCCCAGTTACTTGCCTTAATTCCCCTGGACTTTGTGTACTCTTGATATCTGAGATGTGAGTTCTCAGACAGAACAGAAAAAGCCGTCCAATGCATTTCTCATAACTAACAGTGATGAGTCAACTATGTAATGAAGCAACAATGAAACTAAATGAAAGGGACAAGAAAAAAATTATAATCAAACATGAATTTTTTTAAGAAGCTATAGTAAAGCAGGCAGAACACAAGCTACTGGAAGGGCTGCTGCTGCTGCTAAGTCGCTTCAGTAGTGTCCGACTCTGTGCGACCCCATAGACGGCAGCCCACCAGGCTCCTCCATCCATGGGATTTTCCAGGCAAGAGTACTGGAATGGGGTGCCATTGCCTTCTCCGACTGGAAGGGCCAAGAGGCGCTAAACCCAATGAAGAGCTGAAATTCCCACATAAATCTATGCAGACTCTATGTCTACAGGACAGACATGGGAGAAAAACACTTCTCAGGATCCATATAGTCTGTCCAGGTGTGGTCTGCTCATTATAAGCCAGATAGAAAATGTGAACATATAAAAAGCAAGAAAAACATGAAGCTATTTTATATTATAGTTATATTCAATTAAATTCAATAAGCGCTAAGCATCTACTAAGCCCTTCAATATTTCAAGTAATATGCAGGAGCACCAAGTATGAATCAGTAAGGTTTCTGCCTTCAAGGAGCTTATGATGAATAAATCACAGACTTACAGATAAAATTCGCGTTAAGCAAATTGGTTTCCTCAATTGACTTGCGGTGAATTTAATATGGCTAAATGACTTTGGGGAATTGATCTTCAACCAATTGATCTGCTGCCCATGTGAGCAACTAACTTGGGAATGTCATAAGTGGTATGAAAAGAATACAAATTAGCTGCTTTGGGAGCTGAACAGTGGGAGCAAAGAATTTCTAAAGGGACAGTTGAATGGATCTTGAGGCATGAGTAGGAGTTTAACAGATCTAGAGGGAACAGAAATTGTGTGACACGGAGTGTAGCGCCAGGCTTGTTTTCTAATATCAAATTCAAGGTTCAAGCAGACACTCTCCCCATGCTCCCTCACATTCACAAAACAAGTATTCTAGTTCCTACTGAATTTTCAGAAATGACTGTTGTAGTTGGCCAAAAACAAGGCCTGCCAAACTAACCCAGCCATCTTCTTTTCAATGCTTCCATGAGACCCACTGTTTGCTGCCCTGTTTGCCAACCTAGACCCGGCCTATCTGCTCCCACCCCCAACGAAGTCAAGAGAACACGGCTGGCAATCACAGACACTTGAGATGTTCTTCAGACTATCAACCCCTGCCCAGGCCAATCAAAGGCCATAAAATTGTAAAATCGAATTATTCCCTCACTTCCCCAGTTTGAGGAAAGCCCTCTTGAGCCACATCTGGGATTCCTCTTCCCAGTTGTTCCGGTCATAAAACAATTATCTGTTTCTCCTTTAAAGAGAAATAGTCCACTCTTAAAGTTATTCAAATAAAGTTTGCTCTCTGTGGCCTTTTATCAGAGGAGGTACACGGCAACCAAATTTGCTAGCCAGATTTCTGAATATCTGACAGTCCATCATGTCACTCAAGTGCATCATTTTTTTCCTAAATGCTTTTTTTTTTCTCTTCCTGTTTCTCTCTGCATTGGAGCCTCCACCCATGAAATTGAAAGATTTCTAGTAGAAATTCCTTTGTTGCATCAGCTTTGGAAATATGGATTATAGTATTCTGTGAAAAACATTTATTACCCTGAACTGTGACTCAGACATTGTTGCATTTCTGGGGTTATAGATTTTCTTTCAGCTAAACCAAGGCTCTAAGTCACAGTGACAGTTGTAATGTGTGTAATACCACAGTACCAGATTCTATTACACACATATTTTTGCTAGAGGTTTACGATGTTAAAAATATTTCTTCTTTTTTCCAATACCTTTCTGTACCTGTTGTGTAAATATATTAGAACCTATAACACCAAAGTCAATTTCCAGATGAAATGTGCACAACAACAGCAGTTTGTCCTTTAAAGAAAAAAAAAGAGTGAGGGGAACGCTGCATACAAGCTAATGATATTCAAGTACAATATTGAATTGTAATAAAAGATGAATGAGAAAAAGTGTGTGTCATTGTGAGGGATGGAGAAGGTTACAGAAAGCTGAGGCCATGAAAGGATTTATCATGGTTGTTGCTGCAGGCATTGTGTTGAAAAATCTGCAGACCTATTTGCAAGTGTATTTTATGGGAAAATAGAGCAGTCTACTGAGGGAAGAATTTCTAAAGATTATCTTTTATACAAGATTAAGATAAAACTTAAGAAATATGTGAGAGAAATCTCAACCAGTTCTCGAGGGAGTGGGAACTTCAAATTCATCAGTAGGTCCTAACAATTGCATAAATGCAGGAAGAGGTCTTGCTGAAGTGCCATTGGTACTGTAATTTTTCAAGGTAAGTGAAAACAGGCACACGTGGAGAAATGAAGTGGACTTAATTACACACCCACTTGCAAAGCTGTAATCCTTTAGAGAGTCATGCCAACAAATCCTTCCACTTTTCTTTAGAATCCAAATTTTATTTAACATACACAACAGTTCTCCTGGGTATTTAACCATATTTCTCTTTCTCCTAGAAGAATCCAGTGTGACTAATTCTTTTATGGGGGAAAAAGTCTGATGGCAGTTGACTTAAATCATCTAAGGCAGAGAGTAAAAATATAGCAAAACCAGAGATATTTTAAATGCCTTCTTTTGACTAAGTTTTAACTTCTTACACTTTTCTATCTTCTGTTTAATAACACAATACAAAATTAACTGAGTTTCACTTGATCTTCTATATTTATGTAGAAGTGGTGAAAGATAAGATGCTCTAAAGGAGACAGAATGAGAACTAGAAGACAGATCAGCCCAGTTAGCTCCATACCGCTCCGTGAGAGATGACGTCCACCTCAGAATTTGTTCTCCTCAGTGACAGAAACAGCAATTATGATGCTGTCCAATTTCAGTTCACTCAGTGATTACTGAAAGAAAATTTTGAGAATGTACCATTGGTACATTAGTTTTGGGTTTTTGGCAGGGAGGGGTGGAGGACATTGGAATCTAGTATCTCACTATCTTGTTTCAAATTTAAGTCTAGAATTTAGTAAAAAGAAAAATATTTAAATTTCTGTAATAACAATCTAGTGTCATAAAAATATTTGTACCCTTTGATCTAGTCATTCTACTTCTGTGAATCTCTTCACAGAAAATGAACCAACATGCAAAGACTCAAGCTCATATATTTATTAATATATGCAAGGCTATTTCCAATACAAAAGGAGGAAGTAACTCTTTTAGTTACCAACTCAATAGCCAAATTCATCTTGTTAGCTCCTCAGTAGTTTGCTTAGGTGGCAGTGGCCAAATGCCAGAGGGAAATCATAATTAGTCCAAGAACCGGCATGAGACCCAGTTCTGAAGAAGCAGATGTAACAGAAAGTATCCTTAGAGGGATTTCCAAAATAGAATTACTAAATCAAAGGCATAAATATTGTTAAAGCTCTTAAAACTTGGCAAAGTTTTCCTCTTCTCCCCCCCTTCCCCACCCCAAAAAGGCACATATTTTTAAAAATCCCTTTTCTATTTGCCCCCTTGTTTCTGGCATTGGTTTCAAGTATGTAGGGACATTAACCTACTGTGGTTTGGAACCATGACAGCCATCCTGAAACTTTTACAGAAAATCCTGATGAACCAAGGAGATACCAATTTAGCACCCGGATTAACCCTGCTGCTGCTGAGTCACTTCAGTCGTGTCCAAC
This sequence comes from Bos indicus, assembly GCF_029378745.1. Taxonomy (NCBI): domain Eukaryota; kingdom Metazoa; phylum Chordata; class Mammalia; order Artiodactyla; family Bovidae; genus Bos; species Bos indicus. The sequence goes on from NC_091780.1 coordinate 44,957,243, forward strand.
TCTGTGCGACCCCATAGACGCAGCCCACCAGGATGCCCCGTCCCTGGGATTCTCCAGGCAAGAACACTGGAGTGGGTTGCCATTTCTTTCTCCAATGCATGAAAGTGAAAAGTGAAAGTGAAGTCGCTCAGTCATGTCTGACCCTCAGCGACCCCATGGGCTGCAGCCTTCCAGGCTCCTCCATCCATGGGATTTTCCTAGGACCACCTATGGTCAGACTGCATTTCAAATCACTCTAAATGAAATGCTTCTGTGTAAGAAGATATACCAGCTTTTCAAAATGATGCTTATGCAGCTTTTTTACAAGATGGGAAAGTTGATGATATAACACTAAGTAAATGAATAGCAGGTTACAAATCTGAATGCCTAACACACTATCAGCCAAATATACATAGAAGAAACTGGAAATAAACAACACAAAATGTTAAGAATATTAGTCTCTGAATGATGGCATCATAAGCCATTTACCTCTCTGCTTCTTTGTGTTTTTCTATGTTTTCCAAATTTTATACAATCAGTATACAGTCATCACTTGGTACCCTCGGTCCTAGTCTTGGCTCCAGGACCTTGGTGGAAGCCAGCATCTGCAGATGCTCAAGTTCCTTATATAAAATGATTTAGTACTTATATTGCATCTACTATCAGAAGACAGAAAGTCAAACAGAAAAGATTCCTGTGAGTTGAGAGAATTAAATTGACAAATTATATACAAACTCAAAAATAATATCCAGGGTAAATACGGCCAAGCATCATTTTCTAGCCTAAGGGCATACATTCTGAACATGTTCAAAGCCCTCATTTACTTTGTAAAAGAGAAGGAGGAAAAATTTTTTAATTAAGTACAATCCCTGATAATCAAATTATCTAATATCAGCAGTAATAGAACTATCACAAATTTTTCTTTTAGAAAAATAAAACAGATTTTATTGATTTTACAAAGGTAACTCTTATTCTTTGTCAAACATAACAAAGCAAGAACCTCAAGCAAAACAGAATATATTGTAGAAGTGAAAGCTTCCCACCACACCTGTCTTTGAATGTAATCACTGAAATTAAAAGATACTTGCTCCTTGGAAGAAAAGCTACAACAGACAAACCTAGACAGCATGCTGAAAAGCAGAGGTATCATTTAGCCAACAAAGGTCCATAGTTTTTCCAGTAGTTGTGTATGGATGTGAGAGTTGGACCATAAAGACGGATGAGCACCGAAGAACTGATGCTTTCAAACTGCGGTGCTGGAGAACACTCTTGAGAGTCCCTTGGATAGCAAGGAAATCAAACCAGTCAGTTCTAAAGGAAATCAACCATGAATATTCACTGGAAGGACTGATGCTAAAGCTGAGGCTCCCATACTTCGGCCACCTGATGCAAACAGCCAACTCAATGGAAAAGACCCTGATGCTGGGAAAGATTGAGGGCAGGAAGATAAAGTGATGACAGAGGATGAGATGGTTGGATGGCATCATCAACTCAATGGACATGAGTTTGAGCAAACTCTGGGAGACAGTGAAGGACAGGAAGCCTGGTGTGCTACAGTCCATGGCGTTGCAAACAGTCGGACACGGCTTAGCAACTAAACAACTGCCACTGTTAACAGTTCAGTGTGCATTTTCTCAAACATTCTGCTAGGACATACGCAAACTTTTTTAAACAAACATGAGCTGTTACTATGTAAGCTTTTACAAAAGTTGCCCTTTTTTCTCCTTGGCATTATGTTGTGGACATTTTTCTCTGTCTGTATATAAGATGACCTCATTCTTTGTAATGGCAGCATGGTGTTCTATTGAGTGGGAGTACCACAATTTATTTAATGGACATTATGATTGTTTAGAATTTTTTTCTGCTACTGAGCTTTGAAGGAGTCTATCAATAATACTCTGCTCTGCATTTATCTACTGTATTTCAGAATAACTGAAAGATAAAGACACAGGTTTCAGATATAGAAATATCATTTTCATTACTGAGTAAGCAAATCTAAAGAACGTGGCTTAGCTGTGAGAATCTAATGCATTTACTAATAAGATACCCACAGCCACCATAATCTAACTTAAACCCAAAACTGCCAGTTGCCCCACAGATCAAAAGGAGATGAGAGCTCATGCAGCTCAATTCCAGAAAAATAAATGACCCAATCCAAAAATGGGCCAAAGAACTAAACAGACATTTCTCCAAAGAAGACATACAGATGTCCAACAAACACATGAAAAGATGCTCAACATCACTCATTAACAGGGAAATGCAAATTAAAACCACAATGAGGTACCATCTCACGCCGGTCAGAATGGCTGCTATCAAAAAGTCTACAAGCGATAAATGCTGGAGAGGGTGCAGAGAAAAGGGAACCCTCTTACACTGTTGGTGGGAATGCAAACTAGTACAGCCACTATGGAGAACAGTGTGGAGATTCTTTAAAAAACTGGAAATAGAACTGCCATATGACCCAGCAATCCCACTGCTGGACATACACACAGAGGAAACCAGAATTGAAAGAGACATATGTACCCCAATGTTCATTGCAGCACTGTTTACAATAGCCAGGACATGGAAGCAACCAAGATTTCCATTGGCAGACAAATGGATAAGAAAGCTGTGGTACATATATACAATGGAATATTATTCAGCTATTAAAATGAATGCATTTGAATCAGTTCTAATGAGGTGGATGAAACTGGAGCCTATTATACAGAGTGAAGTAAGTCAGAAAGAAAAATACCAATACAGTATATTAACGCATATATATGGAATTTAGAAAGATGGTTAACAATGACCCTGTATGTGAGACAGCAAAAGAGACACAGATGTAAAGAACAGACTTTTGGACTCTGTGGGAGAAGGCGAGGGTGGGATGATTTGAGAGAATAGCATTGAAACATGTATATTATCATATGTGAAATAGATCGCCAGTCCACGTTTGATGTACGAGACATGGTGCTCAGGGCCAGAGCACTGGGATGACCCTGAGGGATGGGATGGGGAGGGAGATGGGAGGGGGGTTCAGGATGGAGAACACATGTACACCCATGGCTGATTCATGTCAATGTATGGCAAAAAAAAAAAAAAAACACTGCAATATTATAAAGTAATTAGCCTCCAATTAAAATATATTAATTAACTTTTTTTAAAAAGAGATGAGACTACAACCTCGCTGAAGGTGGCTGGATTCAAGCAAGGGGAGAGGGAGGAAGGGGACAAACAGAAATGCTCAGCATTTTGTACCAAACACACAAATAAAAACCTTCACTCCTTCACAGGGTTGACATAAGTGAGGACATGGGGCAAAAGGCCAGGAATACTAGGCTGGGAAAGTTCCCTCTACATGTAAACATGAAGCCAGGTGACAGGTTGCCTCTGCTCTCACTGTCCCAAGCTATTAAAATGACAGTGACTATCTTTCTACATATAAATTTGTGCTATTATTTGAGTTTTGATGTAGGATAAATTCCTAGATTTCTAGATTAAAAGTGGGTCTATTCCCAATCAAAAAATGGGCCAAAGAACTAAACAGACATTTCTCCACAGAAGATATACAGATGGCTAACAAACACATGAAAAGATGCTCAACATCACTCATTATCAGAGAAATGCAAATCAAAACCACAATGAGGTACCATTTCACACCAGTCAGAATGGCTGCGATCCAAAAGTCTACAAGCAATAAATGCTGGAGAGGGTGTGGAGAAAAGGGAACCCTCTTACACTGTTGGTGGGAATGCAAACTAGTACAGCCACTACGGATAACAGTGTGGAGATTCCTTAAAAAACTGGAAATAGAACTGCCTTATGATCCAGCAATTCCACTGCTGGGCATACACACTGAGGAAACCAGAATTGAAAGAGACACGTGTACCCCAATGTTCATCGCAGCACTGTTTATAATAGCCAGGATATGGAAGCAACCTAGATGTCCATCAGCAGATGAATGGATAAGAAAGCTGTGGTACATATACACAATGGAGTATTACTCAGCCATTAAAAAGAATACATTTGAATCAGTTCTAATGAGGTGGATGAAACTGGAGCCTATTATACAGAGTGAAGTAAGTCAGAAAGAAAAACACCAATACAGTATACTAACACATATATGGAATTTAGAAAGATGGTAACGACAACCCTGTATGCGAGACAGCAAAAGAGACACAGATGTATAGAACACTCTTTTGGACTCTGGGTGCAGGGGATGATTTGGGAGAATGGCATTGAAACATGTATAATATCATACAAGAAATGAATCGCCAGTCCAGGTTCGATGCAGGATACAGGATGCTTGGGGCTGGTGCACTGGGATGACCCAGAGGGATGGTACGGGGAGGGAGGTGGGAGGGGGGTTCTGGATTGGGAACACATGTACACCCGTGGCAGATTCATGTTGATGTATGGCAAAACCAATACAATATTGTAAAGTAATTAGCCTCTAATTAAAATAAATAAATATAAAATTTTTTAAAAAGTGGGTCTATTTAAAATCTAGAAAAGTATTCCAAAATCCTCTCCAAAGGGGGGAATCAATTCACACTCCCACCAACAGAGTATGAGTGTTTATTTTGCCCCTCCTAGCCAACTACCCTCAGTATTTTTAAATTTATCTATGTATTCTATAACAGATTGTTGTCATTTTCATGCCTTTGGCTACAATGAAGTTGAACACTTTTTCATAAAATGTACTGGGCACTCATGTTTGTTCTTCCGTGGCTGCTACTCAGGAATGCGCACTTGTTTTTCTAGCACTGATATTCTCTTGGATTGCACTTTTCACCCTCTCTTGCCCAGTCTTCTTGCAAACAACAGTACAGATTTATGAAATGTCCAGATGGCATTATAGGTAGTACCTCCATGAATGAATTTAGGTTTTCCCGGAAATATAAGCCAAGCAATATTCTTTGGCTTCGATAAAACTACATTCTAGTGAAGTTATTTAAATGATATGGACAGGAATCTTATATTAAATGCCCAAGTATTACTGGGAATTAAGAGGTCACATTTGAGGTATAGCTCTGTCATTTAATAATCTGGGTTACCTGGGGTAATCCACTAAACTTGTCTAAATTTTAGAGGCTTCTTCTATCAGATGGCAGTAGAATGAAAATAACTAGGTCTTTTTTTAGCAGCAGAACCCTGTGTACAAAAATGTACAAAGGCAAAAGTCAGAATGGCTCTGTGCAAAGCCAAAATGGGAGACCCCTAAACCCTAACTACATGGCCTCCAGCCTGTCCCCTGTGGTAGCCCCTGATATATTCCCCATGGAATTCGTACAACGCCAGCAGGCCCAGCTCAAAATATCCCTAGGACAGGCTTCAGAATCTGTGGGGCTCACATCAAATGAAAATGTGGCCTGGAGGTCCAGTGGTTAAGACTCTGAACTCCCAATGCAGGGGCCACGAGTTTGACCCTGGTCAGGAAACTAAGATTCCACATGCACACAGTATGGCCAGAAAGAAAGAAATGTGAGGCCCTTTGTTTAACAATTATTAAGAATTCCAATGCCCACACAGGTCCATCTAATCAAAGCTATAGTGTTTCCAGTAGTCATGTATGGATGTGACAGTTTGACCATAAAGAAGGCTGAGCGCCAAAGAATTGATACTTTTGAACTGTGGTGTTAGAAGACTCTTGAGAGTCCCTTGGACTGCAAGGAGATCAAACAAGTCAATCCTAAAGGAAATCAATCCTGAATATTCATTGGAAGGACTGATGTGGAAGCTCCAATACTTTGGCCACCTGATGCAAAGGGATGACTTATTGGAAAAGACCCTGATGGCTGGGAAAGATTGAAGGCAGGAGAAGAAGGGGACAACAGAGAATGAGATGGTTGGATGGCATCACTGACTCAGTGGACATGAGTTTGAGCAAGCTCCGGAAGATGGTGAAGGACAGGAAAGCCTGGCATGCTGCAATCTATGGGGTCGCAAAGAGGTGGACATGACTGAACAACAAAGAATTTCAATATGCTTACAGCAGAGCATTAAACTAAGTGCATCGTGCAACCTTGTACTACTACATGGGAAGCTGGGCTGAGTATCACCACTGCTGGGCCTAAAGGTGCATTGGGCCCAGACTCTGTGGAGCAGCAATGCCCAAGGCATGTCAGGTATGGGCACGAATGAGGGGAAGTTAAGTGGACCCCAGCATCAGAAGGGACTGAACTGTAGGAAACCTGGGTCCTGGCTTGTTAGGGAGTTAAGTAAACTATCCTGTCCAAGTCACACTGTTGTTTCATCATCCAGGAGCCTTCGGTCAATCTCCTTAAAACGGACTCCAGTTATGCTTCGTACTTTTTTTTCTAATAATTATTTCTTTACTTAATTTTTGGCTGTGCTGTCTTTGTTGCTATATGGGCTTCACTCTAGTTGCTAAGAGCAGGGTCTACTCTTTACTTGCAGTGCATGGACTTCTCATGGCGATGGCCTCTATTGTTGCAGAGCACAGGCTCTAGGTGAATTAATGGAACAGTGTTTTTTAGAATTATATTTGTGAATATATCTTTCAGAATTTGTTAGGTAATCACTAGGCCCAAAGAATGATCCACACAGGCTATTATAGCAAATGACTTCACTGTTAGTGAACAAAGATGTAACTGGCATTATTGTGGATAAACTTTCGCTTATATTTTAGATTAGTTCTTTAGAACAGATCCCCAGAAGTAAGAATACTGGGTCAAAGGTTTTTTGGGTTTTTTTTAATGTAAGGCTTTTAACATTGGGTTGGCCAAGACGTTTGTTCAGGGTTTTCCGTATGATGTTATATGAAACCCTGAAGGAAATCTTTGGCCAATTCAATATATACTTTCTATCTGCTTTCCAAAAAGGTTTTTATCACTTAGCACTTCACCAATGTATGAAGAAACTGCTTCATCTGTACCACAGCAGTACAGGATATCCTCATTCCATCATCGTTCCAGTTTGATATGTGAAAATGGTGTTACGTGTATTAAATTTGGTTGCTTTTAAGTTATCAGCAAGGTTGAACATTTTAAAAGGCTTATTTGCCATTTGTAGATCTTTGATCAATTGTCTTTGTCCTTGAATGTGTTCTTAATTTTTCATTACTGACTTCTAAGAGCTTTGTATGCATTCAAGATAATAAGCCTTTGTCACTCTATTTATTGCAAATGTTTTCTCCAGAAAATGTTATTTTATATATCTCCAAATTTTAATTAAACACCAACTATCCATTCCATTGGTCCTTTCCTTTGTGATCAAGAAATTATATCCAGTTCCTATATTCATTATATAATGCTATACCTATCACAAAGTTATAGGACAGATCTTTTCAACTGTATTTAATTTTATTAATTTCAATAATAGTCATTTGTCAAATATTATCTATATTTAACTTAATTTTTACATCTCCAGATGTCTTTTTGAAGTAAATTAGCAAATTATAACAAAATTTTTCTATGCTATTTTGCATCTCAGTTGTACTTTTTAAATGGAATTTGCTTTAGAAGAATGAAAAGATGGGGTTTCCCTGGTGGCTCAGTGATAAAGAATTCTCCTGCCAATGCAGGAGACACGGGTTCAATCCCTGAAGTAGGATCCCACATGCCACAGAGCAGCTAAGCCCGTGTACCACAATTACTGAGCTTGCACTCTAGAGCCACAAAGGTGCCATAACTACTGAAGCCTACATTCCTAGAGCCCCTGCTCTACAAGAGAAGCTACTGCAATGAGAAGCCCCTGTACCACAACTAGAGAAAAGTCCATGCAGCAATGAAGATCCGGCACAGCCAAAAATTAAATAATTTAAAAAAAAAAAGCGATGTCACAGACTGGGAGAAATATTTGCAAGATAAACTAATGAAGGACTTATATTCAAAATATATGAAGAACCCTTAAAACTGAGCAATAAGAAAACAAACAACCCAATTTAAACATGAGCGAAAGATGTGAGCAGACACCACACCAAAGAAGATATACAAATGGCAAATAAACATATGAAAAATGCTTAACATTATATTTTTGGGGGGAATTGCAAATTAAAACAAAATACCACAACATGCCTATTCAGTTCAGTTCAGTCACTCAGTTGTGTCCAACTCTGCGACCCCATGGACTGCAGCACACCAGGCTTCCCTGTCCATCACCAATTTCCAGAGCTTGCTCAAATTCATGTCCATTGAGTTGGTGATGCCATCCAACCATCTCATCCTCTGTCGTCCCCTTCTCCACCTGCCTTCAATCTTTTCCAGCATCAGGGTCTTTTCTAGTGAGTCAGTTTTTCGTATCAGGTGGCCAAAGTATTGGAATTTCAGCTTCAGCATCAGTCCTTCCAATGAATATTCAGGACTGATTTCCTTTAGAATTGACTGGTTGGATCCCCTTGCAGTCCAAGGGACTCTCAAGAGTCTTCTCCAGCACCACAGTTCAAAAGAATTAATTCATCGGCGCTCAGTTTTCTTTATAACTCTCACATCCATACATGACTACTGGAAAAACCATAGCTTTGACTAGATGAACCTCTGTGAGCAAAGTAATGTCTCTGCTTTTTAATATGCTGTCTAGGTTGGTCACAGCTTCTCTTCCAAGGAGCAAGCATCTTTTAATTTCATGGCTGCAGTCACCATCTGCAGTGAGTTTGGAGCCCAAGAAAAGAAAGTCTGTCACTGTTTCCATTGTTTCCCCATCTATTTCCCATGAAGTGATGTGACCAGATACCATTATCTTTGTGTTTTGAATATTGACTTTTAAGCCAGCTTTTTCCACTCTCCTCTTTCACTTTCAACAAGAGGCTCTTTAGTTTCTCCTTGCTTTCTGCCATAACAGTGGTGTCATCTGCATGACTGAGGTTATTGATATTTCTCCCTCCAAACTTGATTCCAGCTTGTGCATCATCCAGCCTGGCATTTCACATGATGTACTCTACATATAAGCAGTGACTCTACAAATAGGCAGGGTGACAATATACAGCCTTGATGTACTCCTTTCTCAATCTGAACCAGTCTCTTGTTCCATGTCCAGTTCTAACTGTTGCTTCTTGATCTGCATATGGATTTCTCAGGAGGCGGGTCAGGTGGTCTGCTATTCCCATCTCTTCAAGAATTTTCTACAGCTTGTTGTGATGCACACAGTCAAAGGCTTTGGCATAGTCAATAAAGTAGATGTTTTTCTGGAATTTTCTTGCTTTTTCTATGATCCAATGGACATTGGCAATTTGATCTCTGGTTCCTCTGCCTTTTTCTAAATCTAGCTTGAACATCTGGAAGTTCTTGGTTCACATACTATTGAAGCCTGGCTTGGAGAATTTTGACCATTACTCTGCTAGTGTGTGAGACGAGTGCTATTGTGCAGTAGTTTGAATATTCTTTGGCATTGCTTTTCTTTGGGATTGGAATGAAAGCTGACCTTTTCCAGTCCTGTGGCCACTGCTGAGCCACAGGGTCAGGAAAATCCTGGAGGAGGAAATGGCAACCCACTCCAGTATTCTTGCCTGGGAAATCCCATGGACAGAGGAACCTGGAGGGCTATAGTCCAGGGGGTCGCAAAAGAGTTGGAACCTGGAGGACTATAGTCCAAATTTTCCACATTTGCTGGCAATTGAGTGCAGCACTTTCACAGCATCATCTTTTAGGATTTGAAACAGCTCAGCTGCAATTCCATCCCCTCCTCTAGTTTCTTCCCCAGTGATGCTTCCTAATGCCCACTTGACTTCACATTCCAGGATGTCTGGCTCTAGGTGAGTTATCACACTATCATAATATAGCATATTATATTATGTAATATATACTATACAGCACGTTATACCTATATACATTTTATAGTATAACATATATATAACATATTGTATTATATAATAAATTACACAATATAACCATAATAACAGACCCGTTAGAATGGCAAAACTCCAAAATACTGACAACACCAAATGCTAACAAGCAAGTGGAGCAACAAGAAGTCTCATTCACTGCTTGTGGGAATATAAAATGGAATAGCTATTTGGAAGACATCTTGGCAGTTTCTTACAAAGTAAACACAGTCTTACTGTATGATCCATCAATCATGCTCCTAGGTATTTTCCCAAATGAGTTGAAAACTTACATTTACAGGAAACTACACAAAAATGCTGCATTAGATTTATTGATAATTACCCCAAAATTGGGAGAAATAAGATGTCTTTCAATAGGTAATGTCTGGGGAAAAAGTATACTGAACAGATAAACAAGGGCAAAGACCTAAGGTGGGAATGGCATGCTTTGTCAAAGGACCAGAGGCTAAAGTGGTGGGAAAACGTAAGTTAAAGGAAGTGAGATCAGAGAGACAGCTAGGACCGAGCCACTTAGGCCTGGGTAGGGACTTTGGACTCTAAGAGTGATGGATGGGCGGCCATTGGAGGGTTGAGCAGTATTGTGTTATGACTGGTTTACATTTTAACTGGATCACTTGGGTAGCTCTGTTGTAAATAATGTACAATTCCTGCCTCCTCCTGTGAATGCTTGTGATGTTGTGATTTACAATAAAAAATGTTCATTTAGTCTCTGTCCAACTCCTGGCACAGGAATTCCAAGGTTTTTGTGATAAGAAAGATAACAGTATCTTTTTTTTTTTTTACTTACAACAAGGTCCTTTCAACAATATATCAGTTTATGTTAACAACAGGAATTTGGGGAAACCCCTAAGTAACCTAAGGATGGAAACTAGTTGCCAAGGGAACCAACCTTAATTAGAGGGTTGGAACTTTCAGGCCTCCCCTCCCCCACCACACCCCAACCTCCAGGAAGAGGCTAGAGATTGAACTCCAACACCAACAATCAATGACTTAATCAATCATTGTTCCCAAAGGTACAGGGTTCAGCAAACTTCTGGGTAGACACATGGTGATGCAAGGAGAGGGCTCACTAAGAGACAGCATGGAAACTCTGCACCCATTCCCCACACTTTACCCTGTGTTTTTCTTCCATCTGGCTGTTCCTGAGTTATGTTGTTGTTTAGTCACCAAGTTGTATCCAACTCTTTTGCGACCCCCCCTGGTCTATAGCCCTCCAGGTTCCTCTGTCCATGGGATTTCCCAGGCAAGAATACTGGAGTGGGTTGCCATTTCCTCCTCCAGGGGATTTTCCTGACCCAGGGATCGAACCCACGTCTCCTGCATTGGCAGGCAGATTCTTTACCACTGAGCCCCAGAGAAGCCCCCCCCTGAGTTATACTCTTTTATAATCAATCAGTAATCTAGTAAATAAATATTTCCTTGAGTTCTGTGAACCTCTCTAGCAAATTAATTGAAATAGGGTGGTGGGAACCTTCAATTTATGGCCAGTCAGGCAGAAGCACAGGTGATAACCTGGATTTGGGGTTGGCATTTGGCAGGGGAGTGGGGGTGTCCTGTGGAACTGAGCTCTTAACCTGTGGCATCTAATTCTAGCTCCAGGTAGATAGCATCAAAATTGAGTTAAATTGTAGGACAACCAGGTAGTGTCACAAAATTGCTTGATATATGGCAAGTCCACCCATCTGGTGTCAGACAGGCTGTGGGTTTGGTAGTGTTGTAGGAGTAAAGGAGAAACACTCAAGGGGAAGTTTTTAGCTTTTCCTCACAAGGCCCTAGGATAATTCTCTCCTCTCAAGTGTGGCCTGGATCTAATGACTTGCTTCTGACTTGATTCTTGCACCATACTGCAAAAATCATGTCATTTCCAAGATTAGGTTACAAAAGACTGTGCATTTCTTCTTACTGTCTCTCACTTGCTCTCCCCTTCAGAGCGCTCTCTGAGGCGAAGTGTGCTGCCAGGTTGGGATTAGCCCTATAGGGGCCCATGTGACAAAGACTGACATTTCTAGCAAATAGCCAGTGAGGACATGAATCCTTCTAACAGCCATGTGAGTGAACTTGGCTGTGGATCTTCCCCCAGTGCAGTCTTGGGTTTTTCTGTTTGTTTTGTGGTGTGGGGCGGCAGGGGGTGTTTATTTGTTTTTTTGGCTGCACCTGGGCTTCCCTCATAGCTCAGTCGGTAAATCATCTGCCTGCAGTGCAGGAGACCCAGGTTCGATTCCTGGGTCAGGAAGATCGTCTACAGAAGGAAATGGCAACCCACTCCAGTATTCTTGCCTGGAGAATCCCATGGACAGATGAGCCTGGCGGGTTACAGTCCTAGGGTCACAAGAGTCAGACACGACTGAGCGACTAAACCACCACCACCAGGTCTTAGCTGCAGCTCCCAGGATCTTGTAGTGGTGGCATGTGGGATCTAGTTCCCTCACCAGAGGTTGAACGTGGGCCCTCTGCACTGGGAGCAAGAGTTCTAGCCTCTGGACCACCAGGGAAGTCTCCCCACCATGCAGTTTTTAAATGACTGCAGCTCCTTCGGTGCCTTGATCACAGCCTTAAGAGAGACTTTTAGTCAGAGGACATAGCTAAACCATGCCTGGATTCCTGACCTCAGAAACAGTGAGATACTACTTGTCATATTAAGCCTCTAGATTTGGGGTAACTTGTCATGCAGCAATGGACAACCAATATAGAGGGCAAGTTTGAGACCCAGAAGAGCAGGTTTGTAGGACATAGAAATGGTCCATCCATCCTAGTAATAATGGTGATTTGGACTAGCACATAGCAGTGGCCGTGGTGAGAAGCAGTTGAATGGAAGATAATTTCTGTAAAGTGCCTGGCACTTAGCAGACACTGAACAACTGTTCATACCATTTATATTCCTTGGTAAGAATTACTCTAAGCAAAGACTAGAATTTCTGGAGGAGACTAAATTGATTGATCATGTTTGGGAGATGCCATGATATGCTAATAGATAATATGGCAGAGTCTCAAAAAATATCTATTTACTTGTTACAGGTTCAACTGTGTCCCTCCATAAAAGGTAGACACAATTCAATCCCAAATATCTCATAATGAGTCCTTATTTGGAAATAGGGTCCTTGCAGACGTAATTGGTCATTATGGGGGTCATATGTGGGCCCCTAATCTACTTTATCTGGTATCCTTATAAGATGACAGTCATGTAAAGACAGACAGAGCAAAAAAGCCATGAGAAGATGGAGTCAGAGACTGGAGTTATACTGCCACAAGCCAAGGAACACCAAGGTTCAACGGTCACCCCCAGAAGCTAGGAAGAGGCAAGGAAGTATTCTCCCCCAAAAAACTGTAGATGGAACATGACACAGCCAACATTTTGATTCTGGACATCTAGCCTTCTGGACTGAGAGAATAAATTTCCATTGTTTGAAGCCACTTGCTTTGCTACTTTGTTATAGAGGCGCTATGAACCGATACAATATCTATAAATGAATGGACTTCCTTATTCACCACCACTTCACTAGGTCGGAAAACGCTGGAGTCAACCATTAAATGTCATTCTTTAGCACCAACACAGCCCCATATTCACAAAAATGGTTAGGAAACACTTGGTACTTGGTGGCAATGATGGCGATTTACTCTCTTTTGTTGTTTCCAATACACATTCCGTGCTGAATACACCAGAAATCCTCCCAATTAATGCTAATGGGTGACCAGCCTCTGGTTCCCTCCATGGGAAATGAGGCCACAAAGAGGAAGTTATCAGTAAGGGATTTATGTTTTAGTAGCATGTTTAATTATGATACAACCACGACTGTCTCTTGCACAGGAATTTAGCATTCAAGATTTACAGCTCTTAGCACAATTTTTGCCTTTGTTGTCTCAAAGAGCCATGCCACTGTTTTACTGGACTAGCAACCTTTTTTCTATTGTGTCAGGCTGCCCCCTACTGTTTTGGTCTAATAATCTCATCCTGGCTGATATCGTTTTGAGTTGGTTTTCAAAACGTGTATTTTCTGCCAAGGTCTGTAAACCTGCCCACTCTCATGCCTCAAAGCACACAGAACATTGGACTGGTGGGCGTGTGGGAAGGTGGGAAGGGGGTTTATTTTTCTTTTAATAAAACCACTGAAGAACCACACACACACACACACAATATATATATATATATATATATATATATATATATATATATATGATATATATATGTTTGTTTCAAAACACTTCGTCTGACCAGCTTAAGCTTGCAAGGGAAATTAAGTTTCCAAAATCAGAGCAGATCAGATTCTTTTCTTTCTTATTTCTTGAGGGCGGCAAACATCTTCAAGAGATATCCTTTCTTTTCATGATACGACAGCCTGGAAATTTTTTTTGAGAGAGAGAAGCTGATGAAACTTTAACTAATCCAACCAGCCAGAGGAAAACAATATTACAAAAGGGGCCTCAAAGGAAAGGTGGGATTTCTTTTCCGCTTCAAAGGCGATGATGTGCAATGCTGTGAGAAGGCAGCCTACTTGTGGGGGGCACTCAGAGTGCCGCAGACACTCAAGCCCATCCTCTTCTCTGTGGGCCTCCCCAGCCAGCCCACTGCTCAGCATATGGACAGGGCCAACCCTCAGCCAGGAAGAAAAGTGACAGACTCATATGTATCCCACGGGATATATCCATAAGGAAATAAAGAGGGAACCCGAAATCAGTGTTTGGGCTTTAAAACACAGATCTATTCTCAAGGTATTGGAGGTGGATGTTGAGGGAGAGGGGAGGATCCGAAAGCAAAGGATAATAACTGGGAACAAACCCTGTGCTGATGGTTTTAAAATAAATAAAAGGTATTGCAAAGCAGCTTCCCTGATTCCTGATCTTTTTCCTTTCTCTTCCTCAACCCGCTTTAGTGGTACCCAGCCCTCCCTCCAGGGCTTTCCATGGATGAGTGGCTAACATGATCCTCAGAGCTGTGCTTCTGTGAGACCACAGGCAGCCGCCTTCTACAGATTGGTGGTATTTTGGCCTCCACAGGAATCCTATAACTGCCTCTCAGCAGTCTGGTTTCCTGTGATCCTGGCCACTACTGAGGCTTTGTTCATTCCCCGCTGCTTGCGCACACCTTCACTCTCTCTGCAGCTGTCTTGTACCCTCCCCTGTCTGGACTAGAAGCCTCTGGCAGGGTTGGGGAAGGGGCATCCTTTTGCTCTGCTGGCACCAATAGGCACTACTGGCCCAGGCCTGGGACAGTGCTATCTCCCAGGGCTTGCAAAGGACAGTAAGGGCTGGCGGGTGAGGTAGGGCTGAGGGCAGGGGCGGCTGTCACTGGAGAGCATTTATTATTGCAGTGTGCCAGCTAAACCCATAACCTATTCCATAAAAGTTTTTTTTTTTAATCTCGCATGATCTGAGAGAATAGCCCAGCTGCTATCTTTGGCTTGCCTCCATTTCTTACTCCCATTCATAAAATCTTTAAAGAAGGCCATGTGCTGCTTCCTCACAGAGCAGATCAAGTTGTGCTCCATTCTGGAATGAACTAAATGTCTACGCAGGTGGCTAGAGAGGCCATGCACAGTCTGGCTGTCCTAACTCTCCCTACCTAGCCATCCTCCACTGTCAACCAATAAATCATATGCTCAGCCTCTCTGGAGACCCAGCCAGGGCAGGAGCTGGGGGATCACAAATGCTCACTAAGTTTCTGACACTTGTGGGATGAGCATTCACAGCAGTCTAAGAGACTCATGGCTGATAGCAATTTATGTTTTGCCGAGGCTCAAATTCAAACATTAAATCCCATGACACTAGTATTTGGGAGCTAGTCATTAATAAGAGAGCCTAGCTAGCTTTGTCAGTAACCTTAAAAACATTATCATGCTTTTCTTAATTTTCCAGGAACTGTACAAATTGCTTGCTATACATCATTTCATTGAACCATGATTATCCCCATTTTATAGATGAGAAAACTAAGATTCCCAAAAGTTAAGAAATTTTCTCCAGCTCGTAGTCAGTGAGATTGAGTAAGACCATAGAGCTAGTACATGTGACTGAGTAGATCACATAGCTCAGTAGTGTGATGTGAGCTAGTTCATGTGACTGAGATCCAAGAGTAAGGGTGAGTCGGAAAGATCACAGGCTAGCTGGTGAAGAGTTGGACTCCAGATCTGTCTTACTCTGAAACTCAAGTAGTTACCCATCTGAGTTCTGCCTCCTCTACCATTCTCTCCTGACTTTGGGCATGTGGCAATGAAAAAGACGTCACAGAATTTTATTACCATGTGGAAAATGACCCTAGGTACTGGAAACAAACACCTTTAGTGAGCACTGAAAAGATTATGTGATTGTGGTTTAAGAATACACAAGGATTACACTTGGCTCTGAATAGAAATACAAATCTGGAAAAGGCCAGGAGTCTGGTTTAAAACAACTGTACTTTCATGAATTTGAGAATTTTTAAAGATGAGGGTGCCAAGGGTTTTTATATACACAGAGAGAGAAACAGAGGTCAAAATATTATATACATATTAGTATCTATATATATGGATATCAGTATACAGATAAGACATATTTCTGGCTCTCAAAAATATAATAGCATCAGCATAGCATGAGAAAGAAAAATGAAAGCTCAATTATGCAGTGATGATTGTGCACTAAAGGCGTTCGGGACTAAAGTGCATTGAAAAAACAAAAAAGAAGTGCATTGAAGCCTTTGGAGCACGTGCCTGAAAAAGAAAATGTGAGTGAAGCCTTCAAATATGAACACAGTTTAGGTGGCTGGAAGGGAAAGGAACAGCTTTCAGGTGGATGAAACAAACTAAAACAAAACTAAGAGGAAAAAATGAGCATAACACACATGGGAAATTTTAATCAAGATTGTAAGCTCCCTGGGGGCAGGAAGGTGTCTTAGTTTTTTCACAGTTCTAGCTCCAGAGACTAGCACATGATGGACACTCAGAAATTATTAGTTGATGAAAGAAGAGGGGAAAGAAAACAAAGAGAGGAGCAAGAGAGAGAACTCAAATGAAAAAGGACAGAGAGACAGAGTAGAAACGTCTGACCACAAAAGAAGGTGTGTGTTGGAAGTAGAGAGGAACAAGGTTGGTACGGTTGGGTGGAACAGAGAGGGAAACGGCCTTGACCAAAGTCAGGACAAAGAGTCTGATTTAAAGAAATGGGCAACAGACCTAGAAAGCAAATTTATGGCTGTCAAAAGGGAAAGGGAGTGGAGGGAGGGATAGATTAGGAGTTTGAGATTAGCACATACACTCATATGTATAAAATAAAAACAAGGACCTACTAAATGGCACAGGGAATTCTACTTGATATTTTGTAATAACCTATAAAGGAAAAGAATCTGAAAAAGAATAGATAGGTAGATAGATATGTAAAAAAAAATTAAGCTGCTTAACTTCTCTGAAGCCTCAGTTTCTTCCTCTGTAAAATTTAGCCCACTTCATAGGGTTGCAAAAGAAATTAGATGAGATAATGTATGAACATACGCTCAGCACAATGAGAACTCAATGAATCATAGTTTGTTATTATTGTTACTACTACCATTTACCATTTATTAATATGAAAATTAGCTAACTCAAAAATAAATCCAACTACAATTCGTTTGGAGTGGTAAAAAAAAATTTACCACACTTTAATACAGTAGTTGAACATGTGTTTATTATTCTGAACAACAGAATATGTATCTTATTTTGAGGCCCAGAAAGGTGTAAAAACTAGAAACTCAGAGCAAAAAGTAAATGGAAAACTTGAGTTAATTTCATATTCTTCAATCCCTTGGGAGAAGGAAATGGCAACCCACTCCAGTGTTCTTGCCTTGAGAATCCCAGGGACGGCGGAGCCTGGTGGGCTGCCATCTATGGGGTCGCACAGAGTCGGACATGACTGAAGTGACTTAGCAGCAGCAGCAGCAATCCCTAGAGGTTCAGTCATTTGAGGAGCAAGCATAGGACATGTGTGTGTGTCCAACAATCTCCCTGTCCTTTCAACCTCAAACAGCCTATGGAAGCACCCAGAGGTCAGCACCCTGGGAAGGGCTGGCACCTTTCTTTCTGAAAAGGCCCTTCTCCACTTGTTTTAGGAGAATTAGTAGGGAGGAGGTTGTTTTCCTATTTTGTATGTGTGGTAAAATGTCCTTTCTGTTATGAAATAATGGTAATCATAAATTGTAGATTTTAAGTGGTGTTACACTGCAACCCTAAAAAAAGAAAAGGCCATTCCACTGTTTCCCCTCCAGATGTCCTTCTGGCACCTTACACATCTCTCAATAATTGAGGAGACACACGTGTTTTCCTTCTACAAAAGGGAATATCTAGGCATGCAGAACCTAGGCCACCCCGAATCGCTGTCCTAATATCCTTTGCAAAATTCCTCCATCTTCTCAAAGTTTCACCTTTTTCCTGTCTTCCCACAGCTCAAGTCCTATCAGAGACAAATCCTAGAGAGCCACGCTGAGAATGCAGGTCTGTTTCAAAGAGTTACTTGACTTAGGCTGTAAAAAGCAGTCAGAGACATTGAATGCTAAATATTTGAGGATGGATGAATGGTTAGAGGAATAGAAGGAGGAGAGAAAGCGCCTTAAAATCAACCACATCATCTGACAAAATCAAGAAAATTCTCTGTTATGGGGAAAGAGGCATGAAAAAGAACAGTTGAATTGTTAAAAGCTAAATCTGGATTTCAAAGAGAAATTTTTTTTTATAAAACTAAGGCAATTTCATTGCAAAACAGACTCTATTTTCCAAAAAGAATAAGAAATAAAATCTCCCAACCTTTTGAATCCCTAGTCTGACTCCCTAGAAGTAACCATGCTTTATATTAATATCTTCTAATATATCCTCCTAAGAATTGTCCTGCATTTAAAAGAATATAGGTGTGAATATATGTGTATGTGTGTGTGTAAATCTTCTTGAATTATTTCTAAACCTATTACTGAAAAAAGTTTTTTTTAATTCGGATTTTTAAAAAAAAAGCTTTTTTACTGAAGCATAGTTTATTTATATTGTTGTGTAATCTCTGCTCTACAGCAAAGTGACTCTGATACATATAGACATTCTTTTTAAAGTCCTGATTCTAAAAGCAAAACTTTCTACTAATAAGAAGTAAAAGCCTTACACAGAACAATCTCAGGCCTTCACAAGAGTCAGCAAAAGTCCAGGTACTCTGTGAAACAGAAATAATCAAATGCTTCAAAATATTTAATTTCCTATTCCAGGAATGTGAAACAGGTGTAATTAAAATAACACTATTTTAATTAAGTGACCTCTCTTGACCAACCATCTGTGAATAATTCAGATTTCCTCCTTATTATTACTGTAAAATTAAAACGAGGTCATATAAACAGGAAGATCCTCTTTAACTATCTTTAAGCACCAGCAATATATATTTTCCACCAGTTAAAATCCTTAATGATACAAAAAATCTGTCAAGCATAACTCCCCCAATTCATTTGCCTGAAACCATCAATATTTTATCATGCACTTGCAGTTGGCTTTAATTTAACAGTCCAGGTTACTAATCAAACAAAACACCCAAGTCATTAAAAGTTAGCGTGCCATTTAGAAAGTGCATTTCACGTTTATTAAAATATCTTTCATGCAGCCATTAGAAACCTAAAGTTTTAATTACAATCAGATATTTAGTTCTACTCCCGTTATGCATTTGGCACTCTCTTGCAACTGCCCTGATTAATCTTCCAGACCAAGTTCATCCATTACCTCCTGAAATTATTTTCCTCTCAACTTCAGAATTCATCTTTCTAGCCCACCCCCTACAAAGAAGCAAAATGCATTTTAAAGGTGTGTAAAATAACTACCCAAAAGATGACTCATTTAAAAGATTTCATTTCAAATGTAATTTATCCTTCATAAAAGACCAAAGAGGTATCATTCAGAAAGACAAATTGAAATTGAAAATTAGCTCTTCATGTCTTTATTGTCAGTTTTCATTATTTATTTTTCTTTCTAAAGATCAGAAAAGCTCAACAAGCATTTTCCTACAATTTTCTAACTGTGTGATTCAATTAACTTTTATTTTTCTTCAAGCTTTTCAGTCTTCCCTACTCTTATTCCTGCCCTGACTTGCTCTAAAGTTCCATGAAAGAGGAATCAATATTTTTAAATGATACAAATGAACTTCTTTATACAACAGAAACAGACTTACAGACTTTAAAAACAAACTTATGGTTACCAAAGGGGAAACATAGTGGGGGAGGGATAAATCAGGAGTTCGGAATTAACATACACACACTACTATATATAAGATAAATAATCAACAAGGACCTACTGTATAGCACAGGGAACTCTACTCAATATTCTGTGATAACCTATAAGAGAAAAGAATCTCAGAAAGAATTAATATATGTGTATGTATAACTGAACCAATGTACTGTACACTTGAAACTACCACAACATTGTAAATCACCTATACTCCAATAAATTAAAAAAAATTTTTTAATAAAGTTTGATGAAAGATTACTGACATATAAAACATCAGATTCCATACGTAATCTAGATCTTGAGAATTACAGCATTTAGATTCTCCATCAGTCATATTTGCTGCACACTAAAAAGACATTTTAGATGAGATTTCAAGCCAACAGCAAGTATACTCACTTCTAAGAGTCACACCAATGAAAATTGTGGGACTTGCAATTGAGATGAAGGCCGCCAGTTACACAGGTATGAATGGAATTGAGAGTCTATTCAAAAAACAATGTGCGTGGTTAGTCACTCAGTCATGCCTGACTCTTCGCAACCCTTTGGACTGTAGCCCACCAGGCTCCTCTGTCCATGTGATTTTTCAGGCAAGAATACTGGAGTGGGTTGCCATTTCTTTCTCTTAAGGGATCTTCCTGACCCAGGGATCGAATCCATGTCTCCTGTGTCTCCAGCATTGCAAGCAGATTCCTTATCCACTGAACCACCAGGGAAGCCTTTAGGATATGCTTTAAAGACTAAAAGCATCTTGCATCTATCAAGCTATCGCAAACATAAATCTGTAAAAGCCATGTGCATGTCTGACTTTAGTCATGTCTGACTCTTTGCAACCCCATGGACTGTAGCCCACCAGGTTCCTCTGTCCATGGGATTCTCCAGGCAAAAATACTGGAATGAGTTACCAGAGAATCTTCCTGACCCAGGGATCAAACTCACATCTCCAATGTTGCCTGCATTGGCAGATGGGTTCTTTACCACTGGCACCACCTGGGAAGCCCAATAAAGGCCATAATTCTAAATAATATATGATTATGTTAAATATGGACTTTCCAGTGTCACTAATAGTAAAGAATCCACCTGCCAACACAGGGGAGATACAAGACACAGGTTCTATCCCTGGGCTGGGAAGATCCCCTGGAGGAGAACATAGCAACCCACTCCAGTATTCTTTCTTGGAGAATCCCATGGACAGAGGAGTCTGGCAGGCTACGCTCCATAGGGTCGCAAAGAGTCAGACACAACTGAAGCAATTTAGCGTGCAAACATCATCAGTGCCCGGGTTAGGGTCCAGTCATGTTCCCTAGGACCTGTGTTCCACATTGCTTGATTCCATGCTCTGAACCAAGTTGCCTTTTTCATAAGAACTAGCCTGTGGTTGTAGTACAGTAGCCTTTTTAATAGCTTCTTGCCCACTGAAATTTAAGAGCTCTTTTTATTTTGAATTATCTTTGTTCCTTTCAGTCAAAGTTGATGGAGTGTCCATCAATTCAATTCTCTTAAAAACTTCGTGGGATTTCTATGAATTTCACTGGAATGTACTTCATTAAATAAAAGCCACATCAACAAATCTCTTTAATATCTTTAAATATATTTAATCTCTTTAATTCTCTGCCTTGGGCTGAATCAGAGTGATTCATAATTATTCTGCCTTGGGCTGAATAATTAGAAGCCTTTTTTCTAGTTCTAGACATGTTTTTAAATCTTTCTAGAAGATTAACAAAGGGTCTTACAGCCATATTATTTATATGATCTTACTTCAAAGGTCTTTACCAATAGAGAAGAAGGAATGAGAAAGTTTTATTTTCAAACCCATTAAATCCCAAGTCCTTATAGTTCCTTTAAAAATTGTTTGAATACTGCAAAAGTTCTTTTTTTTTCTTTTTTCACACTTAAGTCTCTCCATCCAAAACTTTGGTGGCTCAGTCAGTAAAGAATCCACCTGAAATGCGAGAGACCTGGGTTTGATCCCTGGGTTGGGAAGATCCCCTGGAGGAGGGCATGGCAACTCACTCCAGTTTTCTTGCCTGGAGAATCCCCATGGACAGAGGAGCCTCGCAGGCTACAGTCCATGGGGTTGCAGAGAGCCAAACATGACTGAGCGATTAAGCACAGCACATCCATACCTTATTATCAGTGGCCCAAAGAAACCAACTGGCCCCTTCAGTATGCTGCCAGTAAATCTGAGCCAAACCACCAGTTTGTCAGCTTGTTCTATTTTCCCACATTACTGCAGACAACAATATTGTCTAACTTTCCTCCATTATACAAGGATCACATTTTTTCCAACCTCCAAAACCAACTTTCTCCCTCCTTCTAGGATTCACCAGCTTTTATCTTCAATGGTCTTCCAGATTTTATCAATAGGCTCCTCAAGGCCTTCTAGCTTCTGCTTACTGCCTAGTTCCAAAGCCATACATTTTATGGTTTTAGTAGAGAAGCACCCCACTTCCAGGTACCAAATTCTAATTTTCTATCACACCATACACTGAATAACTTAAGACAATAAGTTAAAGTTAATGATGTATATATTCATCATTATATTTCATGAATCTGTGAGTCAAGAATTCAATCAAGACTCAGTTGGACAATTCCTTTGTTCCACATGAAATCAACTGCCACCAATGAGTCACTGGGTGGTATTCAGCTGATGGGCTGGTTGGAAGGTCCTTGATGGCTTCATTTGCATGTTTATAGCCTTGGTGGAGATGGCTAGAAGGTTGAGTTCAGCTAGGACTGTCTTACACTGAGGCCCTAGCATGGTGGTCTCAGGGTATATGGACTTCTTACATGGTAACTCAGGACACTTAGAGAAATTTTTCCTATAAAGGGGAAGTAGAGGTTGCCAGTCTCTTACTAGAAACTGGCACACTGTCACTTCTGCTATATCCTATCGGTCAAGCAACCATAGAGCCCAGATTTAAGGAGCAGAGACATAGATTTTACCTCTCAGTGGGAGGAGTGTTCAAAAATATTGCAGCCATCTTTAATCTATGACAAATACTATGAGCTAGGCATTCTTATTCTCATTCTACAAAGAAAACTAAACTTAGAAAGGATAGGTAATTTTCCCAAAGTCATACAGTTATGGTAACGCTAGAATTCCAACCTAATCATCTATCTGTATGGAAAAGTAAATAAATTACCTAACAACTCCCAAAAAGTAGTGATTATAATAGCATCATCTTCTGGAGAAACAAGGTATATGTCTATGTGGCCCTGCTGTCCATCGGCTCAGGATACAAGCTTCCTCCCTTCCTTTCATCCCTGCTCTCAGGTCGATTTATAGAAGTTACACTTCCTGAATGTTCATAAAAGAACAAATGATCACATACTACAAATGTCTTCGAAAGATAATGTCCAAGTCCATTTATGAAGGTACATCTGACAAATCCAACCTGACAGTATGATCTCTCAGAGGTGGAGGATATAATGAGACTACTACTACTCTTCTGGACCAACATGGAGAGTATTGCTGAGGATGAAGTAACAGGAACCTTGGGGAGCAAGGGATTTTGTCATCCTGGAGTGATGACCATTATGGAAAGGAGAGCTGATATAGTCAGAGGCAAGCCCTCTCGCCCTATGGCAGGAAGAAAACATAGCTGTGGGTCCACAGTCTATGGTCCTACAAGGGGAGATTTTGCAGGAAGGATGGGACTTTCAACAATAAAAATCAGACCTAACTTCCAGAAATTATTCCTGGAAAGAAAAAAAGAGAGCAAGGATAAATGTGCCCACATATATAGTGTCCTAGAAAGTTCAGATTTAGAATATACATACCACAGACGGGGTCAGGGGACCCATGGTCAAAATTACATGCAAAATTTGGCACAGATCAAATGGGAATTGTGTCAGGAAGGCTGAAGCCCAGCATGCACAGAAAGTGAAAGTCAAAGTCACTCAGTCGTGTCTGATTCTTTGTGACCCTAAGGACTATACAGTCCATGGAATTCTCCAGGCCAGAATACTGGAGTGGGTTCCCTTCCCTTAGTTCCCTTCTCCAGAGGATCTTCCCAACCCAGGGATCGAACCCAGGTCTCCCACATCGCAGGTGGATTATTTACAAGCTGAGCCACTAGGGAAACCCCCAGAATGCACAAATGATGCAAAAGACAGTAAAGAAAAGTAAGATTTTTGTGTGATTTTGTTTGGGGCAGGAACATGGAAGACGTAAATCTGTCAAATAGAGATTATGGTGCGATGTTAGCAGATCATAGAGAAAGTAGTACTGCTCAACTTCTATTTTGATTCTTTTCTTTAAAGAGAATGGGCATCTGGCTGTAAAGAGAAGCATAAATATTGAAAAAGCTGAAGCCCAGGTGGAAGAGATGATGTTGAACAAAGTTCTCATTTTCTGTCAAAAACGAGTTCCTCTCTTCCTAAGAATCCAGTATAGTTGAATAGACGAAGAGTTGGGACACTGTAAATGCAAGATTCTCCTCTGCACAATTTAGGCTGCCAATGAAAACCTGTGCCAGTCAGCTCTCAGAGTGCAAGGCTCACAGGTGTGTCCCAGGGATCTATAGATAATACAGGAAGTCAGAATCCAGTGGGGCTGGAGACAAAGAGGCTTATATAGTGATTATTAACTGGTACAAAATTTCTTTGGAGGTAATGGAAATGTTCTGGAATTAGTGGTGACAGTTTTCACAACCTTGTGAATATATTAGGTTGGCCAAAAAGTTTGTTTGGGGGAAAACCCAAACAAACTTTTTGGCCAACCTTATACTAAAAAACCCCTGAATTACATACTTTGAAGGATGACTTTTATGGTATATGCATTATATCTTAATTTCTTTTGAAGAATACATTATCACATTTTTACCAACCTGAGTTCCAAGTTTCTTTTCTGTGTCTACCTATCCAAAATTTTAAAAAGCTAATGACCAGGACACATTCCTGTCAGCTAAAGAACAAAGCCAAATTCCATTTTGAAAGTTCTTATTCTTTGTGAATGATAACAAAACAAACAAACAGTTTGCTTTTTACTTTTATGGGGAAAGTAAAGGAATATAACCAAATCTAGTGTGTTTTTGAAGAAAGCATTTTGTGCTCATTTTTTTAAGCAAAAAAAATGAGAGCAAAAGATGGAATCACAACTGTGGCAATATTACACTAAATTGCCCATCACCAAAAAACTAGATGGGATAATATATTGGCTAAAGTAGTGAGCCCAGTTCACTAGTAACTCTTTAGGAACCAACTGCACATACAATTGTTGAAAGAGAGATAAGAAAGAGCTAGAATGGGAAAGTCTTAGTGACTTTAGCAGAGATGGTTTTAAAAGAAGCAGCAGAATGATGGAGCTGCTGTGCTATGAATGCATCTGAGTTGTGAAACCTAGAGTCCAGTTTAGTTTAGGGGAGGAAGGATAATGGTCCTACTCTAGTCTGTGTGGATCAGAATATCTGGAGCAGAAGCCTGGAAGGGAGGAGAGCTTGGGAGAGAAGGGATACATGTATATGTGTGCCTGAGTCCCCTTTGCTGCTCACCTGAAACTACCACAATATTGTTGATTGGTTATACCCCATTACAAAATAAAAAGTTTTTTTTAATTTTTTTAATTTCTAAAAAAGAATATCTAAAGCACTATAAGCCATTCTGAGTGCCACCATCCCAGAGGATCACATGCAAACTAGAACCTGATGGAATACTAAAGGTCTGACACCATGACATAAGTTAAACCATTAAAAGGACAGATACTATTTAGCTTAGAAAAGAAAAGGAAAAAGAGAAACCTAAAAGTTCTCTTTTTAAAAAAATTATCAGAAAGACTCAGTTTTTTGACTCTTCATGACTCTTATTAGCAACATCTCAGGAAAAGAAAAAAGCTAAGGTTGCCAAACATTTGAGGCCTGAGTTGAATAACCTCAGACAAACTAGGTACATTACCAGAAGTCACAGTTAACTGATATCACAAATAAATGTGAAGGAGCAAGAAAAATGGGGGCCTTCACTTAAAAGTGGAAGCAGAACATGGCCACAGGGAGAAGGGAAAAGACAGTCAATGGAGACATATGCTTGGTGATTCCTCAGGCATGTCCCAGAGGTCTGTATTATTTAAATGTCTCCAAATGGTTAGCAGACGTTTTGTCCAAACCAAAAAGCCCATGAGATATTTGGTTCATAAGACAAGTTGTCTATGCCAAAAGAAGTTTGAAGCTTCAGTTCAGTTCAGTTGCTCAGTCGTGTCTGACTCTTTGGGACCCCACGGACTGCAGCACACCAGGCGGCCCTGCCCATCACTAACTCCCGGAGTTTACTCAAACTCAAGTCCATTGAGTCAGTGATGCCATTCAACCATCTCATCCTCTGTCTTCCCCTTCTCCTCCTGCCTTCAATCTTTCCCAGCCATCAGGGTCTTTTCAAATGAGTCAGTTCTTCACATCAGATGGCCAAAGTATTGGAGTTTCAACTTTAGCATCAGTCCTTCCAATGAATATTCAGGACTGATTTCCTTTAGGATGAACTGGTTGGATCTCCTTGCAGTCCAAGGGACTCTCAAGAGCCTTCTCCAATACCACAATCCAAAAGCATCAATTCTTTGGCACTCAGCTTTCTTTATAGTCCAACTCTCATATCAATACATGACTACTAGAAAAACCATAGACTTGACTAGACAGTCCTTTGTTGGCAAAATAATGTCTCTGTTTTTTAATATGCTGTCTAGGTTGGTCATAACTTTTCTTCCAAGGAGTAAGCGTCTTTTAATTTCATGGCTGCAGTCACCATCTGCAGTGATTTTGAGCCCAAAAAATAAAGTCTGACACTGTTTCCCCATCTATTGCCCATGACGTGATGGGACCGGATGCCATGATCTTCGTTTTCTGAATGTTGAGCTTTAAGCCAACTTTTCACTCTCCTCTTTCACTTTCATCAAGAGGCTCTTTAGTTCTTTGCTTTCTACCATAAGGGTGGTATCATCTGCATATCTGAGGTTATTGATCTTTCTCCCAGAAATCTTGATACCAGCTTGCACTTCATCCAGCCCAGCGTTTCTCATGATGTACTCTGCATATAAGCTAAATAAGCAGGGTGACAATATACAGCCTTGACATACTTCTTTTCCTATGTGGAACCAGTCTGTTGTACTATGTCCAGTTCTAACTGTTGCTTCCTGACCTGCATATAGGTTTCTCAAGAGGCAGGTCAGGTGGTCTGGTACTCCCATCTCTTTCAGAACTTTCCAGTTTGTTGTGATCCACACAGAGGCTTGGTCTGTCCAAAGCATCCATGAATATAGTTGGTCCATTACAAACAGTTTGGACAGGACCAAATATCAAGGGCCTTCGGCATAGACCAAATGTCCTATAAATGTTTTGGACAGAACCAAATGGTCCTGCAAATATCAAAGACATTCGGGGGTAAATCAACATCTTACGAATGTTTTTAACAAGAGCAAATGTCCTTCAGGAACCAAATAATTCTTAGGCAGCCAGAACATGATTAGTTTTACCACCTGATATTTGGAAACCACTCTTCTAGAGAGCACTATGATCATGTCACATATGTCCTTAAAAATCCTGTCATTCCCTGTAATTGCCAAAAATAAAATTCAAAAAATTTAACTTGACTTCAGAACTCTACCCAGGATGACCCAGTTCTACTTTTAAAATTTTATCTCCCTTTCCTTCCCATCACCAGTCTTGCTCTCTAACCAAACTCCTGTATGTATTACTCAGCCAGAATACATCTCTATTTGCTCCCTCTGCACATCTGTTTATTCCATTCCCTCTACCTGGAACACTTGTTCTCTTTGCATCCACCCACCCATCACCAAATCTGCTATTCATCCAATCCACCTTGAAGCAAAGGATCAAAAGTCTATTATGAGTTCTTTTTGGATTATTCCATGCTAAAAGTATTCTATCATCCACATCCCTCTCAATTCTCAATCATTAAGTTACAACTTAGGTCTCAAGTTTCTTTATCTGTAAAACTATAATTACCAACTTCATAGACTTTTTTGAAGATTGACTTTATAAATGTGAAGCACCTAGAATAGTGTAAGAATATATGAGCTCTATAATTTATCATTATTCTTATTAGCTGTATGATTCTTTTTACAGAAGGAAGTTAGTATGACAAATCATAGTCTCCACCGCTACAGTTGGTCCTGAAGCTATAACCAATACCATCCATTTATGATTCTCCATCGTTAATTCTAGATCCCTCTCCCTTTGGCTAGCTACTGCTGGTTTAGGTCGCTTGCCTGCTGGGTAACATAGCCAGTATAGGTATTCCGGCAGTTGCCATTAGTGTATATTTCAATATTACATTCAGGAGATGGGAAAACAACCACAGGAAAGGTCCATGAATCAACGGGAGCCATTGTGAGTTAGTTTCCATTTGTCATCTGACCACCATAAGCCCCCACTTTTGACTACCAGACCTTGCTAGCATTTTCAGAAATCAGATCAGATCAGTCGCTCAGTCGTGTCCGACTCTTTGCGACCCATGAACCGCAGCACGCCAGGCCTCCCTGTCCATCACCAACTCCCGGAGTTCACTCAGACTCATGTCCATCGAGTCAGTGATGCCATTCAGCCATCTCATCCTCTGTCGTCCCCTTCTCCTCCTGCCCCCAATCCCTCCCAGCATCAGAGTCTTTTCCAATGAGTCAACTCTTCGCATGAGGTGGCCAAAGTACTGGAGTTTCAGCTTTAGCAACATTCCTTCCAAAGAAACCCCAGGGCTGATCTCCTTCAGAATGGACTGGTTGGATCTCCTTGCAGTCCAAGGGACTCTCAAGAGTCTTCTCCAACACCACTTTTTCTCAAAAGCATCAATTCTTCGGCGCTCAGCCTTCTTCACAGTCCAACTCTCACATCCATACATGACCACAGGAAAAACTATAGCCTTGACTAGATGAACCTTTGTTGGCAAAGTAATGCCTCTGCTTTTGAATATGCTATCTAGGTTGATCATAACTTTCCTTCCAAGGAGCAAGTGTCTTTTAATTTCATGGCTGCAGTCACCATCTCTAGCATTTTACTTCCCAGGAAATTAGGATTAGTACAGAGCCAGTATCTAGTAAAACCCAGAGGTCTTTTACTCAATGCACATTTATTCTAGCAGATAGGCACCAGTCCCATTAGGACTGGTGAGAAGCCTTGAGAGGAGATTTACAGAATATACTTGTGGCAACAATACAAAGTCCTTCCCAAGGTGACCCAGCTGCCCTTCAATCAAGGAACTCTGAGTCTGTGAACTGGCTCAGTCTGGAAAATGGGTGACTGGCCATGACTCTCCATTGTGGCAACTCAAATCAGGTTGCTGACCAGCAGATGTGGAGTTTGTATTGTTGTTGCTTTCTGCTATATGAATGTAGCAATATTCTAGAAGAATGCCCATCGCTTTCTTTCATGATTACACCATGATCACTTGGCTTCTATGGGAGAACCCTGTGGACCAAAACATTCTGATTACCAGTCACCCTCCTATCCTTACCTGTAAAGTTTACTGAGTGACCTGGAGCTAGTTCACAGCAAACAGCCTGCTGGATTCCTGCAGCAACTTGTAGGGGAATGAGTACCAACGGGCCTCTGCCCACTGTTAAGTAGCCATACCAGCAGGGAAAAAAGAAAAAGAAAAAAAGCATGCTGAAACCAGAAAGAGAAGCTCCTTCCTCGCCTATGCTGTGCAGTATCCCTCCAGCACCCTCCATTGTGAAAGCCTAATATTGTACCAGATGACAAAGAAAAAATGATTACCTAGTCCAGCTCCAAAATCACAAGGTAAAAAAAAAAAGTGGATTTGGAGCTAAGAGATAATAAGCTGATAACTGGCACATATGCTCACTGCTCTGAGACTTTGATCCCTTGCTTGATACTATGCCAAGGTAGTTCTGGCCTTTCTATCTCCTGCAATGTGGCAGTCATCACTCTTCCCAAGCTTCCAGGGGCCATCCAGCACTGTACAGAGAGTGGCTTCAAGAGCCCTTGCCAGAACATTAAATACTGAACCACAGGCAAGTATATTCATTGTAGCAAACTCTTGCCTTATCTAACTCTATAATCTATACGCTCCCAGGCCATCACTCTCAAAACCCAATCCCAGGTTAATATACCAGTATTAGCATTATTATATGCTCAGCCTCTGGTCAGGGAACAAAGATTCCATAAGCCACATAGCATGGTCAAAAATTTTTTAATTAAATAAAATTTAAAAGAAAGATGTGGAACACACACATAAATACATACACAATGGAGTATTACTCAGGCATGAAAAAGACTTTCCAATGCCATTTGCAGCAACACAAATGGACCTAGAGATTATCAAGCCAGAGAAAGGCAAGTATCATATGCTATCACCCATATGTGGAATCCAATTTTAAAAAATGATACAAATGAGTTTATTCATAAAACAGAGATACTTACAGATATTAAAAACAAACTTAATGGTTACCAAAGGAGAAACCGTGGGGGAGGCATAAATCAGGAGCTTGGATTAATATACACATACTACTATATATAAGATAGATAACTAACAAGGACTGTATAGCACAGGGAACTCTATCAATATTCTGTGATAACCTATATGAGAAAAGAACCTAAAAAAGAATGAATATATGTATATGCATAAAAAAATCACTTTGCTGTACACCTAAAACTTACCCAACATTATAAATCAACTATACTCCTATAAATTTTTTTTTAAAAATTCACCTTTCAACCCTTCAATGATCTTCTACACCAGTTTTCTACAAATAGTTGGCTCAGTTTTTCCAAATTCCTGTAGTTACATGGAAGGAGATATTTCAAAATACTAATTTTTGTCATCTATAAGTAGTAGAATATAGAATGATTTTGCTTTCTTTTTTACATTAGTCTGTGTTTTTTCCGAAGTTTCTACAATGAACATGTGTTACATCTATAATCAGCAAGGGAAAAAACTGCTGGACTGGATTTTTTTTTTCACCTCATCCCAATGTTCCATCACTAACACCTTCTCTATATCTCCACCTCAGCCCTTCCTGCTAAATAATCTTTGAAAAGATAAAGTATTGCTAGCATAATATAGCTAAGCTAAGCAATGAGGGCCAGTCACTATCAGCAATGGAGAGTTTTATTATCTTATATTTCATTTGCCCTAAGAAATCTGAAGGACCTGAAAAGTCAAGTGCTATTTCTCCAGGGTGAAACTGGAACCCTGGAGGGAAGAATACCAATGTTGTGGGGCAGGAGAGGAAAAAAGGAGATCCACCCAGGGTGACTCTCTGGATGGACTGTTGGACAAATCTCTGCAGAAAGTTGATAAAATAAAAATTGGTGCCCTCATGTGGACTTGGTGTGCAATCATGAATATGTACTCATATTGATCAGTCAGCTATTACAAGTGTAAATAAGGACTAACAAACAACCAAAAAACCCACAGTCTGAACAATCATATGATAAGTAACAAATGAGAGTTTCAAAAAAATAAGTGTCAATACCTATAGCACAGGGAACTCTGCTCAGTGTTACATGGCAGCCAGGATGGGAGGGGAATTAGGGAGGAGAATGGATACATGTGTATCTATGGCTGAGTCCCTTTGCTGTCCACCTGAAACTATCACAACATTGGTAATGGGCACAATCACAACAATGTTAACACAACATTGTTAATTGTTACAAGATTAAAAGTTTTTAAAAGATAAAAAATAATTTTTAAAATGAGTGTCAAGGAAGACATCTGATTCTTTTTTCCTATGATCATTGCCTTCCCTCTCATCCAGCCCTGAGGTATTTTAGAAACCAAGAAAAAAAAACATAGCATGTGTGTGTGTGTGTGTGTGTGTGTGTGTAACATACATATAAAAATGGGACACTTTTGAAACCACTGCTCTCCTGTTAAGTCATATCCAATCCTAGCCTGTGCCAATAGACTGCAATGGGCATCACCCTAGCCTACACAGGTTTCAAATAATCACCACAATAAAGGATAAAACATTCCTCTATCTTCTAGCAGGACTGCAAATAATCCTCAAGATAATCATGTTGAGACCATGACTAATTTATTTTTCACATTAATAAAGAAAGCTTTGACAATTTTCTTCATTCTTGACGTGACATATTCTTGGTTTCAAAAATCCTTTCTTGTGATTAACTTCTCTCTCTCCTGTGGTCATGAAGCCCATTTCTCCTTGTTCTCTTCTTGGAGAGTAACAGTTGCTTAGCCTTTTCCCCAGAAGCACTTCATTGTTAGAGTCTACCATGAGATTACTTATCCATTCTTTAAACAAAGTAATCCATGTTTATGTGACTCTTCCTCAAACATTTCATTTTCCCACTCCAATCAAATTTATCGTTTCCCTTTTAATCTACTCCAAATTTTCTCTGTCCCCTAAACCAAATCAAATATGTGAACTTCTGGGTGATTTCTAAGCATCACACATTCCCTATTATAAATGAAGGAAATACAGAATTGTAAAGGGATTTCTTTGATGTCCTGGAATATGTGGCTATGCTGAAGCAGACTGTAAGAACTGTCTTTTTTTTTTTTTTTTTAGCACTGGACAAGTGGAAGAACAAGTTATGCCATGTGTGAAAGCCATTGATACTTGGTAAAATGGCGCCATCTAGTGCCTACATCTGCAAGAGAAGGGTAGGAAGAAAACTGTAAATCAATTACAGTGCAAAATGACAACTCCAGAAACTGACAGGGCCAAGGCAATTTAATAACAATAGGTCGATTGACTCCGGGGACCATAATTCTTAGTCTATCGACTGGGTCACTGGAGCAGCTTAACAACTAATATAGCCTTTTTCCAGAGAGAAACACACTGTTCTGAGTGTGCTAGAGAGGTTTACAAAGAGGAGCAAGAGACAAACTCCAACTCCTTCATGCCTGGCTCTGCTGTAAGTGTTTGCACCCTTCCTTTTTTTTTTTTCTTTTCCATATAATCATGACATCATCTTATAAGGCAAGTATTATCATCCCCATTTTACAGATGAAAAACTGAGGCCAAGAGAGGCCAAAATCTTACCTGAGGTTTCAAACCCACTTTCTCTCTTTTGCACTACCCCAGAGAGAACGTATAGGACAACACCTCAGCACCTTTCCTACCCATCATTCTCCACATGGAGGACCGGGGAGACTGCTGGTCCAGTACTACCACCAGGGAGTCCACACTGTGATGTACAACTCTGCTGAAAGACACCAACGGGGCAACCTGAAGACATGGAGTCAAGAGGACAAACACTGGCCTAGCATAAAAGCGTTTCCTGTAGCCCAGTTTGAACATCACTTTTTTGTTGCCACTGTTTTCGTCTGCCTTTAAATCAGTAGCTCCTAGATGCCAGGGGCTATGCTCTTGATATGTCATGCTAAGTTGCTTCAGTCATGTCCGACTCTGCAACCCCATGGACTGTAGCCCACCAGGCTCCTCTGTCCATGGGATTTTTCCAGGCAAGAATACTGGAATGGGTTGCTATTTCCTTCTCCAGGAGATCTTCCCAACCCAGGAACAGAACCTGGGTCTCCCCCATTGCAGGCAGATTCTTTACCATCTGAACCACCAGGGAAGCCCAGAGTATTTTACGATATTACATTTTCATTCACGTATGATATTACATTTTTAATTCAACCAGTAGATCTACTTGGTAAATGAATCAGTGAGGCCATTGGAAAAAAGTATATAAAACAGCAAGTATATTATCATTAAAAAAAAAAAGAACAATGATGAGCTCCTGATATAACAAGGATAAAATACGTAAAAATAGAAATAAGAGACTTCCCTGGCAATCCAGTGGTTAGGACTCTGTGCTTCCACTGCAGGGGGCACAGGTTCTATCCTGGTGAGGGAACTAAGACCCCACATACTTCAGCTAGCAACTAAAGCTCCCACAGGCTGCAACCAAGACCCAGTACAGCCAAATAAAAATATTTTTAATGCAGTGAGTTCTTTAAATTTTATGGGAAGTTTTTGTTGATTTGTTGTTTCCTCAAAGAAATATCATGAAGTATAGTTGCATCTGGAAAATTTTCTTGAGAATTCTATTCTAACTAGAAATATAAACCAAAAAAAAAA
Source organism: Bos indicus (assembly GCF_029378745.1). Lineage (NCBI taxonomy): Eukaryota > Metazoa > Chordata > Mammalia > Artiodactyla > Bovidae > Bos > Bos indicus. The sequence continues at coordinate 44,991,198 of NC_091780.1, forward strand.
AAAACTAAAGGAATTTTATATCTCTTCTAGAATACATGCACACACTCAATTTTGATGACCAGTAGGCAACTGTAAAATATTCTCAAATGAAAGAAAATAGCCTGATACATATTCCAGCCTAAGTTTTAAAAAATAAACTAGCATTCTGTAAGGGAGTTAATTACATTGAGTATCTGAAGGCTTCCCAATGAGTCAATAACATCTTCCAATAGAATCCAAGCCATTTAACTCCTAGGTTTGTCATAGAATCTCTACGTAGCAAAAACTCACTTTAACTCTGTGGGCCTTCCCCTCATGTTGCAGGGGGGTTGGAGGATAAACAGGGTCTAGAACCTGGAGCTGTGCCTTTCAAGTGTGAAGGTGAGCTCATAGCTCTCATCAGTAGAACAGAAGGTTTGAGAGGTTTCAAACAAATAATCATCTCTGCTTATCTATCCATTCTCTCTTGAAGGGGGTGTCTCTGTTTAAAAAAAAAAAAAAATTCTCTGTCTCTATGCCAGCCCTTCAAGATGCTGAAGGGAAAGAAGGCCAAGGGGAAGAAGGTGGCCCTGGCTCCCGCTGTGGTGAAGAAGCAGGAGGCCAAGAAGGGGGTCAACCCCTTTTTTGAGAAAAGGCCCAAGAATTTTGGCATTGGACAGGTTATCCAACTCAAAAGGGTCCTCACCTGCTTCGTCAAATGGCCCCGCTACATCCAGCTGCAGCAGCAAAGGGCTATTCTCTATAAGCGGCTGAAAGTGCCTCCTGCAGTTAACCAACTCACCCAGGCCTTGGACCGACAAACAGCTACTCAACTACTTAAGCTGACCCACAAGTACAGTCCAGAGACGAAGCAAGAGACAAAGCAGAGGTTGCTGGCCCAAGAGGAGAAGAAAACTGCCAGCAAACTGCCCACCAAGAGGCCACCTGTCCTTCGAGCAGGGGTCAACACTGTCACCACCTTGGTGGAGAACAAGAATGCTCAGCTGGTGGTAATTGCTCATGACATGGTCCTCCTGTGCTGAAAGATGGGGGTTCCCTACTGCATCATCAAGGGGAAGGCCCGGCTGGGGCGCCTGATCCACAGGAAGACCTGCACCACTGTGGCCTTCACACAAGTCAACTCGGAGGACAAGAGTGCCCTGGCTAAGCTGGTGGAAGCCATCAAGACCAATTACAACGACAGATACAATGAGATCCACCGTCAGTGGGGAGGCAATGTCTTGGAGCCAAAGTCAGTGGCTCTCATCACCAAGCTGGAAGAGGCGAAGGCCAAAGAGCTGGCCACCAAACTGGGCTGAGTATGCACCATTGAGCTTTCTGTACATAAAAGTAACAAAAAATTCTTTTAAAAAAAAATTCTCAAAACCCCTGCCTAAGCTTCTCTTGTTCAGCAATACAGCTTTGCCAACGAGCTTAAATTAGGATACAGATGGATGATGTGGAAGGACAAAGGGAATACCATGTGCAAAGACACAGGGGTGTAAGAGTGGGTTTCTTCAGGCAAAAGCAAATCAGTCAAAAGAACTGGCACAAAGGGTATGATCACTGAAAAGGGAGACAAGGGACAGATTATGAAAAATGCTTGCATGAGTGCTAAGGAAGTATATACTTTATACTTCAGACTAGTATTTCTCACATATAAATAGCATAAAAGGAGAAATATTTTCACAGATCCTGTCTTGACTTAAATTCTCTTTAAATATCATGGCAGACACAGTTTATAATTCCCTTATATTTGTTCTTGCCATCTTGCTCTTAGTTAATAGAATTCTTCAAATTTTACCTCGAGCCTACATTCCCCAGCCTCCCTTGCAACTGAGGGATCAAATGACCACATTCTGGCCAGTGAGAAGTACCTGGAAAGAATGTCTACACCTTCCGGATCATGTTCTCATAAGGAAGCTACTTGCCCCTTTACTTCCTCTCTACTCCTTCCCACAGGCTGGAAATCCAGAGAAATGGTGACAAACCAGCTTCAGCCATATGAATGAAGGCAATACTCCTGGATCTAACTGCTCACATGTGCTCTGTGTGACCAGCAACGTCAGCATCACCTGGGAGTTTGTGGAAGTGCAGCATCAGCCCGAACCAGACCTACTGAGGTTGATTCTATAGTTAAATAAGATCTCCAGGGAATTCCCTGGTGGTTCAGTGTGCTCTGTGCTCTGACTGCCAAGGGCCCAGGTTCAATCTCTGGTTAGGGAACTAAGAAACTTCAAGCCAAGCAGTGCAGTGAAAAAAAAAAATGTATATATATATATATATCTCCCCAAGTGATTCATATTTACATTAAATTTTGAGAAGCACCAATCTAGGAGAAGGCAAGGGGAGCAAACTAGTAGGAAAATGGGTCTCCAGATGACGATGCTACAGTACTGGACAACTAACTAGCTCAGATGTTTTTGAGAGAGTGGACTTTCTACATTTGCTTAAGCCACCTTTTTTTCTTAATCTCTGATCCTATATACAAACTATATTAATATATACAAATGTAAAACATGGCATAAATACCCATCCATATTTTAATACCGATGTCTTATGTATCCTTTTCAAAACCACACACCTTGGATGAAACTCAAAACTACACTCTTCCAACAGAAACCACACAACTTGCCTCCAAACATATTGAAGCTCAGGTTCTTTATGCCTCAGCACAGAAGGAATTCAGCAAGAGGCAAAGTGATAAGTAAGAAGTATATTTATCAATATCCTTTGTGAAGAGGTTGCAGGAAAATGGGAGAGGTCACTCATCCAGGTCTTGGATGAGTTCCTGGGACAGGCCAAAGAGCAAGGGTCCCTGGCTTCAGGCAAGAAAGGATTAAAGAGCAAGCTGTATGTTCCATAGGCAGAATGCGGCCCATCTCAGAAGGTGAGAGCTGCCTGGAAATATGGGACAGTTAGATTTTATGGGCTGGGTAACTTCATAAGCTAATGACTGAGAGGGCTTCCCTGGTGGCTCAGTGTTAAGAATCCACCTGCCAATGCAGTTGTTGTTGTTCAGTCGCTAAGTCATGTCTGATTCTTTGTGACCCCACGGACTGTAGCATGCCAGGCTCCCCTATCCTTCACTATCTTCCAGAGTTTGCTCAAATTCAGTGATGCTATCTAACCATCTCATCCTCTGCCCCCTTCTCCTTTTGCCTTTCCCAGCATCAGGATCTTTACCAATGAGTCTTTCCAGGGTCTTTACCAGGGTCTTTCCCAGCATCAGGGGCTTTTCAAATGAGTTAGTTCTTCTCATCAGATGGCCAAAGTGTTGAAACTTCAGCTTCAGCATCAATCCCTCCAATGAATATTCAGGGTTGATTTCCCTTAGGGTTGACTGGTTTGATCTCTTTGCAGTCCAAGAGATTCTCAAGAGTCTTCTCCAGCACCACAATTCAAAAGCATCAATTCTTCAGCACTGCCTTCTTTATGGTCTAACTCTCACAACCGTACAAATTGTCAATGCATGGGGAGGGAGGTGGAAGGAGGGTTCAGGATGGGGAACACATGTATACCGTGGCAGATTCATTTTGATATATGGCAAAACCAATACAATATTGTAAATTTAAAAAATAAAATTAAATTAAAAACAAAAACAAATTGTCAATGCAGGAGACGGGGTTCAATCCCTGGGTTGGGAAGATCCCCCAAAGAAGGAAATGGCAACCCACTCCAGTTGTCTTGCCTGGGAAATCCCATGGAGAGGGGAGCCTGGCAAGCTACAGTCCGTGGGGTCACAAAGAGTCAGATACAAACTTAGTGACTAAACAACAAATGAGTAGAAGGATTACTTCAACTGCTTGAGGAAAGGTGTGGGGATTTCTAGGAACTGGGACACCACCCACATTTTGGACTTTTACGGTCTGCCCCAGAACTTCCAGGTACCTGTGGGTATGTATTTAGTATATGCTTTTGTATTACAAAGCTATGGTTTTTCCAGTAGTCATGTATGGATGTGAGAGTTGGACTATAAAGAAAGCTGAGCGCTGAAGAATTGATGCTTTTGAACTGTGGTGTTGGAGAAGACTCTTGAGAGTCCCTTGGACTGCAAGGAGATCCAACTAGTCAGTCCATCCTAAAGGAAATCAGTCCTGAATATTCATTGGAAGGACTGACGCTGACGCTCCAATACTTTGGCCACCTGATGCAAAGAACTGACTCACTAAAAAAGACCCTGATGCTGGGAAAAATCGAAGGCAGGAGAAGGGGATGACAGAGGCAGAGATGGTTGGATGGCATCACTGACTCAATGGACATGAGTTTGAGTAAGCTCCGGGAGTTGGTGATGGACAGGGAAGCCTGGCGTGCTGCAGTCCATGGGGTCACAAAGAGTCAGACATGACTAAGCAACTGAACTGACCTTGTATTACAACGAATGTATAACGAGGCTCAAGGTGTACAGGAAGTCAAATCATCCACTACCTTGGACTTAATTCTTCTAAACAGTTTTTGTCATATCCTCAATGGCTACATCATTCTTTTAAAGGTTGTGCCCTGTCCCCTTCCCTCCTCACTTTGACTTTATTCAGTACCAACACCACTACTAAATTGTATATGCTATACTGGTTTTAGCTGAGCTGATTATATGCTGGTCCAGAGCCATAAAAATGTTTTTTAATTATAAATGAAATAAAAACAAACTATGAAACCAATAAAAATCCAAATGAACAATTGTTTTAATATAATGAAATGGATGACGTTTTTCTGCTGGAACAAAGTCACTCTTCACAACACAGCAATGTACTGAGGCTTTCAGACAAATGCTCTTGAGTTTGGCAGGTTTGTCTACATGTGTTTTGTGAGAACTCAGTTCCCTTAGAACTTGACTCTGTTTGAAATACTGTCAACAATTAATAGCACCAAATGCCACGTCATTTGACTTTGCTTGGCTTAAGTGTATCACTTAATATATTAAGTTACCTCTTTTCATATTCACCCAGGACAATTCAAGAAGCACTACTTAACATCAGTAATTTTATACAATTTATAAATTTTTACAATTTATACAATTGCAAATACAGTTTATAAGACTCTCACACAAACCAAGAGAAATAAAACTTATTTTTATACACAAAAAAACTACACAAATGTCCATAGCAGCTCTATGTAATAGCCAAAAACTGGAAACAACACGAATATGTTTCAACAGGCAAATGGATAAAGAAGCTGCAGTACAGTATATAACACAATGAAATACCTTTCAGTAAGAAAAAGACATATTGATATGTATAACAACTTGAGGATCACAAATGCATTATTCTAACTGAAAAAAAAATCTCAAAAGCTTATATGGGACTTCCCTGGTGGTACAGTGGATAGTAACCTACCTGCCAATGCAAGAGACACAGGTTCAATCTCTGGCCCAGGAAGACTCCACATGCTGCAGAGTAAGCCTATGTGCCACAGCCACTGTGCCCATGTGCCCTAGAGCCCAAAAGCTGCAACTACAAAGCCCGATGATGCAGCTACTGAAGCCCGTACATCTAGAGTCTGTGCTCCAGAGCAAGAGAAGCCACCGCGATGAGGAGCCCATGCACGGAAAGGAAGAGTAGCCCACATCTGTCGCAACTAGAGAAAGCCTGTAGCCCCCATCTGTTGCAACTAGAGAAAGCCTGTGAGCAGCAATGAAGACCCAGTGTGATCAAAAATAAATTTTAAAAAGAAAAAATCTTATTAAAAAAGTTTATATGTATGATTCCATACATATAAAATGTATGTCTCAAAATGACAAAGTTATAAAGAACAAATCATTACTTGTCAGGCGTTAAGTTTTAAGGAGAGTATGACTAATTATAAATGGGTGAAGTCACAGTTTCTTTTATGGCAATGAAATAATTTTGTCTCCTAAATATGTCAGTGTTTACACAAATCTACACATGTGATAATATTTTGTAGAATTATATACCTGAAAAAAAAAAGAGTGCATATAAAAACTGGTAAAATCTAAATAAAGTCTGTAATAGAGTTAATACCAATATCAGTTTCCTGGTTTGATAATGAATTGTAGTTTATGTAAAATGTTATCATTAGGTGAAGCTGAATATAGAGTATATGGGAACTCATCATATTATTTTTGCCACCTCTCCTAAGTCTAAAAGTACTTCAAAATCAATATTTTTGATTGTAACCTAATAACATAAATCAATACAGAACATCTTTGAGCTTTTGCATTTTAGCTGATCCAGACATGACAGGTGTCAAAGGAATACCCAGAGAAAGAAGAATTTAGAAAAGGAAAGAAAAATGCACCGTCAAAGAGAGCAAGGGAATCAGACTTTAGAAGGACTGGTTCATCAAATAAAAAACATAAGAAGGACTTAAAGCAAAAAATTCACAGTATTACCAAGGTTACGAAGTTTACATTATCCCTTCAAGATAAGAAAGCAACAACTTGCTCATAAGACAGCTATATTCACAATGCTCCTGACAATCTCCAGCCAACAACACAGCAAAAATTGGAGATAAAACTTTGGGAAGAGTCTAGGATTGTTGGAAATATTCAACATTTTATTAGTTGGGAAATCAGACCAGTCAGGGTGACTCTGATTTATCTCAGGGTGCAAAGTTTGTTGTTTATATTTTTGTTTTTACTGTGGTAGGTGAAAAGTATAGACACACTGGAAGCACAGCAGGTTTTGCTTTTGTGCAGACATCTGTGATTTGCCAAAAGTAGCTGCACTTCAACTCCTGGCATCTCAGTGACCAGGACAGACTATTTTCCTACACCACCTTCTGTGACCCTACTGGGCCTGAGACTGTGTCTACTGTTTCCCATTGAACATCTGCACTTGAAAGATGTGGTATACAATGAAATATTACTGAGGCTTAAATAAATGAAAATTTCACATTTGACTAACATAAAAACTACCATGTTATAAAGTCATGTATCTCTAATGGCTAGATTATCATTATCTGAATGAAAAATCAGTCAGTTCGGTTGCTCAGCCATGTCCGACTGTTTGCAATCCCATGGACTGCAGCACGCCAGGCTTCCCTGTCCATCACCAACTCCCGGAGCTTACTCAAACTCATGTCCATCAAGTCAGTGATGCCACCCAACCATCTCATCCTCTGTCATCCCCTTCTTCTCCTGCCTTCAATCTTTCCCAGCATCAGGGTCTTTTCTAATAAGTCAGTTTTTCATATCAGGTGGCCAAAGTGTTAGGGGAAGCACACTGATCGAAACCGCCCACCCTGGCCAGGCACCATAGTAACCATTTGCATGAGTTGTTTTATGACAGGAGATCCTGATAAGGAATAGGGAACTAATAAGCCACCACCAACCGGAACAGTTCAGGAAAGGGGGAAAGGAGAGACCGCGTGTCCATCCACTTCCCAGAATCCCTCTCGCTAGCATCCATCTTGGCTGAGCGATGCGTGCACCACCAGGAAAGACTCTGAATTAGAATGATTGGCCATAGACCATCCAGAAACTAATCCCATCACAATAAAACCCAAGACTGCGAACCACACGCAGAGCAGTTCTCCTGGGTTCCCTTACCCTGCTGCTCTCCACCCGGGTGACCTTTTCCAATAAAATCTATGCCTTGTCAGCACATGTGTCTCCTCGGACAATTCATTTCCGAGTGTTAGACAAGAGCCCAGTTTCAGGAGTATTGGAGTTTCAGCTTCAGCATCAGTCCTTCCAACGAATATTCAGGACTGATTTCCTTTAGGATGGACTAGTTGGATCTCCTTGCAGTCCAAGGGACTCTCAAGAGTCTTCTCCAATACCACAGTTCAAAAGTATCAATTCATGGCTTCACTTTGCCATGAAGTGATGGGACCAGATGCCATGATCTTCATTTTTTGAATGTTGGATTTTAAGCCAGCTTTTTCACTCTCCTCTTTCACCTTCATCAAAAGGCTCTTTAGTTCCTCTTCACTTTCTGCCATAAGGGTGGTGTCATCTACTTATTTCTCCCTGAAATCTTGATTGCAGCTTGTGCTTCATCCAGTCTGGCATTTCATGATGTACTCTGCATGTAAGTTATATAAGCAGGGTGACAATATACACCCTTGATGTACTTCTTTCCCAATTTGGAACCAGTCTGTTGTTCCATGTCTAGTTCTAACTGTTAATTCTTGACCTGCATACAGGTTTCTCAGGAGGCAGGTAAGGTATTCTGGTATTCCCATCTCTTGAAGAATTTTTTCACTGTTGTGATCCACACAGTCAAAGGCTTTAGCATAGTCAGTGAAGCAGATGTTTTTCTGGAATTATCTTGCTTTTTGTATGATCCAACTGATGTTGGCAATTTGATTTCTGCTTCCTCTGCCTTTTCTAAATCCAGCTTGAACATCTGGAAGTTCTAGGTTCACATACTGTTGAAGCCTAGCTTGGAGAATTCTGAGAATTACTTTGCTAACGTGTGCTGCTGCTGCTAAGTCACTTCAGTCGTGTCCGACTCTGTGCGACCCCATAGACGGCAGTCCACCAAGCTCCCCCGTCCCTGGGATTCTCCAGGCAAGAACACTGGAGTGGTTGCCATTTCCTTCTCCAATGCATGAAAGTCAAGTCACTCAGTCATGTCCGACTCTTCATGACCCCATGGACTGCAGCCTACCAGGCTCCTCCACCCATGGGATATTCCAGGCGAGAGTACTGGAGTGGGTTGCCATTGCCTTCTCCTGCTAACATGTGAAATGAGTGCAATTGGGGTGTAACAAACTACCATACAACTAATCCTGTCCTCAGATGGCCTGGAGAGACTTGTGAGAATATTCCACCAAGGGGGCAGCAGAGAGCAGCAGGTGGCTCCAAATAGTTTGTCCCCCAGGGCCAACTCAGTCCTCAGCCAAAGGCACCCAAAATCTCAGAGTGTGCAAACACAGAGCCTCAGAAACTCCACCTTCTTAGTCTCACTTGACCCAACTGCACCACCACAACAAATGATACTGCCAAGCCAAATGGCTGGAAATGGGAGGTGGCAGGAAAAAGAAATTGAGTACTCACAGATTGAGGGTCAAGTTAGGGAGAGGGCAGGGCTTCACTCGCTTTAACACAACTTGTTTTTCAGGTTCTGAAAAGCTTCACCCTTTCCAGCTTTGCTTCACATCCATGACTAAAAGGGTTTTAAATGGAGATTTCACACAGATAAAAGTATCATAAGAGATTTGCTTCAAAAGGCTCCTCTTGTCTCTCAGACCTGAAAGCTCAGAAAGAAGCTATGAGGCTATGGAGCCTGAAAGTGGGGTTTCCTTCCTGTCCTCTCAAATTCTTACTTTAAAGGCTACTGAAAGATTTGCTTTAAGTTACAGATTCCTGGGCCCCAACCACTTAGAGCATCCCAACTTTGAGAATCCTGAAATTTAATAACTGTTGACACGTGAGCAGTGGACGATAGTGTGTGAGCTGAAGGACCCAAGAATTCTAGGTCATTGTGTGAACTTAAAAAATATTCACAACCTAAAAACTGTGAGTTATATTTTATTCTGTAGGAATTTTTTAGGACTTCATGTCCAGGAGATTTCATGCACTGGAGAAGGAAATGGCAACCCACTCCAGTGTTCTAGCCTGGAGAATCCCAGGGACGGGGGAGCCTGATAGGGTCGCACAGAGTCGGACACGACTGAAGTGACTTAGCAGCAGCATCCCAGGAGATAGCATCTCAAGTAACCCTGAGAGAACTTCTCCAAGGAGGTGAGGGGAGGAGCCAGGTTACATAGAAGTTTTGCAACAAAGGACAGGTAGTCTGAACATCAAACAATTATTAATTAAAGAAAACCAGGAATCCCAAGCTAAGGAATTTACTGCTTTTCTATGAATGGGAAGAGGCAAGAATCTGGGCTTACTGAAATCACTCCTTTGATATGCACCTCAGCTATCTGGGCCCAATATCCTGTATTTTCACATCCTGAGCTTCCTCAGGGCTTTCCCTGATAGCTCAGTTGGTAAAGAATCCACCTACAATGCGGGAGACCTGGATTCCGTCCCTTGGTTGGGAAGATCCCCTGGAGAAGAGAAAGGTTACCCACTCCAGGATTCTGGCCTGGAGAATTCCATGGACTGTATAGTCCATGGGACCGCAAAGAGTCAGACACTACCGATCCACTTTGATTTCACATCCTGACCTTCCTCAGGGCTCACCTCAGGGAGTGGCTGGAGTCTGATGGCTGCTAGATAGCAGGTATTCTTTCCTTGCTGAGTTCCCTCAGGGCTCACCAGCTCACCATCTGTGGTGGCTGTAATCACTAAGACTGTTTGTTTGCTGATGTGCCAAGAAGTATTTCATTTCTCAATTGTTACATTGGCCAACAATATTAGGCCCAGAATGAGGGCTCTGACCTGCTAGGAGCCCAGATTTGAATCCAGTGGATGATCCCACTTGTACAAGAAAACTTCCTATCACCACAGAACAAGGTCTCCCTTCAAATTCTACCATATGGGAACAGGCTTCAGTTTGCCAGGACCACAGTTTGTCCTTATAATAGATGCCTGGAAAACTTTACTTGTATTGGGGTTTTAAAATGGCTGGGGAGTGACCTGCATATAACCTGTGAGTGAGTGAAGTCGCTCAGTTGTGTCCGACTCTTTGAGACCCCATGGACTGTAGCCTACCAGGCTCCTCCGTCCATGGAATTTTCCAGGCAAGAGTACTGGAGTGGGTTGCCATTTCCTAGATAACTGCAGTTTTCCTCTTTTTTGTAGATCAACCTCACATCTTGTTGATCCCATCTCATGGGGGAACTAGCAAACCCAACTCCAGAGGCTCTCCCAGTGAAAAGGTACTAACCACCCCCTCACATTTCTCTTTCCCTCGCCCCTCAACCAAAATTTCCTTAATCTAGTCCAAAAAAGTAACCTTCGACTAAAAGGTAGTTCTCTAAGGAAAGCTGATGGCCCCCACATTTAAAACTACTGCCTCTAGCAATTCAAAGGCTCTAGAAGCTAAAAATTAACCCCACAAGCAATTAACCCTGTTCAGGTGACCTCCGGGAATTTGGCTATTATTATTATTTTTATTTATCTGAGGTAATTCAGTCCCAGTATAGGGGGAAAAAATCTTTGAACTAAAATCCATAATCTCCAACATTTCTAATTTTTTTATATTAATCAAGACTCTATTAATCCATATCTCGTCCAGAAAGAAGGCCAAACTAAAGAAGTCTTCCCACTTAAATATTTCCACTGATTTAATTTTAGATGCTACCCAGAAGTTCTTGGATCTGTCTACTCAATTTCTTAGAGCAACTGGACTACTAAGAAACCCTCCTATGTCAATCTGACCAACAGTCCAGAAAGATTTTTCTGGCAGTTTTTCTGAACAAGCTTCTCTCATTATAGACACCAAGGAGAAGCTGTACATTATTCAAATCTAGTCTTTAAAACAAAGGTGGCTGTACTCTACTGGGGGCTCCCAACAACAGACACAGCCCAAAGTAGACCCAATGCTGAAAGTGTGAGGGCCTCCAGGGCCATCCCATGTGAGAACTCACGATTCCTCCCAGTTCAAAGCTCCATACATGTCTGAAGCACAGTAAGCACTGGCAGTGGGGGTGGGGGAGTCTCTAATGCCTTTTGTGGCCTTCAGGGATGTAAGAGCTGTGGGAGAGGGGGGTTGAGACTCTTAAAAACAAATGATTTAAGACCCTTAAAGTTCTCTCACTAGAGTAAGAATCTTTTAGCCAACTAAACTTCCCACTCATCCTGTCAATTAGTTTCCAAATGAATCATTTATAACAGCCCATCTGGGAAGCACGTCCTGATGACACTCTCATTGAAAGGCCCCTGGGTCCCCTCAAATATTTTCTTGGCTATTGTTCCAATCCGGCCTTCTGAGCCTTGGCTGTACGGTCTTCTGGTAACAGGAGCCAAGACATCCTCACCATGCAGCTGGTTCCTGGATGAACATTCCCTTCCCTTCCTCAGATGCACTAGAATAAGAAGCCCATAAATCTTCCCATTAAAGATCAGCCTGCTACACCTTATCTCAGCTCAGATTAATTAGGTCTAATTGATGGTATTAATAAATCAAGATGTGTAGAATCACAAAACCTTTAAACCCAAAAGGAATTGGTTGCATTGTTTTTCCTAACCCTCAGAGTATTTTGGAATCTGCTCTTCAATGCTTTAGAAATCCTGAAATGTGGCAGAACGAGGACAAAAATGCAAGCGTCTTGGACTTCCCTGGTGGAGCAGTGGATAAGAATCTGCCTGCCAATTCTTATCCCCCTATCCAGGGGACATGGGTTTGATCCCTGGTCAGGGAAGAATCCATATGCCACAGAGCCAACTAAGCCTGTGTGCCACAGCTACTGAGCCTGCCTGCTGCAACTGCTGAAGACTACATGTCTGGAGCGTGTCTTCTGCAACAAGAGAAGCCATCTCTGTGAGAAGCCCTCACACCACAATAAAGAATAGTCCCTGCTAGAGAAAGCCTGCACAAAGCAACGGAGACCCAATGCAGCCAAAAAATAAAATTATTTTTTTAAAAGAAATGCAAGTGTCCTGATCACCAACCCAGGCTCCCATATCATCCATAAGTTACTGCAGATCTAGTTGGCCCAAGATTTCTGGCCTTTTCCTTATCCCGCTTTCTGATACATAATTGTGATAAAGAAAACATAATTTATCATGTTATATCCAGTTAGCAAAAGTGAAACCACTTTTAAGCTATTTGTGGGTATTTCTTTCATTCATTCATTCAGTGGTTCAACAAATATGTATGCCAGGCTCTAAAGAGACATCAGAGAGTGGACAGACCTCTGCCCCCAACTTCACATCTAGTGAAGGAATCTGGACAAATAAATTGGCAATTATAATATAACAAGATAACCTGGTGATAAAGGAAGTTCAAAAGGGGCACAGTATGTTCTTATTCAAGCCAGTGGGTCATGGGAGAAGAGGAATCAACTGGGGAAAGAAATACTCTGGATATGAGGAAGGATCTGTAAAAGAGAACCAGGGGAAAGGACACAGATCAATGTCAATGGAAATGTAGTTCCAAGGGGCTGGAACAAGCACTACATGAGAGATTAGAAAAACAGAATTCAGATATGCTGCATGAGGAGGAGACACGATTTAATACTAAAGGCAACTGAAACTATCAAAGGGCTTTAAACACATGCTCATTCATTCTAAGGGACTTCCCTATAGCTCAGATGGTAAAGAATTTGCCTGCAACGCAGAAGACCAGGGTTTGGTCCCTGGGTTGGGAAGACCCTCTGGAGAAGGAAATGGCTACCCACTCCAGTATTCTTGCCTGGAGAATTCCATGGACAGGGGAGCCTGGCAGGTTACAGTCCATGGGGTTACAGAGAGTTGGAAACGACTGAGAGACTGGCACTGGCATTCATCTAGGGGCCTGACAGACAAACAAAATTCAGAGTGTGATGAGCACTATCAAGAAAGCAATACAAAAAAAGAAAGAAAGCAATACAGAGAACCAAGAAATGGGTGCTTGGGGAAAACAGCTGCTTCAGGCTGAAGCAGTCCATGGTACTGTTAGGTAGGTAGAATAGGGAAAAGGAGTCCAAAATGGCGGTGGCTAAAAGACAAGGAAGGTCAAAGGAAGGTCCGAGGACCAGAGTGAAGACTTCAGGCAGAACAAACAGAAAAAACAGCACTTCTGGCTAAGCCCAATTTGCATAGGGCAGGCCCAGGTGGAGGAAAAAACATATAAAAGAAGGAGCCAAAGCGCTTCCTCACGGACTCTCTCTCCCGCATGCGTGCGCTCTTTTCTTTCTCTCTCTCTCTCTCTCACTTTCCTGCTATCTTCTAAATAAAATAGAGCTGTAACACTGATTTGCTTAAGAGCTGTAGCACGGTTTGTCCAAGACCCAAGAGCTGTGACACGCTGAGGGCTTTAATGTCCGTCACTCCAAATCTTTGTTGTGACAAGACAAAGAACCGAGGAACATACACTCGCGTGACAGTACCTCCACCTGAGAAATCCAGCTGCTTCAGAAAATCTACTGGAGGGAAACCAATCAGGACTCTACTGGCTAATTCAGAGAGAAAATCTATATTGAAAAAGATCAGTTTCCAAAGCCCCATTCTCCAGGCATAAGCTGCATGAACAAAAGTAGGAAAATCATAGGACCTCCCTGGTGGTCCAACGGTTAAGACTCTGTGCTTCCAATGCAGGGGGCATGGGTTTGATCTCTACTCGGTCTAGAACGAAGATCCTACTTGCTGCAACTAAGACCTGGCACAACCAAATAAATAAATATTTTTTAGGAAAAAACTAGGGAAATCATGATACCAACTCATTTTTCAACAAAATCTAATTATCTTAAAAAGTAGAAATTGTGGAGTGAATTTTGTGTATAACTTTAATAAGAGGGTTGGTATTTTTTTATTATTTAAAAATCAATTTTCCTTTCCTTATCCACATTATTGAAGGGCTTTTTTTTTTTTGGCGGGGCGGGGCGGGGGGGGGGGGCGGGGGGGGGGCGGGGGGGGGGGCGGCGGCCGCGGGAGGCCATGGGGGTGTTTGCTTGTTTCTTTTTGGATTTTTTTGACCAGGTCATGGGGCTTGTGGGATCTTAGTTGATACTTTAGACTGAGTTGACAATGATTCTTTATCCTCTAAACTTACTTCTAAAGGCAGACTAAGATTAGAGTTAAACAAAGGTCTTGTTATTCCTACAAGCAACTTTTTGAGAGTTAAAACAATGTAAACTTCTTTTCCGGAGCATTTTCCCTCCTATCAGCAGATAATAATATTCCACTGAAAACCAGCACTGACTTTTCTCGAGGGCAACCTCACATCGAGGCCCATCTCACCTCCTGCTTTAATAACTGCTTCCAAGAAAAAGAAAATCCTGTCAACGTAGCGGGATCACAGACACAAGGAAAGAAACATTAACCACTTTATTGATTTCTGAGATTTGAAGGCCTTTAAATTTTTTCTCTGTTGACAGCTTAGGAAGACCCAAAATAGCAAAAAATCCTTTCATCTGGCATGCCAACTGGGATTGCTGCATGCAGCTACCTGAAGCATCCTCCTGGGAAGGCTGAGGATTTGGTGAGGTAATTCAGGTGCTCTGATAATGACCACTGTGATCACGGAAGCTACCTCTGGCACAGAAGATACGAATTTGCCCTCCAGGAGGTAAGTCCTATTACAACCTACCCTGAGACAAGTACATCCAGCAGAATTATTTTGAATCATTTGGCAAGGATGGATGACCAACAGTCAGGGCAGAATAGGAATAATTCTGGTGGCAAGGAATCTGTTCCTGAAGATCTTTGCTAAGTCTGGATAACTGATTTTATGTTTTCAAGTAGATGGGGTTACTGAATCCCAGCTGGGGAGAATCTTATCCTGCTGTTTTATAGCTAAAACATGGAAAAACATCACAGAAGTTGTGATTCAACGGATTGGAGCTGTACACTTAAGGTTTGTGTACTTTATTATATATATAACTCACTTTTTAAAACTTAATTAATAATCCCATCAGCTGCTGATGATTAGCCTATGTTGGAGTTAACACTGTGTTGGGTCTTGTGGTGGTACAGTTCACTCCTCTGTCTCCACTGTCCCGTCCAGTACCTGGTACTAGCGAGCAATCAATACATCAGTTCAGTTCAGTCACTCAGTCACGTCCAACTCTGCAACCGCATGAATCACAGCACGCCAGGCCTCCCTGTCCATCACCAATTCCCAGAGTTCACTCAAACTCATGTCCTTTGAGTCGGTGATGCCATCCAGCCATCTCATCCTCTGTCGTCCCCTTCTCCTCCTGCCCCCAATCCCTCCCGGCATCAGGGTCTTTTCCAATGAGTCAAATGAGGTGGCCAAAGTATTCCAGTTTCAGCTTCAGCATCAGTCCTTCCAATGAATACCCAGGACTGATCTCCTTTAGGATGGACTGGTTGGATCTCCTTGCAGTCCAAGGAACTCTCAAGAGTCTTCTCCAACACCACAGTTCAAAAGCATCAATTCTTCGGCACTCAGCTTTCTTCACAGTCCAACTCTCACATCCATACATGACCACAGGAAAAACCATAGCCTTGACTAGACAGATCTTTGTTGGCAAAGGAATGTCTCTGCTTTTTAATATGCTGTCTAGGTTGGTCATAACTTTCCTTCCAAGGAGTAAGCATCTTTTAATTTCATGGCTGCAATTGCCATCTGCAGTGATTTTGGAGCCCAAAAAAATAAAGTCTGACAGTGTTTCCACTGTTTCCCCATCTATTTCCCATGAAGTGATGGGACCAGATGCCATGATCTTAGTTTTCTGAATGTTGAGCTTTAAGCCAACCTTTTCACTCTCCTCTTTCACTTTCATCAAGAGGCTCTTTAGTTACTCTTCACTTTCTGCCTTAAGGGTGGTGTCATCTGCATATCTGAGGTTATTGATATTTCTCCTGGCAATCTTGATTCCAGGTTGTGCTTCCTCCAGCCCAGCATTTCTCATGATGTACTCTGCATAGAAGTTAAATAAGCAGGGTGACAATATACAGCCTTGACGTACTCCTTTTCCTATTTGGAACCAGTCTGTTGTTCCAAGTCCAGTTCTAACTGTTGCTTCCTGACCTGCATATAGGTTTCTCAAGAGGCAGGTCAGGTGGTCTGGTATTCCCATCTCTTGAAGAATTTTCCACAGTTTATTGTGATCCACACAGTCAAAGGCTTTGGCATAGTCAATAAAGCAGAAATAGATGTTTTCCTGGAACTCTCTTCCTTTTTTAATGATCCAGCGGATGTTGGCAATTTGATCTCTAGTTCCTCTGCCTTTTCTAAAACCAGCTTGAACATCTGGAAGTTCACGGTTCACGTATTGCTGAAGCCTGGCTTGGAGAATTTTGAGCATTACTTTACTAGCATGTGAGATGAGTGCAATTGTGCGGTAGTTTGAGCATTCATAGGAGTTGAATAAACAAACAGATGCTCCACAAGAGAAATTCTTTTTATGGTTAAAGTAACCAATAACACCTGCTTTTGCATTTTTTCAGGTCCAAATTCTCTCTACTGGACAACAAGGTACAAAGTCTTAGGATCTCGCCCTTGAGCATGTTCAATGTTTCATTTCTGAGAAAAACCTTACCTTCCCCATAGCCATCTAAATCAGTCAGTGCACACGTTTGCTGGTTTGTCTATTTGGTCCTCCCAGCGTCCATTTCCTCAGCTTTGGTCTCAATTCCCAGTTTTCCCCCAGAAAGCCCACCCACTCTGGGTCCCCAGCTGCCCAGAAGTTCACTCCACTGCCCAGCCCTACAGTGTGTATGTGTCCCACCTCAAGGCAATTAGCCTGGCACATTCTCCAGGCCACAGTAATTTCCTCAGTAGAGGAAATTATTTGCTAGGCTCATGGGAAGAGAAGCTTTCTCTTATCCTCCCAAAGATTGAGTCAGAAAGATTGGAAGTTGAAGATTCCAGGGACAGTTACACAGAGACTTAGGAGGGGCCAGCACAGAGCAGAACCAGAGGGGAACCCTGCAAGCATCACCTGAGTCCTGACTCAGGTCTCACCTGAAGCAGCTTTACCTGTGGACTTCCCAGTGACAAAAGCCAATGATTCTTTTGCTTTGTTTATTTTAAGCTAGTTTGTTTGGGACCTGCAGTCATTCACAGTAAGAAGATTCCCAACTGGTGTATCTTCCACCAAGCAAATATGAGTGAGGACATTGGTCTGACTTCTCCACTTTCATTAAAATATTGATAGGTGCATCTAAGGCACACAGAGATGCCTTACTCCAGAGACTGAATGATCAGCATCCTGACACTCCTGGGAGAGTTCAATTGTGATATTATCTAGAGGTCCCCTTAGTTATGTGAAAAGCAACCATCCTCAGGAGGTCTGAAATGAACTATATCAAAAGTGTCACAAATGTAGAGTAAAATGCTTGAAAACCGAGATCTAAAAGGACATATCCCATTATCCTGGGGTCTCTTCCCTCTCCACCTCTCTTCTCTTCCTCCTCTAGACCCTTGGTCTTCTCCTACTTGTCTGTCCCATTCTCCTGGGGGGAGAGTGTGGTGGGATCTTACTAGGCTTCACTGGAGTAGCCCTTTCCCCTCAGAATAGAGCGACCTTGGAAAATCAGCTCTTCTGTTGTTTACACGGACTGTCTCATGGCATAACTTCAATGCGTTATTATGTTCCTGAATATTCTGCGGTTTCCTCTATTTCACCGAAAGTCTCCTCCTTCTGGGGAGGGATAAGCTAAAAGAGGAAATCCTGCAGTGCCTCTTACCAACAAGCAGCTGAGCCTTTACTCTTTGAAAAACAGCTCCTCCCGCTGAGGAGAAGCCCTGCTCAAAGCCTGCTGTGCACACAGCCCGACCTACCCGAGAGCCACTGACAGGAACCCTACCTAGGTCAATTGACCCCAGAGGCACTCGAGGGTCATGGAGGGCCTCTTCCTCTCTCACCGAAACAGAGTGTTAGGGTGCTCCTGGACCAGGAGGAAGCTCTGGCTCCAAGTCAAACAAAGGTCACATCTTCCAGATGCAGGCAGCCACAGTGGTCAAGTTCTAAGTGGGAGAGGAGGGAGGTTCTTACCTATTTCCTGCACCCACTCCCTCCGCAGGGCCCCTTATCAACCTGCTACACACCTCTTCTGCCTGGATGATAACAATCTGCTTTTCACCCTGCTCCGCTATTCCTGGGCCACACAGCAGAGACTCTGAACCATTTTGTCTGAGGCTTGAGATAACCAGCATTCTATAAGTGTTCTCCATAGAAACAAAATCCATAGTGTGGGTGGGTGGGTGGGTGAGGGTGTGTCTGTCTCTGTGTGTGTAGAGGATGGGGGTGGGGAAGAAAAAGACAGGATGGCTTGGGGCAGGGGTAGGGAGGGGATTTTAGAAATTAGTTCACATGATTATGTGGTTGTTTTTCTTTAGTCACTAAATCATAGTCAACTCTTTGCAACCACAGGGAGTGTAGCCTTCCAGGCTCCTCTGTCCATGGGATTTCCCAGGCAAGAATACCAAAGTGGGTTGCCATTTCCTTCTCCGAGGAATCATCCCGACCCAGGGATCAAACCCTCATCTCCTGAATTGGCAGGCAGATTCTTTACCACTGAGCCACCAGAGAAGTCCTCACATGATTATAGGGACTGGCAAATTCAAATAGGGGACAAGCTGGCAATTCCAGCAAGAAGTTGATGGAATCGTAAGTAAGATGGAAGTCCTCTTCAACGGACCTGAGTCTTTTCTCTTAAGGCTTTCAGTTGATTGGATGACACCCACCACATGATGAAGAGTCATCTACTTTACTCAAAATCTGCCAATTTAACTATTAATCAGAGCTTTCAAAAATGCCTTCATAGGGACTTTCCTAATGGTCCAGTGGCTAAGACTCCATGCTTCCAATGCACAGAGCCCAGGTTCGATCCCTGGTTAGCGAACTAGATCCCACATGCTGCAACTAAGACTTCTCATGCTGCAAATAAAAGATTCCACATGGCAGAACAAAGACCCACCTGGCACAGCCAAATAAATATGTTTTAAATGCCTTCATAGCAGCATCTAGACTGGTACATGACCAAACAACTGAGCACCAGAGCACAGCCCAGCTGACACAAAATGAACCATCACAACCTGGGTGGCGGAGGCTGGTGGCCACAGAACCTCTAAGTGAGAGAAAGGAGTGCATCCCCACAGGTGCAGCCCTCCCCAGTGGAAACCCTGAAATCCTTCAAAAAGCAATTTAGAAAAAGGAGGGGGAGGGGCAAAGAGTGGGAGCTCCACAGCAGTAATTGTCTAGAAGGGCCAAGCCCCACCGTCAATATTATTCTGAGCCCAACACCCATCTTCTTAAGCCACTGGATAAATTCTTCATCCTCATTGCTGCTGCTTCAGTCGTGTCCGACTCTGTGCGACCCTATAGACGGCCGCCCACCAGGCTCCCCCGTCCCTGGGATTCTCCAAGCAAGAACACTGGAGTGGGTTGCCATTTCCTTCTCCAATGCATGAAAGTAAAAAGTGAAAGTGAAGTCGCTCAGTCGTGTCCGATTCTTAGCGACCCCATGGACTGCAGCTTACCAGGCTCCTCTGTCCATGGGATTTTCCAGGCAAGAGTATTGGAGTGGGGGGCCATTGCCTTCTCCTTCATCCTCTTTAGGTTTAGGCAATTCAATTTAGTATCATATAAATTGCTCATGAGAGACAAAAAATTACTTCAAAGAAATCTAAAGCTTCACACATATATCACTTCAATTCATAATATTATTGTCAGTTATATTGACAATTTAGTAATGTTAGTATTGCAGTTTTGCAACTGTTTTAAGTGTAGAACAAAGCAAATAAAACTTATTGATGTTATTAGAAACCAAGATTTTTAGCATAAAAGAGACACACATATAAAATAAAAACAGAGTTAATGGGAAAAAAATCCTGCAATGTTGAATTGGAATTATCAATTCAAATGCATGATTATTTTCTTTAGTGAATTTTCTACCTTTGCCCACTAAAGGGAACTAAAAGCAATGACTTCCTGGTATCAGTAAGCACCACTAGCATGCAGACCTTGGTTTTTAAATACTATTCCTTATTCAAAAGCATGAGGGCTCCTCAGAGAGATGGCAGATTCCAGAGCTTGGTCAGAGAACATACAAAATGAGCCCAGGACATCTTCTGCCAGAAAGTAAAAGTATACCAAGACCAATGGGGTTATAACCAAAGAAAATACTGTCCGGCAGCGTTGAATAGTTGAGCATACTCTATGAACAAGCAATTCCACTGTTAGGCATATGTTCCCCGCCTCCAAAAATAAGAAAAAGCAAACAAAACTCAACAATATGTTCACCCAAAGACAAGTATCAGAATGTCAATAGTGGTACTGTTTTAACAGAACCCGGAATCAGCCTAAATGCCCACCAACATTAGAATGGATAAATAAATTGCAAGAAGGATGAAAAAGAACTACAACTACACACATCACAGATGAATCTCATAAACATGATGATGAACAAAGAATCCAGACACATAAAAACACTACATGTTCTATGATCCTATTTATACAAAGTTCCCAAACAGGCAAACTGATCAACAAGTTTAAAAGTAAGACTCTTAGTGGTTACTCTTGTGGGGAAAGATAGGAAGAGGGTGTGATGGAGGCTCCTGAGGTAATTTCATTGTTCTGTTTCTTGATCTGGGAACTGGTTACACAGGTGTTTGCTCTGGGAAATTTTTGAACTGTAGACTCAATCTTTTGTAGATTTCTCTATGTAATTGAATTAAATTTTTTTTACTTTAAAAAAAAGCCAGCTTGAAGGGGCTCCCACAGGCCAAATTTAGTATAATTTGAATTTCAAAAAGGATAATGATTGTAGCTGGTTAGTAAATAAAAATACATGTGTCCAGGGGGTGGTGAGAGGATAAAGAGGACAGATCTTCTTTACAAAAGAAAGTCAAATAAATGTGGACGTGATACCAAAACTCAAGTCCCTGTGTTCGTCACACAGTGAGGCAAACATACCAAAACTTCAGAGTTTGGAACAGAGAAAGGTATCTTGTAGGGCCCTGCAAGGAGATGGGTGGTGGCCCAAAATTTTTCAGCAAAGCCCTTTTCTAGGAAAGGTGACAGAGGGGTGTGGTTAGCTGTTGCAAACTTCTTGGTATCAGAGCCTTTGTTCTGGAGGTCAGGTCAGGGTCAGGAATGATGTTCCTGTAAATCTCTACCAAACAAATGTTATTGCCTGTCTGACAAGAAGGCCAAGGTTCCGAAGCACAGCTTTGTCCTTTTGAGGTCCGGGTCCTGGCTAAGGAGGCAGATCTCAGTTGGCAGCTCCTTCAGGGCCAGGTCCCCAGACCCTGCACAACTGTCATCACTGAGGGAGCAAAGCACCCAGGACACAACCAACCCTCAGGTTCCTCAGGCTCCCCAAATGGTGGGGGCCAGGGCCCATAGACTGAGGTTCACCACCGCCTCAAGGCCTGGGCCAAGGCCAGTGGGTGGCCCTAGCAAGGGCTCTGGAGCCCTGCAGGACACAGCCCCCAGCCTATTCCCTGTGGCCCACACAGCACACCTGCCAGGTAAGCTGGAGAGACCGACCCACCTCTTACCTCACTCTCTGCCTGACGACCACCACTCCACTGCCTGATTCGGTTGGCTGAATCCTCTCAACTAACAGTCCCTCCTTGACAGCTGGTTGCTTGTGGGCGGGGCTTACTGCTGTGCTGACCAATGACTGAGTAGGACCACTAAAAGGTCTCTCTTTGACAGTTGGTTGCTTGTGGGTGGGGCCCACTGCAGCGTCGACCAATCACTGAGCAGGGCCCCCACAGGTCCAATGGTAACCAGAGTTGGATGCGGCATAATGGCACTGCAGCAAGGGCTGCAGACTTAGGGCTGCACTCAGCCATACTCTGTTACAGAAGGAAAGACAAGATTAGATCACCATTTATACTCACCTTCCACGTAATACTTGATAGAGGTAACAATCACCAGTGGAAGCTAAAACCATTGGATTAAAACTTGTTAGCAGCACCAAGGTATCATCTCAGAGACCACTTACCTCTGGGAACAGGAGCACTAGTACGTTTGCGATGAAGAGGTGATGCAGAGGTCTGGTGTGACCACCTTAAGCCAGTGATTGAAACTGGCATCACAAATAATGGAATAGTGTGACATTGTGTGCCTCCTGATAGGATGCAAATTAAACAAGAAAATAATCTAAAGCAGTGGGTCTTCCTGGCTGCATTAAAATCACCTGAGCAGATTTCAAAACTCCCAAAGCCTAGGCCATGCCGCCAGACCAACTATATCAGGATCTCTGGGGTGGACCCCCATGTATCAGTATTTTTTAAAGCTTCCAAGGTGATTGCAATGTGCAAAGTATTCCAGACAAAAGATGTATAGCCTGAGTCTAACTTCAATATATAGGATCCACAGGATAGAGCTGCGGTTCTTAGTGCTGATTACTTACCAGAATCACCTAGAGAATTTTGAAACCAGGATCACCTGAGCTTCAACTCCAGCGATTCTAATTTAATTGGTTTAGAGTGGAACACAGACATCGGTGTTCTCTTTTCTAGGCTTTAAATTTGATTTAAATAATTCCAATGAGAACAGAGTGGCCAATGAATCCCCCTTCCTTGTACTGCCAATTAATCAAGACAGGTGGTTCCAATGTGCAGCCAGGGCAGAGGATTACCAGGACAGAGGGAAAACTGAACACCATGAGGAAACAGAAATCTAGAATGTGGGACATTCATACAATCACTAGCCTAGGTTCTTCAGAAGGTCAATGTCATGGGAGAAAAAAAAAAAGGAGAGGAACTATTCTAAGTTAAAATAAGTAACAACCATTAAAAAAAAGTAATTGATTTAAAAAAAAAAAAGCTGTAGATGGGGAGGGATTTAAACATTAAGTTGATTTTATTTTTTATTCTTCATTACGTTGATTTTAGATGGCTTTCTTAATAGGTATAATGACATTGTGGGTCTGAAAACAAATATCTGTATTCTTAAGTTATGTATGTTAAATATTGAGAAGTGATGTGTCATATGTGTATGCATGTATGCATGCTCAGTCGCTTCAGCCCTGTCCAGATTTTTGTGACGCCATGGACTATAGCCCACCAAGCGCCTCTGTCCATGGAATTTCCCAGGCAAGAAAACGGGTGGGTTGCCATTTCCTTCTCCAGGGGATCTTCCCAACTCAGGGATCAAACCCAGGTCTCTTACATCGCCTGCATTGCATGTGGATTCTTTATCCACTGAGCCACCTGAGAAGTCTATCATAATGGTATATAACTTTAGACATCATTGTACTAATGTTGGGCTGCACCCGGCAGGCCTGTAAGCCTTGTAACTATCCAGCCAGGAGACCAAAGAAAATGACTAGAGACAGTGACAGAGACACCAATGACTTGGATAGCTTAATCTTGCAAATCGGAAGCAAAAAATCCTGGAGAAACACTCTACCATGGGCAAAAGGCAAGACACAGCAGAAATCCCTCTACTCGAGGAATAAGAAGGCTACCATTTACAGGGGGAACTGACATAACTAACATCAGGTTAGCTCATCAGTCACCAGGGAAACCAGCGGCTGGGGCAGGGGGCAATCACATAGGTAGTTACTCAATAAGCCCTAAGATCAAGAGGATTGGGAAGGAACCCGCCCACCAATGCAGGAGACATAAGAGACAGGGAGGGTTTGATCCCTGGGTCAGGAAGATCCCCTGGAGGAGGAAATGGCAATCCACTCCAGTATTCTTATCTGGAGAATCCCATGGACAGAGGAGCCTGGCGGGCTACAGTCCATAGGGTCGCAGAGGGTCAGACACGACTGAAATGACTTATCACACACACACTTGAGTAGGGTGTAGATGAAGCAGGGACTGGTCGAACAGGGGATGAACAGAGAGCTAGAGAACAGCCATCTTGAGTGGCCTGATCATATAGCTAATCTCTCAGTTTTCCTGAATGTTTGAAATAGTTGATATAAGAAAATGTTGAGGAAATGGGAAATTTGTTACTGTTGCCCACACTGTGATGTGCCGCATCTCAATTCCCCTACCAGAGATAGAACCTATACCCCCTGCAGGGGAAGCAGGAGTCTTACCACTCAACTGCCAGGGAAGTCCCAATTTTTTTAAATAGAGATTAAAAAAAAAAAAAACCTACTCAGCAGTCCTTGCAACTTCCATCTGTATTAGTTCTCTCTCGAGAATTCTCCAGTAAAATCCACTCACAACTCAACCTTACACAACCAACCTCACACCCCACCCAACAATCAAAGCTGTATTTCTCAAACTTTGCCCACTCCATTTCTCCTATTCAGTAGGAGTTATCTGGGAAAGATCTCTTACTCAAATGAGCTTGAAAAATGCTGGGTTATACCAGGTTTCCTTGCTACCCGATGTCTCATAAATCTTAATAGATTAACCTGCATTGGTCATTGGGGTCAGGGAAGAACTCTTGCATGGTAAAACATCAATTCTTAACCCTATTTTGTTTCCAGCCCTTTATGGACAACAGACACCTTTTGTTCCGAAAGATCTTGTAGATGAAATGTCCTGCTAGCATTTAGGGAAACACTAGCATGAGACAACTTCTCCCTTATTTTACAACTCCTCTATCTTTGATTAACCAAAGAGCCCCTGGACTTCCAAATGGATCCTAATGGCACACTGGCAAACAGATGAAGATTTATCTCCCAACAACTGCAATTTCCTAGTCACCTAAATACTAATTTTTTTTCAGGAACCTATTTTCTCAAATATTTATGACTGTTTTATGTGATTTCTATGCAAGCTTTGCTTCAAATGCACTCAAAATGTCTGTTTTAATGTATGAGTTCCTCTCTCTCGTACACTGCTGGTGGGAATTTAAGTTCGCACGGCCAATATAGAAAACAGTATGGAGGTTCCTCAGAAAGCTGAAGGTAGAATTACCATATGACCCAGCAGTCCTACTCCTGGGCATACACTTGGACAAAATTACAATTCAAAAAGATACATGCAGGAATTCCCTGATGGTCCAGTGGTTAGGACTATGTGCACTCACTGCCAAAGGCCTGGGTTTAATCCATGTCAGGGAACAAAGATCCCACAAGCCGTGTGGCATGGCCAAAACAAATATACATGCACCCCTATGTTCATAACAGCACTATTCACAATAGTCAAGACATGAAAGCAACCTAAATGTCCATCAACAGATGAACGGATTAAGAAGGCACATGGGACTTCCCTGGTGGTCCAGTGACTGAGACTCCAAGCTCCCAAGGCAGGGTTTTGTCCAGGTTTTGCCCAGGTTTTGTCCCTGGTCAAGGAACCAGATCCCACATGCTGCAACGAAGAGTTCTCATGCCGCTAAAGATGCCATGTACTATTAAAAACAAAGACCCCATGTGCCACAACTAAGACCCATGCTGCTGCTGCTGCTGCTAAGTCGCTTCAGTCGTGTCCCCATAGATGGCAGCCCACCAGGCTCCCCCGTCCCTGGGATTCTCCAGGCAAGAACACTGGAGTGGGTTGCCATTTCCTTCTCCAATGCAGTAAAGTGAAAAGTGAAAGTGAAGTCACTCAGTCGTGTCCGATTCCTAGCAACCCCATGGACTGCAGCCTACCAGGCTCCTCCATCCATGGGATTTGCCAGGCAAGAGTACTGGAGTGGGTTGCCATTGCCTTCTCCGACTAAGACCCATACAACCTAATAAATAAATAAACATTTTAAAAAGAAGATGTGGTACATATATACAATGGAATACTACTCAGCCATAAAAAAGAACAGAATAATGCATTTGCAGCAACATGGATACAACTAAATAATATCATACCAAGTGAAGTAAGTCAGAAAGATAAAGACAAATACCATATGGCATCACTTGTAAGTGGAACCTAAAGTGTGGCACAAATGAACCTCTCTACAAAACCGAAACAGACTCCCAGATATAGAGGACAGATTTGTGGTTGCCAAGGGGGAAAGGGCGGAGGACGGATGGACTGGGAGTCTGGGCTTAGCAGATGCAAACTATTACATTTAGAATGGATTAAAAACAAGGTCCTACTGTGCAACACAGGAGACTATATCCATCTCCATCTCCTTGTACAGACCATAATGGAAAAGAATATTTTAAAAAGAATGTATATATGTGTATAACTGAGTCACTTTGCTATACAGCAAAATATCAGTACATTATAAATCAACTATACTTTAATGAGAAAAATTTAATATGTAAATAAATTATGAGTTCCTTAAAGTCTTTATGACTTTTCTTTATGACTCTTCCATGTGTCTTCTTCCATTCTGCATGCAGGATGTCACCGACCACCACAAACATATCTGTTGATACCCAAAGAGCAAGAAAGAAATGGATAAGGACTCTTGTCCAGGGTGCCCCTACCATCCCAGTCTCCATGGTATGGTGGTACCCCAGTATTCCCCCATTACCCTCTCAAGGTGTGTGTTATGATCACAGTTGAGGTTTCTAAGAGTTAAAGAGCCTACGAGGCTTGTGTGTGTGAGTGCACTCAGTCATGTCCAACTCTTTGTGGCCCCATGGACTGTAGCCCATGCGTGTGTGTGTGTATGTGTGCACATTCAGTTGTGTACAGCTCTTTGTGACCCCATGAACTGTAGCCGCCAGGCTCCTCTGTTCATGGGCTTCTCCAGGCAAGAGTACTGGAGTGGGTTCCCATGCCCTCCTCCAGGGGATCTTCCCACCCCAGGGACTGAACCTTCATCTCTTGCATTAACCACTACAGCACCTGGGAAGTCCCTGCCCATAGCCAAATAGTGGAGAAGCAGCTTGGCTGGGATCTGAGCCTCAGAGCTGTTCTCACAACAGTCACCACTGTGCTTCCTGCAACTTCAGCTTTAATCCTCTTCTCCAGCTCCTGCTTTGTCACACACAGTGTCAGGAATTTCAGTTCTTCCAGGAGAAGCAGACTCAAGTGGCAACCTGTGCCTTTACGTGGCCCAGGGAAGCTGGCAAGTGGCAAGTGCAGACTCATCAGGGGAGTAATGCTTTGACTAAGCCAAGTTGGTCAGCCCTGTGGTGCATCCAACCTTAAAAATTAGCCTTAAGCTAATAAAGGGCTAATGACAAATGTGAAGACAAAGGAGCTTATGGAGCCACCACCCAGAACTACACAAAACTGCCTGGCAAGGGCTCAACCTGAAGTCTTTCAAACCTTGAGGGTACCTGAAAGCCCTCCTCGAACTCAGAAGAACAGCCTGGCAATTCCCCATTCACTCCCCTCCCTGCAAAACACAGAAGCGCTTCCAAGAAAGGTATATGGACTCCATTCTACAATAGCCAAATTAAGACTAAAAACTGGCCTTAGATTAGAGATGAGAACTCACTCTCAGTAGATCTCAGACTGGTATGGACTTTTCCATGGTCAAGGGTAGGAACGGCTCATATTTCCCCACTTGTTCAGGGGAAAGGGAGACCTCATACCACCCTGCAACTCCAGAGCCTGCACCAGAGCCCCAGGCTCTTGGGCTGAAGTCAAAGGCCAGTTAATTACTGGAGGCCCACATCTGCCACCTGCCCAGAGTTCACAGTCAGTCCAGAATTTAAGTTCCTACCCAAGATCTGAATCAGCCTGTGATTCAGAAACATAAAGTCATGGAATGATGAAACAGTGAAATCTGAAGTTCAACTCCAGGCCATGAAAAACTAGTTCCTCAGCTTACATCATTGCTTTGCTCATGTCCTATCGAGATGATGGACATTGGCATCTGTTTTAAGAAATACTTATAAGCAATGTAAATTCCTGCTGTTCAGAAAGCATTTCCCAACCACCTGCTCTGTATCTGCTCTGTGCTGTGTGACATCCACTATCCCAGTACTTTCGAGACAGTTGTGTCCAAATATCATGGCAGTCTTCCCTCCCCCAGAAGCCCTCCCAAATGATAGGCAGATTCTTATTATAAATTAAGTTGAAAGACGTTCTGAACCCTGAGACATCAAATGGAAGGACTTTACAGCAAAGTCTCAGAATATAAAACTAATCTCAATCACATCCTGTCTAGTCTTTCATGGGCTAGGTATTTCATGAAATACCTAACATGTTGGTTGGGCTCTCCTGGTAACTATTTATCAAAGGAAAGAAAATTCTGGAACATGACAAATGGCCAAAGGCTCTCTCAGCCTGTTCTCCTAGACTCTTCAGGGGCTCTGCCCACCTGCTGAGAACACAAAAGCACATAAGAAAATACCAGTCTGCAAAGAACTCATAATCTACAGATGAGTGACACCCTGCTTTTAATTAAACAGACCGTGATCATGGCCACAACAGGGACGCTCCACAGTGGGGTGGGTCTGCACAAAGGGTACCATACACTCTATCTCTTCAGTGGGCAAAGTTACTCAAAGCAGTTCCTGGGCTTTTTACCACTGGAAATGTTGGGGAAGTGAAGGGAAGTGTGTACTGGGCAGAGAAAATCATGTCATCATATGTACCAGCAGGTAGAAGTGACCAGTGTGTGTAGGTGGGGGTAGATGAGTACCAGCTGCTTGATAAGGAAATTATGTAGGAGATTCCAAGTTACCACAGCTCCTGGACTGAGAGGAGCACTCCTGGAAACTAGGTCACTGAGTCCTAAAAGTAGCACAATGCAGTTGCTATATCCTAAGAGCAGATGAGTTTATTCAGTGTTTTAAATTAAACTAACTTTACCAACATTGTTCATAAAATAAAAAGGGCTGAAATCATTTATGCCCAGCACTGTTGGACACCATCTCTTGAAAAACTCCCAAGAACTCCATAAAAGAAGTACCACAGTTATGCCAATTTTACAGATCAGAAAACTGAAGCTCAGAGAAGTTCAGTAACTTACTCAAAATCACACAACTAGGAAGTGGAGGAGCTGGGATGTAAATTTCTTTAGTCCACCTCCAATGTCTATGTCTCATCATTTACGTTAAATACCGTAAGATACAGCAAATAACAGTTCTGTTGTGTTCTGATCACTAGGAACAAAAAAAGGCTTTTATTTGGGTTTCAGAGCTACCACATTCTCACCAATCTTTTATATTCCCCACAGCACACAACATGTTACTGGACACCACTGCTTATCATTCATCTTGATTTGTAAGAAACAAGTAAGGTAACATTATCCTGAAGTCCCGCTAATAAAAGAAAAATGAGAGAAAGAGAGAGAAGGCAAGAGATTTGATCAATGGCTTGGTATGTCTGTCAGTCTGTACATCTGCGTCTCTTTCTTTCTTCTTCTCTTCTCTCTCTCCCTCTCTCATTCTTTGTGTATCTTAATATGTCTCTCTTTCTACCTAGCTCCTCTTTCCATCTTTCAGTCTATCACTATCTTCGTCTTTCTGTCTGTATGTGCGTGTGTTACTCTCTCTCCCCCTCAGTCCTTCTCCTCTCCCACAGCCCCTTTCAGAGTGGCACAACACTTACTAGATCTCGAACAGACCAGTAACCTGGAATTGATTCGATATCATAAAACAGCCCCACGGGAAGCCTGGAGTCCCCAGGAACTCCAGTTAACCACCAAAGGGCCAGTGAGAGTAGCAGTAAATAATGAGAACTCATGAGGCAGACAGACTTAAACCCCTACAAGCGACACGACCTCGGGAAAGTTACAAACCTATTTGAACCTCAGATTCCTTACCTGTGAAATGGGTAATGTTGTAACCATCACATACTGCTATTGTGAGGATTAAATGCAATAATGGATATAAAGTTCTTAATACAGAGTCTGATCCATGGTAAGTAACAACAATGCCAGTTGCTACTGTTACTATTATTATTCACAGGGTCTTATTTGCCTTTAGACTGTCAGAATCTAGCATAGCACTTGGCACACAAATGGAGTTCAACATCTGCTCAGAGAAACAAGATAGAGATAAGCATACTGAGACATACACAGAAAAGCACAGGGCAGAGAGTTACAGCCAGGTAAAGAGCTGGAAAGAGAGATGGAGAGACAAAGAGACACAAGAGAGGAAGGAAGAAGGGGGTGGACAGATGTACAGTCTGACATGCCAATCAACCCCTGACCAAGTCTCTTTCTTTCAGTTTAAATTTCCCTTTAGCAGTATGGATCTAACATAATGTTTCCTTACTGGTTTCTCATAATTCAACATAGACAAACAAGGAAGTCACATTCTCCATCCCACAACCAGGCTTCCCATGACACAGAAGGGGAGCTGAGCAATAGGGGGACTTGGTACACACATCCATCATGACACCACAGAAGCAGTGAGTGACTGGCTGTTCACTGGAACAGAAGCAAGCTGTCCTGGCCCTCTCTGAGGCATTGCTTAAGGAGATTAGTCCAGGGGATATTGAATCCACGACCTTGACCTCACTTGCCTGGACCTTTTAACTCAATGAGAAGGACATCCATCTCCCTCCCTGGCAGAGCTCCTAGGCAACGCCACAGGAACTTTTCTCCACAAATACAAAGAGTAAACTTTTATCCTCACATCAAAGGGAAAAACAAAACTTCCACGGTGGTGCCGCAGATAAAAATCCGCCTGCCAATGAAGGGACATGGGTTCGATCCCTTCGAATCTTCAAATCTCAGATTTCACATGCCGCGAAGCAACTAAGCCCACGCGCCAGAAGTCCTGAGTCGGTGATCTAGAGCCAGCAGGCTGCAACTACGGAAACTGCACACCTTAGAGCCTGTGCTCCACAGCAGAAACCACAGCAATGAGAAGCCTGTGCACCGCAACAAAGAGATATTTAACTCAGTTAGGAGGACACCAGCGTCCTCTCTTCGTTGTGTTGACCTTCAGTACCGGCTGTAAATTGTGAGCTTTATAACACGTCATAGCACACTTCGATAAAACAAAGGTGAGTAGGAATGAGATCGCTTTTGGAACAAAGCCATCTTTAGGGAACGAATATTGAGCAACGCATTGTGGAGATGGTATTTTCCATTCATGTGATCCCAGAAGAAGACTGAATCATCAGGAAAGAGCTGAAGCCCATCGGAGTTCTATGCTTGAAATTTCTAAACTACTCTCCACCCTGCTCTCCCGTCCTGCTGAGGACATCTCAGCTTGCACGGAAACAAAGGGGAAGTTTACAACTGAATATGAAGCTGACTTCAACTGTCTGGATGTGCTCTCTTGCCTCCAGTCAGCATGCCGGGTCAGTGCCCCTCTCACTCCCTGTGGACAGGTCCTGTGCCACCCCGTCCCCTCCCAGCCCCCTCCCTACTCCCTCTTACCACTTCTGAGCGGCATCACGCAGGCAGCTGCAGCAGCCAACTCGGGCCATCAACACGGCTGCCACCATGTCACTCAGCACCAAACATCCCCTAGCTCTGCAGTTCCAATTGTTACAGAAATCTGGGAACTCTCTTCTGCCCTCCAAATAAAACCACTTTGTCTGTAAGCCAAACCACACCTGTAAGGATCTGGAGGCTGGGCTGTAATGCACTACTGTGGACCCTGATAAGGTTTGTCTCCAATGGTGGGCGGGGGGGTGCCTCTTCTAGGACCTTCTCATTTCATTTCAGAATCATTCCTTAGGTGGGGGGTGGGGGGGGGGGGGAGAGGCTTCCTAGGAGCAAGGAGTCACTCAGTCTGCCTCCTGACTACAGATCCCTGGCAGAAGGAATTACCAAAGCCAGTAAACTGATAGTTTAGAAGTACAGCTAATTTTAGAGATGGAGGGTGCTGATGGTTGCACAAGAATGTGAATGTACTAAACGCCACTGGCCTGTACACTTAAAAAGAGCTAAGATGATTATATATATTTTACCACAATTTTTTTTTTTTGGTTCCAAGGTTTGCTTGTTTTTTTTGGATTTGTTGTTGTTTTGCTATATATTAGGTCCTCACTCATGATCCATCTTAAACATAGCAGTGCGTGCAGGTCAGTCCCAAACTCCCAGATTCTCCCTCCTCACCCCCCACCCCAGCCACCATTTTTCAAAGTGAAAAAAATTTAAAAATAAATTGAATGCAACACATTTTTTTTTAAAAGGAAATACACCTAAGTCCCAGGTAGTCTAATGATCACTGATTTAGTATTATTCAATTTTCAACTGAAATATAGTTGCTATAGCCTATTATAAAAGTTACAGGTATACAATAATGATTCACAATTTTTAAAGGTTATAGCTATAAAATATTGGCTATATTCCCCATGTTGTACAATATATCCTTATGGCTTGTTTTATACATTATTGTTTGTATTTCTGAATCCCCATCCCTATTTTGTCCCTCCCTCCTTCCCTCTCCCCACTGGTATCCACTAGATTGTTCCCTATATCTGGGAGTTTGTTTCTTTTTTGTTATATTCTCTAGTTTCTGGTGGGGTTTTTTTTTTGTTTTTTTGGTTTTTTTTTGCTATATTCACTGCTGCTGCTGCTGCTAAGTCACTTCCGTTATGTCCGGCTCTGTGTGACCCCATAGACGGCAGCCCACCAGGCTCCCCCCGTCCCTGGGATTCTCCAGGCAAGAACACTGGAGTGGGTTGCCATTTCCTTCTCCAATGCATGAAGTGAAAAGTGAAAGTGAAGCCAGATGCTCAGTCGTGTCCGACTCCTAGCGACCCCATGGACTGGAGCCTACCAGGCTCCTCCATCCATGGGATTTTCCAGGCAAGAGTACTGGAGTGGGGTGCCATTGCCTTCTCCGCTATATTCACTAGTTTGTCAAATTGTTTAGACCCCATATATAAGTGATACCACACAGTATTTGGGGCTTCCCAGGTGGCGCAGTGGTAAAGGATCCATCTGTCAATGCAAGAGATGCAAGAGACTGGAGTTTGGTCCCTGGGTCAGAAAGATCCCCTGGGGGAGGAAATGGCAACCCACTCCAGTATTCTTGCCTAGAAAATTCCATAAACAGAGAAGCCTAGTGGGCTACAGTCCATGGGGTTGCAAAAAGTTGGACGCGATTAAGCACACACACACACATACATACATATAGTATTTGTCTTTGTCTGACTCAAAGTATTATTTTTTTAAAGAGAATCTCAGTAGTACAGAAAGCTAACCAGTAGTGAGGGTTTTTGAAAATCAAAAGTAGGAAAATACATGCTCCTATAATCAAAAATGCCCTTAAATTAAAAATCAACACACTCTGTCTGGTGTATAAGTATTTTCCATGAGTACAATTTTCCAAAGAATGTCACAAAGCTTTTCTTTCAGAAACCGGTTCTTCCACAATTGCAACTTGAAGAACATTCAGACCACAGGAGTGGCCTATAAGGGTTTCCAGTTCTAACAGTAACATGTTCAACAGGCTACTTTCATGGTACCTCTCTGAAAACGAAGACACAGTCCCCCATTACATAAGTGGAAAATATTATTTACATTGGCAGATGGTAAAGTTAAGGCTTGGAAAATCTAAAAGACTGAACTGAAATCACCCCATGAGAAGAGAACTTCAGATTCTAGATCCTGAACTCCAGGCTCAGAGGCCATGCTTTTCCTGCCTTCTGGCTTGAGATCATTTAAGAAACAGAGGTCGCTCACTGTAAATTATTATAATAAACTTCAATAACTGTTCAGCCACATAAACACCTACTCTCTTGAAGCACACCTATTAACTCACTCTTTGCCAGGAGACTCCAACACAAGAAGCCCCAAACTGGAGAAAAGCCCTGAATAAAGCTTACCTTCAGGAAAGGGAAAAGGCATGATTAATTGCTCACACTTGTCAGTTTCACCCACAAAGAGTACTGAGTGACCTGTAGAAGGTCTTAGGGGAAGGGCAGGGAACAGCTCCAGCACAGGTCAGGTTCTAACATGTCAGGTACAAGCAGCAGAGCACATCGGTCAGGAGCAATCATGGAGGCAGAAAGCCCAATGGCAAGCCCAAGAAAGAGAACAGATTATGACCATCTCTCAAGCAGTTATCCATAGAAAGAGTTTTTATCCTGATACCAAACCAAGTGCACCAAGAAAAGAGAGAGAAATGCAATGCACACAGTTCCCTGCCATGCTACCTACAAAGGTGTCTGCATCTGCCCTGGATTTCACAACTTCCCTTCAGTCTCTGCAGGGAAAAAAAAAAAAAAAAAAACCTCTTCCCACAAAGGCTAATAATTGCCTTGAGCTCCGGTTTCCACCTTCCCCTCCTCCTCAAAGGCATGTGCCAGTTATTTATCATCTCTGTTTCTTTCACCTTTCCCTTTCTATTGCCACATTTGTTTCACCACCACGATTCTAAAGGTTTGTGGCTCAAAAGACTCTTTCTTTGAGAAGCAGGTAAGTTCTGCATGTCATTCCTGAGGGGCTGATAGATTCTTAGGCTCACTGAGCCCAGGAAAGAAAGCCCTGCTTTCTGTCTTTCCAAAGAGATGGAAGTCTCTTTGGTCTCAGACCTTAGCTGTTTGTGGACACCTCTCCTTCCTTTCCAAGCCAGCTTGTAGCATACACACCTCTCCACTCCCTATCTCCTATTTCCTCCTCTATCCACTGCCCTCACTCCACCAAAACTAATCCTGTAGTGTGTATGCTTAAGCGATCAGTTGTCTCCAACTCTTTTACTACCCCATGGACTGTAGCCCACCAGGCTCCTCTGTCCATGGGATTTCCCAGACAAGAATACTGGAGTGAGTTGCCATTTCCAACTCCAGGGGATCTTCCTGACCTGGGGATTGAATCCACATCTTCTGTGTCTCCTGCATTGTAGGAGGATTCTTTACTGCTGAGCCATAAGAAAGGCCAATCCTGTTGAAGTTACCACTGACATTTCAAATGCCAAATTCAGGGGATGCACTTTTCTCTCTCATTTGACTTCCTGCTGTATCTCACAGTGACCTATCCCCAGTAGACTAAAACTTCCTCAAATATCTTGATGTCACAGCAATAAAGCCCTCAGAGAGTCTGATAAACAATTTTTCCTTCCCTAGGAAATGTTCAAACCACTCTCCTGGGACCCAGCTCCCATGTTTTTGTACTTACATGCCTCCACCTCCCCACCTTCCCCACCATGGTCAATCAGCCCAGAGATGGGCCTCACCAAGCAGTACCTATCAGTGATTTCCCCAATAATTTTTCAATAGAGAGGGAAAACAAAAAATGCCTTGGATCTCCCACAATGTTTGGTAACACATTCCAATTACATGCTCATACCTACAAGCCTGACTCCCTTATATCTTTAAAATACATTTCCAATTTTCCTCCCACCAGTTTGCACTAGGCTTCTGTCACCTGTCACCCCAAAAGGGTCCTAACCAATCTAAACATTCTCTTATCTCTAATTCACCTCTCCAGTCTCTGGCTGCTCCTTTCAGTCTTCTTAGCAGGCAACTCTCTCTGTGTCCATCCCTCAAATATGGCCTTATCTATCGCAATTCTAGGGGACAATGGTTGGTGAGACATAAACATAACTATATCAGTGAACCAGATTGACCCAAGTAAGGCTTTGAGTTTCACTGAACTCCACCAGGCCTCACTCAGAATAAGCTATTTGCAACACAGGTTTCTATGGGAAAATAGAATGAAGAAAAAAAAAATTGAAATTAACAGCTGCAAAGTTGATTTAGTAAAGTATCAGTCATTCAGTAGTGTCCAGCATTTTGTGACCCCCATGGACTATAGCCTGTCAAGCTCCTCTGTCCATGGAATTCTCCAGGCACAAATACTGGAGTAAGTTGCTATTCTCTTCTCCAGGGGATCTTCCCAACTGAGGAAGTTCTTCAAACCAGGTCAGTTCTTCAAAACAGGTTTCCTTCATTGGAGGCAGATTTTTTTTTAACCATCTGAGCCACCAAAGAAGCCTGCAAAGTTGACTTAGGCTAGGCTATATTTTAAAGATGAGAGATGCAGAATATGTATCTCTTTGTAGAAAAGACCAGGATGTGTGTGTATGTGTGGACTGCAGCACACTAGGCTTCCCTGTCCATCACCACCTCCTGGAGCCTACTCAAACTCATCTCCAGTGCAACAGTGATGCCATCCAACCATCTCATTCTCTGTCATACCCTTCTCCTCCCACCTTCAATCTTTCCCAGCATCAGGGTCTTTTCAAATGAGTCAGTTCTTTGCATCATGTGCCAAAGTATTGGAGTTTCGGCTTCAGCATCAGTCCCACCAATGAATATTCAGGACTGATTTCCTTTAGGATGGACTGGCTGGATCTCTGTGCAGTCCAAGGGACTCTCAAGAGTCTTCTCCAATACCACAGTCCAAAAGCATCAATTCTTCAGCTCTCAGCTTTCTTTACAGTTCAACTCTCACATTCATACATGATTACTGGAAAAACCATAGCCTTGACTAGATGGACCTTGTTGGCAAAGTAATGTCTCTGCTTTTTAATATGCTGTCTAGGTTGGTCAGAACTTTTCTTCCAAGGAGCAAGCATCTTTTAATTTCATGGCTGCAGTCACCATCTGCAGTGATTTTGGAGCCCAAGAAAACAAAGTCTCTCACTGTTTCCATTGTTTCCCTATCTATTTGCCATGAAGTGATGGGACCAGATTCCATGATCTTAGTTTTCTGAATGTTGAGTCTTGAGCCAACTTTTTCACTCTCCTCTTTCACTTTCATCAAGAGCCTCTTCAGTTCTTCTTCGCTTTCTGCCATAAGGGTGGTGTCATCTGCATAACTGAGGTTATTGATATTTCTCCTGGAAATCTTGATTCCAGCTGTGCTTCATCCAGCCTAGTATTTCACATGATGTACTCTGCATGTAAGTTAAATAAGCAGGGTGACAATATACAGCCTTGATGTACTTCTTTCCCGATTTGGAACCAGTCTGTTTTTCCATGTCCAGTTTTAACTGTTGCTTATTGACCTGCATACAGATTTCTCAGGAGGCAGGTAAGGTAGTCTGGTATTCTCATCTCTTGAAGAATTTTCCACAGTTTGTTGTGATCCATACAGTCAAAGGTTTTGGCGTAGTCAATAAAACAGAAGTAGATGTTTTTCTGGAGTTTTCTCGCTTTTTCAATGATCCAGCGGATGTTGGCAATTTGATCTCTGGTTCCTCTGCCTTTTCTAAATCCTTCTTGAACATCTGGAAGTTCACACTTCACATACTGTTGAAGCCTGGCTTGGAGAATTTTGAGCATTACTTTGCTAGCATGTGAATGAGTGCAATTGTGTGGTAGTTTGAATATTCTTTGGCATTGCCTTTCTTTGGGATTAGTGTGTGTGTGTGTATATATATATATGATCCAAATATGCATATTTGTCAGATCCAATAATTTAGGCGGTTTCTGATAAAACAATAGTCAAAAATCTAATCATACAAAGGGCCTGTTCCTGACATTAGAACCTCTCTGACATGATGCAGTGGGAAGTAAAAACATTACTGATGAGCTAGTGGACATAACTGACCTAAATCTCACCATGGTCCAGAACGTGTAGTATCCTGTAGAACAACTGGCCTGGACCCTCAAAGCCCTCAATGTCATGGAGATCAGAAGGAGGTGGAGGGAGAAGGGAGACTTTCTAGACTGAGGCAACAGAAAGGTAACGGTCAAGTGCAAAGCATGAAACTTGAGTGGAGCCTAAATTTTTAAAAACTTCTTAAAAGAACAGTTTTAGGAATTTGAGTATAGACTAGATTTTGAATGTTATTGAAATAATAAATTTAAGTGTAAAAACAATGTCATGCACATTGCTATTTATAAAATATATAACTAAGAAGGACCTACTGTATAATATAGGAAGCTCTACTCAATAATCTGTATGTAACTATATGGGGAAAGAATCTAAAAAAAGAGTTGATATATGTATGTATATGTGCTAACTAGCTTCAGTAGTGTTGAATTCTGTGCGACCCCATGGACTGTAGCCCACCAGGTTCCTCTGTCCATGGGGTTCTCCAGGCAAGAATACTGGAGTGGGTTGCCCTCCACCAGGGGATCTTCCCAACTCAGGAATCAAACCCAAGCCTCTTAATGTCTCCTGCATTGGCAGGCAGGTTCTTTACCACTAGCACCAGCTAAGAAGCTCTGATATATGTGTATGTGCAACTAACTCACTTTGCGGTACACCTGAAACTAACACAACATTGTAAGTCAACTTTACTCCAATAAAAATTAAAACAAAACAAAAACTCACAATATCATCATTGTCTATGAAGATCTTCTTGCTCTTGAGAGAAGTTGAAATACTTAGACTTGAACTCACCTGGTATCTATAGCCTGGAGCTCCTTCCTTATCCCTCTTGTCTTCTGACTCTTCCAACTCCACCCTACTCATGCTCATCTGCTCTACTCACATTTATCTACCACACCTATGGACAAGCAGAACTCCCTGATCAGTATCTCCAGCTTGGAACTCTCTTCTTAGCTCCAAAACTGTGCAGCTCCCTTTTTACTCAACATTCACACCTAAATGTTCCAGCAGCTCCTCACACTCACATTATTCAAAGCCAAACACATCTTTCCCCTTTTCAATGCCTGCCACCCTTCCCCCTCCCCAAAAAAAATCCAGCTGCTTTTTCTATCTTCTTTATCTCAATATGTCAACTTAGTAATGTCAAGTTGACCAAGCCAGAAACTTCCCTCTTTCTTTCCCTAACACCAAATCCTGTGTACTTGATCAGCTCTCTTCTCCATCTCCTCCCCACTGCACTATTCCTGCTGTCCTTGTCTCCCAAACTAAACATTATTGTCTCCCAAATTAAAGCATCCCCATTGGACTTTCTTGTCTCCAGTCTTGCTGCCATCTATTTTCCACCCTTCCATCAGAGCAGATTTGTAGATTTTTCTAACATACAGGGAACTATATATTCAATATTTTATAATAACCTATATGGGAAAAGAATCTAAAAAAGAAAAAAATATGTGTGTGTGTGTGTATATATATATATAACGAATCACTTTGCTGTACACCTGAAACTAACACAACACTGTAAATCAACTGTACTTCAATTTTTAAAAAATTATCAGTACACTGTTCAAAATTATTCACTGGTTCCTTAGTGCCTCCAAGACAAAATCTAATAAACTTCTTTTGCATGACATTTGAGGTCTTTGACGATCTTTGTTCCCACCTTCCTTCCAAGGTTCATCTCCTTCAGCAGCCCACCACTGGTCAGTTCCTCAAATATGCTATGCTCCTGTGGTCACTCTGTGCATCCCTTATCCTCCAGAGCTTCTGGGCATTTACACATGCCATCCTCTGAGCTCGGATGCCACACTCTGCAACCTCTGGACCAATCCCCGGACCAACCCCCCTCCACACTGCCTACAAACAATCCTACTGGAGAAGATAGGTGTGTGAGAATGCTGCCCAGGTCAACTTCTGAGCTCCATTTCTCCTATGGCCCCATTGACACTGACACACTACCATTTTAAAGCAGTTTAGCTTACTACATTAGGTTATTTGTTTATGTAACTGGTTTCCCTCAGACAGAAGATTCTTAATAACATGGAACTTTATTTTTAGTTTGTTTTTTCAAGGAACTAGTCCATTCCTAGAGGTGGCAGACACTCAACAATTATTGATTTTAAAAACTGACAAGGGGTGGGAGGGATGAATTGGTGGAGCCCAGTGAATTTTTAGAGAGGTGAAAGTGCTCTGTATGATACTATACAATGGATATATGCCCTTAGACATGTATCCAAACCCAAACAGTGTACAAAACCAGGAGTTAACATAAGCGACAGACTCAGTAATTATGATGTGTCAATGTAGGTTCATCAGTTGTACCAAACGTACCACTCAGCTGGGAGATATTGATAACAGAGTAGGCTGCATGTGTGTAGGAACAGGGGGAATATGAGGAAACTCTATACCTTCCATTCAATTTTGCTGTAAACCTAAAACTGCTCATAAAAATTCTATTAAAAAAATATATAGACAGAGAGAGAAAAAGAGAATCACCTTTGAGGGAGAAAGTACAAAAACAGAAAGAGATGAGAAATCAAATCCCAGATGAGAACATACAAATCCCAGGATGGACCAGTGGCGAGCAGCTATTCAGTGCCGAAATGAAAAAAGAAATGGACAGTCAGAGATGACCATTGAGAAGAATTTGCTTAAAAACTAATTTAGATGAATAACCATGGAAGTAGTACTAACTAACGAGCAGGAAAGTTTTAAGGGGGAAATTAGAAATTCAGCCTCCTGCCTTCAACTGTAAGGGACAAGAAACTAGTCAAGTGGTAGAGATGAGAGATAAGCCAGGAATGAAGTGAACAATTTGAAAGTCCCTTGCACAGACATAGCAGAATAATTACTTAAACTGTGAAGGCAGTATTTTAGGTCTAAAATGTCACCATCATCAAGTCTAAGTTTTATTGTAGTCTGTTAGGGAAGGGTTCTCTGGAGATTATGAATAACTGCTTCTTGAAATGAAAACTCTGCAAAAACAATTGACATTTCTATAATCCTTAAGGAATAGGACTTAGAGGGAAAATGATTATCCAGGTGGCTCTCTGAACATCAGTGTCTGAATAGCTAATATTCATCCTTGCTTTATGTCAGCCTCATTAATCAGCTCCTATTAAAGATAATGCCATACATGTAATTATATGGCATAGCATTATGCTAGATATTTAAGGCTTTCATATTGCACCATCTCTTAGGTGTGGTGATATATTGCCCCAATTTGAATGTGTCAATTTTTCATAGATTTCATCTATATTCATGGCTCAAGGCCCCTTAGCAAATTAATAACCAAAAGAGAATGGACTCCTCTATTTATAAGTCTATAGTCGATTGCTTAGCATACTTCTCCATGCGTGCTTTATCTCTCAAAGTCCTATTGGGCTTTCTAAAAACTTTGCCTATCCTATGCTTTCTAATTGCCCTAGTTCCCACATTAGATTTTTTTTCTAAATCTAATCACATGTAATTTCAAAATTGCATCACTCTTGTAAACTGAGTCATCAAAACAGATTATAAAGGAAATGAGCCATATACTATAAGTCAAATTAAACCAAATCCACGACCTTGCAGTAAAATCTCACTTATCTGCTTATTCTGCATTTTTAACATACCAAAAAACCTCATCTTTATAAAGTTTCCAAGTGCTAACATGGTGTTTGATTCATTACTCCTTAGGAAAAACCTTACAAAAAACAGTCAACACTGTCCTAATTATATAATCAGGAAAAGAGAGAAGACAAGAAACATTGGCCAAATTTCCATGACAAATAGCTGAATGGGGATTAAAATTCTGTGTTCACAGGCATTTTCTCCTGCATACTTTTTTTGGTGAAAAGTCTGTTGTCAGGTACCTGGCCTCCCCAAGGTTATTACCATCAATCATTAACCACCATTAAATCAATAAATTCCCGCTGCTTCCACCCTAAGGCCAACACACCCTTAGGAGAAGCAGCATTGTCAGAATTCAGTGCCTGACACCGCTCTAAAAATGGCTGCCTCTCTGCTAAGGGCCTCCTCCTTAGGAATTCCCAAAGTTCATTTCTTTTACCCCATCTTTTAAGTCAGACAAGCCCAAACATGCTCCTCCAGTTTGATGAGAATCTATCCAGCTGAATTCATTTGTTGTAATAAAGAAAAGGCAGAAACTTTGTTCTATCCAAGTAGGTAATACTGTCCTGACTCTGGGACAAACCCTGTGGCTTTCGACAATGCATGTCCTAATGCAATAAACTCCGCCTTGGTATGTGGTATTGATGAAAAGGCTAGATTATTTCTTGATTGGTGGCTTTAGAACAAGGAGCTTGTTAAAATGCAGATTCCTAGGTTCCAAGCTACCAAATCAGACTTTAGGGATGACAATGCATTTAAACCAACAGCACTGCAACTAGAGAAAGCCTGTGTGCAGCAATGAAGACCCAGAGTATCCATAAATAAATAAATAAAAATTAAACCAACAGCACTGTGATTCTTCTGCAATCGCCAGGAGGAAAGCCTTAGGCAGGACTAAGGCTTTTCACACTAGACTGCATGCTTCTGAGAATAGGTAGCAATTTTTATTTATCCTCATAGCCCCAGTATTCAGCTAAGGTGCTTAACAATGTTCAGTGATTGAACACATATGAATTGATTGTGTTAACTGGGTGTGCAATATAAGTGTCCAAAATCTTTTGTTAGAATTGGCTCATGCATAGTTACTTAGGAAGCAGTGTAAATACTTATAAACCCTTTGTACTGATGTTTAGCTTTGTCCTACTCCTGGTCTGCAGAGTGCAGGATTGAATTAGCCAAAGGCATGACCTCTGCAAAGCTCACATGTAGACTTCCTCTGGGAAAGATTGAGGGCAGGAAGAGAAGCGGGTGACAGATGAGATGGTTGGATAGCATCACCGACTCAATGGACATGAGTTTAAACAAACTCCAGGAGATAGAGGACAGGGAAGCCTGGCACGCTGCAGTCCATGGAATCGCAAAGAGTCAGACACAACTGAGTGACTGACCAACAACAGACATTCTCCACGGCAGCCTGAGGCCCAGAGATTCTCCAGTCACTCAGAACATTAAAGTGCTTTGGT
The DNA here is from genome assembly GCF_029378745.1 of Bos indicus. Lineage (NCBI taxonomy): Eukaryota > Metazoa > Chordata > Mammalia > Artiodactyla > Bovidae > Bos > Bos indicus. The sequence goes on from NC_091780.1 coordinate 45,033,872, forward strand.
CATTTTAGACAAAAATTCTAGTCTGGTCAAAAAGCCAATCTCCAAACTCTTTCATTAAATCTTCTCTCTTCCTCCATTGGGACCTAACTTTGCTGGGCAAACTGCTGAGCATGGGGTGCATGGGCCACTCCCTTCAGTGCCTCCTCTGCCATGCCCTCTGCAGCCTCTGGATCCCCTGGGGGCCAAGAGAGCTGGGAGGGGAAAGAGGTGGGGATGGTGAAGTCTTCTTCCACTGCTGGACTTGTAATCTGAAAGCAGACCTTGGCACAGCAGACGCACGATTACCAACACTTGCTCCTCACAGGAGACACTTTCTCCTCACTGAGGACCTGATGTAGTCGCCAGTACAGATGGTACTACTACCCGGTCCAAGCTGGCAAATACTTGCCACAGAACAGAGTTGTTAGGGCATGAAACAGCCACTTTATTCTGAAAGCCATCAGACCAAGAAGATGGTGAACTTGTGCCCCCAAAGAACCAGTGTGGCCTTGAGTTAGAATTCAGGCTTCTTTTTTTTTTTTTTTCCAGGCTTATTTTATACTAAAAGGGCCAGACATAAAGTTAAACATTTCCTATTTCCAATCTGTGTTATTTCTTCCTGCCTCCAGTTGTGCACAGGTGGGCCTGATCAGGCCCTCCGGTGAGTTAAACAAAGACATTTTAGCTTAAAGCTCATTGCCTGGGAGGCAGGGTTGCCAGAGATGGGCCATTGTGTATAATTTAATGTGAAAGGTAACACCCCTTTAGTGATTGACTTGTAATAGAATACAAAAGTTCTTCCCTGCTCTTGTGAGAAACAGGTACCAGTCCTTCCAGCTGGAACTCTGAAGGCCGCAAGATTTGGCTTACTACCCAGGGGAGCTCTCTCCCCCATCCCCAAGGAGCACACACTGATAACCCTCTCTCCAGAGAAGTCTCACAGTCCACCCCGATGATGTTGTCCCTCCTTTTCCCCCTCACCTGGAGCACAGGAGGGCAAATACTGTCCACACCAGATCCACAGTGTCTTAGCATGTCCCACACAGGTGGTCCAACATCTCACAAGGAAGAATTAATGGGAACATTTGTCACCAGTTGCAGTATCTGGGGAGACAGCTAACATCTAGTTACATTAGTCAGCCTCTTGCTGCTGCTGCTAAGTCACTTCAGTCGTGCCCGATTCTGTGCGACCCCATGGACTGCAGCCTACCAGGCTCCTCCGTCCATGGGATTTTCCAGGCAAGAGTACTGGAGTGGGGTGCCACTGCCTTCTCCAGTCAGCCTCTTCAGTTCAGTTCAGTCGCTCAGTTGTGTCCGACTCTTTGAGACCCCATGAGTTGCAGCACGCCAGGCCTGCCTGTCCATTACCATCTCCTGGAGTTCACTCAAACTCATGTCCATCAAGTCGGTGATGCCATCCAGCCATCTCATCCTCTGTCGTCCCCTTTTCCTCCTGCCCCCAATCCCTCCCAGCATCAGAGTCTTTTCCAGTGAGTCAACTCTTCACATGAGGTGGCAAAGTACTGGAGTTTAAGCTTTAGCATCATTCCTTCCAAAGAACACCCAGGACTGATCTCCTTTAGAATGGACTGGTTGGATCTCCTTGCAGTCCAAGGGACTCTCAAGAGTCTTCTCCAGCACCACAGTTCAAAAGCATCAATTCTTTGGTGCTCAGCTTTCTTCACAGTCTCTTAGTTACAAGTAAAAGACTCACTAAATCCATCTTAATTAATGGAGGTTTGGGATAAGAATAGTGGTGGAAATAAAGACCTCTAATAAAGCACAGCAGCCCAAGGGCAGACCTCGGTGAATGGCGACTGGAGTACAGTTCAGAGTGTCGAACAGGCCTAATGACCAGGAAGTCTGAACTACCTCTCTGCTCCTGCCGCCATTTCTCCTTTGGCTTCCACCCGCATGCCAGCTCCCACTCCCAACCTTGTTCCCTGGAACACAGTAAGACGTGAACAGGTCGGGGTTCTGTTGTCAAACACATCTAGGAAACACTGAGTTTGAAGGAGGAAACAGAACAGGCTCTGTCTTGAAAGCAGTACTCCATCTTGGGCCAGACTGTGGACTTTGAGCTATATGCCCAGTATCTATGGAAACGACAAACCAACTGGAAAACCAGGCCCCTGGAAGGAAGAGCCCAGGGCTCCTCCATCGCCTAAAAGAATACCCTAATTACCTGTGTAACCAAATAGAATCATACATTCTATTATGTTTATTGGGATATGACCACAAGCCTATTGATAATTGTCCACTGTTAACTACCTAGGCTTAAGGCATATGAATCACGGGTCAACTTTAATTGGATCTTTCTTTTTCCTTTGTTCAGACTAGTTTCAGGGAATTTGGGGAAGTGGGTTTGGGCACCTATGCTTAGGGTATATAAGGTTTTCACAAACCGGGTCAGGGTCCTTGGCTAAGAGGAGATTCTCCCTTGGACCTGCTGGTGTAATAAACTGCACTCCACTATCTGCATTGTCTTTCTGAGTGAGTTTGTTTCCTGGAACATGGGGCTGCAACAAGTTAAGAGTGTTTAGACAAGTTTAGTCCTGTGGGATCTTCAGAATCTTTAAAATGCTAATGCACCCTGTGACTTTCCAAGAGAGGATATGGACATGATGTTTCCCAAATCCTCTGGCCTGGAAACCTCATTCAAGGAACACCTGTTCCCATGTTCAGGCACAACACGTGCCTTTTCTCTGCCTTCTGACTTTAGCTTACTTGTGGCTTTGAGGCCCCATGGCAGACTGCCCTCTCGATGTATTCTCCGCTCCTGCACCCACAACCAACCGACTCTCTCTACATCTTGGTCCTTTGTCTTAAAGCCAAAGAAATGGCTTATTGCAGTGTCACTGCCATCAGGCCAGTAAGAGCAGTCTGGGCAGATCCTTGGTATTGAGCCATCTTATTCCACAGGGTCACAAAGAGTCAGACACAACTTAGTGACTGAACAACAACAACAGGCCATTGATTAATCTGCAGCCTGATCCACGTTGGTCTGGGTGCTCACCCTGATGAGGAGGTTGGAACAATATATGACTTCCCACCCTGAGCAGAAGACTGTGAAGGGGTCACCACCAATACTGACCTATAAACACCACAGTCTCTAAGGCCTTTGTGACTTCATTCAGCCACTGAATGAAGGAGTATAACTGGGAGACTTGAGAGTACCTTGGAAGGAAAGTTATGACCAACCTAGATAGCATATTAAAAAGCAGAGACATTACTTTGTCAACCAAGGTCCGTCTAGTCAAGGCTATAGTTTTTCCAGTGGTCATGTATGGATGTGAGAGTTGGACTACAAAGAAAGCTGAGCGCCAAAGAATTGATGCTTTTGAACTGTGGTGTTGGAGAAGACTCTTGAGAGTCCCTTGGACTGCAAGGAGATCCATCCAGTCCATCCTAAAGGAGATCAGTCCTGGGTGTTCATTGGAAGAACTGATGTTGAAGCTGAAACTCCAATACTATGGGCACCTGATGCGAAGAGCTGACTCATTTGAAAAGACCCTGATGCTGAGAAAGATTGAGGGCAGGAGGAGAAGGGGACAACAGAGGATGAGATGGTTGGATGGCATCACCAACTCAATGGACATGGGTTTGGGTGGACTCCGGGAGTTGGTGATGGACAGGGAGGCCTAGCATGCTGCAGTTCACAGGGCCGCAGAGTTGGACACGACTGAGCGACTGAACTGAACTGAGAGTACCACACCCCCCATCCCCAGCCTAGTGAAGTATACAGAGATCAAGATTAAATCAGGCTAGATATATAAAAGAAAAAATGAATGACAAGGTCATATTGTATAGCACAGGAAACTATATTCAGCATACTATGATAAACCATAACGGAAAAGATTATGAAAAAGAATATATAGGTATATTTTTATATGTATAATTGACTTATTTTGCTATACCTCAGAAATTAAAACAACAGTATAAATCAACTATATTTTTTTAAAAGGCAAAGAGAATATACAAGTAGAGAAGCTATGTTTGTGGAGAATTAGGTTCCTCCAAATCTTGATTTCAAAAAATAAAAGAGATGAAACCAAGCTCCATATTAATGCCTCTTAGTTTCCTCACTGAATAGGTAAGCCACATTTTAAGTACAGGGCATTTTAACTGTGTGTCTGTGCATAAATGTGCGTACTCTATAAGAGATAGAGGACATTTTAAATATTGTTTAGTCGTTAAGTTGTATCTGAATCTTTGTGACCCCACGGACTGTAGACCACCCAGCTCCTCTGTTCATGGGATTCTCCAGGCAAGAACACTGAAGTGAAAAAGAAAAAAAAGAATACTGAAGTGGATTGCCATTTCCTTCTCCAGGGTATTTTCCTGACCCAGAGATAGAACTAGTGTCTCCTGCATTTGTAGGTGGATTTGACCCTTGGTCTGGGAACTAGATCCCACATGCCACAACTAAAAAAGATCCTGCATGTCTCAGCAAAAAATCGAAGATCCCGCGTGCTGCAGAACAGTTAAACAATTTTTCTTAATGGGTAAATTGTTTCAATGCTTTTGATTACTGCTTACCCATACACTTAATGTCTTTAATAGCTAGTGGCAAACCCATTGTAAATGTTTTTTTAACTTTAACAATACAAAGTAAAAGAAGGGATGCAAAAATGTTTTGTAGGCTTCTCATTTTACAGATGCTTGGCCACACTGAATTGAAAATGTCTGAAGGTGGATTTTGGTCTCCCTGGCATGAGCTCATGCAGCCCTCTTCCAGTTAAATAAATCGGCCCTCCTCATTTCACCTCAGCCGTCACATTCAGCCCACACGAGGAAAGTACTGGTTCATTAACCTCATTCCACTGACTGGATCATAAAAATGCAACTTCAACATTATAAAAACATTAAGTCGGCCAATGTGACCAAAGGTCAATTTAAAAAGTCAGGCACTCTTCCGGTCGCTCCTTCATAGGGCCATCTGTGAGCCTTAATTAACATGCAATGTCAAAAGAGAGGACTCCCCACCCAGGAGGGAGTGAAGTACAAAGTGCATGGGCCTGAACTCAGAGAGATTAGCTCCATGACTTTGAGCGAGAGTGTTAAATTTTCTAAGCATCAGCTTCCTTTCATCCACAAAATGGTGAGTGTCATGTGTAATGTTCTGAGAAGGGCTATATACATAAAGGACCTGCTCTGTATATAGAGCACTGTAGCTGTCCAATAAACAGTGATGGTGGCTGTTGTGGAGGTGGTCTTAGCAGTAGAGACATCTCTTCGGTTGCCTTTTTTTTGTGTCTAGCCAATATGACTTTCCACATTTAAATGCAGTTTGCAGTTTTTCCAACACATACAGTACTAGCCTCATTCCAGCTCTGTCTCCTTCCTAGTGATCCAGTTCCCAAATCCACAAGGTTTTTTCTCTAAGCTCAGAGATGCTAGTCCCAGCAGAGCTGTGCCCCCTCCTCAGAGGTCTGAGCTCCACTCCACAGGTCCCTCCTTCAAGTGTCTATATTTCAGTAATCCCAGTCTTTGCTCCCAAAACCCTGTGAGTGGTCATTGCTTCCTGTAATTACTATCTCTATGAAGCCTTGGTGTCTTTTCTTGCCTTTTTGATTACTTAATTAACTTTATATCTAGTTAATAGTCTACATATTAAGTTCTTTGTTCAAACAGTTGGCATGGCTTATGACTCGACCGGACAATGATGGTACAAGTTGGTGTTTTTTGTTTGTTTTGTTTTTCTTGTTTAATTGTTTTGCCACAGTGCAAGGCATGTGGAATCTGAGTTCCCTGACCAAGAACTGAACCCATGCCCTCTGCACTGGAAGCACAGAGTCTTAACCACTGGGCCACCAGGGAAGTCCCAAGGTGTTTTAATGTAAGTATAGAATTGGCTTGGGTCCCTATATCTTATGGGATCAATGAGTCATTTTTGCCTGGGTAGTCCCAGTTTCTGAGCATTTGACCATTCATGTGATTATGTAACCCAACCCCTACTTGTCTACCTTGATATAATCAGGCCACCTAGGCCACCTGCACAAATTCTTTCCGGAATCTGAACCCACAGCTGGCCCCATTCGGGGAGAGCCCAGAGGAAGAGCCCAAGGCAACAGGACACGCACCTGGGTTTTATGTTGCCTCTTGCCTTCCTGAACTTAGTGGGGAAGAAAGAGGAGAGTCCCTAGGCCAAAGGGCAAGGGTTTATAGAGCAAGGTTCCATCCATACCAACAGCAGAGGAGGAGGACGGTGACATCCCAGTGGACCACGGATACTAGACAGTTCAGTTCAGTTCAGTCGCTCAGTCGTGTCCGACTCTTTGCAACCCCATGAATCGCAGCACGCCAGGCCTCCCTGTCCATCACCAACTCCCGGAGTTCACCCAGACTCACGTCCATCGAGTCAGTGATGCCGTCCAGCCATCTCATCCTCTGTCGTCCCCTTCTCCTCCTGCCCCCAGTCCCTCCCAGCATCAGAGTCTTTTCCAATGAGTCAGCTCTTATCCTGGTTATTTCATATCCTGCCTTTCTGCCTAGGGACCCTCCCCTTCCTTTCTTCCCCAGTGAGTCTAGCAAGGCAAGAGGCAACAGAAAAGATTGCTTGTGTTTCACCTGTACCCTATGTACTTCTGTCTTATCAAAAAGGCATTTTCATTTGGAGAAAAAAACTAATCTGTTTCCAGTTCTACCTCCAGAGCCAACCAACTAGCTCTGAACCAGTCAGACACAAATGGTGACTAGAATACAGTGCCCATCCTCAAGGAGCCTCAGTCCACTGGGAAGACAGACCACAGGTTTGTAAAGAGAATACAGGTTCAGATGCACGAAGTAGAGACCCAAAACTGCAGTGAGTTAAATAAGTTTATTTCTCCTCATGCAACAGCCCAGATTTAAATGGGGGCTGGCAGAACGGCTTTATTCCATGAGGTTGTCCAGAGACCAAGGCTGTTTCTATCTTGTTGCACCACCACTCTTTGAGGCTTGCCATTGTCCGCAAGCTCTAAGATGACCAGGTTCCACTCGGCACAGTAAAAGAAGGGAAAAAGAAAGGGTACGCCCTTCTTTCTGGAAGCCACACACATCACTTTCCCTCACATCCTAACTGACCAGAATAGAATCATAGGGCCACAGCTAGCTGCAAAGGATGCAGGAAAGTACAGCCTTTATTTTCAAGACAACCACACACTCAGCTAAAAATTAGAAATTCTATCTGTACATTAGAAAGAGGAAAAAGGATATTGAGGGGAACTAGCGGTCTGTATAACAGACAATTATAATAATGTGGAAGGTGCGGTGCAGTGAGGAAAAGGCCTGAAAAAGCTTAAAGGAGTCTTCATTTTCCTACACCCAAGAAATGCTTACCATACTTTCATTTAATAAATCTGGATAAACATAAAAATAAAGAGGAGTTCAGATGTAAACTGAACTGAAATCAAGTACCACCAAGCAAAAGCCAGTGGAAAAAATACATAAAATGTTAATCATGGCAGAGCTGGACATCAAGATATAAGATCTCTTCTTGCTCTGGATTTCTCATTTTAATAGTAAATCCAGTATTACCCACAATTCAATACTTCGAAGGACATTCCAGTAGGCTTTTACTTCAGACAAGCTAGAATACAAACAGCTTGACTCTGAGGGTTCCTCAAACTCGTACATGATAATGTTTTTAAATGAGAGATATCCAGAGTATCACATCCTCATTTCTGCTAATGATTGAGGTATCCTTCAATCCTGGGACAAACAGAAAAATTAGTATTGGTTTCTCCTAACACAGTTTGCCTAGGATTTTCTTCAAGGATGTTTGAAGGACGATCACTTGAAGTATTCAAGAGGGTCACCAATAACAGATATTTCTTTCTCTCTCAAATTCTTTAAAAAGGAAAGGAAATCAAGAGTTTTGGCTAAGGACAGAACTGATCTGCTACTAAATTTATAGAAGAAAACTCCTCTTGGCCAGCCCAAGCTCCTTGAATCAAAAGGGAAGTGCAAGGCCACTGTTTTTGTAGATAACAAATTGGTTCAGTTAAGGAAAGACTGTAGATCTGACAAGGAAAAAGTGGCATGCTCAAGAGATGAATTTTTACCATATTTCATTAGAGAAAACCACAATGAAAGAAAAATGACTTCATCAGTCCCATTCTAGGAGCCCTGGTGATGCTAAGGATAAAAGAAGGAAGCCTCTGGAACTGGCTTCCTGTCACACAAGTTGCATCCATCAATTCAGGGCAGCTTCAGAGAGGCACAAGCAATCACTGCTGACAGTGGATAAATCACAATTATCAAGATCTTATTAGCTATTGCCTTAGAGTTAAAGAGGGTCATTTGCCTCTATCGGGTAGCAATCGATTGCTTTGTATAGGCTACAACTTATAAGGCCAAGGTCAAGGTATGGTGATGGAAAATTAGGTTAGATATCATAAATCCTCAGGACCAATCCTTTTATCTGAACGAGAGTGCTATAAACTATTAACCCTGAAGACAGGTTTGTGGGAAATATAACAGAATCCAAAATCATAGTGAACTTTCTGATGGATAATACAGTATACCAGAAAAAGCTAGAAAGACTGACCTTTCTTCACTTGATGAGAAGAAAAGAAAATTGAATTCATCCTGCCTTGATGCACATGGTTAATTCTTCAGACCAGCAAGTACTCATCAAAAAGAGGAGGAAGAAGGAAGGTAGACACTTTATAGAGAGAATATCCTCTTATTTCCCCTCTTCTTCCCTTCCTGCTATAATCCAAGAGAACCCATGCTCTAAATGAATGGCTCACAAACAGCAGATACCTTGAGGTTGACACTGACCAAAGTAAGGAGACAATTTTGTTACAAGGTCTTTTTATCTCTATAATTATAGAGATAAAATCACCAAGAGGAAAACTACCAAAAAAAATTAACAGAAACAAAATATAATTCTCAACTGCCCAAATAAAAGATGTAGCTTTTTAGAACCGTTAGAAAATAATAACAGTCAGTAAACTGAGGTAAAAGGTACATGGTATTACTTCTCCCATTCATCCAATATTTCTGAATGACAAAAAATTCCAACTTAAAAGTTGGGAAAAAATCTTGTCATAGTTGGTACTAAAGTAAAAGTGGCTGTGATTTAATTATTAAAATAATTTTATGTGCTCCTGTATTTCTGTTTTCTTATAACTATATTTCTTATAGTTACTTGCCTTTTTACTGGCATAATAAGTGGTTTCCACTTTAATGTATATTGAAATTGCTATACCTAGAATTGTACCAAATAGAAATATTTATAAATCAGAGTTTTCATACTGATCACAACAAATATTCAATCAGTGAATCTACCTGGGTCCTTTTTGGCAAATTTAAAAAACTTTAAAAGACAATAAGAAAGTGAAGTTGCTCAGTCATGTCCAACTCTTTGCGATCCCATGGACTGTAGCCTACAATGCTCCTCTGTATGGGATTTTCCAGGAAAGAGTACTGGAGTGGGTTGCCATATCCTTCTCCAGGGGATCTTCCCAACCCAGGGATTGAACCTGGGTCTCCCGCATTGTAGGCAGACACTTTACCATCTGAACCACCAGGGAAGTCTTAAAGACAATAAGACACAAAGGCAAAAATTATCATCTTCTTTGATGACAGTTTTTAACATGGTTGAATCAAGCAAGGAAAAAAAAATGAATCCATTTTCTAAACTTTTACATAGCTAAAAAAATATAAGGTTTTATTGAATTCATGAGAAATGACAGATATTTTTCAAATGAATCTTGTTTAGAAATGTCAGAAGGTAGAGACTGTTCTTAAAAACAATGGACAATGAGAATGAATCTGATAAATTCTCCAGGCTCAGAAACAGGAAAAAAAAAATGTAAATCCAAAGTTGTCTCTGGATTCTCAGCTAGTTGAACAAACCTTGACACTAAATCAAATTTAGCTTAAATTAAAAATGAATTTTTCTATAGATTTACATAGAGGTAAAAGCAGGAAGCTTCAGAAATACATGAGCATGAAAACTTTCAAGGGTTACACATTATTACTTTGCTATTTCCCACTGATTTCTCCCACTATTGTTGGACACTACTCTCTCCTAAAATGATCCACTGGAAATGCTAGATTTATCATCGACTACTACATCTCAGAGCCTCACTCGCCTACACATGGTTCTCATTACTCAGTGACAATTCATGTTTGCTCTAGTAATCTTTTCAGTTTCAAGTATAATTTTTGACAAGAATCTTGTATTTTTAAATACTGGGATCCTCCACTACCGTGTTGAATTAAAAATAAAACCCTGGCTGCACTGCTAACTGTAATAAATTTTAGAAGATTTAGGGAAAACATAAAAGCTTTCTAGATTTACTTACATTTTTACATTAAGCTGAGGATTTACTGAAAACAGGAAAAGTGTCCTGGAGATATAGTGTCTTCTGCTTGCTAAAACATAACTGGTAAATAATAATAAAGTGAGCTTTTTCTTTCCAGGCTCCTAACTAAAGGACCTATGCTTCAGGGAAGAGTCTTTTCAAAAAATTAGTATGAGAGATGGCAGGAGTGGAAGGATTCCCAGCAACCCAAAAGGTGGGCAGCTTGTCTGTAAAGCACCAAGAGGTATCTAATAGCTCCACAAGCTGATAGGTAAGCTGTGAAGCCCCAGAAAATCCCTGGAATCTCACCAGGACTCAGATACATACAGGCCTTGCTAGAGAGAAAGTCCAGATCCCACTCTCAAAGTGTCTGAGGCCAGTGGTGAACTAATCCATTGGTTGCAAAAAAAAAAGTGCATACCCAGCTCAATGAGAGATCAGATTGACTCAACCACTCTAGTAGCCTGGTATTTACCTTTCTGAAGGTGAATAGTATTTATTATTTAAAAACTAAAAGATTTAGTTCAATATTTTCTACTATTCTTTCACATTAAACATCCAGAGTGCAATTTAAAAAATCACAAGATATACCAAAAAACAAGAAAATGTGGACCCATTATCATAAAAGAAAATAGTCAGAAAAAGACCCCAGCCTGACCCACATGTTGAAATGATCAAACTAGAATTTTAAAGTGAGCATGGTAAAAATGCTGAAGCACCTGGTGAAAAAGAGGAAAACAAGTTTGAAAAGATGATTTCAACAGAAATATGGAAACTTTTTTTAAGAGTCTAATGGAAATGCTAGAAATGAAAAATATGCTATCTGAAGTAAGTAATTCATTAGGTGGGTGTAACCACATATCAAAGTAGAGGAGAGTATCACAGAGCCAAGTTTAGATCCATATACGTATCCAAACTGAAATGCAGAGGGGGAAAAAGAAAGAGAGGAAAAAACTAAATAACAGAACTGATCTGTGGGGAAATATGAAATGGTCTAACATTAACGGAATCAGAGTCCTAGAACAGAGGAGGGAGAAAGTGAAGTAGAAGAAATATTTGAAGATAGGCTGACCAAGAACTTCCCCAAATTGATAAAAGACAACAATTCAAATATTTAAGACTCTCAATGAATTCCAAGCAGAGAAACCACAAAGAACTGATCTAGTCATACCAAAATCAAACTTCCAAAAGTCAAAAATAAAAAGTACGTCTTAAAAAGAGCAGCCAGAGGAGCAGAAAAGGGGGAAATATACCATAAACAAGCAGGAAAGGATATATATACAGGCTGATTTCTCCCCAGAAATAATTTGTCAGAAGACAATGGAGAAATTTCTCTAAAGTAATAAAAGAAAAATAAATGTCAACCTAGAACACTGAATTTGGTGAAAATATCTTTCAAAAATGAAGATGAAATAAAGATATTCTTAGAAAGATGAAAGCTTCAAGAGAATACATTTCCACAATCTTTACTTTGAAAAAGATGTAGAGCTAAAAGGAAATAAAACTGACAGAACTCTAGGAAAAAATGAGCAAAAGAAAGGATAAATTATGTGAGTAAATGCTTTAAATGTTTTAGTTCCTTTATTTTATATACTTTCTTTTCAAATTTCTGTAAAAGGCCATCAATTTTTAAAGCAAAAATTAAGAAGTTGAGAAGCTTAGCGCACATATAGTAGTAAAATATAAGCAATGAGAACAAAAACGGTAGAGGAGGTCAATGGAATTGTGTTGTTGGGATGACCTTATACTGTTCATCTATTTCTGCTTTACTGACTATGCCAAAGCCTTTGACTGTGTGGATCACAATCAACTGTGGAAAATTCTGAAAGAGATGGGAATACCAGACCACCTGATCTGCCTCTTGAGAAATTTGTATGCAGGTCAGGAAGCAACAGTTAGAACTGGACATGGAACAACAGACTGGTTCCAAATAGGAAAAGGAGTACGTCAAGGCTGTATATTGTCACCCTGTTTATTTAACTTATATGCAGAGTACATCATGAGAAACGCTGGACTGGAAGAAACACAAGCTGGAATCAAGACTGCCGGGAGAAATATCAATAACCTCAGATACGCAGATGACACCACCCTTAAGGCAGAAAGTGAAGAGGAACTAAAAAGCCTCTTGATGAAAGTGAAAGAGGAGAGTGAAAAAGTTGGCTTAAGGCTCAACATTAAGAAAACTAAGATCATATTATCCGGTCCCATTACTTCATGGGAAATAGATGGGGAAACAGTGGAAACAGTGTCACACTTTATTTTTCTGGGCTCCAAAATCACTGCAGATGGTGACTGCAGCCATGAAATTAAAAGACGCTTACTCCTTGGAAGGAAAGTTATGACCAACCTAGATAGCATATTCAAAAGCAGAGACATTACTTTGCCAACAAAGGTTTGTCTAGTCAAGGCTATGGTTTTTCCTGTGGTCATGTATGGATGTGAGAGTTGGACTGTGAAGAAGGCTGAGCGCTGAAGAATTGATGCTTTTGAAGTGTGGTGGTGGAGAAGACTCCTGAGAGTCCCTTGGACTGCAAGGAGATCCAACCAGTCCATTCTGAAGGAGATGAGCCCTGGGATTTCTTTGGAAGGAATGATGCTAAAGCTGAAACTCCAGTACTTTGGCCACCTCATGCGAAGAGTTGACTCATTGGAAAAGACTCTGATGCTGGGAGGGATTGGGGGCAGGAGGAGAAGGGGACGACAGAGAATGAGATGGCTGGATAGCATCACTGACTCGATGGATGTGAGTCTGAGTGAACTCCGGGAGTTGGTGATGGACAGGGAGGCCTGGCGTGTTGTGATTCATGGGGTCACAAAGAGTCGGACACGACTGAGCGACTGATCTGATCTGATCTGATCTGATACTGTTCATGAAACAGTCTGATATTCTTTGAAGGTAGATTATGATAAATAAACATGCATGTAATATTTATCTCTGGACTTCCCTAGTGGTCCAGTAGTTAAGAATCCACCTGCCAACGCAAGAGACATAGGTTTGATCCCTCATCTGAGAAGATTCCACATGCCAAGGGGCAACTAAACCCAAGAGCCACAGCTGAGTCTATGCGCTGCAACTACTGAAGCCCACGCGCCTAGAGACTGCTCTGCAGCAACAGAAGCCATCGCGATGAGAAGGCCAAGAATCGCAACTAGAGAGTAGCCCCCGCTCACCGCAACTAGAGAAAACTCATCCACAGCAACAAAGACCCAGCATAGCCAAAAATTAACTAATTAAAAAAAACCCTTATACCTACAGCAGGTTATTACATAAAAGTTTTGCCTTAGGTTAAATCTGATCTTCCAATAGAAACAATGGCATTAAAGAGGATAATTTCCTATCTAAGGACTCAAATCCAAAGTCTCTCTCTGCTGCTGCCTGCTGAGTACACTCCCTGCTGAGTAGCAATGCCCCAAATTGACAATGAATGCACAGCCTGAGAGGAGATCTTCTCCCAGAGTCCTTCCATCCTCAGTGCTCCTCTCCACTGACCTAACATGGCACCCCATCACCAGGTCAAAGCCTCTGATGACACTCCTCCAACCACGTCTCTTCATCCCTCTTCTCCCACAATCCAAGGCTCTCCCACCTATTGTTTTGCTGCAAAAACTTCTTTTGCACTTCTAGACTTTTGTACTTGTGCCCAGATGGGATGATTCTGTAGATCTATTTTGCAACTTTGTGATATATATTTTTTTTTTAACTTACAATGTATTCTGGACATTTTGCCAAGTCATTTCAGAGAGTTAGCTCATTCTTTTCAATAATTGTGTGGCCTTTTGCTGCATAGATGTACTATAATTTATCTATCAATCCCTACTGATGAACATTTCTAATTTTTTAATATTAAAAACAATGCTATAATTCACAAACACTGCTAGTAGGGGTATAAATTAGCACAGCAGCATGGATAAACAAATTGTAGCATATATTCATAAACTGGAATAATATAATGAAAATAAATTAATCACAGTTATATGTAGAAGCAGGAATAATTATGCAAACATAAGCAAAAGAAGCAAGATATGAAAGAATGCATAAAGCATTTTCCATTTATATAAATTTCAAAATTTGGCAAAACTGCCAGGAGAAATATCAATAACCTCAGATATGTATATGACACCACCCTTATGGCAGAAAGTGAAAAGGAACTAAAAAGCCTCTTGATGAAAGTGAAAGTGGAGAGTGAAAAAGTTGGCTTAAAGCTCAACATTCAGAAAACTAAGATCATGGCATCTGGTCCTATCACTTCATGGCAAATAGATGGGGAAACAGTGGAAACAGTGTCAGACTATTTTGGGGGGCTCCAAAATCACTGCAGATGGTGACTGCAGCCATGAAATTAAAAGACGCTTACTCCTTGGAAGGAAAATTATGACCAACCTAGATAGCATATTCAAAAGCAGAGACATTACTTTGCCAACAAAGGTCCATCTAGTCAAGGCTATGGTTTTTCCAGTCATCATGTATGGATGTGAGAGTTGGACTGCAAAGAAAGCTGAGCACCGAAGAATTGATGCTCTTGAACTATGGTGTTGGAGAAGACTCTTGAGAGTCCCTTGGACTGCAAGGAGATCCAACCAGTCCATCCTAAAGGAGATCAGTTCTGAATATTCATTGGAAGGACTGATGCTGAAGCTGAAACTCCAATACCTTGGCCACCTCATGCGGAGTTGACTCATTGGAAAAAACGCTGATGCTGGGAGGGATTGGGGGCAGGAGGAGAAGAGGACGACAGAGGATGAGATGGCTGGATGAGATGGCATCACCGACTCGATGGACATGAGTTTGAGTAGACTCCGGGAGTTGGTGATGGACAGGGAGGCTTGGTGTGCTGCGATTCATGGGGTCACAAAGAGTCGGACACAACTGAGCGACTGAACTGAACTGAACTGAAACTATCTTACATTACAGATGCATACACAGGTGGTAAAATTTTAAAGAAAAGGGAAAAAGTCATTATCTAAAAGTCAAGAGAGTAATTACTTACAGAGCTGTACTGTCAAATGAAAATATAACATGAGCCATGAAATCAAGCCATAAATGCAATGTTAAATTTTCTAGGAGTCACTTTAAACAAAGGGGAAAAAAGGGGTGAAATTAACATATTTTTATTTAACCCAATACATTTAAAATATTGTCATTTCTATTGTAATCAATATTAAAAATTACTAATGAAGTACTTTGTACTTTTTTATACTAAATCTTCATAATCCAGTGTGAATTTTATACTTACAGCACATCTGAATTCCACCTACGTTTCAAGTGCTTATCAGCCATGTGTGGCTGGTGGCTACCATATTAGACAAATCAGTTCTAACAGATATAAGAGTCAGGAAAGAAGCTATCTCTATAGGAAAGATTAGGATTGTAATTGGGTACGACACCTGGGCTTCTGGGGAACTGTCATTATTATCTTTTTTGACATGAGTATGGGTTATATAAGTGTTTGCTTCATAATTATTCATTAAACCATACACGGGGTCGGGGGCGGTCTAACTTCCCCCACCAGGGATCAGACCCATGCCTCCTGCAGTGGAAACATGGAACCTTAACTATTGGACCACCAGGCAAGTCCCCTCCTTTTTTTTAACGAGCTTTCTTTTAACACGTTCTGTTTCATTAAAAAAAAAGTTTTAAAAATACTGAATGTATATTCTTATAATTCATTGTTATAAACACGAGCAAGTCTTTCTGAAGGATAAATTTATAGATGTACAACTACAAGATCAAATGCTGCTGCTGCTAAATTACCTTCCAAATGCTTGTACGAATTCTCACTCCAATAACAAGGAGTGAAAACTCCCATTTCTCCACATACTTAATAACACTGGGTTTTATCAATTTTAGGACATTTTGACAGGTATGTGTAAGAAGATATTTGAAGAGTTAGGGTCACTCAATGACTACTTCAAGAACTTACAAAGTATTCCATTCAGTACAAGTTCTCCTTTCACACGTGTAGGCACTAACCATCAGCTTGGTCTTTCTAGTGCCTCTGAAAAGGATGGGACACTTGTGTTCCTGGGTTACCATTGCCTTGCACCAGCAATTTTACCCTGCAGCTAGATAATATTTGAATGGCCTTTCCTTGGAAGTACATACACCAACCCTCACCCTGACTGAACATTAGCATTCGATAGTTTGCCTCAGGGCTGTTCATTCTGTCAAGCTTTGACTTGAGTAGTGGCCAAAAGCAAAGGCCTCAAAACCAAAGACGACCTTGATTCCACAGAATGAAGAAAAAAAAAAATCTTCCATCTTGGCACAATTCCAGACTTTCTCCTCTAATGGCATTATAGTCCTGTTTCATTTTATATGACATTTTAAAATGTTTAGAATATATGTTTGGGACTCCTGTAATAAAACTGTCTTCAGAGATAAATTATCAGCCACATAAGAAAAATGAGTCCTATTACTCTATAATCACAAAATACTAAAATATTCCTTTATTTATCAAGTTCTCTTTCTCCCCTTCTCTTTCCTCCTTCCCTTTCCTCTTCCTTCTCTCGCCCAGAATTGCTTAGTTTAGTTCTGATCTCTCTTTCCTTGCTCTTCAAAGCCTGAGAATCCCAGAAGCAAGATGCCCCAGGACCAAAAAGTGGGCTGGAGACAAACTCAGGTGTTAACCATAGAAGGACGTACCCAGAGCATTAGCAAGTAGATCTATACAAGAGGGCACCTATGTTTACTGCTTATTTGCTGGCAGGAGTCAATAAATGGGCACAAATAACTTGGCACCCACATGAATTAATCAGCAATTAATTCAGACCTGCTTGTACTTATCTCTAAATTAAGAAAAGGAGACTGTCTGGTATTGTAGAACTATAATTACAGAACAGCATATCGGACTAGCAGGGATTTCCAGGCTCTACTGCAGATCTCCTGAATCAGATATACCATGGATGACCCTCCTGGTTAAGAATCACTTCAGAGAGGGATGCACACAGAGGTTCAGCCTAGTAGCCCAAGGCATAAATCTACAGACACACACATAGAGGCCCATCACTTTTGATTAGCATCTGACTTTGCAAGTCATTATGAATCTTGCTTTCCTTATCTGTAAGACAGAGATGATGCCTACCACACAGGGCTGATTTAAGGATTCTATGCGTAAAGCACTTGTACGTATCAGATTCTCAACAATAAATTCTTATGATAGTAATAAGATGACTTTAACAAGATGATGAGTGGCATCCAATTTTTTTTTAAATTTTTTACAATAAGCTCATATTTGTTATACTTAGGGGAAAAAAATAAAGCTACTTCCATTTTTAATGGGTCTTACTTTTTCAAGAGCATAGGCTTTAAGTATCCATTATAGAATCTGCTATTAAAATTTTAAAGAGGAGGGGAAGTGTGGGTCAATTTCGTGGAAGAGGAACTAGGGGAAATAATTTCCATCTCTTCACAACATAACTTTTTTTCATCCCAGGTGTATTTACAGATATTGAAATAGAAATGAACAAGACAGATGCAAGATCTACACTCCAAGTCTTCATAGAGTAGTAGGAAAGCAACAACTCATAAAAGAAACCAATGGAACTGTGCTAAGTGACACGTGTCACAAGGCCCCTCACCAGATCTAGAGGGTCAAAGAGGTTTCCTTGGAAGGATGCCTGAGCTGCTGGGTAGAAAAGACAAAATCTAGAAGAAGGGTGGGGAAGCCCTCACCAGGCAGATGAAAAAGCCTGGGTAAACACCTGTGGGGGAAAGAAGCACAGGAGAGGGAGGGGTAGTTGGTTGGGAACAATAAGAAGCTTGTGAAGCACAGAGCGGGGATCATCCAGGCCTTGTGGAAATGTTAAGGATTTGGGACTTGAACCCAAATGCATTAGAAAGCCATGAGTGGGGGAATTTGCTAGTGGTAGAGAGGCTGGGACTCTGCACTCCCAACGCAGGGGCCCAGGTTCAATCCCTGGTCAGGGAACTAAATCGCACATGGCACAAGCAGGGGCCCAGGTTCAATCCCTGGTCAGGGAACTAAATCGCACATGGCACAACTAAAGATCCCCCAGGCCACAACAAAGCCCTGATGCGGCAAATACAGAAGTAAAAATAAATATTAAAAAAAAAATAGTGGGTTAATGGTGAAATCAAAAAGAAAACTCTAAGAACGAAAACTAGCTCTTTTTAAAAAAAGAAAACAAAGCCATGGATGCGTTTTAGGTGGAAGTGATATCATATGATCTGTTCCTTCATAGGTCAGTCTGGGTGCTACCATTTGGTAGCATAATCTGGCTTGACCTGAACTCATTTGTAAGCAAAACTTTCTCTGGACTGATTGAAAGGCATTTATAGTTTTATTGACCTCATTTACTGTGAATATTCATATAATTCAATGCAGAGCTAAAAATATATTTGATAAACTACATATTGCCCTGGGTCTGACCAGGAATATTAAATGATATATACCATTTACCTTTCTAAAACCCCCCAAAAATTAGAATTTTGAAAGATAGTCCCAAGTGTCTTTGATAAGGGATTATGGAACTCCTTATTGATTTCTAAACTGTTTTTGTAGATTAGGAAAGTTAACATATTTTCATGGCTATTGCCAGTTTTTCCCGATTTTGCAATGGTCCAATCTATCTTATACTATCATAGGGTTTTTTAAATTACTAATTCATGTTTAATGAAAAAAAAAAAAAAACACTTCACATATAGATTTTAACGGTGGTTCTTAACCCTCTCAAGCAAATGATGACTTTGAAAATCTGATTAAAGTCATGGGAGAGCTCCCCTAGAAAATGTACAGATAATTTTGCATATAATTTCAGGAGCTTTAGAAGCTCAAACACCAGATTAACAATTTCTGCCTTCTATGCTCTTCCTAGGAACTTTCATCCTTTCCTTCAACTTCAATCTTCAGCCCATATCCATTTCCTGATTATATCTCAATATTCATCAGACTACTAAACATCTCCACTCAAATATTTCACTAACATCAAACTCAACACATCAAAAACTGAAATCATTTTCTCTATGCTAAATCCATTTATCTCTATGTATTAACTTTTAATGAATCAAAATTCATTAAAAATTCACTAACCACTCAACTGAGTCAGCCAAAAATCTGGTCAGCAACCATGACTTCTAAATCTCCTCTAACCTTGACATCTCTCAATTTTATCGGCTTCTCATGTCCATCGCAACAAACTTAGTTTGGTCATCATGCGTTGCCTGAATTACTCTGACAGACACCTAAAATAGTTTTTCTACCAGAGTTTTTATATCCTCTGTGGAGAGAGAGCAAATTAGCCAAGATGGCATGTTCAGGCTGTCCCACCCCGTTTTGTAAGTAATGACTATGCAGCTGCTGAGATCATTTATAGTACTGCACCTGTGCGTCATGAGATACTTGCTTAGTCATGGGTTGTGTGTGGTATGCCTGAATGAGCTTCACCCTGAAAGCCCTGGCTGCTGCTGCTGCATTTGGGCTAGACTGGCGCAACATCATGATTATGTTATATGAGGTTATGTTATGGTTCTGTTATGGCTATACTATGGTTATGTTGTGGCTGCTGCTCCAGCTGCTGCATCAGCCAGGAGAAAGGCTGTGTTATGGCTGCCGTGCCAGCCAGGAGATAATAAACATGTCTGCAGTTCCTACGGCTCTTTGAGTCTTCTTCCAGCCTCTTAGCTCACACCTTGCCTACCCTGGGTTCAGCAAATAGGGCAGACAATGTGAACAGCGAGACAACTGGCACTATGAGCAAGATCAGCAATACACCCTCCAATCCATGTTTAATGTTGTAACCAGAATAACCTTTCTAAAATGCAAATCCGGGGCTGGTGCACTGGGATGACCCAGAAGGATGGTATGGGGAGGGAGGTGGGAGGGGAGTTCAGGATTGGGAACACGTGTACACCCGTGGCGGATTCATGTTGATGTATGGCAAAACCAATACAATATTGTAAAGTGAAAAAAAAAAATTAAAAAAAAAAATAAAAATAATAAAATAAAATGCAAATCTGGAGAATTTCCTGATGGTCCAGTGGTTTGACTCTATGCTTTCACTGGGGAGGTTCCAGGTTCAATCCCTGGTTAGGGAACCAAGATCCCACAAGCCATGCTGCATGGCCCAAAAAAAAAAAAGCAAATCTGATATCTCCTTCATTTAAAACTCTCCAATGACTCTCACTGCTCTAGGGATTAAGTCCATACTCCTGAAAATGGTTTACAAAGTCCTTTATCATCTACAACTCACTAACTCCTGCATGATCACCCTTATATCTGATCATCTCCCCCAAATGTTAGTGAATGTTACCACTTACCAAGTTATTCAAGACAGAAACCTGGACTCTCTCCTCCCCCTCCCCCTCTGTACCTAATTAGTCACCATATCCTGTTTCTACCTCAGTGCCACCACCTTGGTCCAAGTTACCCTCTTTTTCTCACCTAGACTACTAAACTAGCCTTCTTTCATTGAGGAGAGTGTGAAGCAGACAATTCTCATCAATAGCTTAACCAACCAGGCTTAGGCAAGAGTTCAACTTTGTACTGTACAAATGTTTGTATAAGTACATTTGACATACGCTTTTAAAAAACCTTGGCAAATGAATATTTAAGAATTATAGAAACTAGAGTTTCCATGTAACAACAAAATAAAATAAAATAAAAACAAGATTGAGACTTTGTATATATTCCAAAGACTGAAAGCTGACAAATAAAGAAAGCAAATACCAAGAAAAAATACCATGCTTTAATTAAACCATGGCACTATTTCATTACTCAAGGTCAACACAGTAAAGAAGTTTAAAGAAACTGAGATTTCATTCTGCTTGGTCTTTATTGTCCTCAGCAATACCAGTAACTGAAGGATAGCATTTTCCTACTGAAAGAAAACAAGCTCTAATTCTAAGAGAGACACAAAGAGAGCCTAGGTGACATCATATATACATCAAGTATACAGACAACAGGTTTCATTACTGACGAGAACCCCCGAGCTTCGAGAACCCATATCTTTTTATACTGGACAGCAAGCATGTCTCCACTCTCTGCAAGCATGTCTCCACTCTCTGCTCCAGTGGTGAACACTGTTACCATCCAAGACTCCAAGCAAGCCTACCATTTACCCTAAAAGGAGACACTACATCTTCCAAGGCCTTTTCTTTAATAAATATCCTTGGAAAGATGGTCTAGAACAAAACCAGTCACAACTACTGTTCGCAAGACATGCAGAAATGTGAGAGGCCCACAGAGGACTATATCCCAACAATATCCATTCCACACATCCATATATGTATAATTATGTTCTATACATAATTATGTTGCTCCAATAGTCACTCTAATCTAATCAACAGAGGCGAGAACCAAATCAACTTCTCTAGCACAGCATTTAATTTCTACTTCTGCTTTATTAACTATGCCAAAGGCTTTGACTGTGTGAATCACAACAAACTATGGAAAATTCTTAAAGAGATGGGAAATACCAGACCACCTGACCTGCCTCCTGAGAAATCTGTATGCAGGTCAAGAAGCAAAAGTTAGAACCGGACATGGAACAGACTGGTTCCAAATCGGGAAAGGAGTACATCAAGGCTGTATATTGTCACCCTGCTTATTTAACTTCATTGTAGAGTACATCATGCGAAATGCTGGGCTGGATGAAGCACAAGCCGGAATCAAGATTGCTGGGAGAAATATCAATAACCTCAGATATGCAGATGACACCACCCTTATGGCAGAAAGCAAAGAAGAACCAAAGAGCTACTTGATGAAAGTGAAAGAGGAGAGTGAAAAAGTTGGCTTAAAACTCAATATTTAGAAAACTAAGATCATAGCATCCAGTCCCATCACTTCATGGCAAATAGATGGGGTAACAATGGAAACAGTCAGAGACTGTTTTCTTGGGCTCCAAAATCACTGCAGATGGTGACTGCAGCCATGAAATTAAAAGACACTTGTTCCTTGGAAGAAAAGCTATGACCAACCTAGATAGCATATTAAAAAGCAGAGACATTACTTTGCCAACACAGGTCCGTCTAGTCAAAGATATGGTTTTCCCAGTAGTCATGTATGGATGTGAGAGTTGGACTATAAAGAAAGCTGAGCGCCGAAGAATTGATGTTTTTGAACTGTGGTGTTGGAGAAGACTCCTGAGAGTCCCTTGGACTGCAAAGAGATCCAACCAGTCTATCCTAAAGGAAATCAGTCCTGGGTGTTCATTGGAAGGACTGATGCTGAAGCTGAAACTCCAGTACTTTGGGCACCTGATGCGAAGAACTGACTCATTTGAAAAGACCCTGATGCTGGGAAAGATTGAAGGTGGGAGAGAAGGGGATGACAGAGAATGAGATGGCTGGATGGCATCACCAACTCGATGGACATGAGTTTGAGAAGCTCTGGGAGTTGGTGATGGACAGGGAAGCCTGGTGTGCTGCAGTCTGCCGGGAGCCGGCATATTGCATATTGAGTGCAGCACTTTCCACAGCATCATCTTTCAGGATCTGGAATAGCTCAACTGGAATTCTATCACTGCCGGGAGCCAGCATGAGGAACTCCGCCCATGACAAAGGTCATGAGGAAGGAGGCTCGGCATATGCAAAGGCGGGATCGAGCCTCAGGAGTCCCCCTGGAAATTCTCAAGCATCTACCCCCAAAACCAGAGTCTGCCTACTTTCTGCTTTGTGCTTTCACCTACACCTCTGACTTTACGGGGGGCTGTCCCCCACTACCTCTCTCTGAAAAAAGAGTTAGCTTACAGCTCTAGTTAATAATTCCTGGGTGTGACAGTGTTTAACCTACAAACTCCTTTGGAAATCCTCTAGCCTGCCTGAATAGGTTTTTCTGGCCACATGTGATTGTTCAGAGCCTCCCAACTGTGAGAGGCAGGAGATGTTCTAAACTGTCTAAACACAGATTCCTTTGAGTAGTTAAAAGATTGATTAGAAATTGTATTGGTGAAGGGTTTTTCACTTGTTGGGCCAATGTTTGCTGCTAAGTCTGCATACTCCTTACCTACTGTGTCCTTGGCAGTGTATTGATTGATATAATGGGTGTATAGAAATGTAAGTAGTAGCCTCAATGTTTGTAACCTTGGACCCTTGAGTTAATTCTTTTCTTGATTGAGCCCACCTCACCTTTGCCCTATAGGAATGCAGCTTTGTCCAATGCTGTTTTGGAGGCTGGTGCCTGACTTTGGAATAATCACCTTTAGAGAAAAATAAGTTTCTTAAAATGTTAACAGGCCTCCTGGCCAGAAGATGATGTAATTCACCTGAACTTTTGCATATGGTAAGTTTGCAGGAAGAAAGCCTGGCTTGCTGCATGACTCTACCCCTTCCCTCATTATCCTCTATGCATAACTTAAGGTATAAAAGCTACTTTGGAAAATAAAGTGCGGGCCTTGTTCACCGAAACTTGGTCTCCCCATGTCATTCTTTCTTTCACCTTCTAGCTGAATTTTTCCTCTGAGGCGGGGAAGCTCGTCAAGCCTACTTATTTTGCCTGGGCTTCTAAGATCTGACCGGGGAGGCCTTAGTGTCTCCTCTCCTTCGGGAGAACGGGAGGACGCCTGCGGCCTTCGTAGGTGACGTAAATTTCCTGCTTTGGAATTTTATTCAGCCTCTTTTCTCCACTGAATTTCCTCACTGAGCTATCCTCATTCTATTACTCTTTACATCTCTAGTTAATATCTAATTAAAGCTATTGTATCCTGACCCTCGCCAATGCCGTCCCCGCTTCGAATACCCTGGATCAGCCGGGGCTGGACCCCGGCAGCAGTCCATGGGGCCTCAAAGAGTTGGACATGACTGAGCGACTGAACTGAACTGTTAAATAGGATTCTGACAGGAAGCAGCCATCCTATATCAATCTCAATCATGGCACCCAGGGTCTGAGAACCTACCAGCTTAACAAATCCCCAAAACTATCAAGGTCTAATTTAGAAATCCATGTTTCTATAAAGACCTTTCCACTCGGCCCAAGGCATTATTAATCCAGGCATAGCCAAATGTACTTAAGATCGCACAAAATCCACCTTGGCCTTTAAGAAAGAAGTCTAGTGCAATTCTCTCATCCATAACAACCTTGCTTAATGAGCTGAGACCAGCCTGAAATCCCTCCAGAGCCAAGGCACTGTCATGGATCGCTTCAACTAAAATCATGAAATTTTGTACCACCTTTTCTAATCAGATGACTCCTGGTACAGAGATCACTGCCCATAACATATGCATGAATAATAAATCAGTTACCTTTCTGGAGAACCCTGTTAGAGAGATCTCTGCAGTCATCTGAGGGTCACATGATCTGTTAGTGTTTCTAAACACTTGCAGGCAGGTCTCTTATGATTGCCCTGAAGGGTGTTTTTCAGGACACAAGTTAACTTCTTGCTTCCAGAAAAGAAATAAAGTCCAGAAATCACGTAAGGTATCCCTGGAAAGAAAATGTTGTTACAACTGTTGGCCTCAAGTGAGACCTTCATCATTCAAAGGGCATAGGTTGACAGTTCTCCAATGGGGCCTTCTGGCAAGCTAGTATACCTCAGCTAGGGCTCACCATTCAGTTTAAATAACTGAATCTAGGATTGCCTGAGGGCCAACAGCCCCAACTGCCTTGTCAGTCCATGCCACCAGGAAGGTGGCATTTGTTCAGCCCCTAGAGACTGCGAATGGCTATGGGAATGAACGAAATCCAGAGGTGTTGACCAATGTTTTGCATGGAAGATGCAGGAGCAGGGGCTACCCTGTGCTTTACTTGTGAGTCAGTTCTGGGAACAGTAAGTTCCTGGCTGTTTTTCAAACAGACAGCCATTATCAGGGGGCAAGAGGACCCAGGAGTCCAAATATGGAAGGAGCACCTTAGATGGAAGATGTCTCTTTATGCCAGATTCTAAATGGCTAAATCATTAGTCATAGAGACCTGTAGCTCAAAGGGGTCATCAGAGTTGTGGAAATGCAAAGGTACTAGTATTTCTCTACATACCTCTCTTGCCAAATATGGGTATCATCTCTGGCACTTACAAGCATTCATAGCAGACATCGACATCAATTGCATACTCACCATAGGAAGCCACAAGAGTATACTGAATTGGGCCTAACAAGGTCACAGAGATTTTCCTTCTGCATTACAAAAAATGCCCAAACTCCACTAGTTAAATACTGGTGCCCCTTCTCCCACAGGAATGGGTAGGATGACTTGGGTAAGTATATCCTACAGAGCCATCAAGTTTGACTCTCTCCCCTCTGTGAAACTCCCCAGCATACCCAGGCAGGGTACACTGGGTCTCACCTTTAATGAACCTGAAGCCAGGATTGGGGAGAAGGGGCACAGAGGGAGAGAGCAGCTCTGAGCCTATAAGCAAGGCTTTGCATTCAGTTCACCTGAATAAACATGGAATGTTTCAGACCACCCAAATGTGAATAATATGCCCTCGTGTTATTCAACAATTCAACAATGTTGTCACCATTGATTTCCATTTGGAGGTTCTTTGACTTAGCATGACAGACACAATGTCTTTAGAGCTGTCCCTTTATCACGAGGTTCCTTCTTCCAACTCCCCAGAGGAACATGACCAAGCACCAAGGCACCAGGTAAGCAGATTGGCACAATCATGTCTCTCGCTTCTCAGCTTCAAAGGATTAGTTAACAAGTAGGATAGCTGGGGACCCTGGTTCCCCTAACTACCCCAACACTTGAGCAAGAGCATTTACTACTGGATACCAGGGTGTGTCTCATCTCTGAATCTGGCCTGTGGGGCCATGGTCTTTCCTCTTCTAGCAGACACCACATCTCTTCTTCATCGCATTCTCACCACCAAAACAGTGTCAAGAACTGTGAAGAGTCTGCAAGCTAACAAGTTAGTTTGGCATAGCTTTGTGGGTGCTGGCAGAAGGCTGAACAAAACAAAACAAAAGACTTAGTTTCACACATAGAAATAGCCCAAGTATCACTTTCTTGTTTGGTTCCCAAGCTCCAGTCCCCACAGGACAAAGCAAAGAGGACGAGGGTCCTGTACATGCAGGAGGGTCACATTACAGGAGAGGAATCCTGAGCACAGGGAACTCAGATTGTTTATGATGTCCATTGCTTCATAAGGAGACAGTCTTTACCTTCACCTTCCAAAGCTCTAAGCACACCTGCCCTTTGTTCTAGACGGAGGTATTATCTCTTCTTTATCTTCTCTATCATACAAACATCCTTGAAAAATATTCCAGAAAAAAAGACAGTCAGTATCTCTGTTCAGAAGACACAAAAACATAAGCAACCTATATAGAATTATCTAATAAATACCTTCTGCAAACAGATAAAGAGAAATGATCTCCCCATTTGTTATTTACTAACAAATGGACCAGACCCTTGCATCAGTGGGTGAGAATATGCTTCCCTGATCACCTCTCAGTGGACCTGCTTCTATTTCTCTTTCTGACTCTTCTCAAAATTCTCTGTAAGATTAAAAAAAAAAAATTCTTTTTTAATTCTCTGTAAGGCTAAACTTATCTTTCATCTGTCTCTCAGGTCAGTGTTTCATAACAACCATTGGCTATACAACAGCAATTTAATGGATTTCAGCAGAGTGAGGATGAATTAAAGATTTCTGAATAGAGGGTGAAGACAGATTATCTGGATATCCCTGTCAACTAATGATTCTTGACTTGTCTTGTTTTCAACTCAGCAAAGATCCCGATATTAGAAGCTATTTGTCAATGATTAAGAGGGGAGAGAGGATGTCAATGGGGAAAGCCAAATTTGAGCAGTAATTGAATAAATTCAGACTTACATCCTCATATTCATTATTTCACTTGAGATAATCTACTTTTAACCACTTCAAAATCAAATTATACATTACCCTCACTCTCCCTATCTAATGGAGATGATACCAATTGATTCTTTAAAAATACCAGGCTTTCAAATATTACTTAGTACCTCTGGGCTAGAAAACACTTCAAAAGTCTAATCTGTACAATCTGATGCCAAAAATATTTTTCTAAAGAAAAAAAAATAGCAAAACATTCTGGGAGGCATGCTTTAAAAAAATGTCTAGTTTTTTAAACTAGCAATACTTTTATGTTGAGAGACATGTTAAAATATACTTACTGCTTATTGGCCCACAGTAATCAGTTCAGAAATATAAATATTAGATCAATATTTAACCATCAAGGGAAAAAAAAATACTGCTACATCAGCTGATTTTTCTCTCTTCGAATTTAATGAGTTTACATCAAAAAATTAGGTAGTCATTTTACATTTACGGAATAAAAATCTTTTTAAAAAAAAAAACAATACAAAGAGTGAGCAGATTTTAACCAAGTGTACATTTCTTTTTGTTATACGTTTTAACAATTCATCTCATCATATTGCAATGTGCAAATGCATTTGCAGCACCCATTACAATCATGAATCTAAATTTAAGGAAGTACAGTGCTACTAATGGCCCTCAGAAGAAGCTCATTACCTTCTGTTAAAAACTCTATGGTATATAAGCCTTACATAATAGTGCTACTAAACCACCATTTGTCACAAGAACCATCATCAAAGTTTTCTGGAAATGAGTTCACACATAAATTAAATATTTAAAAGGTGAAAGGTTCCTTATTTTAATTTTAGCGAGATCTTCCTTTTTCATTAAGAAACACTTTATAGTTTTAAAGCAAAAGCTGATAAGAGTCCAGATAACTAAAACTGTACTCCTGAGTTCAAACTTACAGATAAGTCTTTTGTAAATAGTTCTCAATAAAATATCCTCCCTCCCCAGCCCCCTTGCCCCAAATCTTGAATTTTTTTCTTACAAAACTTTGGTTAAGAGTATAAATATTTCCAGGCAGATATGTATGCCAAACAATAGCAAGAACAGTAAAGCCCAACTAATGACTTTAGGTTTTAGAAATAGAAGGCAATTAAAATGTACTCAAAGTTACATTAAGAAAAGCTTTCACTGGGTAATATTGAAACAGTCACAAAGGTTAAGAAAATACTGATATCAAAGTACAAATGACTACAATGTTAAAATAGACAAAAACTACTATACAAGAGCCTCTTTTAAAATTAAAAATAAAGAACACAACACATGAGTCAGGATCGCTTTCCTGTTCTACTCATGAATTTTAGTCTTTATATTCATAGGGTTGGTTATGTTGACATCTAGGAGAGTTTCTTATGACATCTGATGAAGTCTCTTTCCAAATTCAGGCGATGGGTCTTCCCTAAGGAGCTTCTTGACTTGGCCACATGTTGGTCACTGTACAATCTCGAAGTAGTGCAGTATCGCCATGATGTGCTGAGGCATGAAGACATATCCCGTGTACAGTGCCATCCCCACGATGGAAACCAGCATGGAATCTGAGTCACAGTTAAGGAAACTTCATTTGATTTTTCTCAGTTTATCTAAAACTAAATTCCCCAATTTTTGCAGCAACTGTTTTGTGTGGAAGTATCCATTCACTTAATTCTTTCTCATCCCTATCAAGTATTTATAGAGAACAAATAACTATAATTATAGCTGCTCACCTGAACTATTGTTAAAAACTATTGTTTTTAACAATTTTATTTATTTATCTGGCTGCCTCAGGTTTTAGTTGCAGAATGTGGGATCATGTGTTTGTGACATGTAATCGCAGGTGCAGCATGAGAAGTCTTAGTGGCAGCATGTGGAATCTAGTTCCCCGACCAGGGATTGAACCTGGGGCCCCTGCATTGGGAGTGATGAGTCTTAGCCACGGGACCACCAGAGAAGTCCCCATTCTAAATTTTTTAAGCTCATTTTATCTTCAGCATCACCTTGCATGGGGCATACTACTATTCTCCCTGTTTTATTTCAAAACATCAGGCTGCTTAAAATGAAGCAGAGAAAGTGACTGTTAACCTAAGAAATAGAAATGTATAGGAATAAAATTGTACAGTATTTAATGACTGCAAAAGGTCTTCGGACGTGAATAATAAGAATGTCTGATCCAAAAACTTTAGAATTATTTAGACTAGAATGTGGTAAGATATTGATTTTAGGGCCAAAGATAAGATCAATCGTAAGTATATAAACTGATAACATATATAACTGATAAGTATATAAAGTGACATAAACTGATAACACCAGCTATATTAAACACATATTATTCTCACTAAACTTTGCAATGTCAAACAAAAGTCATCTTGATAACCTAAACCACAAACATTCTGCACTGTGGTCCTTTCTCTGCATTCCAAAAGGAATTTAAACTGTATAGACACAAATCAACAGAGTCCTCCCTTTGGGCCACGTGAAACACTGTTAACAAAAATTATGTAAAACCTAAGGATTTCTAAGGGAGTAACTGCTTCTGAACTAGGACTGTGTTTCAGTCACTCCTTCATTCATATCCTCAACCTCCCCTCCCCCTACCTCTTGTCTTCCATACATTCAACTCTACAAACTGGTAGTTCTAGCATACCTTACATTCCTCTATGAGAAGATAGGGTTTAAATAAACAATGTGCTTACTACCAACCAATATTTGTATAACAGTTTAGTTGACAAATCTTTTATGTATTATCTCACTTGACCTTTACAGCTTTCAGCTTTCCTGTGAAATGTTTATTGACTACCACTCTTCAGAGACTGAGAAAACACTGAGGGGACTTGTCCAAGGCCACACAGGAAGCTTTCTTTAGAGTCGAAGCTCAAACCTGACTCAAACCCTAAGTTCATTCAGCAAACATGGGTGAAAAGTCTCCCACAGTGATTGCTTTTTGAAATGCAACTAAAATCACAATGATTTGGGGACTTTCCTTGACGGTTCAGTGGTTAAGACCACGCTCCCAATGCAGGGGGCAAAGGTTCTATCCCTGGTTGGGAAACTAAGATCCCACATGCCACACAGCGCAGCCTGAAAAAAAAACAACAACATGATTTTATAGTGGGATCTCACAGTCTTCATGGGAGGGGTCAGCCTACATTCAGTCTTAGCTTTTAAGTGAAGGTTGGTCAAACTGTGGGTCCTGGGATGGGGAAGGCAAGTTCTTGATGATTAACAACCATTATTTGGGGATTTACATTTTTCTGGTGGGGTGGGAGGAGCAGTGTGGTGATAGAGTTAGGAGGAAGACAAAGAGAGGGCCACAGTGGACATTCTTAGTCCTTCAGTGTCCCTCACCATACCCAGAATGGTTGACCCAGACAACCCGGACACAGGAATATCGTAAAGCGGGATTCATGAAGAAAATGGACAGGCCTTTGGAAACGAGTCACTAAAGATGGTGGTGGAGGCCAGTGTCACATCTGGAATGACACCAGTGACCCCGCTGGGGGTGCCTGGGTTAGTGCTGCTGTCCCTGTGAAGAACTTCACAAGAGGAAGAAGGGGGTTTGCAGGAAGGAGGTTGCCCCGGGGGGAGGTGGAACTGGCCACCATGGTGGAGACGCAGATGTCAGGTGTAGGTAATGTCCACCCATGACAATTTTTTTAACTTACTTTTTAACCCCCCCCTTAATTCAGTTCTTTCTTAAACAACCAGCCTGTATTTACCACTTAATTTCTTTTTTTAAAAAAAGTGTATGTACGTGTTGTTTCCACATTACTGTTTATCATCCACACAACCATATGCCTTCTATCCCTCCAGGCTATAGACACTCTCAGGTCACTGATGACCCCCTACCAAACCCAATGGCTATTTGAATTGATGCCATTTTCGTCTTTCCTCTTTAAAACTCCTTCTACTCTGGGTTGAGGTACTTCTCTGGGGGTTCTCCTTCCTTCTCTCACATCATTTTCCTATTTCACTGGTTCTTTTCCCCTGTCTGCCACTGATATGTAAGATGGTTAATGTGCTTTCTCCCAAATATCCACTCCACTTCTCCTGCTAGTACAGCTGTCATGTTCCTTGAGTAGGCCTTATGCTATCCCATCTCCAGGGACAAGCCCTGACTGATCTGAACCAATTAAGATCTTCTCTTTGTAACAATGCCCACCCCCAAATCTGATCAGCCAGTTCAAAGTTTAAGACCTCACCAATCCTAAAAGAAATCAATCCTGAATATTCATTGGAAAGGCTCTTGCTGAAGCTCCAATACTTTGACCACATGATACAAAGAGCTGACTCGTTGGAAAAGACCTTGATGCTAGGAAAGATTGAAGGCAGGAAGAGAAGGGGTAACAGAGGATGAGATGGCTGGATGGCATCATCAACTCAATGGATACAAACCTGAGCAAACTCCAGGACACAGTGAAGGACAGGGAAGTCTGGCATGCTGCAATCCATGGGGATTGTACACGACTTAACAACTGAACAACAAAGATAATAGCAGTAGCAGCTTTCATTCTGTGAATATCTAGTGTGCACCTGGAACTGTGTTAAGCCCTTCAGTGAGTTTAAGTAACACCCCAAAATCAGAGTAAGCAATGGAGCCAATTCCAAACCAAATCACTCAAACCTCCAAAATGTGTTCTTCACCATTACCATAACACCTTCCTATGAACGAGAAGTCCTATTCCTCCAAATAAAACCTAATCATTCTCTCAGCGACTCATCCCTTCTTAGATGAGGCTTTCCCTAACACTCGCTTTTTCCATTCTTACCCCAATGTCCTGACAGAAGTAATTACTCCCTGATGTTTGTCAAACTCTTTATTAAATGTCACAGTGCTTATATCTGTAGATTTATCTCATCCAGATTGTCAACTCCTTGAACACAGGAACAATGTCTAATCATTTTTGTATCTCCAATATCTAACATAACACATGCTTAAAAAATGTGTGATGAATAAAGGAATTGCTCAAGAAACATTATTTGACCCTGGATTCACTGTAGTGCTTTCTACATATTCCACATATGTACTGTGACTGACAAACTCTACAGTGACTACAGCGAAGAAACACAAAATCTTTTTCTAATTGATATTTTCAAAATGTTTTTTGGTTTTTTTATACCTTTTATGTAAGATTTATGAGTGTCTACACCAAACAAATGAAATGACATAGTAATAAAATTCAGGTCATTGGCTCAAATTCAAGTAAGAAGTAATTACTAAAAACAGCCATTTGAATGATTATATTACCTACTCTTTATGGCACTGTAATCCTTCAATTTATTATGGAAAATGTATCAGTTATGGAACATGCATAAATTTAGCTTAACAGAGACTATTCCACATAAGATAGGAATCTGAGACTTAAGGTCAATTTTGTGAACACTAAATTCTCAAATCTTTAAAATTTTCTTTGCATATAAAATCAGGATGTTTTTCTAAATAAAACAAGAACTTACTGAAACTTGAAAAGATTTTTTTTTTGGCCTGATTAAGATATTAGACACTAGAGCTCATGACATTCTATAGCATTCTGTTGTAATGAATACATATGGAATAAGAGGACATATCTATACCTGTGGCTGATTCATGCTGATGTTTGGCAGAAAACAACAAAATTCTGTAAAGCAATTATCCTTCAATTAAAAAACAAATTAAAAAAAAGAATAAATGGCAATTATATAAGCAAAATTCAGCTACTGGATACTTAATGGGGTGAAATGGGAAGAGGAAGAAGAGAGACCCGCAAGAAGGGGTGTAAAGGGGCTTCAAATGTATTAGTAATGTTTTCCTTCAACTAGTTGGTAGCACACTTTCATTATATTATCCTTTAAGGGGTGTTTTGCATGGTAGAATAGTCAATAATTTTTTTAATAAGTAAAAATTGCAAAGGAAAATGTAACTGTATATCATACTAGACTAAAAGCTATTTTATTTGAAGGATCTTCTTCCTTGACAAAGTTTGGGTTAGGCATCATTGGATCTAATTTGTTCTTAGGAAATAAATAGAAAGTCTTAGCTCTTAGAATAAATAACTCTCAATTCTGACCAAAATAAACAAAATCACCAAAAGTCACTTGAACCAAGATGCAAATGCCAATTTATTAGCTGCTCGAAATAATAATAATAACCCTAAATTTTTACCCAGAACCACTTATTAAACTTTTATTCTGTTTCCCTCGAAAGTTTCTATATTCTGACCCCAGTTCTCCTAAATATCTTCAGAATCGTAATAATAACTCTCTAAAAGTAAGTTTGCTATACAATTAAATTTCAAAATTATTTCCAAAAATTATCCTAAAGCTCAACCAGAAAAGAATATTTTTCTAATTGAAGTACAGTTGACTTACAACATTTCAGGTATACAGCTAAGTGATTCAGATATACAGATAGATTCTTTTGTAGATTCTTTTCCATTATAGGTTATTATAAGGTACTGAATATAGCTCCCTGTGCTATACAGTAGATCTCTGCTTAACTAGTTTATATATAGTAGTATCTATTAAACCTAAATTCCTAATTTGAACGTTAAGTCACTCAGTTGTGTCCGACTCTTTGTGACCCCATAGACTATAGCCTACCAGGCTCCTCTGTCCATGGGATTTTCCAGGCAATAGTACTGGAGTGGATTGCCATTTCCTTCTCCAAGGGATCTTCCCAACCCAGGGATCGAACCCAGATCTCCTGCATCGTAGACAGACGCTTTACTGTCTGAGCCACCAGGGAAGTCCACACTCCACTAAATAAGGGACTATTTAAAACTCACAACTGACTTAACTATACAATGAAACTCATAATAAGTGAACAAATAAAACAATGGGACCATGAGGAATTTCTACTGGCCTTAATAATCACCTTGCAAAACATGCAAAAAAAGAAGAAATGCCTTTTATAATAGCTTTCTACAAATGCAATTTAAGCAATTTCAGCCGTGTAGTTGAAATAGCTCTAAAATACTGAGTTGGATATTCCCTGAGATTATGTTTGGCTCCATTTATAATGGCAGTCTACTGACATTCTTAGGCCTTGGTTTTATTGTGACATTTGCAAGGTTGGGGAACCTGTGACCTTCACCTCCTTAGAAATGTTCTCCCAAACAAAGCTAAAAGTATACTATCTAGAATACAACAGCTATTATTTGTTATCTGAGTCCTTGAGTGGATTTCTCAATCCACTGCATTCTTTTAACACGCCTCTCAAATTTTAAAGTGTCCTTGATACAATGTAAAGTTCAAGAAATGGATACTGGAATCACCATAGCACTAGAAGAGACCTAGGTCTGAGCTGACATTTTGTCAATCCCTGATTGTGCCAAAAATTATCTGATTACTAGTCTCTTTATCTATAATATGAGGATATAGATAACTTACCTTTCAGGGTTGATATAAATCTATTCTTCAACAAAAGGTAACATAATCTTTATTGAAATTACTGTTTTAAGGCTTGGGCACGTAACACTATGACTCAGACCTCTGTTTGGAAATTGCCCAAGGTCACTCTGCTATTAACTTGTTGTTAATTTATAGTATGGACTTCCCTGGTGGCTCAGATGGTAAGAGCGTCTACCTACAATGCAGGAGACCCAGGTTCGATACCTGGGTTGGAAGATCCCCTGGAGAAGGAAATGGCAACCCACTCCAGTACTCTTGCCTTGAAAATCCCATGGATGGAGGAGCCATGGACGGATGCTACAGTCCATGGGGTCGCAAAGAGTCAGACACGACTAGGGCATCACAACTCTCTGAACCTGTTTCTTCTCCGTAAAATGAAATCCCTTCCTGCATCAACATGTTCAGATTCCACTTGCTTAGAGAAGGCATTTAGGCACCATTTCTCAATCACCTAATGTAATCCTCTGAGATGCTGACACACACACACACACAGATACACACACAGAAAATGTAAATATCAGTGCTACATAATACACTTATATTAGAAGGTGACATAATCTATATTTAATGTTACATAATATACAAAGGTGATAGAGTAATCTTTCCATTTGGGCTTCCCAGGTGGCTCAGTGGCAAAGAATCTGCCTTCTAAAGCAGGAGACTTGGGTTCAATTCCTGGGTTGGGAAGATCCCCTGGAGGAGGAAATGGCAACCCATTCCAGTATCCTTGCCTGGAAAATCCCATGGACAGAGGAGCCTGGTGGGCCACAGTCCAAGGGGTTGAAAGAGACTTGGACAGGACTGAGCGACTAGACCACAACCAACTCTCCACTTACCAAGCCCTTACTGCTGTTTCCACAAGCATCAGTTAGCTGTACAAGACTAACCAGGTTCATGCTTTAAAGCAGGCTCCATGATTCAAGCAATACAGAACTAAGCTAGTGAAATCTAGACTAACAAACCAAAAATCTCAAGAACTAAAAAAAGTCTTTTCTGTTTTGTGTGTATGTAACTGCCTCTACCACTGATTTTGGAGTGCTTCAGAGGGAGTGCCTCGGCTGCTCTTTGCTTCTGGCTGTAGTGCATTGTTAGACAACGCCGGGACTTTGTCAATCATCAAGAACTGAGCAGATGATGTATAAAATAGATATCTAATGAGAACCTACAGTAGAGCCAAGAGGAACTCTACTCAATGCTTTGCGGTGACCTAAATGGAAAGGAAATCAAGAAAAGAGAGGATATAAGTAAGCATATAGCTGATTCACTCTGCTACACAGCAGATACAACAAAAGTCACCGTACTCCAATAAAAATTAAAAACAACAACAACAAAAAAGAACTGAGCACATAATGTGCCAAGACTGTGCAGGAACTGCCAATAAATGTTCAAGGGCTGAGTGAAAAATTAGAGGTTATTTATAAACCTGGACATAACTTAAATATTTTATGGGTTCAATGGATTAAACAGCAAATGGATGTGAAGCCATATATCTGTGTATTTGTATTGTTTTCTGTTTTCTTTAACAGGAATCCTCAATTAATCACGAGCTGGTAAGTTCCCAGCTAGATAGGAAAAATAAATAAAGACGTTTTGCTCATACAAGGAATTGGCCACCCTAGGCCTTTTCCCAGCAACCTAAAAACAAAACAAAACAGGAAATGCTTTAAAATAC
This sequence comes from Bos indicus, assembly GCF_029378745.1. Lineage (NCBI taxonomy): Eukaryota > Metazoa > Chordata > Mammalia > Artiodactyla > Bovidae > Bos > Bos indicus. The sequence continues at coordinate 45,069,929 of NC_091780.1, forward strand.
AGTACATCATAAGCTTGCAGAAACTAACATTCCTGCCCTAACCAGTAATCTCACACTATCACCACCTACCTTAGCAACCTGTTCGCAAGACTCTGGAGAAACCAAAATTAATTCCTCACTGGGAAAAGAGTAAAGGTTTTTGTTCGAGTGGGTATGATTTATTCCTCTTCACTGAATAGTTTCAATGTTTTTAGTCTCTGATGGCCCTGGTCACATCAAAAAACAGAGCTAAAATGTCGTTTTTCAATCTTCTACTAGTCAACCCAATCTTCTATTAATCAAATTCCTTTTGTAAAATGAACTCTCTGAATGCTACTTTTATCCTTGCTGCTGCTGCTGCTGCTGCTAAGTTGCTTTAGTCGTGTCCGACTCTGTGCGACCCCCGAGACGGCAGCCCACCAGGCTCCCCTGTCCCTGGGATTCTCCAGGCAAGAACACTGGAGTGGGTTGCCATTTCCTTCTCCAATGCATCAAAGTGACAAGTGAAAGTGAAAGTGAAGTCGTGTCCGACCCTCAGTGACCCCATGGACTGCAGCCTTCCAGGCTGCTCCGTCCATGGGATTTTCCAGGCAAGAGTACTGGAGTCGGGTGCCATTGCAGTGGAAAAGTGCCATTCTCCAACTTTTATCCTTAGATATATTCAAAAGTTTTGATAAATCTAATTTATTTTAAGGAACCATCTGAAAGAAAACAAAGCATCTGATAAAGTATAACCACAGGCTGTTTGGTGAAAAGCAATCAAAGTTCTAAGGGAAAGCAGGTGTCTGCTGTTAAACAATGCTATGGAAAGGAATCTCCCTTATTACTGCAGGTTTTGTCCCTTGACCGCGAAAAGAAATGTGCTCAGTCTTGTCCGACTCTCTGCAATCCCATGGACTGTAGCCCAGCAGGCTCCTCTGTCCACAGGATTTTCCAGACAAGAATACTGAAGTGGGTTGCCATTTTCTTACTGCAGTTTTTGTTCCCTGACCTTGAAAAGAAATGCTAAGAAAGCTTATTTTGGGAATTGCCTGGCAGCCCAGTGGTTAGGACTCCATGCTTTCACTGCTGAGGGCAGGTTTTCACTTCCTGGTCAGGGAACTAAAATCCTGCAGCCTCAGAACACCACCAAATGTTTAAAAAAAAAAAAAAAGTTTTTTTTCCCCAAATATGTTACTTTTGATACTCTGGTTGTCATATATGAAAGCAAGTAGAAGATACAGTCCAGTATATGTCAGCCAATTTGATATTCTTGGGCCATAGTAAAGGACGTCATGGGCTTCCCTGGTAGCTCACTGGTAAAGAATCCGCCTGCCAATGCAGGAGACATGGGTTCAAAGCATTGATTGGGAAGATCCCCTGGAGAAGGAAATGGCAACCCACCCCAGTCCAGTATCCTTGCCTGGAAAAATCCATGGACAGAGGAGCCAGGCGGGCTACAGACCATGGAATTGCAGCAGAGTCAGACACAACTTATCGACTAAACAACAACGAAGAACATGACATCAGCATCAGAGGTTAACGTTAGCAGGCAAAACCCATTCTCTGAGCTTTCTGTAGTGTCTGTCATACGTAAGTATGGAAACTGATTTTAGAACAACTCAATGATGAACTCTTTAAAAACTAAACAAGCAAAAAAGTCTGCTGCTAAAACCAGCAATGACACTGTTCAACTCTGAACTGAAATCCTAGAAATGGTTTGCAGATCTGAGCCCAGAGACACTGAAGCTACGTATGGCTATATCCCTTTTTAATTAGAGCTTCTGTTAATCTAATGAAGATCTGAAGTCCTGGAGTCAAGGGGTGGGGGGGGGGTGAATTACCTGTTTGCTCTAAAATATAATCTGCTATAACACATTTCTGAAACGTCAATCAGCTCATACATAACTAGGATTTGTTTCATATGGGATTTTTTCATAAATTAGGGGAGCCAGATTAGTGAGAAAAGAATACTAATCTTCAACAAGAAACATCCCTCAGCTCAGTGGCTGCAAGTCCTTATAGCTCTATTTTAAGAAAATTAAAAATTAGTGTCTGCACCGGTTCTCCCTTTCCAAAAAGGCACACCTCCCAGCTGGAAAAACTCTCCGCTAATGACAGGCCTGCACCGCCTCCTCCAAGGCAGCCCACACCATCTCTGTCACACCCCAGCATTTCCAGTCAACTCTGTCCATCAATTTTTAATGTCCCTTGGGGCAGCCTCCAGTCTGCTTGCCCTGGCTATCCAAGTTATCCCCCCAAATGCTAACCATTGTTCTCATTAGAAGTTGCATCAGTTTTGAGGAGTCTGCGCCAGTGGTATTTTCCCATAAACTATCTTATTTGAGAATTTTTTCAGGAACACATACAACACATAATGGGGTTCACCGGTGGCTCAGCAGTAAAGTATCCGTGTGCCAATGCAGGAGATACGGATTAGGTCCCTGGGTTGGGAAGATCCCCTGGAGGAGGGCATGGCAACCCACTCTAGTATTCTTCCCTGGGAAATCCCATAGACAGAGGAGCCTGGTGGACTACAGTCCACAGGGTCGAAAAGAGTCAGATACAACTTTGCAAGTAAACAACATCATGTGATGCCAAAATTCCTGTATTAGTAATAGTTCTTTTCATAACTTTTGATCATAAATACTCCTCATTCCATAACTGCTATTTTTTTAAGCACTGCAATTCATGAAAAGTATACATCCTCCATTAAGTAGATCTTCTGGAACATGTAGCTTTAAGCATTGGGCTTTTTTTTTTTTTAATCTAAAGAATTTATCTTATCCTTACCCCTAAGCATCACCAATGTTAACAACACTCAAACTCTGAGCTGGGGTTGGGGAGAGGTCACAAAGTCCTTGAGAATATGAAGCAGTAGAGAGAGGATCCACATTCACCTCTACTGAAAAATCACTTGTATCACACACCGAAACACTGTAGATTACATGTGCTTTGTCCCCTCAACCATCAGCTCCCCATGATTTTCCTGACATCCTAGTATAGGAGACTTACTCTTTGTGTAGCACAGTTCTGGTCTTTTGTTTTTGTCTTTTTGTTATTGTTGTTTTGCTTTTATATTCCACCTTTCTCAAAAGAAGAGTTTTTTTTTTCCCCCCACTAAGGGAAAATACTATCCTAAGGAGTACAGATAAGGGATAGTCTAACATTCTCATGTAGCCAGCCAAATATCCAGGCAGTATGAAACAGGCGAGAGCAGCGATTTTCAAACTAAAGCCCACTGGAGCCCTGGAGCAACTTTTCAAAGGGCTTGGATCAGTTAGGGGAATCAGTTTATAAATCAGCTTCCACTGTTTTCTCTCCTCCAGCTGATCTGAGAACTGTGATCTGCTAGTTCTCCTTCTCATCACTCCCTCCCCACTTACAATTTCACTTCTCCCACTTTACTTCCAGAATCTTACAATCACACATTTCCCCAGACTATAAAATAACATCCGGGACAGCAAGCAAAGGAATGGTAACTAACTTACTCTGTACTTTATTTCATTCAAGTTACAAATTTCTGGCACAGCTCCAAGCCTCATCCATCTGTGTAATAACATGAATTTGGAAATGAGACACCTTTCCAATCTGGACCCCACAAAATGCCTCCTGCAAACAGGATACAGAGAAGGGCCATTCTGCCATCAATGAGGCAGTGGCCAGAGAATCCACTGCCAACATTCACAAGTACACCCATGGAGTCGGCTTCAAGAAGCATGACCCTCAGGCATGAAAGAGATCCAGAAATCTGACATGAAGAAAATAGGAAATCCAGATGTGAGCAGTAACACTGGTTTTAATAAAGCTTGGCCAAAGGGATAAGGAATGTCCCATACTGTATTCATGTGTGGTGGTGTGGCTGCCCAGAAAACATAATGAAGCTAAAACTTCACCAAATAAGCTCTATATATCAGTTACCTATGTACCTGTCAGCACTTGCACAAACCTAGAGTTAGTGTAGATGAGAACGAACCACTAGTTATCAGATAAATTAAAAAGCAACAACAAAAATTTTTAAATATAAAACAAATAAAACAGCAACAATAACAAGGTGAGACAGGAGTAAAGGTGTTTACATAAAAATCATTTGGACAAGAAAATGACACTGAGTTTTGTTTTTGTTTTTTTTGCTGCACCATAGGGCATGCAGGATCTTAGTTCCCAGACTAGGGACTGAACCCATGCCCCTGTATGGGGAGTGTGGAGTCTTAACCACTGGACCACCAGGGAAGTCAGATGTTAAGGCTTTTCTGACAGAAATTTAAGACTGAGTTCACCCACCTGGCTTCAGAGTGAGGACCAGCTTTGCTAAATCAGATCATGTGACGAACATTTTCTACGAATTGTATATGGAAAAAAATCATAGTTTAAAGCTTCTAGCAAAAATACACAGTATTTTTTTAATAGCAAAAAAACCCCTCCTGTTATTGTCTAAATTTACTATGAAAGATTTCCAATGTCAACTTAAATGAGTGAGAGGATACGTAGTATGTGCTTTGTGTTCTTTTAGGGGATACACAAACAAAATGTCTGAATACCACTGGGCTGGAGAATTGGAAGTATTAATTTATCAGTTACAGTTTTTCCTACCTCAGCTTTCCTCATTGAGTCCCCTCCCTGACAATGGAAAACTGCCTTCATTCCTCCAAAAGGCAAAAAGGAAATGGCATAAAATACAAAAGAAAGACTGAAGATTGTTGAGAAGAAATTCTTTCCCTACCTAAGTTGGAAGGTAGTACAGAATGTTCAGGTTATTTCGAGGTTATTTGGAAATCCTATTTGACTTGAAAGTACCTTAATAAAATCTTTCTAAAAGGCATTAAGCTTGTTTACTAATAATTTTTTTCTAAAAGTAACTTTCTGATATTAAGAATTTTGCCTCATCACAGGCTGATTTTTACTGGAAACCTATTTAAATTGTCAGATGGTTCTATATTTACAAACATTTTCTTCAAAAAAGGAGCTCATTAAGAAAAAACAAGTTCTAGTAGAAGACACTTGGTGAATTAGGGTTTTAATAATTTACTGACTAGCTCAGAGAAAGCTCTCCCAAAGAGACAGACAATGGTACCCACTGGCCTTATATAGGGGTTTTCTTTGTCAATTTTGTTTTGTGTGCTGTGTTTATTTACAAAATATACTTTATATAGAAAATATACAAAAAACAGAGACACTTCATTGTAGGGAACCATATCAATCATTATTAGTACCTCCAAAAGGGCATGGCAAAATATATTCTTCAAACAATTCTCTATTGGCTTATAAAAGCTTTGATTTCACCAAACTACACGCACCAAAACAACACCTATTACTTTCCAGGTGTTCAAAGAATGAAGATGCACAGGCAGCTGATGACAATGGTTGCCTCGAGGTGGCTGGGGCAGGGGTGGAAGGAAGACTTTCACCATCTACATTTCTGCACCTTTTGAGTTTTGACCCATGAGGATGTATAAACTATTTTTCATTTATAATTCAAGAAGGTGTATTTTCTAAACTCTCAAACACACTAATTATTCAAGTATATTCAGATGTAAAGAAAAATCTTTCTCAGGTCCAGCTTTAGACATTTGAGGATACAGCAAAACTCTAAGAAAATACTCTAGTCGCTACTGAAAAGAACATGTGAAAGCGGGAGTAGTTCAGTCGTATCTGACTCTTTGCAACCCCATAGTTCCTGCCAGGCTCCTCTGTCCATGGAAATCTCCAGGGAAGAATACTGAAGTTAGTAGCCATTCCCTTCACCAAGGGATCTTTCCAACCCAGGGATCGAACCTAGGTCACCTGCGTTACAGGCAGATTCTTCACCATCTGAGCCACCACTGAAAAGAACATACAGCTTAGAAAATGTAATGCTGGGGCTTCCCTGGTGGTCCAGTGGCTAAAATTCTATGCTTCCAGTCAGAGGGTCCAGGCTAGCTCCCTGGTCAGGAAACTAGATTCCACATGCTACAATTAAACAAAGATTCCACAGGCTACAACTAAGATGCGGTGCAATCAAATCAATCAATAAATAACAAAATGCTGGGGAGGGAGGAGGGGAAACAGTGGTGGGGGAGTGAGAGGTACAAACTATTGGGTGTAAGACAGGCTCAAGGCTGTACTGTACCATGTGGGGAACATAGCCAATATATTGTAATAACTGTCAATGGAAAGCAACCTTTAAAGTTGTATAAAAATTTTTTTTACAACGTATGCTGCAGCGAAGATCAAAGATTGAAGATCCTGCATGCTGCAACTAAGACCTGGAGCAGCCAAATAAATAATTTTTCTTAAAGTCAGATTGGAGTACTCTTCTACCAGATCTTCCAAGAGCACCCCTTTTTACCAAAATTAAAAACGAAAGTCCTCACAAAGACCTCCAGGACTTCCAATGAGTCTGATCTCACCAACTTCTACTCTCCCCAGCGCTCACTCTGCTCCAACCATACCTGCCTCAGTGATGGCCTTCATCCACGCCAGGCAGCTATGGACTCAGGGACTTTGCAACTGCTATTCCTTCTGCCAGCTACTGTCTTCTGTCAGATGTCTACCCTGCTAACTCCCTCAACTCCTTCATGTTTTCACTCTCAAGTACGCTTTCACAATGAAGCCTCTCCTGAGACCTTGTTTAAAAATAGTAACTCCATCCTATCCACACATTTCTTATCCCCTTTACCTATTTTTGTTTTCCATATGCTTACCACCTAACACACTATATATGTCACAAGTGCAGAGTCCTAACCACTGGACCACAGAATTCCCACATAGTTCACTTATTATAAAAGTTCCCAAAGACAAGGATCTCTGTCTTGTTTGCTCACTGACACATCAGAAAAAGCACCTAGAGCCAGCATCTGGCACAAAGTATACACACAGAAGCATCCAATTAATAAACAGCCTCAACCTGCTTTTTCAATTGTACTTTCCACCTATTCTGCCTTAAAGAATCTGTGTTCCAGCCAGTCAGCCTGGTATACTCACTCACCATCCTAACACATCTCTACACCCCAGTCCACATCTTCTTCCCATGTGGGGAAAATGCAGCCAAACCCTCAGATACCTCCCTCTGCAATTTCTCTAATCGCTCTTCTTGCCCTGGGTCCCAAAGCACTCAATCCCCAGCTCTTTCAGCTGAATGGGGTGAGGGGGAAGGGGGAATCTGAGAATATGTGTAAATTCTAGTTTTTCCTGAACTTGGATTTAATTTCCCCGAAGGAAAAACTGAAGTTCATATTCTTGGAAACTCAGAAGAACTCAGTACATTGAAAAAAATTTTAATTAAAATAAGTTTCAAAAATCCCATTCCTAGGGTGTATGTATGTGTGTGCATGGTTTCCATTCAGAATGAAAAGAGCTTTAAGTCTCAAGAGGAAAGGAAAAAATGTATATTCCTATTTCTGACTTTATCCAATATTTAAATGTCAGGGAGAAAAAATGTCAGTGAGAAAACTGTTACTGGATCTGCATGACTCTACTCAAAAGGTATGAGCACTTCCCTTCACGTCCAGAACTCACACTCCACGCCTAGGAGGCCCTACCGAATTGGATCCGACCTCTCCTGCCACTCACCCCACTTTCTCCACCCCAATTGCACAGCTATCCTTGAAACACACCAGACATGCTGGTGCTTCAGGGCATGGTTACCATTCCTGCTACCTGGAAAGCTCAATCCCCTGGGATTTTCTCCCTGCTTAAATCTTTCTAAATGTCTCCTTCCTGACCACTCTAGCTAAAATCAAAGAACAAGACTTCTTCCTTAGTTCCTATCCTCATCTCTGCTGTTTTTTTTTACCTCCATAACATCTATAAGAACCTAATAATCTATATTTTTATTTATTTATCTAGTGGCATTAGAATACTTTCATATTTTATTTGTAGGTAAATCTCTACTCTCTAGAATGGGCTTCCCAGGTGGCACATAGTATCTGCCATTAGAAAGTATATAATACTTGTGGAACAAAGAATTTAACAAATGTACATATTTTACAAATGAGGGGACAACAATGCAAATTTTGTAAACATCTCCAAAATAAAAGAAATTCTTTCAACTGACAGCTTTTTCTACTTCTTTAAGTTTGAATATAACTGAATGTTGTTCATCAGAAACAATCCAGTTCCAAAACTACTCTAAAAGTGGCTTAAAATCAGCACTTCTGCAACATATAAGCAAATATTTGTCAAGCATTATTTGTGTGCAGTAACATGTTCCTAAACAACAACAAAAAGAACTCTTTCTTTGAAGAAATCATGGTCTCTGGGGGGGGGGGGGGGGGGGGGCGGGGAATCTAATTTCAAACATACACCAAAAAACTGCCCACATTTTGCTTAAAATAAACTAAAGTATAAAATGCCATGGAAACATAAGAAGCCATAGAAAGGTGGCAAAAATAAGTGATAACAAAATACAAGTTTATTTAGTTTTATTTTTAATTAAAAAACAAGGCTAAAATAAATTTTATGTATGCTTCTAAACTATGTTAACAAAGTATCTGTTAATTTTCCATCTCCCCTCAACAGCATGGTTAAAATGTTACTGGGTGAGCCACACTACAGGGAGTGTCTCACTGGTTACAAAACCAGTCTTGGTTACAAAACCTGGCCTTTTCCTTTCCCACTGATGACTTCCAGGAAGGAAAGGGGATTTCTGAAACATGTTAAAGCTTCCCCTCAAGAGGTGGAAATAAAAAGTTCCCAGCAGATCTCCTTCTGGTTTTTGCAGATCTTATTATTTTTTGTGTTTTAGTAGAAATCATGTGGTTACATAAACCAATGAGAAGTCAAATGCTTCAAAGGCAAAGATCCACAGAGGTACTACAGACAATTTGATAATTTATTTCTCCACATCAGGCCCCCAAAGCCATCATGGAGCTATTTACAGGACATTGTTACTATTGCAACATAGTACAAAAAAGCCTTAACACCACTGACACTGTAGCATTTATCTATAGGCCAAAAAAGCCTTCAAGAGTAAAATCAAGAGTGTAGACTCTGATAGTGGGGCATTACATTCAACTTCTGATTTCTTAAAGAATTTAAATTTACCACAACACTGTTTAAACTCACTTTTTAGTCATTTTAACTAAGTCAAGAGATGGTCTCTATTTTACTATACACTTTACAAGGATGACCTCATGCACTCCAACCTACAGAACTTAGAGTGAAATTAAACTGCAAAAAAAAAAAAAAAAAAAATCCTAACTAAACTACAGCTACAAGTAAATGGTTCAGGAAACTAGAGCATGCTTTACATTCAGATTTTACATCCAAAATATGCATTCTGGTTCTTAAATTCCAGGTTTGAAAAGAAATGCCAACAGTAATAAAACTAAATGTCCTTATAGAGCAGCTAAGATGCCTCAAAAGTGCTGAAACAGAAGACAGCTTTGAGTACAATCTTATGCTAGTTCAATACAAATAAACACTTTTAAGGCTTGGAATGAAATTATCTCACTCTACCACAATGCAACAATGTATTCGCAAAGTTGTTCTGAAGCTACTTCAACTAAAGCTCATTGAAGAGGAGCGGCCCTCCATGGGGCATGCATGCTTTGTAAAGTATTTGTCTCAAATTGGTCCTCAAGTTCTTTTTTAAAAAGTTCTATCATTATTAATATTTATTCTGCAAGAATTATATCAAGGAACGTCAATATAGATTCAGGAACCCTTTCTTCACAATCATGAGTTATTCATTGTGGTTATTAAAGTTAAGATGAGTTAAGATACAGGAAAAGTGCTTAGCCCAGTTGTTTGGCTGGTAGTAAACGCCCAGCAGTCATTAACAAGTAGTTACTAGCTATCTACGAAAACAGAGTTTCAAACACTATCTGCAAATAACCATAAATTCCTTTTCGGGCTCTACTGTTCCGGACTGTGCAAACAGAAAATTAATGAGTAAAACACACTTTTAAAACTAACCATCTTGAAGATCAAAAAAGGTACAATTAACAGAGCTGCTTTCAAAAACTGAATTGGGATGCCATAACACAAATTCACAATCTCACTTGAAGGCTGATAAACTAGTTAGCATTCTCATTAGGATCGAAGCCAGCTAAATCAGGGACAGTTAAAGGTCAAAAGCGCCCAAGCCGGGAGCGGTCTGTTTCACTACCCGGTCCCCGCCTCCCACAGGAACAGGAGACTGAACCGACGGCTGGCGCGACCGAAGAGCAGGCGAGGGCACACCCGGTAGACGTCTCCCTAGGGGATCTCCTCCAGTAATAAAGACGCCTCTATCTCGGGTCTGGAGACTCACCCGCGACCGCTGATCTCAAGAGATCTCGCCCCCCCGGCCCGCTCCCAACCGCAGGAACGCCACCCGCGCGGCCCCCACACCTCGGCCCGCGTGTCCGTCGCGCAGAGGCTAGTCGGCGCGCAGCTCCCGCGGGGCCGGCCCTCCGCCCTTCCGCCTGCCAGGCCTGGAGCCCGAAAGGATGCCGCCCCGGCCCTCCGCGCCCCCACCGGCACCGCGGCCCGGGCAGGATACTGAACACAGTCCGCTCCCAGGGCTCCAGCATGTAGAGCGCCGTGACCAGCAGGTACTGGTAGTAGAACCAGGACATCTGCTTCCAGGCCCGCGCCAGCGCCATCCCCGCCACGCGCCTCCCGCGTTGCAGCCAAACGTCAGTCTGTCCGGCCGGCCTCCCGCTAGCGTCCTAGAGCCCCCCGGCCGTCAGGCCCGCCCGCCCGCCACCCCGCGCCCATTGGCCGGCCAGGCCCGGAGCGTCACCCGTGGGCACGCCCAGCCCCGCGCGCTCCCGGGCCGCCGCCAGCGAGCCCCGCCCGGCCGCGCTCATTGGCCAGGCCCAACCTCGCGCGGCTCCCGGCCCTCCGCGCTTCCCACTCCCGGCGCCGCGCCCACGCGAGCCCGGGAACTGTCCCCGCGAGAACGCCCCGCCCGGCCTCGCCCTGAGGCCGTTGGTGGGCGGGACCGTACTGCCCGCCGGCTTGAGCGCGGGGGCGGGCGCTCCTACTAGGGCCCAGAAACGCCGGTTGCAAAAATATCTGTGGTATAGCAGTGACTCCTTAGGCGTCCTAATGGGCTCGGGCATTACAAGTTGAATAGAAACTTATTAGGGTGCTTAACTCGTGCAGTTTACGATCTAGAGAGGGAGACAGGCATTCATCACACCAATGCAATTAAAGCTGTGATCGGTGCTGCTGCTGCTACTGCTAAAGTCACTTCAGTCGTGTCCGACTCTGTGCGACCCCATAGATGGCAGCCCACCAGGCTCCCCCGTCCCTGGGATTCTCCAGGCAAGAACACTGGAGTGGGTTGCCATTTCCTTCTCCAATGCATGAAAGTGAAAAGTGAAAGTGAAGTCGCTCAGTCGTGTCCGACTCTTAGCGACCCCATGGACTGCAACCTACTAGGCTCCTCCATCCATGGGATTTTCCAGGCAAGAGTACTGGAGTGGGGTGCCATGATCGGTGCAGAGGGAGAAAATAAGATGCTCCGAGAGAGTGTGGAGGCGAACATCCCCCACTCAAGGAGGTCATGAAAGGCATCTGTGAAGAAGTGTCTGCCCACCTCTCTTAGTAGCTGTAGGTGCCCTGTAGGTCAAGGCCGGGAGAAGGACGGTGATCTGGTTGGTTATGCAGATGACAGATTGCTTGAGATCCGTCGGTGGGGCAGATATTTCTTGGAGATGCGCTCTTAAATGTTCAGATTTTCCCACTAACAAATGGGCCCCGACGTCACACACACCTTCAGGAATGAAGATGCACGATTAACATGTGACATGATACTATTAAATGGCCTGCTATTTAAATGTTACAAGGTTTATATTAATAGGTTAAGTAGTTTTCTGCTACACTTTAAAGCTTTGATGGTTGACAACTATTTATTTAGAAATATCAAGTACTATTCAAGAGCTAAATAATGGGTATAGAAAGCCAGATAGACTGAGATCTGCCTTCATAAAGTACCCAGTAACTACCAGGGAAGAGAAGCAGGTTAATTGATTACAGTGAGATGTAGTAAAGGGTATTTTTATGTTTTGTGTAGGATGCTATGATAGCCCAGGAAAAATCACATTGGGATTGTAAAAGCCTTTGGGGAAATGGTGCTTGAGCTGAGTATTAAAGGACAAGTAGAAATGGGAGGATGAATGGGGTGGAGTGGATATTACAAACACTGGACTATGGATCCCCTATATGAATGCCTGGTGCTTTTAAAGAGCTGGAAGAACTTCCCTGAAAAGAGAAAAAAGAAAGGCTGAAAAGAAAAGGAAAATAGTGTAGATAGCAGCAAGAGGTAGATAGTAACCAGGGACTATAACCTAAAACACCTTGTTTGAGGAGCTAAAGAATTTTTAACTTACTGTCCAAAAGTTAAAATAACCAGTAGCTTAGTAAGATTTGCTTTTGGGATAAGACATGAGTATTAGCAGTAGACTGGAGGAAAAGAAGATCCAGTTGGAGACCGTAAGAGGTAGAAACTATAAAAGTATACTATAAACCACACTCACTTGGGGCCTCCTTATCCTTGAGAGATCTGAGTACTCTTGTCTCTCCCACTTCTGAATCTTCCTGTGTTGGGCTTCTCTCTCTCTCATCCTAAGCTATCTCTTCAGATCTGTTTGGGCAGGCAAACTCTGTTCCTTTCTCTTTAAGAACCCCAAGTATCTCAGCCGTTGGTGATGCTTGGTTAAGTTTACACAAAGTTGGAAGCATTATAGCTACCCTTCCCAATGCCAGGTCTCTAAGTGCCATTCCTACCATGTGGTCCTCCCTACTGTATGTAGCTCCCCAGTCCACTGCATCTCTTCAGGAGAGCAGCCCCAGCAAGTCAATTTCCATCCCTCAGCTTCCCCAGGATTCCAGCGAACATAACCCCCACCTCCACCCCATCTCTGTACAGTTGATGACTGACTAGAAGTGGTGAAAAGAGGCTGGGATCCTGGATAATGACAATATTCACAAAGAGTCCAAGAGGAAAAGTCTGGCTGAAAAGACATGAATGCTGTTAGGAAGAGGCTGAATCTGAGGTACCTGAGAGACACTCAAATGGAGGTATACAGGGGGCAGTTGGGCACATGGGTCCGGAACTCAGTAGAGAAGCCTGAACAGAAGCTAGAGGCATGTGGATTTTCAGTACGTGCTGGTAATTGAAGCCATGACTGCAGACGGGGCAGCCAGGGAAAGCAATCAGAGTGGGAAGAGCAGACTGAAGCAACTCTGCATTTAGAAGATGAAAGTCCAAAGGGACCCAATAAAGGGAACTCAGAAGCAGCTAACAGATTTGACAGCAAAGAGGACTAGCCAAATAGGCAAAGCCAAAGGAGGAAGGGACAACCAGCAGATCAAATAGCTCAGGGAGGACAAGAAAAAGAGGAAGGGACTTACCAATTTGTTTTGCCCATATGGGGCTCAACTGATGACTCATTGATTGTGGAATGATAAGGGCAGAAACCAGATTAGAGAGGGAATGAGAGGTAACAAAAGAAGAGATAGGATCAGACTTATCTTTGCAGGAAGGAGAGAGAGGATGATGAGGGTTTTTTGTTTAGTTTGATTTTCAGATGGGAAAGTGTGAGGAAGTTTATGAGCTTAGAGTAAAGATACAAGTGAAAATGGTGGAATGGCAGGGGCAGGGAGGGGGGCACAAATCTACAGCCTTAATAAACAGGAATTGGTAGCTCTTTTCCTAAGAGAGGAAAAAGGGAGCCAGATGGACATGAACATGGAAGAGTAAGTTAAGGAACTCTCTACTTGACAGCCTCAGTCTCAATCAGGCAGAAAGGACTTCTTAGAGCCTTAAAGTAAGGCTTCTGTAAAGAGTGAGCAAGACGTTGAGGTAAACAGTTGGAAAAGGAAAAGGGGGAATGGGAGAAATTTCCTAAACCTGCGGAGGGATCATCGGACAGAAAAAGCACATCAGTTTCACCATCAAGCCACAGGACCCATGGATGGAACCAGAGAGGATGAATTAGGAGTCTTGCTCCAGGGTGGAGTCTGGCTGACGGAGTACAAGCGAGAGACAAGGAAGCAAGAAGGTTGGTGGGAAGGGCTGTGAGAATTGGATCAGAGATGGAAGTAAATGCAGAATAGTAAAAATTCGATTGTCAAGAGCTGTGCAAGGTTGGGAACTGTAGGAGTACACGGTGGGAGAGCTTCTGTCCTGGAGGAGACATCCTGCCGAATATCCTGCCAAAGCTTGAGATCATAGAGATGAGCCAGACAAGGCAAGGAGAGGCACGAGCTATAACCATGGGACAGGCAGCCAGAGTAGGGCGGAGGGGAAGGGACTGTCATCACCAACAGTGTTGGCAGGACTGGGCACACGAAAGTTGAAGTGGACACATGAGGTCCAGGATGGTGGCAGGACTAAGGACAGAGAGGAAAAAACTGGAGACCAAACATCAAAGACTTCAGGGAGTACAGAGAAAGCTCAGAGAGAAGTGGAATGGAGGGGGCAAAGCCCAGTGGCATGTGGTCTCTCTTAGGAAGCAGTAAGAAGGCCAACCCGCTCTGCCTCCAGTAGAGGGGAGATAGGCTCTTCCACAGAGGGCAGAAGAGAGGTGGAGTGCTCACGATGAGTCAACAGTAGACTTTGTTTATATGCGAAAGGAGAACCTGGCCCAAGAGAGGGTTGGCAAGGAGGGCTCAGTGCAGGAATGTGTCTGGAAGAAAGAAATGTCAGAGCAGAATGGGAAGGTGGGAACTGGTACCCTAGGGAGGTAGTGCTAACAGCAACATGGGCCAGGCTAACCTCCAGATCTGGCTTCCAGAAACATCAGTGTGGACACAGCAGGACTGAAGTGGTGTTGAGGTACTTTGATCTCCAGGCCAGAAACTATGTACTAGTTTTAATACCCTTGTCTTCTCCCCTCCCCAAACCCCCAACTTCTCTCCCTAAGAGTAATATGGAATCATTCTACCAAGCATCATTTTTTTTTTTTCTTGAGGGGGGGTGGTAGGAGGTGGAGCTGCACAGCATGCGGGATCTTAGTTCCCCGATCAAGGAGTGATTTCCTGCCCTCTGCAGTGGAAGCTTGGAGGACTCACCCCTGAACCACCAGCAAAGTCCCCGTTTCAGTCCCAAGTATCTTAGATTTGCCTCCTTTGGTAGGATCTGCACACAGTCTCAGTCTTATGATGATGAGCTGGTCATTGTCATCCAAACTTTCCTTATCAACTACCATTGCCTACTTCGGCTTGAAAACTTTTCATTCTGAAAATACTTGCAGCCTATGAGAAGAGAATGGCAAGAGAAGAGAATTATCAAGAACTTGTTTGCATCCTGAAAGTTTTCACTTAAACCATCTTTTCAGTTAAAATGACTCGGTAGTTCACCAATCCATTCACTGACCGTCCATAATATGGCAGCTGTGCCAATTCTGGGTTACAGAAAGACCAATGCAATGTGACCTCTGCCCTCAAAGTTTATCATCTAGTGAGAAACATTTCCCTGTGCCCCATGGAAAGAATGTTACAATTTTGTTTAAAACTGCAGTGGGTGCTTTCTTCCCCAGGGGCTGTAGAGAGTGGCAGGGCAGGTCACCTAGAGCCACACATGGCAAGGAAATGTGGGATTCATCCTGCTTGCTAGGTTTTCACAGTATTTCTGGACCAGTAGCCACAGTAACCTCCATGTTCTGGACCCAAGCCCCTCCTTAGGGGCTGAGCAGAGCCTCTGGTGGCTGAGCTGTGCCAGGAGCAATGAGGTTATCATCTGTGCATGAAGGAGAAAGAAAATGAGAGGATGAGAAGCAGAGGCTCTGGGGTCAGCAAAGGTGAGAGCTGGTTCTGAGGGTAGAGAAAATGCTGGTCTGGTGGCTTGGTGCAGAGAGGAAAGGGGTCGAGCAAGGCTAGTCAATGAGTATAAACTAAGGAAAACCCTCTAAACATGTTGCACAATGTCTCAAAATACAGCAAGGGCTTGGTACAATTCTTGTGCATTTTCACTATGGCAAATACAGAGCAGCACAAAGCAGAAAGTTCACATTCACAATAGAATGACTACCAACACCTGCTCCATACACAATTTGTTCACATGGATTGTTTTTATGGAATAAGAACAGAGTTCAGCAAATTCATTTGCTTCCAAATGGGGTAGAATCCACTTCGGGGTTTCCCTCAGGCCCTGGTGGCTCAGTGGTAAAGAATCTGCCTGCAATGCAGTAGACCTGGGTTCAATCCTTGGGTTGGAAAGATCCCCTGGAGAGGGGAATGGCTACCCACTCCAGTAGTCTGGGCAGGGAGAATTCCATGGACTGTACAGTCCATGGGGTTGCAAAGAGTCAAATACAACTGAGCAACTTTCACTTTCAGCAATGTTATATGTAAAGGCAAATACGCTTTACCAATTGGTTTAAATATGGCAAGTAATTTGATTCAACAGAAAGAAGCTACAAGAAAGCTGATTTAACCATGACATTTTTTCATTCATGCATACATTTGGCAAATCCTTATGGAATTCTTACTATGCACTAGGTATCAAAGACTGATTTCTAATACTCCCATCTTTTTTGGCACTAGTAATGCCAAGGAGAGGATGCAGTGGCCCTAGTAGATCAGGAACCCTGGCATTAGCCAACAGGAAGTCCAGAGCCAGCGCTGTCTGTGGTTTCCTAGGAAATGAACAGCAGGAAGCGAGGGGCTTATTCCACAAACACAAAGGCTGCACCGTCAGCCCCATCCATCCCCACTATGACCTCAAGTCCTCAAGGAAACGAAAACCTGCTCTCTTTCAAAAGGCACACCTCTTGATGCTGTTGCAGGAAAATGGGGTGCAAGAGGATGTTGGATGAGTCCTGGGATGGGCCATCAAGTGAGGGTCCTTGGCTTGTCACAGGAAAGAATTTAAAAGGGAGCCAATGTAAAGGGACAACAAGTTAATCTGTTAGACAGAAACACACTCCATAGGCAGAGTCTGGGCAGTCTCAGAAGGCCGAAGGTGTGGAGATGGTTAGTTTTTACGGGCTGGTTAATTTCATACTCTAATGAGTGGGAAGATTACTCCAACATTTTGGGGAAGGAGTAGGATTTCCAGGATTTGGGCCACTGTGCACTTTTTGGTCTTTTGTGGCTGGCCTAGGAACCGTCTTGGCACCTGTGTGTATGTATTTAGCTTATGCTAATATATTACAATGAGTGTATAATGAAGCTCAAGGTTTACTGGAAGTTGAATCTTCCACCATCTCAGTCTTAACCAGCTCTAACCAGTTTATGTTGTATTCTGTTCTTAATGGTTGTGTCATTCTTTTAATGGTTGTGCCCTGCTCCCTTCCTTCCTGTCCCAGTGCTGTCCACAGGTTTGTGGGACTAGAAGGATGATACAATCTTACCTTCCTCCACCCAGAGGTCAAAGAGTTCATCCAAATACCCAGACCAACCAACCAATTGTGTGTCAGAGCAGGTAGAAGGGGCCTGAGGGAAAGAGACCCAGACGGTGGAAGGAAATAACCTCAAAGGAGACTGCACCTTGAGAAGTTTGAGGCTGAGGAAGCAAGGAGACTGGGGATGTGGAGAAAGCTGAGGAGATGGAGGTACATAGGTTGCTGGAACACGAGAAAGGCAGGGAGCAGTGTCGAGCTGGAAGGGAGTGGTTCTGAAGGTAGATCCAAAAACAAGAGCCAAAAGTACTCTTTCGGCTGCCCAGTGTTGCAAACCTGCAAGTCTCTTGAGCAAATGAACGTAAACCAGAGGCCCTACTTAAGTCTCACATTAACAGTTCCTCAGTTCAGTTCAGTTGCTTAGTCTTGTCCCACTCTTTGCAAACCCATGGACTGCAGCACGCCAGGCTTCCCTGTCCATCACCAACCCCAGAACTTGCTCAAACTCATGTCCATCAAGTCAGTGATACCATCAAACCATCTCATTCTCTGTCTTCCCCTTCTCCTCCTGCCTTCAATCTTCCCCAGCATCAGGATCTTTTCCAATGAGTCAGTTCTTCGCATCAGGTGGCCAAAGTATTGGAGGTTCAGCTTTGGCATCGGCCCTTCCAATGAATATTCAGGACTGATTTCCTTTAGGATTGACTGGCTTGATCGCCTTGCAGTCCAAGGGATTCTCAAGAGTCTTCTTCAACACCACATTTCAAAAGCATCAGTTCAGCACTAGACTTTCGTTATGGTCCAACTCTCACATCTATACATGACTACTGGAAAAACCATAGCTTTGACTAGATGGACCTTTGCTGGCAAAGTAATGTCTCTGCTTTTTAATATGCTGTCTAGGTTGGTCACAGCTTTTCTTCCAAGGAGCAAGTGTCTTTTAATTTCATGGCTGCAGTCACCATCTGCAGTGATTTTGAGCCCAAGAAAATAGAGTTTCTCACTGTTTCCACTGTTTCCCCATCTATTTGCCATGAAGTGATGAGACCAGATGCCATGATCTTAGTTTTCTGAATGTTGAGTTTTAAGCCAGCTTTTTTGCTCTCCTCTTTCACTTTCATCAAGAGGCTCTTTAGTTCTTCTTCACTTTCTGGTATCATCTGCATATCTGAGGTTATTGATATTTCTCCCGGCAATCTTGATTTCAGCTTGTGCTTCATCCAGCCCAGCATTTTGCATGATGTACTCTGCATACAAAGTAAATAAGCAGGGTGACAATATACAGCCTTGATGTACTCCTCTCCCAATTTGCAACCAGTCCATTTTTCCATGTCCAGTTCTAACTGTTGCTTCTTGACCTGCATACAGATTTCTCAGGAGGCAGGTCAGGTGGTCTAGTATTCCCATCTCTTTAAGAATTTTCCACAGTTTGTGTGATCTACACAAAGGCTTTGGCATAATCAATAAGCAGAAGTAGATGTTTTTCTGGAATTTTCTTGCTTTTTCGATGATCCAGTGGATGTTGGCAATCTGATCTCTGGTTCTTCTGCCTTTTCTAAACCCAGCTTGGATATCTGAAAGTTCACAGTTCACATACTGTTGAAACCTGGCTTGGAGAATTTTGAGCATTACTTTGCTAGAGTGTGAGATGAGTGCAATTGTGAGGTAGTTTGAACATTCTTTGGCATTGCCCTTCTTTGGGATTGGGATGAAAACTGCCCTTTCCAGTCCTGTGGCCACTGCTGAGTTTTCCAAATTTGCTGGCATATTGAGTGCAGCACTTTCACAGCATCATCTTTTAGGATTTTAAATAACTCAACTGGAATTCCATCACCTCCACTAGCTTTGTTCATAGTGATGCTTTCTAAGCTCCTACTTTCTCTAATCCAATCTACTTTCCAAGTACAAATAGAATAATGATTTCCCACTTAGTTTCCTTATATTGCAAATAAATATCCATCCTTGTCAGTGGTGTCATTCTATGTAGTCTTTATAATAACTCCCTATATAAATATAGAAATACAGTTTTAAAACCCTGCTGTATATATATGCATGCATACTAAGTCACTTCAGTTGTGTCTGACTCTTTGTGACCTTATGGACTGTAGCCCACCAGGTTCCTCTGTCTATGGGATTCTCCAGGCAAGAATATTGGAGTGGGTTGCCATGTCATGCTCCAGGGGATCTTCCTGATCCAGGGATGAAACCCTTGTCTCTTACATCTCCTGCATTGGCAGGCGGGTTCTTTACCACCTGGGAAGCCCAAGTGTGTGTGTGTGTGTGTGTGTGTGTGTGTGTGTGTGTGTGTGTACACACATATGTAAACAAACATAATTTTATTTCTTTCAAACTCCAATCCAGGGGGATCTGTCAAATCTCTTTGTGCTAGATGTGAGGTTACTTAATATCTTGGCCACATTCCAAGGTTTTCTTGTCATTTTTGTTTGTAGAAGAGTCTAAAAGTGAATTATTTTGGCAGGTGATCATCAATTTTAGGGCCTGAAATTTTCAAGTCTAAAATTCACAGGCAGGGACTTCCCTGGTGGTCCAGTGGTTAAGACTGCATGCTTCCAATGCAGGAGGTACAGGTTTGATCCCTGGTCAGAAAACTAAGAGCCCATATGCCACATGGCATGGCCAGAAAATAAAACTTTAAAAAAGTAATATTCACAGGCAAGATATTTGGCTACTTAGGGAGATATTTAAACTGACCAGCAGTTCACCTGTGAGGCAGAATTCTACAAAATAATCATTTTGTAAATCCCCCTTATATGACTCTGAAAATTGTCAAATAAGTTTTGAACTGTGCTGTTCATTCCAGACATAAATAAATCAACTTAAGGTCCTGGAAAGACTTGTCCAAAGCTTAAGGTGGATGAGGTTTCCAACTCTTTGCTTAAATTGCACATCTGCTCATTAAAACTAATTAGTATTTTCTGTCATTAATGCTAGAACATCAAGCTTCCTACTGATGAATTTCAATCCCATCTGGAACATATATCACACAGGCCAGGGATTCTGAAGTAGTTGCCCTGTATCATTATGTCACATTACATGTTATCTCATTACAATTTTATAAATTATATGTATAATAAAAGCTGGATTGATAATCTGACACTGCCCTAACAAGTTCTAGGAATCGGTATCTCTGGTATTCTCCTAAAATAAATCTGCTAGCCAACTACTAATACTGAAATTCAACCAATGTCAACACACTCTGAAGACCTGTCAGAGTTCTCTCAGAGTCTTCAGATAAGCAGAGTAAGATAAGAAAAAAAAAATCTTTCTCCCAGTATTCAAAAATAAGAAAGGCTTCAGAGATTCATAAGAAATTTATTTTAAAAAATAATAAAATTTAGGATACTGATTTAGGGCTGTTGTATTTTTATGCAAGGGATGTGTTCCTAAAGATTTTATATAATTTAAAACATTAATTTAAGACAGAGCCTGACCAAGTGTAGCCTTTATTTTTGCTTATATCATAAAGAAGAAATGCCATGTAGCAATGCTTAAATTAAGTTTACAATTTACTAACTCCACTGAAACAGGGGGGAAGGGGGCAGGGCACAACACTTAAAGAATGACATAGTTCTTGAGGATACAGCATATACTGGTTAGAAACCACTAAGCCCAGGGTAGTGGAAGATTCAGCTTCCAGTAGATCTTGAGCCTCATTATATGCTCATTGTGAACATTAGCATTTGCTAAATACATACCTACAGGTACCATGACAGTTCTGAGGCCAACTATAAAAGGCCAAAAAGTGGGCAGTTGCCCAAATCCTGCAGATCCAGCCTGTTCCCCAAAATAGTTGGAATAATCCTCCTACTTGTTAGCCTACGAAATTACCCAGCCCATAAAACTAAGCACTCCGTATTTCGGGGCCGCTCTCGCCTTTTGAGCGGGACAGCATTCTGTCCTTCTCAAATTTAATGATTCCCTGTTCTTTTAAAATGTAGTAACAGCTGCAGTGTGTGCCAGCCGCAGGACTCTTCACTTGATTTTTTTCTCACATTTTGGGTAACATCTTCACTCTGATCACTAAGAGTCCTCCCTAGCCCCTTTCCTTTCCCCACCATCCCAGCCTAATTCCCAGTCTTGCTCCCTGTCTACCTTGCCCCTCCAGGCCTTCCAAAGGGAATAATCCTGGCCCTGAACACCACCCTCACCTGGCTTTCGTTTCACTTCTCCCTGGTGCCCACCTGTTGCTACTGCCAGGTGCCAAGAGGCTCAGCCCCCTGGCTGGGCCCCCCTCACACAGCCTCCTCCTCGTGGGCTCTGGCTTCCAACCTTCCCAGGTAGATGTAATATTCATGACCACATTTCTGAATCCTCTATAATTTAACCAAATGGATTAAACTTCTGCTAAATCCAGGTGTGTGAATGATGGTGACTCGAAGGTGGGCAGGTGGGGCCTCCATTAAAAGAGTGCATGGTCTACTGGGGAAAACAGTGTGTAAGAGGCTGTGACTCTCCTGCATGGGGTGTGAGGGTGTCAGGAAGGCAGAAGAGGTGACATTCCACCTTGGCCTCGAAGGGTGTGTCTGACTCCCCAGTTAGAAATGGGGAGAAGGGTGACACATGGAGACATTCCAGGCAGAACACTGCCTGGGTCGGAGGCACGAAGGACATAAAAGGCTTTGGTCTCTTCAGAATACCAAGCACACCAGTGCTGTTAGAGACTGAGTTCTCACTAAATGTTTCCAATTATGAAATGTTTTCCCCATTCTAGGTAAGGGAAGAAAAGATTTTATAGGACAGAACTTGAGTGTGTGCTCACGCAGATCCTTACCAAGGGTAAACCTTATCCTTGAAAGTATTGAACAGATCCTTTTTGTAAATATCTCAAAGTCAATTTCAATCAGAGGACAATCCAGTCACTCATGTGGGTTATCAAACCGGTTCATGCTCTAGGGAAAAAGTAAAAATAGATGACCCAGTGAGTCTCTTTCATGCTCTACGGAGTAAAAAAGTAATGAAACTGATCTTCTTGGCCTCATAAAGAGACCCAGAAGGCAATTTTAAAAGCTAGTGACCAAACTGGAAATATAGCAATTATCCTAGACCACTTCTTCAGCCTCTACCTTCACTGGAAATTACTAACCAAGATCTGTAATCATTTGCCTAACCACTGAATGACTCCATTGTCCTGGCCACCTTCCTCCTTTCCTTCTCAGCCCCTACCTCAGGTTAATTCTCACCTGATGGGCCAAAGGTGCACCATGACTAACAGGATATTTGATGGGGCAGTGATGGCGAAACCAGGTTGTCATTTTCTATCTTGATGAGAAATGTTCAACTGTTATGTTCCTGTAGAACATGCGGAACTGTGGGCTACATTTCAACATGCACACATACAGTTCATGTACTGGACAGTTACCACACTGCTGAGAGTTGTAAGTGTGTACAGGATACACACTACTGTATATAAAATAGATCGATAACGAGGTCCTACTCTATAGTACAGGGAACTATATCAATACCTTGTAATAACTTACAATGGGAAAGAATCACATATATATATAATTACGTGTATATATTTATGAACTGAATTACTATATTGTACACCTGAAACTAACACAACATTGTAAATCAAGAACACTTCAATTTAAAAAAGAAAAAGTGCCTCTAGTACCTCTAGGAACTCAGGGAGGAGGGGCATATTCCCTTGAGCACCTCCCACCTCACTGCCCAGTTTGTGCAGAGAAGTACATTAGCCTCACACCTCATCTTCCTGTTTTGTCCCGGAAGCCAGTCCTTCCTCACTACTGCCAGAATCCACTTTCCAAGAACCTTTCCACAACCTTCTTCACCTCAGCATGGTAGGCAAGGCTCCTCCCCACCCCCAGCCCCCTGAGCCATCCCTGCTCTCTGCGGCACTCTCTTCTCACTCCCTCCCTACATAAAAGCATTTTTATCTGCTCTGCCAGGAGGCATCTGAGCGCTCACTCCTGCCCCCCCTGGCAAACTCCAGCTCACCATTCAGCGAGCAGCTCCACAGCTTCCTCCGGCAGGCGCCCTCGCCGGCTCCTTCAGACCCCCAGCAGCCCTCTCGCCCCACAGGGAGCCAGCACTGTACTGCCCACCAGAGCACCTGCTACCTGAGCTCACTGTCCACCGATCA
Organism: Bos indicus; assembly: GCF_029378745.1. Classification (NCBI taxonomy): domain Eukaryota; kingdom Metazoa; phylum Chordata; class Mammalia; order Artiodactyla; family Bovidae; genus Bos; species Bos indicus. Next base: position 45,093,269 of record NC_091780.1, read on the forward strand.
GTGAGCTCCTGGAGGACAGCCCTAGGCGTCTTCATCTTTAGGTGCCCAGCAGTGTTTGGGACAAAACAGATTCTCAACAAATGTTTGAGAAGGAATAAACAGAAGAATGAAGAGCTCTGAAAATATTTTAGCAACAACAGCATCAGAAAAACACACACACACGCACGCACAAACACAAAAAGACAGAGAGAGAAATAAGCACACAATTTCCCAAACTCAGTGCTATTAAGAATAAAATTATTTTGAAAGATAATGGCATGGCATACTTATATTGGATATTGCAGGCAGAAAGTCATGCTTTGACTTTTTTTTAATATAAAAGTTTCAGTGATATCATCTCCTGATTTTAAAGATATTTAAAGTGTGTTATACTTAAATAAGGGCTTCCCTGGTGGCTCAGAGGTTAACGCGTCTGCCCCCAATGCGGGAGACCTGGGTTTGATCCCTGGGTGGGGAAGATCCCCTGGAGAAGGAAATGGTAACCCACCCCAGTATTGTTGCCTGGAGAATCCCACGGATGGAGAATCCTGGTAGGCGACAGTCCATGGGGTCGTCGGACATGACTGAGTGACTTCACTCACTCACTCATACTTAAATATGTAATGTGCTCAGTTGTGCATGCTCAGTAGCTCAGTCGTGTCCGACACTTTGCAACCCCATGGACTGTAGCCCACAAGGTTCCTCTGTCCATAGGATTTCCCAGCAAGAACACTGGAGTGGGTTTCCATTTCTTTCCCAGGGGATCTTCCCAACCCAGGGATCGAACCTGCGTCTCTTGCATCTCCTGCATTGACAGGCAGATTCGTTACCTGGGAAGCCCCTAAATATCTAATAGTCATGACTAGTTAAGCCAGAAATGGTCACTTTCTTCTCCTTGTTCCAGCTTGAAATAAAGATATAAATCAGAAGATACAAAAATTTGGTGACTAGCAAATGCAAAAATCTGATGTACGGGTATCATTCTAAGTACTTAAAATATACATCAGATCAACCAACTACAAGGCATTTTTTGCCTTCTCTGCCAGCTTTTTCGCCTCCTTCTCAGGTCAGCCCCGCTAACAGCTCATGCAGTGAACTTCATCAATGTGTTGTGCGGGCACTGAGCTCGATGATCCCTACACCCACCCCTCCCCAAGTCTGAGGAACACTAGGTCTGGTCTGAAGACTTCCCTGGATGTAACTGCCCAGATGAAGGGCTCTTCCCATTCCAACCAAGAGCATCTTGCCATTTTCCTGGGCATGATTTGCTCATCCCCAACTTAGAGCCTCCATAAATGCTGTCCTCTGGAAAGCTTCTCTCCCAAGAAAGCCAATATATCCTCCTCCTGTCAGTCAGTGGTTCCCATTCAGGGGTGATTTTGCCCTCCAGGGAATATTTGGCAATATCTGGAGACATTTTTGGTTGTTAAAAGTGTTGCTCCTGGTATCTAGTGGGTAGAGGCCAGAGATGCTGCAAAATATCCTACAATGCACAGGACACCCACATATACAGACAAAGAATTATCTGGCCCCAAAATGTCAATAGTACTTAGACTAAGAATCTCTGCTCTAAGTTGAGCTTTAAATTCACCTGTTTGAATTAGGAAATATTCCCAAATTAACCACACCCAACTCTGACCATACGCTTGTTTTGCATAACCACAGAATGTACAGAGTGATCTACAGTAACTTGGATGTGAGGTTGAGAATCATAGAGTCTCTGGATAGAATAGGACTTCAAAAGTCATACAGTCTAACCACTTCCTTGTCAACACTGCTTTGTAAACTCCGTTTCAATTGCTGTCTTTCTTCAAAAAATTATAAGCAACTGCATTAAAAACTCCATGTCCATTCACTCTGCACGTCTTAAGCATCTGCTATGAAACAAGCACTATTCTAGGCACTGAGGACAGTGATAATTAGACATTATCTATGCTCTTGTGGATATTAACTTTAGCAGGATAGATATTTTTTTAATTATATAACTTCCATAGTGGTAAGTGCTCCAGTGGGAAGAACATGGTTTCCCTGATAACAGGAGCTCCTTAAACTGATCTGTGACACCCGACAAGGCTTCCCTGAGGATGGCACATTTAAGCACCTGGTAGGCATTCAGTCAGTATTTGCTGAAAAAATAGAGGTGAAGCATGAAAGATGAATAGAAGTTATCCGGATAAAGTGTGCAGAGCTGGGAGGAAAGAGAAGGGGAGCTGAGTAGCCACAATGGGTTTAAGATGCCAATGAAACATCAAGATAGAGAAACCAGAGCCCAGATGGGAGGGGAGTTTGGGGGGAAATGGATAAATGTATATGGACGGCTGAGTCCCTTTGCTGTTCACCTGAAACTATCACAACCTTGTTAATCAGCTAAACCTCAATACAAAATACAAAGTTTAAAAAGGAGAGAGAGAGAAACTGCTTGGTCTGTTGAACGTAATTGTCTGGAGCCCAGAAAAAAAGGCTGGGATCACAGCCAGGGGACCTCCAATCCAACATGTAGGTCAGGAAGAGGAGGAAAAATCAATGAAAGACTAGTAATGAGAGGCCAGAGACACAGGCAGAAAACCATGAAAGGCTGTGTCATAGAAGGAAACTTTTTAAGAAACTCAATGCTGGGTATTGAGCAGTCTGTCCTGACTATAACAAGCATCCTACAGGATGAACTAACCACTGTTTTTTATTTTGAATTAGCATAAAATCTCTTCCTGATGAATTTCTACTTCAAGTTTAAACATGTTGATCTGAGTAGCAATCAGAGTTCAATTTTGTGGGTGTTTTCATTTATGACACTCAAATTATTTAGACCTTAGGGTTACAATGCTCTCCCAGCTACAGTATCAAAGGGAAATAGTTTGGAGCCAGGATTTCAGTGGCTTAATAAACAAAAGATGTATCTAGCAACACACAATTAGATCTTGATTATCTGCGCCAGTGAGAGGTAGGAATATATGAATAAAATTAATGGAATCTAAAACCCCAAGTTCAACCTTTTTTGCAATTAAATCAGATTAGTCACTCAGTCGTGTCCGACTCTTTGAGACCCCATGAATCGCAGCACGCCAGGCCTCCCTGTCCATCACCAACTCCCGGAGTTCACTCAGACTCACATCCATCGAGTCAGTGATGCCATCCAGCCATCTCATCCTCTGTCGTCCCCTTCTCCTCCTGCCCCCAATCCCTCCCAGCATCAGAGTCTTTTCCAATGAGTCAACTCTTCGCATGAGGTGGCCAAAGTACTGGAGTTTCAGCTTTAGCATCATTCCTTCCAAAGAAATCCCAGGGCTGATCTCCTTCAGAATGGACTGGTTGGATCTCCTTGCAGTCCAAGGGACTCTCAAGAGTCTTCTCCAACACCACAGTTCAAAAGCATCAATTCTTCGGCACTCAGCCTTCTTCACAGTCCAACTCTCACATCCATACATGACCAGAGGAAAAACCATAGCCTTGATTAGACGAACCTTTGTTGGCAAAGTAATGTCTCTGCTTTTGAATATGCTATCTAGGTTGGTCATAACTTTCCTTCCAAGGAGTAAGCGTCTTTTAATTTCATGGCTGCAGTCACCATCTGCAGTGATTTTGGAGCCCAGAAAAATAAAGTCTGACACTGTTTCCACTGTTTCCCCATCTATTTCCCATGAAGTGGGGGGACTGGATGCCATTATCTTCGTTTTCTGAATGTTGAGCTTTAAGCCAACCTTTTCACTCTCCTCTTTCACTTTCATCAAGAGGCTTTTTAGTTCCTCTTCACTTTCTGCCATAAGGGTGGTGTCATCTGCATATCTGAGGTTATTGATATTTCTCCTGGCAATCTTGATTCCAGCTTGTGTTTCTTCCAGTCCAGCGTTTCTCATGATGTACTCTGCATAGAAGTTAAATAAACAGGGTGACAATATACAGCCTTGACGAACTCCTTTTCCTATTTGGAACCAGTCTGTTGTTCCATGTCCAGTTCTAACTGTTGCTTCCTGACCTGCATACAAATTTCTTAAGAGGCAGATCAGGTGGTCTGGTATTCCCATCTCTTTCAGAATTTTCCACAGTTTATTGTGATCCACACAGTCAAAGGCTTTGGCATAGTCAATAAAGCAGAAATAGATGTTTTTCTGGAACTCTTCTTGCTTTTTCTATGATCCAGCGGATGTTGGCAATTTGATCTCTGGTTCCTCTGCCTTTTCTAAAACCAGCTTGAACATCTGGAAGTTCACGGTTCACATATTGCTGAAGCCTGGCTTGGAGAATTTTGAGCATTACTTTACTAGCGTGTGAGATGAGTGCAATTGTGCGGTAGTTTGAGCATTCTTTGGCATTGCCTTTCTTTGGGATTGGAATGAAAACTGACCTCTTCCAGTCCTGTGGCCACTGCTGAGTTTTCCAAATTTGCTGGCCTATTGAGTGCAGCACTTTCATAGCATCATCTTTCAGGATTTGGAATAGCTCAACTGGAATTCCATCACCTCCACTAGCTTTGTTCATAGTGATGTTTTCTAAGGCCCACTTGACTTCACATTCCAGGATGTCTGGCTCTAGGTCAGTGATCACACCATTGTGATTATCTGGGTCGTGAAGATCTTTTTTGTAGTTCTTCTGTGTATTCTTGCCATCTTTTCTTAATATCTTCTGCTTCTGTTAGGTCCATACCATTTCTGTCCTTTATCGAGCTCATCTTTGCATGAAATGTTCCTTTGGTATCTCTGATTTTCTTGAAGAGATCCCTAGTCTTTCCTATTCTGTTGTTTTCCTCTATTTCTTTGCATTGATCGCTGAAGAAGGCTTTCTTATCTCTTCTTGCTATTCTTTGGAACTCTGCATTCAGATGTTTATATCTTTCCTTTTCTCCTTTGCTTTTCGCTTCTCTTCTTTTCACAGCTATTTGTAAGGCCTCCCCAGACAGCCATTTTGCTTTTTTGCATTTCTTTTCTATGGGAATGGTCTTGATCCCTGTCTCCTGTACGATGTCACGAACCTCATTCCATAGTTCATCAGGCACTCTATCTATCAGATCTAGGCCCTTAAATCTATTTCTCACTTCCACTGTATAATCATAAGGGATTTGATTTAGGTCATACCTGAATGGTCTAGTGGTTTTCCCTACTTTCTTCAATTTAAGTCTGAATTTGGCAATAAGGAGTTCATGGTCTGAGCCACAGTCAGCTCCTGGTCTTGTTTTTTTGTTTTTTGTTTTTTTTTATTATAGTGAAAACTTTCATATTTGGAATTAGCCAGCTGGACTCAGTTTAGATGATGCCAATTTTGTTGGCAACATCCAAAGCATCATAGTCAGGAGCCAGTCAAACATATGCCTTCTTCTCTCCATCAGGCCTGATCAGAGTATTGACCTTAGCCACGTCAATGTCATAGAGCTTCTTCACAGCCTGTTTAATTTGGTGCTTGTTGGCCTTGACATCCACAATGAATACCAGTGTGTTGTTGTCTTCTTCATGGCTGACTCAGTGGTGAGGGGGAATTTGATGATGGCATAGTGGTCAAGTTTGTTTCTCCTAGGGGCGCTCTTCCAAGGATATTTGGGCTGCCTCCTGAGCCGCAGTGTTTTGGGCCGCCGGAAGGTGGGCGACGTCTGGATCTTCTTTTTTTTGTGGCTGTGGACACCTTTCAACACTGCTTTCTTGGCCTTCAAAGCCTTTGCTTTGGCTTCAGCTTTAGGAGGAGCAGGGGCTTCCTTCTTCGCCTTCGGCGCCATCTTCACAAAAAGGCCCTGGTCTTGTTTTTGCTGACTGTATAGAGCTTCTCCATCTTTGGCTGCAGAGAATATAATCAATCTGATTTCGGTGTTGACCATCTGGTGATGTCCATGTATAGAGTCTTCTCTTGTGTTGTTGGAAGAGGGTGTTTGTTATGACCAGTGCATTTTCTTGGCAAAACTCTATTAGTCTTTGCCCTGCTTCATTCCGTATTCCAAGTCCAAATTTGCCTGTTACTCCAGGTGTTTCTTGACTTCCTACTTTTGCATTCCAGTACCCTATAATGAAAAGGACATCTTTTTTGGGTGTTAGTTCTAAAAGGTCTTGTAGGTCTTCATAGAACCATTCAACTTCAGCTTCTTCAGCATTACTGGTTGGGGCATAGACTTGGATTACTGTGATATTGAATGGTTTGCCTTGGAAATGAACAGAGATCATTCTGTCGTTTTTGAGATTGCATCCAAGTACTGCATTTCGGACTCTCTTGTTGACCATGATGGCCACTCCATTTCTTCTGAGGGATTCCTGCCCGCAGTATACTTATTCTTTAAATTACTAAATAGCAGACAAGTTTAGAGTAATTTCACTGTCAGTTTCCTTTTACCCTGATCTGGAAGAGATGAAACCACTGAAAAGCCATCTAGATGAGAGTAAATTAATAACATGCCAGATAACCTAGAAATTGAAAAATCAACTCCTCAATAATGTTACCTCTTATTGTTTCAGGTTGGATCTCCAAAGAGTGCTTCTGTTTCTAATTTTTAATAAGCTATGATTGAATATTTACCTAAATCAGTACACATGCTAGAATTATGAAATAAAAAAGATATTGTCTTGCCCTGAGGGGTCTTAGATTCCACCAGTGAGACAACAGCTGCAAGGCTGAACGTACTAAGTCTAACAGAATCACTGACAAAACGGCAGAGCACAGGGGGAGGGAATGACTTATGTTCCAACGTGAGTAGTGCCTGGGGAAGGAAGTGGATCAGGGAGGCATTCGTGGGACATGATGAGAAGTAAGGGTAGAACATTCAGCGTGAAAGAAGAGCAGGAACTGGACTTTCCAGTTACTCTGTAGGCCTGAGGTAAAACTCATGATCAAGTTGGCTGAAATGTGCAGGAGCATGAGGAAATGGTGGAACAGTGGGTAGGAGGATCTGTTACGGCCAAAACATGGAGGATCTTGAGGATGGACTGTATTTTTTCATGAAAATAGGAAAGCTTTCTGAGAACTGAAATGCCAAGATGGGCTTTGTGAGTTAGAAAGAAAAGTGTGGCAAAAATATAAATCACAGTTTTAGGATAAAAGAGACTGGGGACAGGGAAAACCCCTTAGGCGGTTATTGAATGACCCAGTTCAGGGTTGCTCAATATGCTCCAAGGAACACTGGTATTCTCAAAAGAAAGGTGGGGGAGGACAGTCTTCTTGGGGAGTTATAATGCATAGTAGCTGTTCTTAGAAGTCCTGCAGTAAAAATCTAACTTTGCATAACCCAATGTATCCCAAACTCACTTGACCAAAGCATCTCTGTTGTGATAGATGTGTTGGTGGCTATAGAATATTTATTAATACTCAGCAAGATGCTAGGATTAAATAGGATATAATTGTGAAATGCAGTTCAGGTAGTAGATGACATTCTGAACTAGGATATAGCAGTATAAGATATAGCAATCACTCCTATATCCCCAGGAAGCTCAGTGGCAAAGAATCCGCCTAACAATGCAGGAGACACGGCTTGATCCTTGGGTCAGGAAGATTCCCCTAGGGGGAAATGGCAACCCACTCCAGTATTCTTGCCTGGAAAACCCATGGACAGAGGAGCCTGGTGGGTTACAATGCATGGGTCACAAAGTCAGACATGGCTGAGTGACTAAGAATGCACATACACACCTATATTATCTGTTTGAAATCTTGCAGTAGTTTCAATATGATGATATATGCTATATATAAAAATGAAAGAAAGTGTAAGAAGGTGTTTTGCTCAGTCGTGTCCGACTCTTTGTGACCCCATGGATTACAGCTCACCAGGCTCCTCTGTCCATGGAATTTTCCAGGCAGGAATACTAGAATGGGTAACCGTACCCTTCTCCAGGGGATCTTCCCAGTCCAGGGATCAAACCCAGGTCTCTCACGTTGCAGCCAGATTCCTTACTGTTTAGCCACCAGGGAAGTCCCATATCCTGTACATAGGAAAAGCCAAAGTTGAGAATTTGGGGTGGAGGGCAGAGGGAGTGAGATGAGAGGCTGAGGACAAGAGAAATGGTTAAAAGGCTGCTTAAGAAGCTGTTTGGCACCAGGTCTCATCACCACCCTGAAAAGCCAAGTGACTTTCCCTTTCTCCCAACCCTGCAGGAAAGAGGAAGTAAAGGCAAAATATAACTTCAGGAAAAATACAATGTAGAAGAACTATAACCATCTTACACTGCTTACTTCAGCCATACTAATGTAATCATTTAATACTGACATTAAAAAGAAAGCCTGCACCACGTTCATACTGAGAGGTGGCAGGGTATGAGAGTTCTAGGTCCTTGCTGGCCAGAGAGAAAGTAAACAACATGATCTAAGGTTGATTAGTCAAGAATCCATGGTATAAGCATATTATGTAGATAGAAGTGAATAGCAGGAAAAAAACAGTTACATTAGAAAGAGATGTCTTTGGGTAGTAGCAGCATGGCTGGAGGCAGGGAACATGGTTTTTGTTGCATTTGAACACTATTTTATTCTTAAAATTAAAAAATTCTAACATCTGCTGTGATAAAGAGCAAAAGCTTTATGCGTTACCTAAAGATTAAGTTCATTCTTTTATTCAAGGCACACTGGCAAGAGGCACTTCTATACTAGGCTGGACCATCTGTGAAGAGCTCTCTTGAGATCCCCAGATAAAAGTTACTGAAGGCACAAGTTTTATTTTGTCAGTGATTCTCCCTATGAATTATTTATCATATTTTTATATAGTGGAAAACTACCTTGGCAACTGGTATATCATGATTACATTGTGGATACAGACAGTTAATAAGCAGGGACTGCTATATTTGATTCAACAAAATAATCCTCAACCAGAAGCAGAAGTTACTTTAGAAAGCAGCTTACCACAATAAAAAGAGAGAGGAAATCACTGTGGCCCGGGTACCTAGACCTTGTACAAGCTGCCATTTCCATGTGTGCACAGGAATCCCAGGTCTAGAACCAGGCAATTGAAAACCCAAGAGAAAGTGATTTAACTTGAAAGCCTTTAAGGAGACTCATATTAGCTACTCCTATGACAACACAGATGGATTACATACCAATGAAGTTAGTTTAGGAAGCTAAGAGTTCATTTTAATATGAGACTGCTCCCTTTAAACTCTGTGAGTTGAAGAATCCATGACTGTTGCGTACCTGTTGGCATTTTTTTTATATATAAGGATCTTCCAGAAAAGCATCAACTCAACAGCCTGTGCCTGGAGGGAACTTTGGTACCACACCTAAAGAAGGTGTTTTTTACACGCCTTGTTTGTAAAGGTGGGGCCAGAGAGTCTGCAAGAGGCTCAGAACAAGACTTGTGGCTCTGTGGAAGTCAGCTGATTTTAACATATATGCAAATGACTTCCCTGCCATTCTTCACTAACCAACCACACCAAGAGCCAAGAGCACTTTTCCAGTCCTAGGAACTCTAGGGACACACTGCTCAGGTGACAGGTAGTGCTTGCTACCTCCACCTTGGATGTGGCAGAGTGGCAGAGCAGTAAAAACTTAGGGGTGAGCAACCCTGATGACTCACGTGTGAATTCACTCAGCATCGTGGGCCAGAACTGGGAGGACAAAGGGAATCTTTGAAACGCCCGACACTCAAGATGCTCACAGCCCAGATTCATAAAGATGATTATATACCATTCTATTATAGAGGTACGCAGCTGATGCCAGGAGCAAGGAGGCCCACCAACCACTGGCTTCACAGAGGAGTGCCCCTCTTCATCAGACCCCTTTCTGCCTTTTGTCTACAGATCCTGCTTTATTATAATATGAGGACTGAAAAAGTCAAAATTTGGTAGGACCGAGAACATTTGAAACCTGTCTTGCCATTACCCAGGCTAGGCTAACAGACACAGTAAAAGGCAGCTGCAGAATAACAGAAGCATCTCTCCCCATGATACATTACAGTTGTAGAGTATCAAATAACCCCCATCTTTGTATGACTCCTGCTTTCTTACTCACTGGAAGCTTTTGTTCTCTAAAATTATTAATCAGAAGAAACTTTCCTATTTGAAATTAAACCCATAAAAATGAAATATTCCATTACTGACTGAACATCCAAGTCACTCTGACACAGAGAAGCAGCCTTTATTTACAACCCCGGTGTAAAGCCTCAGGAAAGGAGTTGTGGATGTAGTATTCCACAACTAAACTTTTAGTTTCCAAGGAAACATCACTCCTGAGCTCACTCTAACAGTTTAAACCTGACACTGACCATGGGAGCCCTGTTTTGCTATCAGCCTGTCAAAATACTGTTTCATTCACATTTTATCTCCACGCTTCCCTCAAATCCTGTATTAACTCTATACTTTATCTGGTCCTCTAGTGTATAGCTTCCCTTATTGTAATGGGTTAATAAACCTGTTTGTCAGATTACTGGTCTGTGGATGGGCTAAGAGGGCATCATAATCTATCAGAGACTTGTTGATTTCCAGAATCTGATCATAACAATCTAGACACTATTGGGGATATGACTATACAACTATGGTAAGGGGTTGTTCAGTCACTAAGTCGTGCCCAACTCTTTGCGACTCCATGGACTGCAGCACATCAGGCTTCCCTGTCCTTCACCAACTCCCAGAGTTTGCTTAAACTCATGGCCATTGAGTCAGTGATGTTATCTAACCATCTCATCCTCTGGGGGAAAGATTAACAGATTTATACTTGAAGTTTGGGCTTTCCAGGTGACTCAGTGAGTAAAGAAACTGCCTGCAATGCCGGAGATGCAGGTTTGAACCCTGGGTCAGGAAGATCTCCTGGAGGAGGGCATGGCAACCCACTTCAGTGTTCCTGCCTGGAGAATCCCATGGACAGAGGAGCCTGGCAGGGTACAGTCCATGGCGTCACAAGAATCAGATATGACTGAAGATGAGCACACGTGCACAAACCTGGAGTTTAGTTTCTTAGTAAATCTAGCCATTTGTTAGCTTGAAATTTGATTCCATGCTGAATTAAAATGACTGAACTGTGAAAATAGCCCTTACAGAACCTTAAAGTCTCATACCAAAAAAATAGGATATATGGCAAGCATTTCGAGAAAACAACTTTCCCAAATAAGTGTTTGATCTAACAGAGTTAGCAACCCCAGACGGCTAAATTCCTGGCCAATTCATACCAATTCTGTGAGACCCAGCTCAAGCCTTACCTCCTCTCCAGAGCTGTCCCAAGTCCTTCCTTTTCCATACTCTGGTGGCACCTGGTGTCACATCTGTGCCATGGCACACACCACACAATACCGTGATTGCTTGGTTACCTGTTTTCCCTGTTCATCTCAACGCGTTGAGAGTAGGTCCTTGTTCGTAAAGTCCTAGCACCTGACACAATCCCAGGCAGACAGGAGCTCAGTTAATGTTGATGAACCAACAAACGAAGAGACGGGGAACAAGAAAACCGGTTGGCAAGTGGTAGTAATGGTTCAAAAGGGATAGAAATGACCTGGACTCAGCATGACTAGAAGGAAATGATAGATAAATGTGGGACATTTGAAAGGAAGATTAAAAAAAAAAAAAAAAGATTTGTTAACTAAGTGGAAGTGGAAAACAAAGAAAAATTTTAAATCTTAAAACTACACAGGAAGTGGATATCACAACCGGAATAAAGGAATCCTAGACTATTTTGCTGAGCTTTTTTCGTTTTGATTTTTTTTCTTTTTTTGTCCTGTGCAGTATGTGGGATCTTAGTCTCCTGACTAAGGATGGAACCTGTGCCCCCTGCAGTGGAAGCTCAGAGCCTTAACCGTTGGACCTCCAGGGAAGTCCCTATTCAGCTTTAGAAAAGCACATTTCTCAAGGTCCTAGGACAGTCCAGGGTATTTCCAGACATTTAGAATTAGAGTCAAGGCTCAGAATACACTGGGAACCATTAACATTGAGGCAAACTTTAAAAAGTGGATGAACACTCATCCGAGGAAGAGACTATGCACTGAATGGTTGAAGGACTGAAACTTGGAGAATGAAGAGTTCTAGAGGAAAATAAGCAAAAAAGACAACAGAAAGAACACATTCACAGTATCCTGGACACCAGTGCAGAAGGGCTGCCTACAGGTAACAGGAGGACAACCCAAAAACCGTGACTGAAAAACCGTGACAACTTGAGGTTCATCACGGTAGCGAGTTATAAAATACAACAGTTGCTTACATCAGTGGCTTTCCTCCAGCTGCTATCTGTGAGAATATATAATGGACAAAAGATCCAATTTCAATGGCAAAAAACAAACAAAAATACCTGGTAGTAAACTTTTTTACTAATTTACAAAGACCAAGAGATTTTAATAACAAAGAGATGCAGTACATGGGAAACATGATAAAATGAAATGTTAGTGTCCTCCAAATGGACACATTAAATAACAATTTAAAGCCAGAATAAATTGCAAGTGGACCAATGAGGTATTTGAAAAACAAAGAAAAGCAGATAAAAGTAGCATAAATGGGGAGAAAGGGAGAACATTTTCTAGACATAATCCCCAAAAGCAGGACTTAAAAAAAGAGGATTGACAGATAAGACTGTGAAAAAACCTGATCCTAGAGTCCAAGCCACACAGCTCAGGCCTTTAAAATGTCCTTTTCAGTCCTTGGATCTGTGATCATTACAATCCCCCGACCCTCACCCACCACAAACACACACTGCACCATCCCCACCGCCAACCCTGGCCTGAGCAGATGAACCATCTGTAAGGACTCACCAAGGATCTTCACAGTCCCATTCTAGCTAGATCAACACTGCAGATTTTCAACTTTCAAAACCACTCTCAAAGCCTGTGATACAGCTAGCCCTCAGCTCTGTCTGAGAAACAGGATCAAGAGGAAAAAACAACCAGGCCATGGCTGCTGCTGCTAAGTCAAAAGCCAAGATTTGACACCACGAGTGTTTGGGCTGAGGTTATTTTGGCCCTAGAAGTAACAGCGACACACCCCACCTGACCAAAAGTAGAGACCAAAAGCAGAAGAAAGACAGTAGCAAGTATAAAACCTAATAGGGTATATGTTCAAATGTTCTCTGGCTTGTTTTTTACCTTGACTTAAAAAAAAAAAAAAAAAAAATCTATCATAGTGGTTCTCAAACTTCAGAGTACATCAGAATCACCTGGAAGGCTTTTGTAAAAAGATGGCTGGGTACCACCCGCCCCCTCCAAGTTCCTGACTTAGATGGTCTGGAGTGGGACCAGAAGGTCTGTATGTCTACAGATGAATTAAATAAAATTCTAAAACAAGTCAACAAGTGACTTCCCTAATGGTCTAGTGGCTAAGACTCCATGCTCTCATTGGAGGGGGCCAGGGTTCAATCCCTGGTCAGGGAACTAGATCCCACACGCCACAACTGAAAAAGATCCAGAATGCTACAACTAAGAGCTGGCACAGCCAAATAAATAAATACTAAAAAAAAAAAAAAAAAAGACATGGAGGAAAGCTATGTGTGCATGTGTCTGTTTAAATAATCACTTTATATTAAATCAATGACCCTGGAAGTGCTTTTCAGGTACTTAGCCCTATGGTAGGTAGTATCTTTTTCAGGTAGATCTAAATTTATTATGACTAAATAGAGGAATTCCTTGGTGGCCCAGTGGCTAGGACTCTGCTCTCACTGCCAAGGGCCCGGGTTCTATCCGTGGTTGGGAAACTAAGATCACAAAAGCCCCACAGGGTGGTCAAAATAAAGAAATAAATAGAGTTACAAATATTTCATATAAGTGTGTGAATTTTAATTGTCTAGTTATAACTATAATGTATATCATAGAGATATCATTTATATATGTCTCAAATCTTATTGGAGAAGGAAATGGCAACCCACTCCGGTGTTCTTGCCTGGAGAATCCCAGGGACAGGGGAGCCTGGTGGGCTGCCGTCTATGGGGTCGCAGAGAGTCAGACACGACTGGTGACTTAGCATAGCATAGCAAATCTTATTAACCAATAAAAATTAATAATACTGGGACTTCCCTGGCAGTCCAGTGGTTAAGACTCCACATTTCCACCACAGGGGGCGAGTTTGATCCCTGGTCAGAGAACATGGCCATGTGCCATGTGCCGTGGCCAAAATGCAAAATAATAATACCTAGCTTAGTTTACTATGCTTTATAAAACCATAGATATTAACACAAAAAAAGCAATTCAGAATTATGATTAAAGTGGGCATTTGCTTTTATATTTAAAAAGCAATTGCTCCTTCAATAGCTGAATGACTAAACAAACTGAATACATCCAGAAAATGAAATAAAAAAGGAATGACCTACTGACACATGCAGTGATTTGGATGGATCTCAGGGCATTTATACCGAGTGAAAAAAAAAATTCTCAGAAGACTATGTATTGTATGAGTCCATTTAGATAAATTCCTCAAAATGATAAAATTACAGATATGGAGAATAGATTATTAACTACCAGGGTCTAAAAATAATACTTGAATGCCAGGTAGATAGAGCCATAAATGGGCAGCATGAGGGAGAGCTTTGTGGTAATGGAATAGATGTTTCTTGATAGCATTGATGGTTACAGGAATCCACACACTTGACAAAATGACACAGAACTATACATATATGTTGCACCAATGTCCATTTCTTGGCTTTGATACTGTACTATATCCACATAAGACAGAACCATTGGGAAACTGGGTAGAGTACATGGAACTCTCCGTACTATTTTTACACCTTCCTATGAATCTACAATTGTATAAAAATTAAAGTTAAGAAAAAAAAAAAAGTCGGGAATTCCCTGGCAGTCTCATGGTTTGGACTTGGCACTTTAACTGCCATGGCCCAGGGTTCAATCCTTGGTAGGGAACTAAGATCCTGCAAGCCACATGGTATGGCAAAAAAAAAAAAAAAAGAGAGAGAGAGAAAAAGTTAAAAAGCAGTCGCCTATCTATATAACAAAGTTAGAAAGCAATTTTTTTAAAGAGACAATTTAGGGGCTTCCCTGGTGGCTCAGTGGTGAAGAATCACCTGCCAATGCAGGAGACATGGGTTTGATCCCTGGTCCAGGAGAATCCCACATGCCTTGGAGCAACTAAGCCTGTGCGCCACAACTATTGAGCCTGTGCTCTAGAGCCCAGAAACTGCAACTACTGAACCCATGTATCCCAGAGCCCAGGCCCCACAAGAGAAGCCACTACAGTGAGAAGCCCCCACACTGCAACAGAGCAGCCCCTGTTCACCACAAGTAGAGAAAAGCCAGCACAACGAAGACCCAGCACAGCCAAAAATAGACCACTTAAATAAATAATAAAAATCATTAGTTACCTAGGAATTGTTCAGTCACTAAACAGTGTCCGACTCTTTGCTTCCCCACGGACTGCAGCACATCAGACTCCCCTGTCCTCCCAGAGTTTGGTCAGATTCATGTCTATTGAGTCAGTGATGCTATCTGACCATCTCAACCTCTGCTGCCCTTCTCCTTTTACCTTCAATCTTTACCAGCATCAGGGTCTTTTCCAAGAGTACCTGGAGCTGACTGTGGCTCAGATCATGAGCTCCTTATAACCTACAAAATAAATCTTTTTAAAAGATATTCATGAGTGGCATGTAAAAAATTATAAACTTCATTGAAATGTAAGTGGAGCAATATCATGTTCATTGATAGCAAGATTCAATATTGTAAAGATGTCAATTTCTTTAAAAATGACCTAAAGATTAAATGAATTTCCAATTAAGATCTCAAATAGGTTTACAGAACTTTTACTGGTTGCTTCTAAAATGTAATAGCATGACTTACCATAAAGCCACAGAAATGAACATGGTACACTGCGCTGATACAAAACCACCAATAAAACAGAATGGAGAGCCCAGAAGCAGATCCATGCACACTTGGAAATTTGATAAGACAGAGATGCCATTTAGGTCACTGGAGAAAGAATGGACTTTTCAATAAAGAGTGCTAAGTATCCACAAGGAAAAAAGGAATCAGTGATAGATAAAATAATTAGATATGAGTACATATTTTAGAAACATTTCAAAGAAAATAGAGAATTGTCTGTGACCTCAGGGTTAGGAGAGAGCTATTAAACAAGACACAAAAAGTGTTAACCATAAAATGACAAATTCGACCATCTTAAAAAAACTTTATTAAAAGAAACTATGAGGAAGGTGAAATGAGAGCCACAAAATGAAAAAATATTTGCAATATATCACTCACAAAAATCTGCTACCCACAATGTATTTTTAAATTTATTTTAAAAAGTAAAATAAAAAAACAGATAATAATCAGGAAAATAAAATTAAAATTGCAATGAAAAATTGGTAAAAATACATATTTAGATTGGTAAAAATTAAATTTGTGAAGTACTGACAAGAATGAAGATTCTTATGGGAAGTTTGGGAGATTCTCAAATAGAATTTCTCCATTTTTTTTTTAATGAACCCTGGCTCTGAGTCTTTTTTTTTTTTTTTTTTTTTAGTTGTATTGGATCTTCATTGCTGCACAGGCTTTTCTCTCATTTTGGTGAGCAGTGGGGCTACTCTTTAGTTGCAGGCTTCTCATTGCAGTAGCTTCTCTTGTTTTTTTTTTTTATTTAATAAAGTTTTATTTTTCAAAATCTACAGTTGGTGGGACCTGTTCATGCATCTTCACCAGCAGCTGGGACATTTCCACCCTTGGTGTGTCTGATGTAAATCACTTGAGCTCTGTGTTTTGAAACCAGTTTAATAAGTCCTTTACTAAGGAGTTCCTGAAGGGCTGCCCTGGCCAGGGAACCACGAATCTTCAGACTCTCAGAGACAACAGCTGGAGTTATAAGTTTAGAGTTGGGAACTTCTTTACAGAGTCTGTCATGTTGCTTGTCAAACAAGACTAGTATTGAGCTTGTCCTGAACTTTGCCTTTGGACCACTTCTTTTTGGCCCCAGATTTGTTCACTGGATCTTTGTCTTTCTTGGTCGACTTTCTGGCATCTTTCTTCTTCTTGTCACCCTTGGGCGGCACAGCGAAGCCCGGAGAGCAGCTGCAACAACTGCCGCCTCACTACGATGCCGGACAAAAAGGCTGCGGTGGCTTCTCTCATTGCAGAGCACGGGCTCTGGGCACACGGGCTCAGTAGTTGATGCTCCCAGGCTCCAGAGCACAGACAGGCTCAACTGCGGCACATGGGCTTAGCTGCTCCTCGCCACGTGGGATCTTTCCAGATCAGGGATTGAACCCATGTCTCCTGCACTGGCAGGCGGATTCACCACTGAGCCACCAGGGGAGCCTATTAAATGGAATTTCTTTTGTTTCCTTCATGGATGTAAATTGGTATAAATATTGTGGAAAATGATTCGGCACCATCCTGAAAACTAAACATTCACATACAGAATAACATACAATTAACACTCCTAGATTTAACCTTAAAATTCTTGGAAATATCCATCAAGAAATGTGTGTAAGAATGTTCAAAGCATCAATGTTTTTAACAGCAAAATAAATAGGAAGAAAAACAACCCAAATATCCATCTGCAGGAAAGTAACTCTTCTTCTCAATGGGGAGGTTTCACCTCAAATACCACTTCATTAGGCCTTCTCCAAGCTCTATTTAAATTTAAAACACACATTCTCTTATAGTAGCTACCCCCTTGCTTTCACATCAAATCACAACTCTCAGTTACCATCTAAAGTCAGTGCATTTTTTTTAAAGGTCATCTTCCCACACTGGACAGTAAACTTCACGAAAAGAACATGTATTTCTTCTTACTCTGTATGTCTAGGCCTTTGCACACAGTAACACCAAAAATAAAAAGGAAGGTGAAAGAGAAATAAAAAAAAGACGGGGATAAGTGAGGTGGTAGAAGAGTTCATTGAAAACTTACCTACCAAAACGGAAACAGACTCGCAGACATAGAGAACTGACTTGTGGTTGTTAAGGAGAGGGGGAAGGGGGAAGGATGGGTTGGGGTTAGCAAACGCAACTATTATATATAGAATAAACAAGGTCCTACTGTACAACACAGGGAACTATATCCAATATTCTATAATAAACCATATGGATAAGAATACCTATCTATATATCTGAATCACACTGCTACAGAGCAGAGTACAGTATTGTAAATCAACTCTACTTCCATAAAATTAGGTGTTTTTTTTAAAACAGTTCATTGAGATCTCGGACAAAAGGGGAAAGGGAAGCCAAGTTATAGAATCTTCCACATGAAATGGAGCAACTCTGTATCTGGAAGGTATGCTCATCATTTGAAGAAGGACTGAAGACAATATAAATAAAAGACTTGGTAAAGCAGCAAGAATAAAATCAAAATTGCGGGGGTAGGATCTGGATAGTACAGAGTAATTCAAAATTGTTTCTGCTTTTGAGCTTAAGGTCTTACTCTTGCTATCGATATGTTTCACTGAGGGGTGGGAGGGCAGTATATTCCCATTGGAAGACAGTAGGAAAACAGATTTACCTTAATTGAAGTGTGCTTTATCATCAAGTTTGCTATACATAAAATAAAAGATGACAATTGTTATGGGCTTAATTTTATCTTCTCAACAAGCGTATGTTGAAATCCGAACCCCTGGTACATCATAACATGACTGTGCTTGGAGACAGGATCTGTAGTGAGGTAATTACAATAAAGTGAGGTCACATAGGTAGGCCCTAATCCATTGTAACTGCTTTCCTTATTAAGAAGAGATGAGGATAGACCTGCATACACACAGAGAAAAGTCATGTGAAAACACAGCAAGGTGGCCCTCTGCTAGTCAGGCAAAGAAGACTCAAGACAAAAACAAAAAACCAAACCTGCTGACCTTGATCTTGGGCTTTCCACCTCCTGAGCTGTCAGAAAATACATTTGTTGTTTAAGCCACCTAGTTTGTGGTATTTTGTTGTGGCAGCCCTGGCAATATATCACTCTAAATAAATACTACTCTGCCTAGAACTGCTTTAATGCAAAAGAAATTTTCCTGTGCTTCCCTAGGTCCCATTAGCTAATACCTATTAAAAGATAATAAAATCTGTCATGCTATTAAGAATTACTGAAATTGCTTAATTACCTGAAATTACAAGATGCTTACTCCTTGGAAGGAAAGTTATGACCAATCTAGATAGCATATTCAAAAGCAGAGATATTACTTTGCCAACAAAGGTTCGTCTAGTCAAGGCTATTGCTTTTCCTGTGGTCATGTATGGATGTGAGAGTTGGACTGTGAAGAAAGCAGAGAGCCGAAGAATTGATGCTTTTGAACTGTGGTGTTGGAGAAGACTCTTGAGACTCCCTTGGACTGCGAAGAGATCCAACCAGTCCATTCTGAAGGAGATCAGTCCTGGGTGTTCATTGGAAGGACTGATGCTGAAGCTAAAACTCCAATACTTCGGCCACCTCATGCAAAGTGTTGACTCATTGGAAAAGACCCTGATGCTGGGGGGGATTGGGGGCAGGAGGAGAAGGGGATGACAGATGATGAGATGGCTGGATGGCATCACCGACTCGATGAACGTGAGTTTGAGTGAACTCCGGGAATTGGTGATGGACAGGGAGGCCTGTCGTGCTGCGATTCATGGGGTCTCAAAGAGTCGGACATGACTGAGCGACTGAGCTGAACTGAACTGATGGGATGTTGATAAACTACTGCCAACTTTTTGTTCCCTTACTGATCCCTTCCTATAGGAAGACTTGATCAAATCCAATTTGTCCATTTCACACTGTAGGCAGGAAGCCCAGGGCCTGCAAACTTTTCCAGAAACGAAAACATACAAGAAAATGCCTGACATCTAGGCATGAAAAGGGCAGACACCAATTTAAGAAAATTAAACTACAAAATTTTAAAATGTTCCATTAAATTCATATATAAACTTAATTTTTCATTTTAAAACATATGAATTTCCTCACATTTGAAAATAATTAGCACATTAGAGTTTTACATTTCTCAAGAATTCTGACATATCCATGACTGCTTAAAATGCGTATCAAATCATTAATGAGTCAACACAGTCAATTAATTTCCAAAACCAGGATAATCCATTCAGAAAATTTTTTGAGAAAAGATATTCAACATTGGATATGCATGCATCTTAATATTTGATGACATGGGGTAGGGTCTCCCTTTTCTCCCTCCATTCCCTAACTGCCTGCCTCCTTCATTTCCAAATTACATAACAGTTCAGAGGTGGGTGGCAGTGACTCCTGCAAGGGAGGGCTAGGGAATTGTGAGGACGAAACATTTAGGGGTAAGGAGGATAAGGGGCTTAGAAAAGAAGATATCACAGGAACTTCCTCGGTGATCCAGTGGTTAAGAAACTGCAACGCTTCCAATGCAGGGGACAAAGGGTTCATGAATGATACACATGAAAACATAAAACAGAAGCATAGATACATCCTGGCAGGAGGCTTCTAGAGAGCAGCACCTGGCTTACATCCAGCTAGAAAACAGCAACCTCAGTCCCACAACCTCACAATGTGCAGTAGCTTGGAAGTGCAGCAGTTAGTGGAATCTTCCCTGGGCAAGTCTTCACATGAGAATACAACCTGGCCAACAACTGCATTACAACTTTTTTGGACCCTCAGTAGAAGATACTGTTAAGCCACGCCCAGACTCCTGACACAATGATAGTAAGACAGAAAAAGATCTTATAAAGCTACAGTAAGACAAATACAAGGTTAAAGTAAGTAGACTAGTAGTAGTATTTTGTAATGTATTATCTGGCAATATGTTGAAACATAAAAGTATATCAGATCAGATCAGTCCCTCATTTAAAAGCATATATATTGTCGACTGAAACATTTAAAAGCATATATATTGAAACATTTAAAAGTATACATATTTCTTTCAACTGGATTTTTGTTGCTCAGTCCTGTCCGACTCCTTGCAACCTCTCCTTGCAACCTCACAGACTGCAATATGCCAGGCTTCCCTATCTTTCACTATCTCCCGGAGTTTGCTCAAACTCATGTCCACTGAGTCAATGATGCCATCCAACCATTTGATCCCCTGTCACCCCTTCTCCTCCTGCCCTCAGTCTTTCCCAGCATGAGGGTCTTTTCAAATGAGTCAGCTCTTTGCATCAGGTGGCCAAAGTATTGGAGTTTCAGCTTCAACCTCAGTCCTTCCAATGAATATTCACGGTTGATGTACTTTAGGGTTGACTGCTTTGATCTCCGTGCAATCCAAGGGACTCTCAAGAGTCTTCTCCAGCACAATTCAACTGGATAGATATCAGCATATCACAAAAATGATCAACTATGATATTAAGACACTGGAAATTTCCTAGAAGCAAATTCTTTATCATTCTTCTGCCTCCATCCAATTCCTACAAATACCACACTATCACTGTTTCCAGTTCACCTTATGTGTAGCCTTTTAGAAAGTGCAAAAGGCAGGGAGGTGGAAAGGATATGTTTTCCCTCCTGGAGGTATATCGTTCTCTGAGGAAGAAAGCAGAAGTCCCACTCAAGCTCTGTTGAGCCCTGACCTCTGTGGAAAATCACTGCTCTTTTCTAATCTTTTCATTTTATAGATGAGAAAACTGGAGCTCACAGGAACAGACTTGCCAAAGATTAGCATGGTAGAGCCTGAATTAAAACCTATTTCCTGATTTTTTTTCACTCTATCACATGTCTATTAAAATAACAAGAGGACCCTGAGTTTCCTAATGTTGTTTTTGGAATGAGTCCAGTCATATTTTTTTTAAAAAGCTAAATATGTACAGATGCCTACACTGCAATTTCCTTCAAGCTGCCACTAATGATTTTTCTATTATTAAGAGCAAAAACAAACATACCTTGGTTGCTTACAACAGCAATTCTGAAATAAATGGCAGCACAAGAGAGAGCAACAGAATTTTTAAGTCTAAAGCTAGAGGGTTAGTTTGCTCTTCCTTACCACAACTTTCTATTTTACTATGTTAATTCATTAAGTTTAGAATACTTGTAACTACCATCCTTCTAAGGGAAGACCTATGTTAATTACCCAAGGCACCCCCATACTAACTCTACCTAATTTTAACAGTTACTAAATACTGTTCACTCTATCCTATGGGGGAGAAGAGAAATAAACATTCTTCTAAGCAGAAACAATATAGTTTAAGTACACCAAGGGTATATCCAAAACAGAAAATAAAAGTAATACTCTGAAACAAAAGTTACCTGTAACTCTAGAACATTTTAATTCTACAGAGCTTTAATAAATAAAAGGCCCCAGCTTCCAAATATCTATCCAAAAAAGGAATGAATAATGAATCCCATCAGAACTGGGGAAATTTTCTTTTTCTTTAAAGGAAGTGGGGGAATGAGAGCAGATAACCATTTTCTTTCAAAAAGATAAAGATAAAACACTGCTTCCTCAAATAACCACTCAGACTGTCATTGAGATGAGTAGGCAAGAAGAACATAAATGTGTATTTGCCTTGTGTACAGTATTGGGCAATTAAATGCCAGCATGGCTATTTAGGAATGGCTTGCTAAAACGTTGAAAAAATGAAAGACTTCATCCTTGTCATAGACTGCCACTTCAGTGGAACATTCGGTGCACATGACTGGGTGATAGATTTCTTCCACATCTGTCTCTGCCTCCTCCGCAGCACCTTCTTGGTTAGACCTCATCTTCTTATGGCCTCGCCTTTTCTTCCTGTTCTCTGGGGGTTTGTATCTCAGAATCTCTTCCTTGTTGACAGAACAATTCATTACAAACATTGCTCTGTATTGGGTTTTATATGATTCATGCCTAAGAGGAAAATGAAATGGAGAATTTGGATGTATGTTCTATTTTAATAGTTACACATTTAGATAAAAATTTAAGACTATCTATCAAAAACTTACTGAAATACCAAACAAAGTTAAAACATGAGAACAAAACAAGAAATTCAAAAACTTTTAAGAGTTATTTTAAGAACAGGAAGGGACCTGTTACAAAAATAGATAATAAAGAATGAATATATTCTACTGCTCTAAAACTAACTTTTACATCAGTAGAAAAAGTTTTTGATTTGCTCTTCCAACACAGAAAGACAAGAAAAGTTGTTGGAAACTTGAGAGGTAATGTTTAAAAATTCTTTGACTGCATCTTTTCCTATTGTGGCCTGAGACTCTGCCCTCCTCTCATTACAGGTGGTGCCATTCTGGTCACTATTTTAGTAAAAGCTACAATTTTAAATGCTTAAAGAGCACCTGACTTTATAATGTCCATTCTTGGCTTCACTCCAATAGTCTAAAGAATAAATAATGCTTTCTTTGTTCTCCTCAAATAACTTTTTTAATGTTTTTTCCTACTTTTCTTGACTTAGTAATTACTGTTACTTTTCTTTTCTCTGCCTTAAAGCTCATGCAACAGAAATATCTATTTGGCTAAAAACAGTGAAGTCAAGTTATGCCTCCACTGGTTCTAAACTCTGATCTTTTCCTCTTCCACCAACCACCAGGCTGGTGCTTCTCTAGGTGAGACCATAAAAATTACATTTATACTCCACCATATTGGAATCCTGTATTCATATGGAACACAATTTTTACCAAGACCAATTTCTACTGTTAGATCTTGAAGCAACTTCTTTTGGGTATAGGAATCCTGTAACACAGCAGTATGGTTTAATTTAAAAGAGAAGCAACTTAAATACACAGGTACTTTACTTTTTCTTTATTTCCCACTCTAGGTGTCAATTTATATACAAAAAACTTAAGAGTTCAAATGGAGAGTACAAAAATTCATTGTTGCAGATGATCAGAAACCTCCAGTTAGCTAGTAAGAGTAAAACTACATCTGGCTACTCAGTGACTAGAACAAATCTACCACCTGCATCATCATTTAGTTTCAGTTAACCTGATTTAGAACACGGACTAAGTTAGACGTTTATAAGGCTACTGGCAAAAAAAGGAGGAAAAAGGCAAGAGTATATTTGGATTAATAGAATGACGGGGATAAAAACATACATGATCTTCTCAATTGATGCATAAAAAGCATTTGAAAAATTCAACACTCTTTCATAATAAAAAATACCCAAAAACTAATATAAGGAACTCAATATAATAAAGGCCATATATGAAAAATTTATAGCTAACATCATACTCAATGATGAAAGACAAAACTTTTCCTCTAAGACAAGGGAACAAGACAAAAAATACCTGATTTTACCACTTCTATCCAACTTGAAAGTTATAATAAGTGCAATGAGGTAAGGAAAAGAAATAAAAGGCATCCAAACCGGAAAGGAAGAAGTAAAATCTTCTCTGTTCACAGATGACATGATATTATATGTTTAAAGTTCTATAAAGATTACACAAAAAACTATCAGAGCTAATAAATTAAGGCAGCAAAGTTGCAGAGTGCAAAATGAAGACATAAAAATCTGCTGTTTCTATACACTAGCAAAGAACAATCCAAAAGGAAAGTAGAATAGAGATTACCAGAGGCTGGGATAGGTACAGATGGAGAATGGTGACCTACTGTCTACTGGGGAAACAGTTCCTAAATGGAGTGATGAACAAGTTCTGGAAATGGAGAGTCATGATGGCTGTACAATTGTACTGTAGTTCATGTCACTTAAATGTACACTGGAAGGTCAGGTGCACACTGCTATATTTAACATGGATAACCAACAAGGACCTATTGTATATAGCACAGGAAACTCTGCTCAACGTTATGTGCAAGGATGGGAAGGGGTTTGGGGGAGAATGGATAAATATATATATATGGCTGAGTCCCTTTGCTATTCATCTGAAACTACCACAACATCGTCAATCGGCTATACCCCAAAACAAAA
Source organism: Bos indicus (assembly GCF_029378745.1). NCBI lineage: Eukaryota > Metazoa > Chordata > Mammalia > Artiodactyla > Bovidae > Bos > Bos indicus. Next base: position 45,117,828 of record NC_091780.1, read on the forward strand.
TAAAAAGTTTAAAGTTAAAAAAAAAAAGGTTAAAACAGGCAACAAGATAAGAGTGTCCATTCTCACCACTCCTATTCAATATATTTCTAGAAATCTTAGTCAAAGCAATCAGGTTAAAAAAAAGAAAAGGTAACCAAACAGAAAAGAAAGAAGTAAAAGTATCCCTGTTTCCAGATGACATGATCTTATGTATACAAAACTCTAAAGATTCCAAAAAGAAAATGTTAGAACTAATGAATTCAGCAAAGATTCAGGATACACAAGCAATCAACAAAAATCTGTTGCATTTTCACTAACAACAAACTGAGAAATTAAGAAAACAATCTCATTCACAATAACATAAAAATAATGAAATACTTAGGAATAAATTTAACCAAGGAGGTGAAGGATCTATACACTGAAAACTATGACAGTGATGAAAGAAATTGAAGAAAACACAAATAAATGTAAAGATATCCCAAGCTCAGAGACTGCTACAATGTCCATGCTACCCAAAGCCATTTTATAGAGTCAATGCAACCTTTATCAAAATTCCAGTGGCATTTTTCATAGAAACATAAAAAATTCTAAAGTTTGTATGGAACCATAAAAGACCTCAAATAACCAAAACGATCTTGAGAAAGAAGAACAAAGCTAGAGGCATCGCACTTCCTGATTTCTAACTATGCTGCGAAGCTACAGTAATCAAAACAGTATGGGATTGGCATAAAAAACCAGACTCATTGATCAACAGAACAGAACCAAGAGCCCAGAAATAAACCCATGCATGTACCATAAACTAATATTTGGGAAGGAGTCAAGAATATTCAATGGGGAAAAGACAATCTCTTCAATAAATGGTATTGGGAAAACTAGATATTCATAGGCAAAAAAATGAAATTGGACCCTTAACTTACACCACTCACAAAAATTAATTGGAAATAAAGACTACAACTTAAAATTTGAAATCGTAAAACTCCTAAAAGAAAACCTAAAAAAAAGCTCCTTAACACTGGTCTTGGCAATGTTTTGGAGCTGACACCTAAGGCACAAGCAACAAAAGCAAAAATAAACAAATGGGAACTCCATCAAACTAAAAAGCTTCTGCGCAGCAAAGAAACAATCAACAAAATAAAAAGGCAACCTATGGAATGGGAAAAAATATTTGCAAATTATATATCTCATAGAGGGTTAATCTCCAAAATATATAAGGAACTCAATATAAAAAAATCCAATTAATAAGTGGGCAAAGAAGTTGAATAGACATTTTTACAAAAAAGACATACAAATGGCTAACGGGTATACAAAAAGGTATTCAATATTATCAGGGAACTACGTATCAAAACTACTGCAAGATCATCACCTCAAAACTACAGTAAGATATCACCTCATAGAATAGATATGATCAAAAAGTCAAAAGATAACAAAAGTGAACCCTTGTGTACTACTGGTAGGAATGTAAATTGGTACAGCCACCATGGAAAACAGTACAGAGGAGCCTCAAAAAGTCAAAAAGAGAACCGTCATATGATCTAGCAATCCCACTGTTGGGAATGTATACAAAGGAATGAAAATACTCTCTCAAAGAGACATCTGAGCCCTCACCTTAGCCAGGTGATCAAGGTCAACATTAATAGCCATAAATCATGTTGATAGCTTGTTGCCTATGATATAATGTGATGAAAATGGCACTTTACTTCAGTGGTCTTCCTCCCAAAAACCCATTACAGCATTTACAACAGCCAAGATGTGGAAACAACATACATGTCCATCGACTGATGAATAAATAAAGAAAATATGGTATATACACACAATAGAATATTATTCAGCCATTAAAAAGAAAAAAGAAAAAAATCCTGCCATTTGTAACAACATGGATGGAGCTTGAAGGAATTATGCTAAGTGAAATAAGTCAGAAAGAGAAAGACAAATAGTGTATGATCTCACTTATATGTGAAATCCAAAAAAAAAAGAAACCAAACAACTGAACTCATAAAGTTGGTGGGGGAGACAATGTTCATCGCAACACTGTTTATAATAGCCAGGGCATGGAAGCAACCTAGATGTCCATCAGCAGATGAATTAATAAGAAGGCTGTGGTACATATGCACAATGGAGTATTACTCAGCCATTAAAAATAATACATTTGAATCAGTTCTAATGAGGTGGATGAAACTGGAGCCTATTATACAGACTGAAGTAAGCCAGAAAGAAAAACACCAATACAGTATACTAACACATATATATGGAATTTAGAAAGATGGTAACAACAACCCTGTATTGCGAGACAGCAAAAGAGACACTGATGTATAGAACAGTCTTTTGGACTCTGTGGGAGAGGGTGAGGGTGGGATGATTTGGGAGAATGGCATTGAAACATGTATAATATCATATGTGAAATGGATCGCCAGTCCAGGTTGGATGCATGATACAGGATGCTCGGGGCTGGTGCACTGGGATGACCCAGAGGGATGGTATGGGGAGGGAGGTGGGAGGGGGGTTCAGGATGGGGAACACGTGTACACCCGTGGCAGATTCATGTTGATGTATGGCAAAACCAATACAATATTGTAAAGTAATTAGCCTCCAATTAAAATAAATAAATTTATATTAAAAAAAAAAGTTGGTGGGGGAGGGTAGGTGGATGAAGGTGGTCAAAAGATACAAACTTCCAGTTATAATGATTAAGCTCTGGAGATGCATGTATAGCATGATGACTATAGTTAACAATGTGCTGTGCTTAGTTGTGTGTGTGTGTGTGTGTGTGTGTGTGTATGTGTGTGCTTAGTTGCTCAGTCGTGTCTGACTCTTTGCAATTGCATGGACTGTAACCCACCAGGCTCCTCTGTCCATAGGGATTCTCCAGGTAAGAACACTGAGTGGGTTGCCATGACCTCCTCCTGGGGATCTTCCCAACCCAGGGATCAAACCCAAGCCTCCCGCTGTATCACATACTTGAAAAATGCTGAGAGTAGATCTTAAAAGTTTTCACCACCCAAAAAAAGGAACTATGTAAGGTGATGGCTGTGTTAACTAACCTTATTGTGGTAATCATCCTGCAATATATTTGAATATCTAATCATTACACTGTATACTGTATACCTAAAGCTTATACAATGGTATATGTCAATTACATCTCAATAAAACTGGGAAAAGATTTAATTCTTAAATGGTCTAGCTAACAATAAATTGAATATTCAAATGAAATACTCTTACAGCAACATTTTTAAATGCTTAAAATAGTAAATTTTATGTTATCACAATAGAAAAAAAGAATGAGTCTATTTGAGAGATTTCATCATCTTAAAATATATATGCAGTTTTACTGAATCCTTATCAGCACTGGCAAGTACTTATTAGAAAACCTAGTTAGACTACATATAATCAAAATTATTTCTATAAAGATTAGTCGTGCAGCACAAGGGATATATGAGGACAGAACTTTATCAGAATTCCTAAGTACCTCAAAAGTCTATTTAAACAAGGACCACCAAGTGGTTTTATTTTCATGCGTGTGTGTGTATGTGTGTGTTGTTACCCTTTATCAGTTACCTTTGGCAATCAAGACATAGTGTAGTCATGCAGGCAGGGCAATTCAAGACAGCATCGCTATTCGGAACAGGCTGTTGTTGACATGGTCGCTGTATTCCAAAACCATGGTAGCTAGAACAGAAAGAGGAAGGGTGAAGCACATTAAAGCCAGATCTTCCTTTCTAAGGCCACTTTCCAATAAAAGAAATCAGTACCCTTTAGAAAAATGGTTAATTCTAGGAATGGGGCACATAAGGTAGACCTGGAACATCCTGTAGTGCCAGAAAGTAAGGCGGTACTCAAAAAGAAAAAACAAAACCAAAAATCCATGAGACAGTATGTTAAAGGGGCACAGGAGTCAACTCAAAGAGCCCCTGATGACTGAAATTAAAACAATTAGAGCATTGAAATAAAACAGTGTTAAATTATAAGCAAAGTATAAATAAATACCCATGACTCTATGCTGATATAAATGACTTAATATGTAAATAAATGGGGAGAACAGACACATCTCCCATATGTAAGAACTACAAATAATTTATGAAGATACTCTCCCCTAAAGGAGACGGAACATGACTCCTTAAGTCTAGGCTAAATATAATAACATCCTTCCAAATAGAAGGTACAGAAAGGTGTGGAAAGAGGAACTTTACAGCTGAGAAACTAAATCATGCTTGATAGTATGTGCCCTTGATACAAAGTGATGAAAACGGCACTTTACGTCTATGGTCTTTCGCCCCAAAACCTCTAAATCCAGTCTGATCATGAGAAAAGCATTAGATAAATTCCAATAGAGGACCCTCCCACAATATTCCTGACCCATGCTCCTCAAAACTGTTAAAGTCATCAAAACCAAGGAAAGTCTGAGAAACTCATAGCCAAGAAAAGCCTCAGTAGACATGACAACTAAATGTAACATGGTATCCCAGATAGGCTCTTGGAAGAGAATATAGATATTAGGATAAAAACTAAGGAAATCTGGGGGGATTCCCTGGCAGTCCAGTGGTCAGGTCGTCTTGCTGTTGGTTGCAGGGAGTAATAAGGAAATTCTCTGTATTACCAGCTGAATTTTTCTGTACCTCTAAAATTATTCTAAAAAAGTCTACTAATTAAACACACACACATCAATAAAGCTACTTTTAAAAAGCAAGCATTGTAAGCTCTAAGTGCCTAAGAATCTTAGTCTGTTTTGTTCCCTTTTGTATTTCAAGAGTCTGGAACAGTGTTTTGCGTATAGTAAGTGCTCAACAAATATGTGCTGATTGAAAAAATAAAGTATGAATTTACTTACAAAGACACTAAAGTATAAAAGGATATATTCTTAAAAGGGGCTTATAGATGTTACTTCTCAAGATTACATAACAATGAAAATACATTCCATCTTAAGTCACTGACAACTTCTGTTACCGGAATCAGGAGCTAGATCTTAAGCTCCTTAATTATTTCAACAGCGCTCATAGCACTTAAAATGTTCATCTCACACTGTAGGTGTGAAAACTACTCATCACTTAAATGCAAGCGACAGCTGTAAGTGGTGCACGGATGAAACTGAGAGAGGAAAAAAGAACAAAGTGGAAGAGTGGAAGCTAAAAGGTGGTACATAAAGACCCACACAGCATCACATTCCCTCTGGACTGGACAACTATAGATTCCTGGGCCCCACCCTCGATGAATCGAAACTTCCTGGAGTAGGACTCAAGGGTTTGCATTTCACTCTCACCAGTGATTCTGAAGCTCAGGCAGGCTAGGGTAACATTAGGTAACAGTGATAAGCTTTCAGCTTTCATTTTTATGATAAATCGATCTTCATCAAATCAAATTTGAAATAGAGTGTGGAGTTTCCTCTTGAAATGATGGAAATGACTTGAAACAACATAGGAAGTGGTTGCACACCCCTGTGAACACACTAAATGCCACTGAACTGCTAACTTCAAAATGGTTAACATTACGTCATGTGAATTTTACCTCAACTTTAAAAAGTCAAATTTGTAAACATGATTCAAGTATTCATATAGAAAACATAACATCCACTCTTAATCCACATAAACTCTTTTACTTTTGGACATGCTGAGGCAGGCGGGATTTTAGTTCTCCAACCAGGAATCGAACCTGAGCACCTTGCAGTGGAAACGTGGAGTCCTAACCACTGGACCCCCAGGGAATTTCCCATATAAACTTTTAATCTCTAAGTAATTTTATACTGCTTATTTGAAAAAAGTCAGCTTTGTTTCTTGAAGGAAGAGACTTGACTAACTACAGCAGTTTGAATTCAACAACAGTTTTTAAAAAATATATGGTCTAAAGAATGTATATATGTATATAACTGAGTCACTTTGCTGTACAGCAGACATTGGCACGACATTGTTAATCAACTATGCTGTTGCTCTTCAGTCACTGAGTCGTGTCCAGCTCTTTGTGACCCCATGGACTCCAGCACACCAGGCTTCCCTGTCTTTCACTATTGCCCAGAGTTTGCTCAGATTCATGTCCATTGAGTCCATGATGCTATATTTCAAATAAAAATAAATAAATAACCAATGGCCTGACTGAAATTTGCTTTTCATTTTCAAAATATTCGGTAGTTTTTTTCCTCAAACTTTCTTTATGCATGACCCAGGTCTCCTGCATTACAGGCAGATCCCTCACCATCTTAGCCACCAGCAAAGTCTCTATAAACATACACACATACACTCAAAACGTGAGTACAGTGAAAATCATCTTTTAATCATTTTCCCTAAAGATTTGAAATATTAAATTTAAGTTCTTACCCTCTTCTCTGTGCGTCAACCCAGGCCTGATCTCTGTTATCTTTTTCAGGATCATATAGTAATTCATCATTTGTTAGAATTCTGTGTTGTTTCTTCTTTTTTTTCTTGGTCACTTGTGCTAATTTTGAAAATGTTAAGAATATGGCTAAGTAGCATGTCTAAAATTCACACCTTCTTTTACACAAAATGAAGAATCCTATTTCCTAAGGTATACATTTTTTCTATCTTCCTAAAAAAAATTTTTTAAACTATTCCTCCAAATAAAGTTCAGAACCAAGTTCAAATAATGAGAAGTCAGAGTCTCAAAAAAGCCACCCAAATCAAGTCAAGAACAGACACTAATTTTTTTTTTTTTGGCTGCACTGCTCGGCTTGCAGAATCTTAGCTCCCCAGACCAGGGATCAAACCCAGAGTGGAGTCTCAACCACTGGACCACCAGGGAATTCCTTAGAAACTATTTTTGATGTCTTAAATTTTCCATAAGTTCTCATACATTAAATGCGACTGATTTCAGAACAAAAATGAGTGGAACACTATGATCATATACATATACTAGACCAACTTGAACAAGTCAATATTTATGCAACAATATATAAAAATATAAAATCATTTCTTTACCTTATAAATATGTTATGTATGTATTCCATCATAACTACTGATATAATTTAGTTTTAGCTCTTGTCATTATGCTCAACTTTGCTCAAAATTTACACAAAATCAGGGGCTTCCCTGGTGGTCCAGTGGTTAAGAATCTGCCTTGCAACGCAAGAGACACCACTTCCATCCCTTGTCTGGGAAGATCCCACATGCCGCAGAGCAACTACAGCCTCAGCCTGGTGCCTAGAGCCTATGCTCCACAACGAGAGAAGCCACTGCAATAAGAAGCCCACGACTGCAACCAAGAGTAGCCCCTGCTCGCCGCAACTAGAGGAAGCCTGCACGCAGCAATGAAGACTCACTACAGCCAAAAAAAATTCTAATTTATACAAAATCAATTTCAAAGAACAGAGAGGTTGATTTTTTTAAAAAAGCAACAACTTAGGGAAAATTCTACAAGAGAGTAAAACCTAGAAACTATCTGCAGTCGTGAAAGCAAATGCTGCTGTGCTAAAGAACCCTGAAGGAAAAAGAGGCCGAGAGCCTTGAGCAGAGAGCTACTGAGTCAGGACTCTCCTCCTCTCCCCAGATGCGCCTCTGCACGCTGCCCTAGTCCCAGGCCCTCAGGTGTGTGTGCTTCCATCTGTTCTACGCACAATCCTGCTTTTGTTTTCACATCAACCGCCTGCAATTTCTTAAAAGATAAAACTCAAAGGGAAAACCTAATATCAAATTGCTAGGTAACACTTCTTTCATAAAATATAGCTGCTAAACCTGGTGAACATGTTCCTTACCTGCTTTGTCTTCATCTTCAGAATCAGAATCAAAATATATATTGTCATAGTACTTTGTCGGAGCTGTTCCAACTATCCCATCTCCTGAAGACCCTAGTCAAACCATAAAGGAAGTTTAAAGACTAAAAAATACAGAATTGACAAGATAAAAAACTCCATACATTCTTCCATCACTTCAAACTGCTATCGGCTCATTCCCAATTTCATTTCAGTGGAAAAATACTTTCACATCAATGACTTATTGGAGTCAATGACTTACTGTATTTCTGTGCCCTATGCAATTACAGAGAACTTCTCGTCCTCGAATACGTGTTCCAAATCATGAGAAAATTATTCTTCCTCTCTTGCCAGAAAGAGACTGAAAGCACATATGATAATGATAAAAGCACATCTAATTAAACAAAATAGCCATATTTTCAAGTTACCAGCATATATATCTCTACCTTTCAGCCATGCAGTATCCTGTAGAGAACAGGAAATAAACATCTTGTTTTAAGGGACTTTAGAAAAAAGAGGGTAAGAGCTCTATAAAGAGTCAGGAGGAATGAGTCAAGGACATGTTCTTCCTCTCCTCAGTAGTGCCCAGTGCTGTGACATTACCTACACTTCTGTCATCATATGCATACATCCCTAATTCTTCCTCTTAATTAATATCTGCCTTTGCTTTGATCATTATCATATATTCTTTCAATTCTTAATAGTTAATATATAGCATAACAATATGGAAACCAATGTTGAGGAGTCCTACTTTCACAAAAGTTTTCAAGGCAGGTACATTTTACATAACAGACCACGCACCAGAATTAAGTATATTTCATTACTTACTAAAATAAGATAGGAATTTGTGGTGACACATTGCTCAATCTGCTATATCAGTGTTACATAACCTAAAAAGTACTTCTATAAGCTAATGTGTCTTTCTTTATCCTAGGGTAAAAAGTACAAAAGGAAATCATATAAGTAAACAACGCTTAACAGCCTCTTTCCAGCACCACAGGAAAAGTCTGCACTAGCAATGAAAGAAAAGCACGCTCAGGTTGCCAAGTACATTTATTCATTCACTCAAGACGTGTTTACTGGGCACGGACTGAAAGTGCTGGGGACACAACAGAACGCAAATAAGGGTCTCTGCCGTTATGGAGCTTAGAAAAATATCTATGTGAGAATCGAACTAAAAGTTTACCTGTTTCTAGAGAAGATAACTTGTCCTCCATTGTTTTTATGGTAGAATTTAATTCAGCTTCCATTTCTTTTTCAAATTCATCTTCACTAGAGGATTCACTTTCCCCAGTAAGGCATTCTCTGATAAGTTTTCGTTTTTGGTCAGGAGTTCCATGTAAAAGCACATCCACCTCATCTTCAGAACTAGAACACATTTAAATCACAAAGAACATGAACATTAAAGTATTAAAATAACTTGAACACCTATCATCCCATTGCCCAACAATTTTAAGTTTCATAAGGTTGCACTGGATTCAGCTGTCATTACATACAGCTCTTCTGACTTCAACCATTTCTGCATATTTCCAAACATATTTTTTAATGTCTGCATACCATTTCCTCTTGCAGATGCTGTATAGTTATTTGTCCTTGCTATTAAACACATACAATGAATAGCTCTGGATATATAATTTTGTTTCTGTTGATTTCCTTAGGTTAAATGTCTAAAATTAGACATAAACATCCTTCTGACTTCTGGAATTATCACACTACTTTTCAAGTGTATTGCACCAATTCGTAATTCTATCAGCAATGAAAATTTTACTGGGCGTTTGTTTCAAAGTCTGGACACTTAAATAAAACTTAATATACGTAACAGACAGCTAATATATCCACACAAAATGTTAACAGACAGTAAATAAATATCACAGTTTAAAAGGCACAGTGCTACAGGGAACTATAAAAAGAGAGAGAGACCTAAAGTATATTCCAAATTCTCCTGAGCAATGTATGCCGATTTGCCCTTCTGTGCCTGGGTTTCCCCATCAATAGCAGTATGGAATTAAACCAGGTATCAGAAGAAATGAAATGTTATCCAGATGAAATGCCTAAGACATTTCTAATACAGTCAATAGTACATATATAATGTTCAATGATTCATGGTCTGATGAACAGTTACAGACTATTCATGGGTTTTGCTTCACTATTTTTCTCTTCTATTAATACACCAGAAGAAGGTAAATAAGAATAATACAACTCATGCCAATCAATTTTGCTAATGACAGAGGCCTTATCCAGATTTTACTCCCAAGAAAATTCCCCATCCTGATCAGCATGCTCCCTTTTTCATCACCTCTATATTCACTCAGGTTCTCTTATCTCTGCCTGTACCATCAAGGCCTAATGATCTCCAGGTCTCAAAACTCTTCTGCTTCCTTCCACCCTGAACCCTGATGCCAGCATATTACTCCTAAAGAACTGTTATCACATCACTACCCAAATCCAAAAGAAAATCATCCATGACCAAAACTCCGAGTACAGCATTCAAAAGAATCTTCCACAATCTGGTTTCAACTTATCTTTTCAGGCTTATCTTTCACTGTTACCCTTGAACTATCACAGTACTCTTCAACTGGGGGCAATTTTGCCTCCTAGGGAACATATGGCACAGCTAGAGATATTTTTGATTGTCACAACTGGGATGTGGGAGGAGGGGTTACTGGCATCTAGTGGCATATTTACTGCCTGCTGTAAAAGGTGCATTCTCCAAGCCCAAGTGGTCCTCAGCTATGATACCAACCCACTGAACACGTAGCAGCCATGTGGGCCTCTCCAAGTAACTCCTATAGATGGGAGTTGGAAGCAAGAGCAACCAACACAAACGGGATGCTCAGACTGCTTGCTCTACTGTGAGGTGTCTCTTACTCGGGAGACTCATGTGTTCTGCCAGCTTCCATGAAACAGTAACAGGCGATGAAGGAGTCAGTCACTTCTAGATAGAGTAAAATCAAATCCTGACAGACACCTCTTAAACACCTCTCTAACACAATTTCCCTTTCCAAAACAAGCATTGGATTCAGCAGGCAATACTGCCTAATAACACTGTTTTGTTTTCAAAGTATTTACAGTTACCTTACCAGTGGCAACCATCACAGGAATATAAAGTCTCCTTACAAATATTTAACTACATGGGAATTCCCGGGTGATCCAGTGGTTAGGACTCTGTGCTTCCACTGCTGGGGGCCCAGGTTCAATCCCCGGTTAGGGAACTAAGATCCCACAAACTGTGAGCCAAAAAAAAAGGCATTTAACTACAAAAATGTAAACTGACTTAAAGAAAAATATTAAATGAATAATAACAAGGGTGAATATGGGAATGATAATGGAAGAATAACTCAAGTTCAGGAAACACTGAAACCAATCAAACTGAATTACTAATTGAGACCTACTTTCACAGACTGGGCCCCTAAGTGAAACTCTTCATAAGGGAATCCTGGAATCCATCCTCACTTCCCACAACAGAAATCCTCACAGCAGTCTGATCTCCCATCCTATAAACCTTCCTCAGGATAGTATGAGGAAGCACTGTGATTAAGAGAAAAACGGTTTCACAGAAAACTAGTCGGACAGAATGTTTTTAAGTTTATGAACAGGATCTGCTGACAGCTTTAAAAATGGCTAAACTTGCCTGGAAATACCTAGTCAACATAATTGCAAGTTTCCCCCAGGTAGGATTAATCCCTCCCTTCTGGAAATTCCCGTGGAACTTCATCTGTAACTATCCCAGGTCATCTTTTTCTACAGCGCTCTTCTGCAATACACGTTTATTTCCAAGACCTGTATCTCGCAAGATACTTATCTATCTTATGTCCCCTACTTTACCGTTAAACCTGTCGAAGACAAAAAATCTTATGTCTGATCTCTGTAGCCCAGAGCAAGCATACAATAGCCTAATTTCTGTTTATGGCAGTTTAATCTTCATGATGTTCAATTCACAGTTAAGTCCCAAGTGCCTCACAACAAACTCGAGATGTTTATTATACTTTCTTTTTACAAACAAGAAACCGACGATAAGAGACTGGCCCTCAGTCACAGTGCTGGTAAGCTGCAGAAGCAGGATTCGACCTCACGGCTTTTGAATCTTACGCTTAATTCCAGAATATGGACTATGGCCCTTCCCTGCGCCAATTTCGATCCTGCCTCCCCCGTGACTGCAAGACCTCACCAGAACCCCCGGCGGAGTTCCACAGACGACAGCGGGGTGCGACAGGGTCCCGAACCGCTGGCCGGAGTATCCGAAAGGGCCCGGAAAGCGCAGCAAGTCGGGAGGCTGAGGTCCGACCTTGGTCCGAAGCCTCGGGGGCCGGGGAGAGGCAGGGGGACGCGGCGGGGCAGGGGCCCACCTGCTCAAAGCCGGCTCCTCGTCGCTAGGCTCCTCAACTGCGTACGGGTCATAGTCGTCTTGGAGGCGGTTCATAGTGACTAGCCCCTCCGATACCATCCACAGGCGTCTGCCGAATGACTGTTTACTCCGCAGGTCCCTTCCCTAAAGTGCTCCGACACAACTTCCGCCCGCACTTCCGAGTCCTTAATGCGCGCCTGCGCGGTTATTCCCAGCGAAGGGCTGGTACGGCAGGCGGGTCCCAAAGACCTGCTGCTACCCTTCGCAACAGGAATATGTTCCTATTTGGAACATAGGAAGCCGCTACCTTATTACTGGAAGTTGCAGTCAGCACCCTCATAAGTGGCAGTATGTGAGATAAACACTCCACTTTCCGTGTTTCACGTTGTGACATGAAAAACCAGAAATCTATATGCTGAGGGACTTGTAGCCTTAGATCAGGGCCAGTAGGTCTCCAGACACTAGCATTCGACGTCCCTCCAGCCTCGTCGCCTGAAACACTTCTGCCTTTTTTTCTCGCGCTACTGCCTTGGTTTCACACTTCTCCCTTCTCAGTCTGACTTCCGCCCTCTTCTGTCTTCCAAAAAGTTGCTAAGCTGTCATTCAATTCAGTTCAGTTCAGTCGCTCAGTCGTGTCCGACTCTTTGAGACCCCATGAACCGCAGCACGCCAGGCCTCCCTGTCCTTCACCAACTCCCGGAGTTTACCCAAACCCGTGTCCATCGAGTCGGTGATGCCATCCAGCCATCTCATCCTCTGTCATCCCCTTCTCCTCCTGCCCCCAATCCCTCCCAGCATCAGAGTCTTTTCCAGTGAGTCAACTCTTCGCATGAGGTGGCCAAAATATTGGAGTTTCAGCTTCAGCATCAGTCCTTCCAATGAACACTCAGGACTGATCTCCTTTAGGATGGACTGGTTGGATCTCCTTGCAGTCCAAGGGACTTTCAAGAGTCTTCTCCAACACCACATTTCAAAAGCACCAACCTGTCATTACTTCCTAATTTGCCTTTCTTGACCTCTTCTTGCTGCTAAGTCACTTCAGTCGTGTCCGACTCTGTGCGACCCCACAGACGGCAGCCCACCAGGCTCCCCCGTCCCTGGGATTCTCCAGGCAAGAACACCGGAGTGGGTTGCCATTTCCTTCTCCAATGCAGGAAAGTGAAAAGTGAAAGTGAAGTCGCTCAGTCGTGTCCGACTCTAGCGACCCCATGGACTGCAGCCCACCAGGCTCCTTGGGATTTTCCAGGCAAGAGTACTGGAGTGGTGTGCCATTGCCTTCTCCATGACTTCTTAGTCCCAATCTTTTCTCAGCCCTTACCTTACACATCCACTGGATATGTCAGATGAGACAGATGACAGCGTCTTGACTGTAAGACCGTTTCTTCTGTTTCTTTACCAGCCTATATTCAAGCGTCTGCCCCCTTAGGGACAAGTGACCCCTCTTAATGATCCAATTCAGATGACTACTCTGTCTTATTTAATCCTTGCCCTTTCCTCTGATACTTTGTCGAATTTCCTCTTGCTTGGCTAGATACCTCCGCCTGTTGCAATTCAATCAATGTAGCCCCAAACCGGCACAGCATTTTTCACCCCATTCCTATGCCTCAGCCAATAGCTACTTTTGACTCAATTTCTGCTCTTACCACTTCCTGACATCCTTAGAGTTGCCATAGACTGAAAGTCTTGGAATCGATTGGACTCCTTTGTCCCTTCTTTGCCAACAAAGGGCTGTCTAGTCAAAGCTGTGGTTTTTCCAGTAGTCATGTATGGATATGAGAGTTGAACCCTAAAGAAAGCTGAGCGCCAAAGAATTGATGCTTTTGAACTGTGGTGTTGGAGAAGACTCTTGAGAGTCCCTTGGACTGCAAGGAGGTCCAGCCAGTCCATCCTAAAGGAAATCAGTCCTGGGTGTTCATTGGAAGGACTGATGCTGAAGCTGAAACTCCAATACTTTGGCCACCTGATGCGAAGAGCTGACTCATTGGAAAAGACCCTGATGCTGGGAAAGATTGAAGGCAGGAGGAAAAGCAGTGACAGAGGATGATGAGCTAGTTGGATGGCATCACCGACTCAATGCACATGAGTTTGAGCAACCCTGGGAGACTGTGAAGGACAGGTAAGCCTGGCATGCTGCAGTCCATGTGGTCGCAGAGTCAGGCACGACTGAAACAGTAAGTGATTTTACAGATATTATATTTGTCTTCATCTGATCTGCTTAGTATAACCTCTAACACCTATTCAGTTCAGTTCGGTTCAGTCGCTCAGTCGTGTCTGACTCTTTGGGACCCCATGGACTGCAGCACGCCAGATCTCCCTGTCCAACTCCCGGAGTTTACTCAAACTCCGTGTCCATTGAGTCGGTGATGCCACCCAACCATCTCATCCTCTGTCGTCCCCTTCTCCTCCCGCCTTCAGTCTTTCCCAGCATCAGGGTCTTCTCCAATGAGTCAGTTGTTCACATCAGGTGGCCAAAATATTGCAGTTTCAGCTTCAGCATCAGTCCTTCCAATGAATATTCAGGACTGATCTTCTTTAGGATGGACTGGTTGGATCTCCTTGCAGTCCAAGGGACTCTCAAGAGTCTCCCCCAACGCCACAGTTAAATTCTTCAGTGCTCAGCTTTCTTTATAGTCCAACTCTCACATCCATACATGACTATTGGAAAAACCATGGCTTTGACTAGAGGGACCTTTGTTGGCAAAGTAATGTCTCTGCTTTTTAATATGCTGTCTGGTTGGTCATAACTTTTCTTCCAAGGAGCAAGCGTCTTTCAATTTCATCGCTGCAGTCACCATCTGCAGTGACTTTGGAGCCCCCCAAAATACAGCCTGTCACTGTTTCCATTGTTTCCGCATCTGTTTGCCATGAAGTGATGGGACCAGATGCCAGGATCTTAGTTTTCTGAATGTTTAGTTCCAAGCGAACCTTTTCTCTCCTCTTTCACTATCATCAAGAGGCTCTTTAGTTCTTCTTCGCTTTCTGCCATAAGGGTGGTGTCATCTGCATATCTGAGGTTATTGATACCTCTCTCTTCCTTTCCCGATTTGGAACCAGTCTGTTGTTCCATGTCCAGGTCTAACTGTTGCTTCCTGACCTGCGTATGGCTGACCTCAAGAGGCAGGTCAGGTGGTCTGGTATTCCCATCTCTAAGAATTTTCCAGAGTTCGTTGTGATCCACACAGTCAAAGGCTTTGGCATAGTCAATGAAGCAGAAGTTCTTCCTGGAACTCTTGCTTTTTCCGATGATCCAACGGATGTCGGCAATCTGATCTCTGGTTCCTCTGCCTTTTCTAAATCCACCTTGAAGAGCTGGAAGTTCAGGGTTCACGTACTGCTGAAGCCTGATTTGGAGAATTTTGAGCATTATTTTACTAGCGTGTGAGATGAGTGCACTTGTGCGGTAGTGTGAGCATTCTTTGGCATTGCCTTTCTTTGGGGTTGGAATGCAGACTGACCTCTTCCAGTCCTGTGGCCAGACTGCTGAGTTTTCCACATTCAGCACGTTCACAGCATCTTTTAGGATTATGAAATAGCTCACCTGGAATCCCATCAACTCCACTAATGAAGGTCCTAAGGCTCACCCACTGGACTTCGCATTCCCGGATCTCTGGCTCTAGTTGAGTGGTCACTGGTGCTGCTGCTGCTGCTGCTGCTAAGTCGCTTCAGGCGTGTCCGACTGTGTGCGACCCCATAGACGGCAGCCCAGCAGGCCTCCCTCCTCCCTTGGATTCTCCAGGCAAGAACACTGACTGGAGTGGGTTGCCATTGCCTTCTCTGAGTTGAGTGATCACGCCACTTCACTCCGCCGAAAGAGCAGACTACGTAGCCACTATAAGCTCGTCTATTCTTCATAAACCACGTTGATCAGGGGAAAGCGCGAACGCAGTCCCCCACTACCACAAATTATGCAGTCGAGTTTCCCACATTTGGGGAAATCGCAGGGGTCAGCACATCCGGAGTGCAATGGATAAGCCTCGCCCTGGGAAAACCACCTTCGTGATCATGGTATCTCCCCTGCCAGGTAAGTATGAGTTGATGCCCACCCACCGCCCAGCACCCTCGAGCTCGCCCCACTCTGCACGCACGGTCACTTCCCTCGCACCACCTCCGCACACTCAGCTCCTGCTCGTCCCTCGGCCCGGCCTCGCCCACCCGGGGAACAACCTCAGGAACCTCCGCGTGTGCACACGCAGGACACCGAGGCCCGGGAGGAGCGGGACCAGCAGCCTCCGCGCGCCGCTCATCTACATACGCCACGCCCCCATACCGGTTGTGTGACCAACCAATCCCCAACCTAGACAAGTTACCTTGAGGTTTCTGGGCCCGCAGCGAGAAGACGCGACCTGGAGGGGGAGCCCGGGAAAACAGGAGTTCTGGGCGGCCGGAACCCCGCATTTGAGAGTGAGGGTGTGAGTCGCGGCTCCGTTCTAGTCTCACCTTCCGATTTTGTTTTCACAGCCAGACCGAACTCATCCCCACTGGGCATGGTTATTATGAGGATCTTTCCCTCCCCCGACCCCCGTTAAATATTTAAGTAATAAGATTTCCGCAGTCAATTTAAAAGCGATCGCTTTATTCGTAGTGTCTTCCTGAGTTAGCATCTCCATCAACTACTTCAACACATACCTGCTTCAAGATACACACTAAACCAAGTGAAAGTTAGAGGGAAAAAAAGTCAAGAATCTAACCTTGAAGAAAGTAAACCAGGGCAAGGTACAAACTTCTTCCACTTTGCAAAGAATACAGTGCTTGAGTCAAGTATATAGTACTGGCAAATACAAAGTTTTAAATTTTATTTTGGCCGTTGCCCTGCGATTTGCAGGATCTAAGTTTCCCCACCAGCGACTGAGCCTCTGCTCCCTGCAGCGCAAGCACAGAGTCCTAGCAACTGGACCGTCAGGGAATTCCAAACAATTTTTAGAGAGTAAATGAAACATTTTATATCCCAGCTACTCTGCCCACTTAGAGTCTACCCTTCCCCTGGAATCCCAGTAACTAGGCTGACCGATAGAATGAGGCCCAAGTGATTTTCAGGGGATTGTGAGGCTAGGTCAGCAGAAGCCTTACATCTTCCTCTGTGTCTCTGAGAACCTTGTGTGGCCGACTTGAGCTGTGAATAAGAAGGCTGACAACACTGGGGCTGCCATGTTGCGAGGAAGCTGCTGCTTTAGAACCTGACTCTTCTCCCTCCCTAAGGAGAGAGTAAAGATAGAGGTGCTGCTGCTGCGTGACTTTAGTCGTGTCCGACTCTGTGCGACCCCATAGACGGCAGCCCACCAGGCTTCCCCGGCCCTGGGATTCTCCAGGCAAGAACACTGGAGTGGGTTGCCATTTCCTTCTCCAATGCAGGAAAGTGAAAAGTGAAAGTGCAGTCGCTCAGTCGTGTCCAACTCTTAGAGACCCCATGGACTGCAACCCACCAGGCTCCTCCATCCATGGGATTTTCCAGGCAAAAATACTGGAGTGGGGTGCCATTGCTTTCTCTAAGATAGAGGTAGGCCACCGTAAGTTGGTAGATGGCAGGTCCAAGAAGCATAGGAACTTACTAAGATTGTCTTGGGTGGCTGAAAGAGGAGTAGCTCTCTACCCCTACCTGCCAAATCTTAAAAGTTATAAAAAGGCCTTAACTGGGTTGTCAGGTATACTGTTCAGAGGATCTCAACAACGCCTTACTTCCTCAAGGTTTTTTCCTTGGGATAGCTCCCACTGTGGGAGTAGTAGGCAGAGGGTACATTCCAAGGACAGGGGAATGGTTGCCTGAGTCTAGCTCAAAGACCAGTGGTCACAGCCTACCGATCATCTTCTTCAACAGAAGACCAAAGTTTTGTCTCCAATCTGTTCCTGGTTGGAGAAGTAAGATCCCACAAGCCAAGAGCCATACATGGAAAAGGGACACACTCAGGTTTCAGCCCCAAACTGTGACCCCAGACATTGGGGAAGAGAGAAATCCCTTCCCAAACTGCAGATTTGGATGAAAATAGATGAGTGGTTTTGTTTCAAAGCTCTTAACTTTGGGGGTGTTTTTTTTTTTTTTGGGTGGGGGGTGATATTTTTGTGCAACAATAGAGAAATGGAAGAGGGATACAGAAGTAAGCAAACAAGTAACATGAAGTAGAAGGGGGAAAAGTGGGTTAAGGGATAGAGAAGACACGACGGAGAGCAGGGATTGGGGTGAGGGCTTACAGTGTTTGACAAGGGGGTCAGGGAAAGCCTCTCTGTTTCAGTTTGCTACATACTCCTGCTTCCCTTTGCTTGCTTGTCATTAGCACATGTAACCACCAAAAATCGACAGGCTCAGCCCCTGAGTTTACTTGTTCTGTCCTAAAATCAAAGTCCTAGTCCTAGAATCAAAACCAACTCGTTAGCATTTCCAATTCTTAGTTTTAAATTTATGGGAGTAAATAAGTAATGACTTAACTTTGTGGATCAGAATGAATATGGATGGAATTGTGGCCCTGACCAGGGCCACAATTCTCAGGAAAAGAAAAATGGGTTTCCTAACAGGTGTCTCTTTCATGTCATTGTTACTCACAGGAGAGTATTGTACCTCCCAAGAAAGCTGGGTGGAACAATAGTTGAAAACCAGGGAAGGGAGTTCCCTGGCAGTCCAGTAGGACTCCTCCCTTTTAGGGCAGTGGGTCTGGGTTCAGTCCCTGGTTGGAAAACTAAGATCCCACAAGCCAAGAGGCACAGTCTAGAAACAAACAAAACCACAGAAATATATAGCATATGAGTGGTACATTATCCTACAAGATTTCAAAGCATAGAAAGAGCACAAGCAGAGGGAGAATCTGAAAAGGTATCACAGCAATCATACAGTTGGAGTAACCATAGGTGCAGCATCTCGTGGCTGAAAGGAATCCTAAAGGATCTTTCTATCTAGTTACTGAGCCACCCATTGCTTGCAGATGGATTTTGAAAGACGGGTAGGGTTTGGATGGTGCTTGCGCTGCAGGGAGCAGAGGCTCAGTCGCTGGTGGGGAAACTTAGATCCTGCAAATCGCAGGGCAACGGCCAAAATAAAATTTAAAACTTTGTATTTGCCAGTACTATATACTTGACTCAAGCACTGTATTCTTTGCAAAGTGGAAGAAGTTTGTACCTTGCCCTGGTTTACTTTCTTCAAGGTTAGATTCTTGACTTTTTTTCCCTCTAACTTTCACTTGGTTTAGTGTGTATCTTGAAGCAGGTATGTGTTGAAGTAGTTGATGGAGATGCTAACTCAGGAAGACACTACGAATAAAGCGATCGCTTTTAAATTGACTGCGGAAATCTTATTACTTAAATATTTAACGGGGGTCGGGGGAGGGAAAGATCCTCATAATAACCATGCCCAGTGGGGATGAGTTCGGTCTGGCTGTGAAAACAAAATCGGAAGGTGAGACTAGAACGGAGCCGCGACTCACACCCTCACTCTCAAATGCGGGGTTCCGGCCGCCCAGAACTCCTGTTTTCCCGGGCTCCCCCTCCAGGTCGCGTCTTCTCGCTGCGGGCCCAGAAACCTCAAGGTAACTTGTCTAGGTTGGGGATTGGTTGGTCACACAACCGGTATGGGGGCGTGGCGTATGTAGATGAGCGGCGCGCGGAGGCTGCTGGTCCCGCTCCTCCCGGGCCTCGGTGTCCTGCGTGTGCACACGCGGAGGTTCCTGAGGTTGTTCCCCGGGTGGGCGAGGCCGGGCCGAGGGACGAGCAGGAGCTGAGTGTGCGGAGGTGGTGCGAGGGAAGTGACCGTGCGTGCAGAGTGGGGCGAGCTCGAGGGTGCTGGGCGGTGGGTGGGCATCAACTCATACTTACCTGGCAGGGGAGATACCATGATCACGAAGGTGGTTTTCCCAGGGCGAGGCTTATCCATTGCACTCCGGATGTGCTGACCCCTGCGATTTCCCCAAATGTGGGAAACTCGACTGCATAATTTGTGGTAGTGGGGGACTGCGTTCGCGCTTTCCCCTGATCAACGTGGTTTATGAAGAATAGACGAGCTTATAGTGGCTACGTAGTCTGCTCTTTCGGCGGAGTGAAGTGGCGTGATCACTCAACTCAGAGAAGGCAATGGCAACCCACTCCAGTCAGTGTTCTTGCCTGGAGAATCCAAGGGAGGAGGGAGGCCTGCTGGGCTGCCGTCTATGGGGTCGCACACAGTCGGACACGCCTGAAGCGACGCAGCAGCAGCAGCAGCAGCAGCACCAGTGACCACTCAACTAGAGCCAGAGATCCGGGAATGCGAAGTCAAGTGGGTGAGCCTTAGGACCTTCACTAGTGGAGTTGATGGGATTCCAGGTGAGCTATTTCATAATCCTAAAAGATGCTGTGAACGTGCTGAATGTGGAAAACTCAGCAGTCTGGCCACAGGACTGGAAGAGGTCAGTCTGCATTCCAACCCCAAAGAAAGGCAATGCCAAGGAATGCTCACACTACCGCACAAGTGCACTCATCTCACACGCTAGTAAAATAATGCTCAAAATTCTCCAAATCAGGAGACGGCGCAGGCGAGTCCCCAGGCCACGGCCAACGCGGGATGTGCGGGTGTCCCCGAAAGGCTTTCCCGCCTCTGGCCAAGAAGGAAGGTCGCTGCGCTGCCGCAGGGTGTCGGGCGGGGCAGAGGCGCCGGGGGCGGGGTGCCTTTCTCTGGGGAGCAAAAGCAACCAGCACCTCCTTCGAGCCGGAATCGAACCAGCGACCTAAGGATGACCACACGTGTCGGATCTACAGTCCTCCGCTCTACCAGCTGAGCTATCGAAGGGTGCGCGCCACCAAGTGGCCGGGGACCTTACTTTTTCCGGAAACGATGCACAACCACACTGGGACTCTGGTCGGAAGCCCTTTTGAAGAAATCGGTGCGCGCGCTGCCAGAGTCCGGGTGCGGGTGAGAGGACCAGACAGTCCTGCGGGGTGGCTGCGGCCCGGCCTTTGTGTCGCCCGGCATCGGGGCAGCGAGTTTCAAGATGCCTCGTTTTCTCTCCCCCGTCCCTCTTTCTACAAGTGGGGACCGCGGCCTGAAAGTGAGGAAGAGGGCTAGGGGAGAGGCGTTGGGAAATGGATGGGTGCGTGGGGTGCGGGAGGCCGGGCCGAGGAGAGGGGCACCGCGGAGCCGGCTGCCAACCGCCTAGGCAGCCACCTGGTGCTCTTTAAGTGCCGTCAGTTCAAACTACTCTTTGGGTCAAAATGGTATTATTTGCTGTGGCACGTTGTGCCGCCCTTCAAAGCCAGTATCATCTTGCCTGCATTCTGCAGGTCTCCTATGGATCTCCCTGCTTTCGCTCTGTCACCTTTACAGCCAGAGTGATTTTCTCTCCTTTGCTAGGGGAGTGTGGAAGAGGGGTGGGGGTGGGATGTGGAGGGTTTAGATGAAGCTGCTTCTCTTCTGGAAACTTCTGGTTCACTCAGACTTGAACCCTTACACAGGTCTACACGACCCTCAGTTCTTGTCTTCACGCAGTCACCTCTCTCAGTTTCGGTACCATTCATAAATTTTGTTCTGTATTCAGGACCTTCATGCTCTTCTCCACACACTGGTCTAGCTGACCTTTTGCTAGGGATGCTCTTCCCAGAAGCCCTATGCCCAGCCCCCTCCTCCCTCCAGTCTGCTCACATTGTCACCTTCTCCAGGGAGCCTCCCCTGACTACCGAAATCAACACAGCAACCTGCCTCCTTATAGCAGTTCCCCATCTCCTTTCCTTCCTCGATTTTTTTTTATTTACTTTTTTTGTAGCTCTTAACAACTAAGGTACTAATTAATTTGCCTACGGTGTCTATTGTCAGTTTTCTCCCACCTCCACACCCCTTTCTCTAACTAAAATATGATATATAAAACATTTTGCCTTACACCTGAAACTAACACAACGTTGTAAACAACTATGCTGCTGCTGCTGCTAAGTCGCTTCAGTCGTGTCCGACTCCGTGCGACCCCATAGACGGCAGCCCACCAGGCTCCCCCGTCCCTGGGATTCTCCAGGCAAGAACACCGGAGTGGGTTGCCATTTCCTTCTCCGATGCATGAAAGCGAAAAGTGAAAGTGAATTCGCTCAGTCGTGTCCGACTCTTAGCGACCCCATCGACTGCAGCCTACCAGGCTCCTCCGTCCATGGGATTTTCCAGGCAAGAGTACTGGAGTGGGGTGCCATTGCCTTCTCCGAAACAACTATATTTCAATTTAAAAAGTTATGAAAAAAAATTCCTGAGAAAGTCTGACACCTTACACAGGCCCCTGTCATCCCTTTTTCTTTCTTTCTCTTTTGTCTGCGCTATGCTGCATTTTAGTTCCCTGGCCAGGGTAACCCGTGCCCCGCCCCCCACATTGAGCGCTCAGAGTCTTAACCACTGAAGCGCCAGAAAGGTCGCTTGACTGCCCTTTGTTAGAGCATTCATTTAAAAGGGCTTGCAATTGTGAAGATGGTTCTCTTACAACCCAGAGCGTCTGTCAAAGACTGGGAGCCATTCCTTTGAAGTGTAAGCAAGAAGGATAGGGCCTCTGTCTCCCACTTTCTGTGCGAGGACCATCCTAACTTCAGTAACTGCCCGCTGACAAACACGTCTGGCCGGCCTCTCTACTGACCAGCTCTGGTTTTCCACTGCTGCCTCTTCTGAGCCCCCTCCCTCTCATCCTCCCTTTAAAACGTTCCGATCCCCTCGCCCATTTCGGAATGGAGCTCGGTCAGCTCTTTCCCCTGCTGTCAGTATTCACTGAATAAAGTTTGCTTTCAACATTTTCTCTACGGTCTGCTGTGTTTCTCTTTGACCGAGTCAGATCGGAAAGGACCAAAGGACACCTGGGGGGCCGCTCAGTGTCTGCCCGTTGGGGCAACAGGCGGGGGTGGTGGGGGGTGGGATGCGGGGGCAAGGCCCAAGGGCAAGGGCTCCTGACCCCGAGCACCGCGCTCCGGGAGCCCCCGCCTGAGGCGGTGGAGGCGACCGCTCGCGCTCTCACCTGGTTTTCTCTCTGCAATAGGACCCCGGGCTTTCCTTCCAGCATCACTAGGATAGGCTATATATCCCGAAGCACTTTCGTCACTTTTACTTAAAAAGACACCGTGAAGAAACATTACCACGCATTCCTATTAAGGCGGCTTTAGGGCTTAACGTCAACCGGCAAATAGTTCTATTCCTGAAATTTCCATGACTAGAAGATGAGTTCAGAGAGGGGAGGGCAAAAATGGGCTGATATTTTGCTGAAAGGAAAGTGAGACCAGACCCCAGCCCCGACCCACCCCCTCAACTGCGGAGCACCGTGAGCTGACGTCTTCCCAGGTACCCCCCCCCCCACGCCTGGACGCCACTCGCCCACGCACTCCCCTCACGAGACACCTGCGAGTCTCGGATGGGTTAGTAGGTCCCACGCCCCCGCCTGGAAGACCATGACATCCGGGCATCCCGGCAGGGGGCGTGGTTATGTAGATGCGCGGCGCGCGGAGGCTGCTGGTCCCGCTCCTCCCGGGTCTCGGTGTCCTGCGTGTGCACACGCGGAGGTTCCTGAGGTTGTTCCCCGGTTGGGCGAGGCCGGGCCGGGGACGAGCAGGAGCTGAGTGTGCGGAGATGGTGCGAGGGAAGTGACCGTGCGTGCAGAGTGGGGCGAGCTCGAGGGTGTTGGGCGGTGGGTGGGCATCAACTCATACTTACCTGGCAGGGGAGATACCATGATCACGAAGGTGGTTTTCCCAGGGCGAGGCTTATCCATTGCACTCCGGATGTGCTGACCCCTGCGATTTCCCCAAATGTGGGAAACTCGACTGTATAACTTGTGGTAGTGGGGGACTACGTTCGTGCTTTCCTCTGATACATAAGTGTTATAAATAATAAGCTTAAGCGTTTTCAGGTTTATCTTTCTGTTTGTGACATTACAATTTTTTTGGAATAATGGGTAATATAAAAATTAGTCTTTACCAACTTTCTTTTAAGACGTTTATTCCTTAGAAATTTGTGAGTGATATCGGTATTATGTTCAGAAACAGATTATTTTGCCAGCAAAGGTCTGTGTAGTTAAGGTTTGTTTTATAGTAGTCATGCTCGGATGTGAGAGTTGGACTGTGGAAAAAAGCTGCGTGCCGGAGAGTTAATGCATTTTAAACTGTACTGTGGGAACTCTTGAAAACCCCTTGGACTGCAAGATCAGTCATGGGTGTTCTTGAAAAGAATGATGCTAAAGCTGAAATTCCAGTATTTTGGCTACCTCATGGGAAAAGTTAACTCATTGGAAAAAATCATAATGCTGGGAGGGGTCGGCGGCGGGATGCTGGGCGGGGACGACAGAGAATGGGATGGCTGGATGGCATCACCGACGCGACAGACTGGCTTTGAGTGAACTCCGGGAGTTGGTGATGGACAGGGAGGCCTGGCGTGCTGCGATTCATGGGGTCGCAGAGAGTCGGACACGACTGAGCGACTGAACTGAACTGTTCTCAGGATTGTGATAAACATAAAATTAATACTTGTGAACTATTTTTTAATTTCTGTTAAACAGATTTTAAGGCAATGAGAGATTTTGCCAAGTAAAAAGTTTTACTTGTTCACTTGAACAAGTGATAGAGCATATCTGAGTTTTTTACTATTTCAGATGTTCTTTTAAGTCTGCAGTGTTTGAGCTATTTGAGACTTGGTGTGTCGTGTCTATTTTTAAGGTACTATGAACATGCCAGGTGTTTTGTCCCTTAACACATTGAGCATAGTTTGAGCAAACTCGTTTTTGTTCATTGAATCGATAATGCTATGTAACTATCTCATTCTTCAGTTGCCTCCTCCTCTTGCTCTCAATCTTTCCCGGCATCAGGTTCTTTCCCAATGCATCAGGTTTTTTGCATCAGGTGGACCAAGTTGAAGCTTCAATTTCAGCGTCAGTCTTTCCAGTGAGTATTCTGAATTGACTTTCTTTTTTTCAGGTTGACTAGTTTGATCTCCTTGCAGTCCAAGGGACTCTCAAGAGTTTTCTCCATCACCACAGTTTGAAAGCATCAGTTCTTTGGTGCTTGATGTTTCTTATCTTTCAGTTCCCACATCTATAAATGACTAGTGGGGAAAAACAAAAACATAGTTTTGACTATACAGACCTTTGTCAACAAAGTGATGTCTCTGCTTCTTAATACGCTGTCTAGGTTTGTCATAGTTTTCCTTCCAAGGAGCAAATGTTTTAATTTTGTGGCTTCAGACACCCTCTCCAGCGACTTGGGAGCCCAAGAAAATAAAATCTGTCACTGTTACCACTTTTCCCGATCTATTTGCCATGAAGTGATGGGACTGGATGCCATGTGATCTTAGTTTTTTTGAATGTTGGGTTTTATTTAAGTCAGCTTTTAGAGTTAACCTCATATTTAAGTCAAGTACTTACATTGACTGGAGCAAATATATATTTTAAAATGTATATATAACAGTCATTTTGCTGTACAGTAGACTAACACAACATTGTACTCAAAATTGTTTTCATGTCAAATTTAGCGCTTGAGGACATGGATTCAAGTTAGATTTATTTTGATATTATAAAAAGTGCTCTGCCAATAATCACCAATGACAGCTGTTCAACTTCAATACAAACCATTTCTGAGAGTGCAAAGTGGCATTGACTGGAAACATGTATCTGTAGGAAAGAATCATTACCTTTTCAGTACAGCTCAGTTCCAATGTCAGTTATTCCAGAAAATTTAAGTGTCAAGTTCTTGTGTAAATCACCCTTTGGTTTTCCTAAGGTATTTAACTGGCTTCACATGGGAAATATGAATCCAACTGATTTTCTCTTTCACTTTGATAGCAAATAAGCAACCCAAGGTCAGGGTTTGAGCCTTCAAAAAGTGTGGCAGCTGCTGCTGCAGCTGAAAAGCACACAAGTAGGCACTTCCAGGACACTGAAACCAAGAACTGAGAACCATACTATTAGGTTTATAGCCTAATCCCAACTTTTGACTTAAAATTCCATTAACACAACTTTGTTTTCATAACAAAATAAGTGAAAAGTTTTCTTTCTAAAAATTGGAATACCCAAAGTTGGGGGGAAATAGCTGATTTTTCTTCAAAATCTTTTTTCTAGGGACCAAACCAGTAGATAACTGACTCGATGGATGTGAGTCTGCGTGAACTCCAGGAGTTGGTGATAGACAGGGAGGCCTGGCGTGCTGCAATTCATGGGGTCGCAAAGAGTCAGACATGACTGAGCAACTGAATCTGATCTGGGGAATTCCCACGCAGTGCTTTGTCAGAAGTTTTGCCTCTGGAAAAGCTGAAACCTACCATCTAAGTACCTGACTAGTGCTGGTGGTGGTTTAGTCGCTCAGTTGTTTCCAACCCTTTGTGATTCTATGGACTGTAGCCCGCCAGGCTCCTCTGCCCATGGGATTTCCCAGGCAAGAATACTGGAGTGGGTTGCCATTTCCTTCTCCAGGGGATCTACCTGACCCAGGGATTGAACCCAGGTCTCCTGCATAGCAGGCAGATTCTTTACCGCTAAGCCACCAGGGAAGTCCCTACCTGACTAGTACTTGTACCTGACCCCAAACTGTCTTTTCTTTTTTGTACTAGATGTAGATGCTTCACTGAAAAATTAGGTGACTCCTAGCTTGTAACACTTTGCAGCCTTCGATTGACAACATACCCTAAATATTTTATTTATTTATTTTTTTGCCATTTTATTTTTATTTTATTTTTTAACTTTACAATATTGTATTGGTTTTGCCATATATCAAAATGAATCCGCAATATTTTACTTCTGTTTCACAATCCTACAATTTGTCTAGTGAGGCCTTGTTTCTCTGTGAAGCAAGGAGCTGGAACAAAGCTGAGGTGTTGGTTTTCCAGTGTCCTTTAGGAGACTGTTAGAAAATCATCTACAATTACAGACCCTTCTGCTGGGACATAGTTCTGTAAGTTTTCCCATAAATTTCTGTTTTTTTCCTACAGAAAATAGAAGAGTCCTGAAACCCTTGAGGAATCCTTTGCCATCAATATAGGACTCTGTGTTTGAAAACAAAGACTCTGCCATTAGGGGGACAGAAAAATAACCAGAACTCAGATCAACTACACAGATAAACCTCGCAGACGATGGTACTGAAGTCAGGATAACTGCAGGGTTAAAATTGCCTGGAAAATCCCATGGATGGAGGAGCCTGGTAGGCTGCAGTCCATGGGGTCTGAAGAGTTGGATACAACTGAGCGACTTCACTTTCACTTTTCACTTTCATGCATTGGAGAAGGAAATGGCAACCCACTCCAGCGTTCTTGCCTGGAGCATCCCAGGGACGGGGGAGCCTGGTGGGCTGCCGTCTATGGGGTCACGCAGAGTCGGACACGACTGAAGCAACTTAGCAGCAGCAGAAGCTTACAGGCCTTAACATTAACGGAATAATAAATTAATTTTTCTGAGATCTTGTATAAATCTACATATTAGTCAATTATCAAATTTGTTACTTCTTTACAAGGTGAGCGCTGTTTTAAAATTCTCATTTTTCTAATTTTTTAAAAACTGGTTTATTCCTTCTAATTGAATTCTTTTTTAAAACTTAGTTGTTTTTGGCTGTGTTGGGTCTGAGTTGCTGTGTGGGTTTCTCATTGTGGTGGCTTCTCTCGTTTTGGAGCACAGGCTCTAGCACTCGGGCTTCAGTAGTTGCAGCTCATGGACTCAGTAGTTGTGGCTCATGGGCTCTAGAGCACAGGCTCAGTAGTGGCGCACGGGCTTAGTTGCTCCACAGCATGTAGTTTCTTCCCTGACCAGGGATGGAACCTGTGTCTCCTGCACTGGCAGGCAGATCCTCTACCACTGAGCCACCAGGGAAGCCCCCTTTTAATTGAATTCTTGACAAAGGATATTGTTTTACACCTGACCATAGCTTATCCTTTTGGTAAATTATTGATTCTGATGGAACTGAATGTATAAACAGGACAAGAAAATTTAAGCATAACATAGTCCCTGCCCATATTGGGCCCTCCCTAGCGTGTGATGTGTATTATACATTAACCAGGTCTCCTTAGAGGTGGAAATGCCTGCTGGGCCATAAAGATCATTTTTTTTCTCCCTTTCTTCTGACAACAGCGATGTAACTTCTCAGAAGACTGGCATTCTTTCCCAGCTGTGTCAAAGGGTATGGTGGCTTGCTGCCTGATTTGTACATGCTTACCTGAACTATGCATCTTTGGTGAACTTTATGTAAAATGTCAGTATGTTATTTTGATGTATGATTCTTTGTTCTGAAAAATATATGTGACTGTGCCTTGGATTTCTGTCTCAGAGCTTATCCTGGGTTATAATCCTCAGTTTGACTAGAATAAAATTCTCTTTTTTTTCCTTAATTTGATTGTTAAGTTTTGTTAATTGTTCTCTATCTCAAACTAAAAAAGTGTCGTCATTTGCTAAGGCCCAGCTCCATACATGGATTTGTCTCTGTTTGGAGGGCTTTTCCAGTGAAGTGTGAGATAGTCACTCTTGGCCATCCATCTCTTCTTTCAGGAGGTACATAGTTACCAAATTAGGGGTCTTTTTCTCCAAGGAGCTCCACTAACATGGCATCTATAGCACAGGACATGATAGCTTTTAATATGTACAGCAGGTCTCCCCAGTACTTTAAAAGGAGAAAAAAATAATACGTGTTTCTCATGGAGGAAAAGGAACAAGTAGAAAGGTGGCCCAAAAAACCGGGTTTCTACTATGCTATCACCAGATGGAAAGTAAAACACTTCCAAGAAATTGAAGAGTAGTTCAGTTCAGTTCAGTCGCTCAGTCATGTCCCACTCTGTGACCCCATGAATCGCAGCACGCCAGGCCTCCCTGTCCATCACCAACTCCCACAGTTCACTCAAACTCATGTCCATCAAGTTGGTGATGCCATCCAGCCATCTCATCCTCTGTCGTCCCCTTCTCCTCCTGCCCCCAATCCCTCCCAGCATCAGAGTCTTTTCCAATGAGTCACCTCTTCGAGTGAGGTGGCCAAAGTACTGGAGTTTCAGCTTTAGCATCATTCCTTCCAAAGAAATCCCAGGGCTGATCTCCTTCAGAATGGACTGGTTGGATCTCCTTGCAGTCCAAGGGACTCTCAAGAGTCTTCTCCAACACCACAGTTCAAAAGCATCCATTCTTCTGTGCTTAGCTTTCTTCACAGTCCAACTCTCACATCCATACATGACCACTGGAAAAACCACAGCCTTGACTAGACAGACCTTTGCTGGCAAAGGAATGTCTCTGCTTTTGAATATGCTATCTAGGTTGGTCATAACTTTCTTTCCAAGGAGTAAGCGTCTTTTAATTTCATGGCTGCAATCACCATCTGCAGTGATTTTGGAGCCAAAAAAAATAAAGTCTGTTTCCACTATTTCCCCATCTATTTCTCATGAAGTGATGGGACCAGGTGCCATGATCTTCGGAGAAGGCAATGGCACCCCAATCCAGTACTCTTGCCTGGAAAATCCCATGGATGGAGGAGCCTGGTGGGCTGCAGTCCATGGGGGGTCCCTAAGAGTCGGACATGACTGACCAACTTCTCTTTCACTTTTCACTTTCCTGCAGAAGGAAATGGCAACCCACTCCAGTGTTCTTGCCTGGAGAATCCCAGGGACGGGGGAGCCTGGTGGGAGGCCGCCTATGGGGTCGCACAGAGTTGGACATGACTGAAGGGACTTAGCAGCAGCAGCAGCAGCAGCCATTATCTTAGTTTTCTGAATGTTGAGCTTTAAGCCAACTTTTTCACTCTCCTCTTTCACTTTCATCAAGAGGCTTTTGAGTTCCTCTTCACTTTCTGCCATA
This sequence comes from Bos indicus, assembly GCF_029378745.1. Taxonomy (NCBI): domain Eukaryota; kingdom Metazoa; phylum Chordata; class Mammalia; order Artiodactyla; family Bovidae; genus Bos; species Bos indicus. Next base: position 45,147,547 of record NC_091780.1, read on the forward strand.
AGGGTGGTGTCATCTGCATATCTGCTGCTACTACCGCTAAGTCACTTCAGTAGTGTCCAACTCTGTGCGACCCCATAGACGGCAGCCCACCAGGCTCCCCCGTCCCTGGGATTCTCCAGGCAAGGACACTGGAGTGGGTTGCCATTTCCTTCTCCAATGTATGAAAGTGAAAAGTGAAAGTGAAGTCGCTCAGTCGTGTCCGACTCTGGCGACCCCATGGACTGCAGCCCACCAGGCTCCTCCGTCCATGGGATTTTCCAGGCAAGAGTACTGGAGTGGGGTGCCATTGCCTTCTCCTCTGCATATCTGAGGTTATTGATATTTCTCCCGGCAATCTTGATTCCAACTTGTGCTTCTTCCAGCCCAGCATTTCTCATGATGTACTCTGCATAGAAGTTAAATAAGCAGGGTGACAATATACAGCCTTGACGTACTCCTTTTCCTATTTGGAACCAGTCTGTTCCATGTCCAGTTCTAACTGTTGCTTCCTGACCTGCATATAAGTTTCTCAAGAGGCAGGTCAGGTGGTCTGGTATTCCCATCACTTTCAGAATTTTCCAGTTTATTGTGATCCACACAGTCAAAGGCTTTCACATAGTCAATAAAGCAGAAGTAGATGTTTTTCTGGAACTCTCTTCCTTGTTCCATGATCCAGCAGATGTTGGCAATCTGATCTCTGGTTCCTCTGCCTTTTCTAAAACCAGCTTGAACATCTGGAAGTTCATGGTTCACATATTGCTGAAGCCTGGCTTGGAGAATTTTGAGCATTACTTTACCAGAGTGTGAAATGAGTGCAATTGTGCAGTAGTTTGAGCATTCTTTGGCATTGCCTTTCTTTGGGATTGGAATGAAAACGGCCCTTTTCCAGTCCTGTGGCCACTGCTGAGTTTTCCAAATTTGCTGGCAAATTGAGTGCAGCACTTTCACAGCATCATCTTTCAGGATTTGGAATAGCTCAACTGGAATTCCATCACCTCCACTAGCTTTGTTCGTAGTGATGATTTCTAAGGCCCACTTGACTTCACATTCCAGGATGTCTGGCTCTAGGTCAGTGATCACACCATCGTGATTATCTGGGTCGTGAAGATCTTTTTTGTACAGTTCTTCTGTGTATTCTTGCCACCTCTTCTTAATATCTTCTGCTTCTGTTAGGTCTGTACCATTTCTGTCCTTTATCGAGCCCATCTTTGCAGGAAATGTTCCCTTGGTATCTCTGATTTTCTTGAAGAGATCTCTAGTGTTTCCCATTCTATTGTTTTCTTCTATTTCTTTGCATTGATCGCTAAGGAAGGCTTTCTTATCTCTCCTTGCTATTCTTTGGAACTCTGCATTCAGATGCCTATATCTTTCCTTTTCTCCTTTGCTTTTCGCTTCTCTTCTTTTCACAGCTATTTGTAAGGCCTCCCCAGACAGCCATTTTGCTTTTTTGCATTTCTTTTCCATGGGGATGGTCTTGATCCCTGTCTCCTGTACAATGTCATGAACCTCCATCCATAGTTCATCAAGCACTCTATCTATCAGATCTAGGCCCTTAAACCTATTTCTCACTTCCACTGTATAATCATAACGGATTTGATTTAGACCTGAATGGTCTAGTGGTTTTCCCTATTTTCTTCAATTTAAGTCTGAATTTGGCAATAAAGAGTTCATGATCTGAGCCACAGACTGAGTGACTATATATATATATATATAGATAGATAGTTAGATATGCATGAGGTCGCTCAGTCATTTCTGACTCTTTGTGACCCCATGGACTGTAGCCTACCAGGCACCTCCATCCATGGGATTTTCCAGGCAAGAGAACTGGAGTGGGTTGCCATTTCCTTCTCCAGGGGATCTTCCCGACCCAGGGATCAAACGCAGGTCTCCCTCATTACAGGCAGACGCTTTACCATCTGAGCCACCAGGGAAGCCCTGATGAGAGCAATGAAAAGTGAAAGTGAAGTCACTCAGTCGTGTCCGACTCTTTGGGACCCCATGGACTCTAGCCTACCAGGCTCCTCGGTCCATGGGATTTTCCAAGCATGAATACTGGAGTGGGTTGCCATTTCCTTCTCCAGCGGATCTTTCCAACGTAGGGATCCAACCCAGGTCTCTCGCATTGTAGGCAGATGCTTTACTATCTGAGCTACCAGGGAAGCTGGCATATATATATATATATATATACACACACACACACACACAGACATATTTCTTTTACCTTCAATGCTAATAGTGATCCTGAGAATTTTAGAACCTATGTTACCCATGCTTACTTAATATGTTGATATTGAAGCGGGTGGTTCCTCCAGCTAGAATTTGAAAAGAGCAGAGGGCTGAAAAAGGGCTTTTTTTTTTTTTTTTTTTGCCACACCACATGGCATGCAGAAGTTTCCCTAACAGGGATCAAACCCATGCCCCCTGCACTGGAAGCATGGAGTCTTAACCACTGGACCACCAGGGAAGTCCTAAAAGGGAGACTTTTAAATTAAAATAACTCAGGGTCTTTTCTTACCTGACTGTTGTGAGACCACAAGACGTTTACCCGATTCAGTCAAGTCAAGAACCACCAAACCAACACTTGTCCTTGATGCCAAACCATTGCGAATACCATCTCCTGTCAAACCAGGGAATCCTCTCCATGAAAGTAGAAAGAAAGAAAATATTTTTACTGAAAAACTACTAAACCACATTGTAATGTACATCACAAGAAATGCACCAAATAGACTGCAAAGACAGGATATCATTCAGTTTGGGCCGCCGTAATAAAACATCATGGACTGCCAGGGAGGTTTGAATAATACGAACATTTCCCAGTTTGAGGAGCTGTAAATCCAAGACCAAGATATTGGCAGCTTTGCTTTCTCATGAGGCCTCTTCTTGGCTTGCAGCTGTCCCTCACATCTCCAATTAAGGACATCAGTCATATTGAATTAAGAGATCCACCTTTATGACCTCATTTTAATCTTAATTTACCTCCTTAAAGGCCCTGTCTCCAAATACAGTCACGTGAGGGCCAGGGCCTCAATATATGAATCTTGGGGCAGGGGGAATGACACAATTCACCCCATAACAATAAGAATGTTGCCTGTTATATAGGCAGGCAGATACAACTCATTACATATACGTCTTCAAGAACTTGTCCTCAATAGGAGGACTTGACAGCACCATTTGCTACACAGTTCATTCTAAATTCAACTGGTAATTGGAGTGGCCATCCGTGTGCCTTTATCCAAAAGGAAATAAAACTCGTATCTCCATGGCAAGCAGGTCATTACAACATGGAGCCAGCCACTTTAGCTAAACTCCCTGAGGTAGAGGGAGATGGAGCATTTCCTTGATGTTCACACTTCAAAAAGATGGCTTCAAAGGCCCAAAACAAACATTCTTAGGTTGCAACACTGACAAAAGATTTGTTTAGCTGTTAAAAACACTATGTATCTATGTATCTCAAAAGGACAGAACATGTATTTGCAAATTTTTTAAGAAACGGGGAGGACTTCCCTATTGGTCCAGGGGCTAAGATCCCACGCTCCCAATTCAGGGGTCTGGGTTCCATCCTACTCAGGGAACTAGATCCCACACGCTGCAACAAGGAGCCCGCAAGCCAAAACTAAGTCTGGCACAGACCAAAACAAAAACAAAAGAATAAACAGTTTGAGAAAGAGGAGTAAATATCTTTCCCTTTTTTGCACAGGGGAATTTTTTTTTCTGATTTAGTATTCATCTTCCATTACACATTACATGTCCCAGTGCCTATGGGGCCAGAGAGCCTGGGCCAGAACTGACTTGGATGATGAAGTGAGTGAAAGTCTCTCAGTCGTGTCCGACTCTTTGCAACCCTGTGGACTATGCAGTCCATGGAAGTCTCCAGGCCAGAATACTGGAGTGGATAGCCTTTCCCTTCTCCAGGGGATCTTCCCAAGCCAGGGATCAAACCCAGGTTTCCCACATTGCGGGCAGATTCTTTATCAACTGAGCTATCAGGGAAGCCTGCCTGATAGCTTTATCTTTATCAACTGAGCTATCAGGATGGGGAAGGGCAACATTATCACTAGAGGAAAGGCCCACATCAGGATTGTGATTCCAAGTCTTACAGTGGCAGTCTCCTTTTTTTTCCTGGGCAGTCAGGAGACTCTATACAGCACTTATGAAAAACCTTAGCAAATGGCCAGGGTTTTGCCTGGTCTTCTGAGTCCATTAGAAGCACAAGCCCCTTGTTTTGGAAGGGCTTCATAAACAGGTCTTCGCTGTCATCACATGCCTACATCTTGAGAGTGGGGATAATGCTGTCCCAGCCCCTTCTGAAAGCCTAGAATTTGTCCACGGCTGTGTATTATATACTCTCTACCCGCCAACCCTCCAGGACGAGCAAATGACTGGCAACTTACAGAACCCGGTCCCATCCAACGAGTCCTTCCAAACCTCACAACCAAGTTATTAATACCTGCAGCACCAGATTAGAACCTGTTCACGATCTGCTCCTGTCCAGAGAAGCCAACCCCACTGCTATATAGAAGCTCATCACCTTCACTCACTGCTAAGCCTTCTTTGCACAGACACAGAACTTGCCTTTTTCGCCTCAAACATCTCAAAAGTACAAGTCAGTCTTTTGCTCTGAGGTTTTCTCCTGCTGCCGAATACACAACTGCTATTTACTGGGCTGGGGGGTGGGGGGGAGTATCAGGCAATAGAAAACAACTCGATGGCAGGCAAATTAGAAAGCTTAAAAGAAAAACCTTCAGTTCAGTCGCTCGGTCGTGTCTGACTCTTTGCGACCCCATGAGTCGCAGCATGCCAGGCCTCCCTGTCCATCACCAACTCCCGGAGTCTACTCAAACTCATGTCCATCGAGTGGGTGATGCCATCCAGCCATCTCATCCTCTGTCAGCCCCTTCTTCTCCTGCCCCCAATCCCTCCCAGCATCAGGGTCTTTTCCAATGAGTCAACTCTGCATGAGGTGGCCAAAGTATTGGAGTTTCAGCTTTAGCACCAGTCCTTCCAATGAACACCCAGGACTGATCTCCTTTACGATGCACTGGCTGGACCTCCTTGCAGTCCAAGGGGCTCTCAAGCGTCTTCTCCAACACCACAGTTCAAAAGCATCAATTCTTCGGCGCTCAGCTTTCTTCACAGTCCAACTCTCACATACATATATGACCACTGGAAAAACCATAGCTTTGACCAGACGGACCTTTGTTGGCAAAGTAATGTCTCTGCTTTTTAACACGCTATCTTAGGTTGGTCATAACTTCCCTTCCAAGGAGTAAGCGTCTTTTAATTTCATGGCTGCAGTCACCATCTGCAGTGATTTTGGAGCCCTCCAAAATAAAGTCTGACACTGTTTCCACTGTTTAACCATCTTGCGGCCGAGAGGAGCTACCCCACTTCCGAGGTCAGGGGTGGGGGCGGAGAGGAGCTATCCCACACTTGAGGTCACGGGCGGTGGCCAATAGGAGCAACACCACGTCCAAGGAGCAGCAGCTGCGCGGGTGCAGGAGGGTTGAAAGGAGATACTCCACGTTCAAGGTCAGGAGGGGCTACCCTGAGGAGATACCCCTCATCCAAAGTAAGGAGCAGCGGCTGCACTTTGCTGGAGCAGCCGTGAAGAGATACCCCACGTCCAAGGTAAGAGAAAGCCAAGTTAAGACAAGTGTTGCGAGAAGGTATCAGAGGGCAAACACACTGAAACCTTAATCACAGAAAACCAGCCAATCTGATCACACGGACCACAGCCTAACTCAATGAAACTAAGCAATGCCGCCACCCAAAACAAACTGGTCATGCTGGAGAGGTCTGATAGAATATGTTCTACTGGAGAAGGGAATGGCAAACAACTTCAGTATTCTTGCCTTGAAAACCCCTGAAAAACCTCTGCTGCTGCTAAGTCGCTTCAGTCGTGTCCAACTCTGTGGGACCCCATAGACGGCAGCCCACCAGGTTTCCCCGTCCCTGGGATTCTCTAGGCAAGAACACTGGAGTGGGTTGCCATTTTCTACTCCAATGCAGGAAAGTGAAAAGTGAAAGTGAAGTTGCTCAGCCGTGTCCGACCCTAACGACCCCATGGACTGCAACCTACCAGCCTCCTCCGTCCATGGGATTTTCCAGGCAAAAGTACTGGAGTGGGGTGCCATTGCCTCTACAAAACAGCAAATTAACAAGGTTAAAAAGCAAAAGATCATAACCTAGCAAAGCATGTGACAAAAATGTCAGAATACGTATACTTCAGTTCAATTGCTCAATCGTACTTCACAAACTCCTAGAATTCAAGCAAACGCAGATGCAGTGAGTCCGTGGTGCTATTCAACAAAAGAGCATACACTCCTATTTCCTATAGTTACTTCCCATTTTTTTCCCCCATTTTTACTTCCCCATTGGGAAGATTTGGGAGAATGACATTGAAACACGTAAAATATCATGTAAGAAACGAGATGCCACTCCAGGTTCGATGCACGATACTGGATGCTTGGGGCTAGTGCACTGGGACGACCCAGAGGGATGGTATGGGGAGGAAGGAGGGAGGAGGGTCTAGGATGGGGAACACATGTATACCTGTGGCAGATTCATTTTGATATTTGGCAAAACTAATACAATTAGATAAAGTTTAAAAATAAAAAAAATAAAAAGTAAGTTTTGGGAGGCATGAATTACAAGGAAAGTTTCACACAGGCTGTAATTAGATAAATACCTGAACTCAGTCGCCATGAAGATGAGAATGGGAGACAAGTTCGACATTTGGCAAGAATTTTAACAAAAGTCAAGACGTGACTGGATATTGGGAATGAAGAAAAATAGGTAGTTGAAGAAAAGTGAAAGTGAAGTCGCTCAGTCCTATCCAACTCTTTGCGATCCCGTGGACTGTAGCCCCTCAGGCTCCTCCTTCCATGGGATTCTCCAGGCAAGAATAGTGGAGTGGGTTGCCATTTCCTTCTCCAGAGGATCTTCCCTACCCAGGGATTAGAACCCACGTCTCCCGCAATGCAGGCAGACGCTTTAAGCTTTTCACATTATTTTTCTCCAAATAGGGAGTGATAGGGCATTACAGTGAAGTAAGAGTACAGTAAGAAAAAAAGAAAAAAAAAAAAAGAGCATATACTTGTATTTTCTATAGTTACTTCCCACTTTTCCCCAAGAACACAATTTTTACACTTGCGTACATTTTTTAAGATTACTAGCTTATTAAACGTAAACAAAAACTCCACCGCGAGACCTATGGTACCAGCTGCCTTTAAAACCAAAAAAGACTCAGGGGAAAGCGCGAACGCAGTCCCCCACTACCACAAATTATGCAGTCGAGTTTCCCACATTTGGGGAAATCGCAGGGGTCAGCACATCCGGAGTGCAATGGATAAGCCTCGCCCTGGGAAAACCACCTTCGTGACCATGGTATCTCCCCTGCCAGGTAAGTATGAGTTGATACCCCCCCACCGCCCAGCACCCTCGAGCTCGCCCCACTCTGCACGCACGGTCACTTCCCTCGCACCACCTCCGCCCCCTACGCCCCTGCGCGTCCCCCGGCCCGGCCTCGCCCACCCAGAGAACAACCTCAGGAACCTCCGCGTGTGCACACGCAGGACACCGAGGCCCGGGAGGAGCGGGACCAGCAGCCTCCGCGCGCCGCTCATCTACATACGCCACGCCCCCTGCCAGGATGCCCCGGATGTCATGTTCTTCCACGCTGGGGCGCGGGACATACTAACCCCACCCGAGACTCGCCAGTGTCTCGTGAGGGGAGCGCGTGGGCGACTGGCGACCAGTCGGGGGGACCTGGGAAGACGCGAGCTCGCGGTGCCCCGCAGTTGAGGGGGTGGGTCGGGGCTCGGGTCTGGTCTCACCTTCCTTTCGGCAAAAATGTTAGCCCATTTTTGCCCTCCCCTTTCTGAACTCATCTTCTAGTCATGGAAAGTTCAGGAAAGAGCTATTTGCCTGTTGACGTTAAGCGCTGCTGCTGCTGCTGCTAAGTCGCTTCAGTAGTGTCCGACTCTGTGCGACCCCATAGACGGCAGCCCACCAGACTCCCCTGTCCATGGGATTCTCCAGGCAAGAACACTGGAGTGGGTTGCCATTTCCTTCTCCAATGCACGAAAGTGAAAAATGAAAGTGAAGTAGCTCAGTTGTGTCCGACTCTTCACGACCCTATGGACTGCAGCCTACCAGCTCCTCTGTCCGTGGGATTTTCCAGCCAAGAGTACTGGAGTGGGTTGCCATTGCCTTTGACGTTAAGCCCTAAAGCCGCCTTAATAGGAAAGCGTGGTAACGTTTCTTCACGGTGTCTTTTTAAGTAAAAGTGACTAAAGTCCTTCGGGATATGTAGTCTATCCTAATGACGCTGGAAGGAAAGCCCGGGGTCCTATTGCAGAGAGAAAACCAGGTGAGAGCGCGAGCGCTCGCCTCCACCGCATCAGGCGGGGGCTCCCGGAGCGCGGTGTTCTGGGTCAGGAAACCTTGCCCTTGGGCCTCGCCCCCGCATCCCACCCCCGCCTCCTGCCCCAACGGGCAGACACTGAGCGGCCCCCCAGGTGTCCTTTGGTCCTTTCCGATCTGACTCGGTCAAAGAGAAACACAGCAGACCGTAGAGAAAGTGCTGAAAGCAGACTTTATTCAGTGAATACTGACAGCAGGGGAAAGAGCTGACCGAGCTCCATTCCGAAATGGGCGAGGGGATCGGAGCGTTTTAAAGGGAGGATGAGGGGGAGGGGGCTCAGAAGAGGCAGCAGTGAAAAACCACAGAGCTGGTCAGTAGAGAGGCAGGCCAGCCGTGTTTGTCAGCGGGCAGTTACTGAAGTTAGGATGGGTCCTCGCACAGAAAGTGGGAGACAGAGGCCCTATCCTTGTTTACATTTCAAAGGAATGGCTCCCAGTCTTTGAGAGAGACCCTTTGGACTAAGAGAGAACCATCTTCACAATTGCAAGCCCTTTTAAATGAATGCTCTAACAAAGGGCAGTCAAGCGACCTTCCTGGCGCTTCAGTGGTTAAGACTCTGAGCGCCCAGTGCGGGCTTACGCGTTACCCTGGCCAGGGAACTAAAATGCAGCATAGCGCGGACAAAAGAGAAAGAAAAAGGATGACAGGGGCCTGTGTCAGGTCTCGGACTTTCTCAGAGAGGAATTTTTTAAATTATTTTTAATTGAAATATAGTTGTTTACAACGTTGTGTTAGTTTCAGGTGTAAGGCAAAATGTTTTAGACTAAAATGTCATATTTTAGTTAGAGAAAGGGTGTGGAGGTGGGAGAAAATTGACAATAGACACCGTAGGCAAATTAATTAGTATGTTAGATGTTAACAGCTATGAAAAAAGAATAAAAAATGGAGGAAGGAAAGGAGATGGGGAACTGCTATAAGGAGGCAGGTTGCTGTGATGATTTCGGTAGTCAGGGGAGGCTCCCTGGAGAAGGTGACAATGTGAGCAGACTGGGGGGGGGGGGGGGGGGGCGGGGAGGGGACTGGTCATAGGGCTGTTTGGGAAGAGCATCCCTAGCAAAAGGACAGAGCAGTGTGTGGAGAATAGCATGAAGGTCCTGAATACAGAACAAAATGTATGAATGGTACCGAAACTGAGAGAGGTGACTGCGTGGAGACAAGAACTGAGGGTCGTGTAGACCTGTGTAAGGGTTCAAGTCTGAGTGAACCAGAAGTTTCCAGAAGAGAAGCAGCTTCATCTAAACCCTCCACATCCCACCCTCACCCCTCTTCCACACTCCCCTAGCAAAGGAGAGAAAAATCACTCTGGCTGTAGAGGTGGGAGGGCGAAAGCAGGGAGATCCATAGGAGATCCGCGGAGTGCAGGCAAGATGATACTGGCTTTGAAGGGCGGCACAACAAATAATACCATTTTGACCAAAACAGTAGTTTGAACTGACGGCACTTAAAGAGCACCAGGTGGCTGCCTAGGCGGTTGGCAGTCGGCTCCGCGGTGCCCTCTCCTCGGCCCGGCCTCCCGCACCCCACGCGCGCATCCATTTCCCAACGCCTCTCCCCTAGCTCTCTTCCGCGCTTTCAGGGAGCGGTCCCCACTTGTAGAAAGAGGGACGGCGGAGAGAAAACGAGGCATCTTGAAACTCGCTGCCCCGATGCCAGCCGACACAAAGGCCGGGCCGCAGCCACCCCGCAGGATTGCCGGGTCCTCGCACCCGCACTTAGCGCCCTGGCGGCGAGCACACCGGTCTCTTCAAAGGGGCTTCCGACGAGTTCGGACGACCTCACCTTGGGCGTCTCAGTGTGGTGTTGCGGCATTTCCAGAAAAAGTAAGGTCCCCGGCCACTTGGTGGCGCGCACCCTTCGATAGCTCAGCTGGTAGAGCGGAGGACTGTAGATCTGACACGTGTGGTCATCCTTAGGTCGCTGGTTCGATTCCGGCTCGAAGGAGGTGCTGGTTGCTTTTGCTCCCCAGTGAAAAGCAGGGGAGGTTCTCACCAGGTGGCTAACTTTAGTGCTGGGTCCTTAAGGCTAAATTGGGAGAAAGAGATTGAAGTGGAGAGAGCACCCAAAAGGAAACGGGCTGGACTGGCATCAAGAAGGAGCAGCTTCACTTTGGGGACAGACTGGTTTGGGTGTGGGTACAGAGAACAGCAGGGAGTGGTACTTTCTCCCTCCCTTCCTGTGGGAGGGAAACTCCAGAGACTGCTTACAGGTGGAGTCCATCTCAGAGGACTCTACACTTGAGCCTCCGCAGTATGTTACCCCAGTTAGAGCACACAGTGCGTCTTTCTGCCTCCCCCCACCCCCGGCTGGGACTAGCCTTGACTGCAGGCCCCTGACTCCTCCGTATCCCCCCCTCGCGCCCCAGGTCCCCCGATCTGAAGCCTCCACCTTCAGTGCCTCCCACCACGTGGCCTACTTCGAAGCTTCTGCCAAACTGCGCCTCAACGTGGATGAGGCCTTCGAGCAGCTGGTGCGGGCCGTCCAGTGAGCTGAGCCCCCTTCCCGTGATCCTCCTCGTCCCCTAAGCCCCTGCTCTACCCAAACTCACCAGCCGATGGCAGTGTGGCTCTCTGAAACCTCAGGGGCCCGGAGCTGCCGTCCCCGACCCCTGAGGCCTTTTTTGGTTCTGGTTCTGATTGAAGGCAGGAAGAGAAGGGGAAGGCAGAGGATGAGATGGTTGGATGGCATCACCGGCTCAATGGACATGAGTTTGAGTAGGCTCCAGGAGTTGGTGATAGACAGGGAAGCCTGGCGTGCTGCAGTCCCTGGGGTCGCAAAGAGTCTGTCACTACTGAGCGCCTGAACTGAACTGAACTGAACTGCCTCTCAAACTGGAGACTGTTTCTGCTTCCTCTCCTGGCAAACTCCCGTGGTCACCCCCCCACCCCCACCCCCTGTTGGTCTCAGCCCTTCTAATCGTCCCACTGCTAATATGCGCCGACCTGGAGTCTTTGGAGTCTGCCCGGGCCTAGAGGGCTGTGCCGCTGCAGTCTGACCGGTGCCCTTCCAGAAAGGTCCGTTGCTCTGCGGATGCAGAGACCCCAGCCTCGAATGATACCATCTGTAAAGACCAGCAGATGGGGCCAAAAGAAAGAACCTTAGGCTTTTGTTGGATCTATTCCCGAAGGGATGTGGAGGTGTAGAATCCATGGGGACCTGGGTTTGGGGAAGTGGGAAGGGGTGTGGGTTTTGGTTACCAGCATGGCCAACTATTCTGGTCCGGGTGTCACAGAAACTGGCAGGGGTGCTCTGAGGCACTGTCCCCCAACCTCAAAGGGGCAGAGGTGCCCGCTGCCTGGTCAGGGAGTGGCAACACACTGGGCTGAGGGAAGGCCACTTCACTGTGGCTTGCTGTGCCTCTGGAGGACTTTTGCTGGGTGGGCTAGCGATCTTGGGTGGTGGACACACACCAGTGGGATCTGAAATGTTTGTAGAATCCAACCTGGATACCCGTGCCCTCTGCCCCTCCCTCTGGACTCCAGCCCCGTCTCCAGGAAGTCCACAGAACCTTGACCTCTTCCAGGAAGCAGCCCCTTATGTCCAGGAATTGGGGTAGGTGGGCGAAGGAGGGCAGCCAAGGCTGGATACCTACAGGCCTGGTTAAGCCTGGATGCTCTGAGCCTGATAGCCTTCTCCATCACTTCACAGGAAGCCTCGCTGCGACCGGAATCATGGTGGGCAGGAGGGCGAAGGGGCACATCAGCTTCCACGGGAATTGAGGCTCTTAGTTTCGGAACATGCAAACCTGGAAAAGTGCCGATGTGCCAAAAAGTGAAGAAATGTACGGTGACTGGTTTGTGGGCATATCAAGCTCACAGGAGCCAGTTTCAAAGGAGTCCCACTGCCAAATCAGGGTAATGATGATAATGGAATATAATCCATTGAATAAAATAGGTACAGGACTTAATAGCAATGACACACCAGTATTCATCAACAAGAGGACTCAGATTTTAGTTTCTAAGTATCATTCTCCAGCAAAAGGAGCCAGGGCCAATAAACGGAAGCACTTAGCCACTTTGGGGTATTTATCTTCCTTTAGGGCTTCCCTCATAGCTCAGTTGGTAAATCATCCGCGTGCAATGTAGGAGACGTGGGTTCGATCCCTGGGTCGGGAAGATCCTCTGGAGAAGGAAATGGCAACCCACTCCAGTATTCTTGCCGGAAGAATCTCATGGCGGGCTACAGTCCATCTTCCTTTGGGGGTTCTCTTGTACATGTAAAAAACCTGCCTTTTGGTGGGGCCTGCACAAGTTTAGGGATCTTAGTTCTTTTATCAGGGACTGATGTCCTACCCCATCAGTGAAAGCCTGGAGTCCTAAACATGGATCTCCAGGGAATTCCCTCCAGGTTCTTAAAAAAAAAATTTTTTTTTTAATGTATTAAACTAGTTGATTTACAATCTTGTGTTAATTTCAGGTGTACAGTTGAGATTATTTTCCATTATAAGGTATTGAATATAGTTCAATTGCTATGTAGTATATTATTTTTTATACAGTGTTCTACCTATTAATCCCATACTCCTAGTTTATCCCTGCCCCACAGATTTGTTTGTGATTGTTTTCGTTTTATAAAGACTTTTTTTTTTTCAGATTCCACATGTAAGTGATAGAAGACTCTTGAGAGTCCGTTAGACTGCGAGATCAAACGAATCAATCCTAAATGAAATCAACCCTAAATATTCATTGGAGAGACTGATGCTGAAGCTTCAATACTTTGGCCACTTGATGCGAAGAGCTGATTCATTTGAAAAGACCCTGATGCTGAGAAAGATTGAAGGCAGAAGAAAAAGAGGTGACATACAGGACGATGATGAAATGATTGAATTGCACCACCGACTTGATGAGCAGAGATAGTGAAGAACAGGTAAGCCTGGCTTGCTGCCATACAAGTGATCGCAATTAGGCATAACTGAAACAATAAATAATTTACATATATTGTATGTCTTTCCCTCGCCTTTTTAATACTACAAACGGCAAAGCTTGCTTCGAGAGGCCTTTAATCAAACAGGAACCCCTTTTCCCACCTAACCAGGTAACGCTGAAAAAAACCCACAGTTGTTGGAAAAATAATGCTTGCAAAAGAATCTCTGAGAGAAAAATGAGATATAGCCAAAAATCCAATTCAAAACAGTTTATTATTTTATTAACCAAAGAATCACAAAACTGTAAGTTAGAAAAACAAAATATATCAGAAAAGACTATATCAGAAAATACTAGATAACTAAGAAACACGAATACGCAGTTATCCATATTCTCCTATTAGAATCAAACCAGATTAATCAGGGGAAAGCGCGAACGCAGTCCCCCACTACCACAAATTATGCAGTCGAGTTTCCCACATTTGGGGAAATCGCAGGGGTCAGCACATCCGGAGTGCAATGGATAAGCCTCGCCCTGGGAAAACCACCTTCGTGATCATGGTATCTCCCCTGCCAGGTAAGTATGAGTTGATGCCCACCCACCGCCCAGCACCCTCGAGCTCGCCCCACTCTACACGCACGGTCACTTTCCTCGCACCATCTCCGTACACTCAGCTCCTGCTCGTCCCCGGCCCGGCCTCGCCCACCCGGGGAACAACCTCAGGAACCTCCGCGTGTGCACACGCAGGACACCGAGACCCGGGAGGAGTGGGACCAGCAGCCTCCGCGCGCCGCTCATCTACATACGCCACGCCCCCTGCCGGGATGCCCCGGATGTCATGTTCTTCCACGCGGGGGCGCGGGACCTACTAACCCCACCCGAGACTCGCCGGTGTCTCATGAGGGGAACGCGTGGGCGAGCGGCGACCCGTCTGGACCTGCAGTGGGAACCTAGGAAGACACGAGACCGCAGTGCCCCTCAGTTGAGGGGTGGGTCTGGACTCGGGTCTGGTCTCACCTTCCTTTCAGCAAGAAGAAAATATCAGGCCTTTTTTGCAGTCGCCTGTCTGAACTCATTTTCTAGTCATGGAAAGCTCAGAAAAGACCTATTTACCGGTTGACATTAAGCACTAAAGCCTCCTTAATAGGAAAGCGTGGTTATGTTTATTCACGGTGTCTCTCTAAATAAAAGTGACGAAAGTGCTTCGGATAATGTAGCCTATCCTAGTGATGCTGGAAGGAAAACTCGGGATTCTGTTGCAGGGAGAAAACCAGGTGAGAGCGCGAGCGGTCGCCTCCACCGCCTCAGGCGGGGGCTCCCGGAGCGCGATGCTCGGGGTCAGGAGCCCTTGACCTTGGGCCTCGCCCCCGTATCCCACCCCAACCCCCACCCCCGCCTGCTGCCCCAACGGGCAGACACTGAGCGGCCCCCCAGGTGTCCTTTGGTCCTTTCCGATCTGACTCGGTCAAAGAGAAACACAGCAGACCGTAGAGAAAGTGCTGAAAGCAGACTTTATTCAGTGAATACTGACAGCAGGGGAAAGAGCTGATCGAGCTCCATTCCGAAATGGGCGAGGGGATCGGAGCGTTTTAAAGGGAGGATGAGGGGGAGGGGGCTCAGAAGAGGCAGCAGTGAAAAACCACAGAGGTGGTCAGTAGAGAGGCCGGCCAGCCGTGTTTGTCAGCGGGCAGTTACTGAAGTTAGGATGGGTCCTCGCACAGAAAGTGGGAGACAGATGCCCTATCCTTCTTGCTTACACTTCAAAGGAATGGCTCCCAGTCTTTGAGAGAGACCCTTTGGGCCGTAAGAGAACCATCTTTACAATTGCAAACCCTGTTAAATGCTCTAACAAAGGGCAGTTAGGCTACCTTCCTGGCGCTTCAGTGGTTAAGACTCTGAGCTCTGCCTGGGGGCAGGGGTTACCCTGGCCAGGAACTAAAATGCAGCATACAGAAGCCAAAGGAAAGAAAGAAAGAAAAAACGGAGATCAGGGGCCTGTGTCAGGTGTTAGATTTTTTGAGACAGGATTATATGTATTATATATACTGTAGACTCTATTCGCATGTTATTACAGAATATTGAGTATAGTCCTGTGTGCTATACAGTAGGTGCTCTTTGTTTATCTGTTTTATATATAGTAGTGTGGATATGTTAATCCCCAGTTCTGTCTTCTCCCCACCTTTCCCCTTTAGTAACCATAAGTTTGTTTTCTATGTCTGGGATCAGACAGACATTTTAATGGGGGTGGAGGTCAAGGCAGGGACAGGACCTTATGCTGCTGAAAGCCAGGCTTGAGTCTGGTCAAGTCTCTTAGTGCAGGAAATGGTTTGGAGGGGTTGCTACCTTGCTCTATTTTGTGACCAAAGAAGATACTTCTGCACATCCCCCTGGGCAAACCCTGGCTACTGGCCCCTTCTTTTATATCCTGATCTTCTCTTTGACAGTACTGGGCACTTTTCCACTCAACAACTATGTGTTGAATACCCCATGCCAGACACTGTTCAGGAATTTGGCAACAAAAAGGCCTCTTGATACTCATATTTTACTTAGAGAAAGGGGTGTGGGGTGGGAGAAAATTGACAAGAGACACAGTAGGTAAATTAATTAGTATGTTGCTGCTGCTGCTAAGTCACTTCAGTCGTGTCCGACTCTGTGTGACCAGAGCTATGAAAAAGAAAAAAAAGAAAAAAACCAAGGAGGAAAAGGGGATGGGAGTTGCTATAAGGAGGCAGGTTGCTGTGTTGATTTCGGTGGTCAGAAAGGCTCCCTGGCGAAGGTGACAACGTGAGCAGACTGGAGGGAGGAGGGGGCTAGTCATGGGGCTGTCTGGGAAGAGCATCCCTAGCAAAAGGTCAGCTAGACCAGTGGGTCTGGAGAATAGCAAGGAGGTCCTGAATACAGAACAAAATTTAAGAGTGGTACCGAAACTGAGAGAGGTGACTGTGTGGAGACAAGAACTGAGGGTCTTGTAGACCATTGTAAGGGTTCAAGTCTGAGTGAACCAGAAGTTTCCAGAAGAGAAGCGGCTTCATCTAAACCCTCTTTCCCACACTCCTAAAAAATGAGAGAAGGTCACTCTGGCTGTAAAGGTGATAGAGCGAAAGCAGGGAGATCCATAGGCGATCCGCGGAGTGCAGGCAAGATGATACTGGCTTTGAAGGGCGGCACAACGTGCCACAGCAAATAATACCATTTTATTCAAAGGAGTATTTTGAACTAACGACACTTGAAGAGCACTTAAAGGGCACTTAAACGCTCTCTTCAAAGGGGTTTCCGACCAGCCGGGATGGTCTCACCTCGGGCGTCCCAGTGTGGTGTTGCAGCGTTTCTGGAAAAAGTAAGGTCCCCGGCCACTTGGTGGCGCGCACCCTTCGATAGCTCAGCTGGTAGAGCGGAGGACTGTAGATCCGACACGTGTGGTCATCCTTAGGTCGCTGGTTCGATTCCGGCTCGAAGGAGGTGCTGGTTGCTTTTGCTCCCCAGAGAAAGGCACCCCGCCCCCGGCGCCTCTGCCCCGCCCGACACCCTGCGGCAGCGCAGCGACCTTCCTTCTTGGCCAGAGGCGGGAAAGCCTTTCGGGGACACCCGCACATCCCGCGTTGGCCGTGGCCTGGGGACTCGCCTGCGCCGTCTCCTGCCCATAGGCCGCACACAGGCCCACAGCGCGGTGGCCTCCGCCGCGGGCTTTTATTCGCTTTCCCACCCCCACTCCCGCCCAGGCCCAGCAAACAGCAGCTGCGCTCCAAAAGCCCTGGAGCGCGGCCAACAAGCACCCAGGCCGTCACAGAGTCAGGGACAGCAGGGCACCCTTTCTGAAACCCCCTCAATGCCGGCTCAGCCCCCAGCTCTGCCCCCTAAAGGAAGGTCACAGTCTCTGTTACTCCCAGTCATAATGCTTCAACCTCCCAATCTCTGTCTCTCCGTCCCTGTCTTTCATATGGTCTCTGCAGGTGCAGACTCGGGGAGACAGAAAACCTTCCCAACCATCTTAATCTATTTATGGAGCAGAGCTACCACCCGGAGATCTTCGGAACCACTGCTAATGGAACAGTAAATGCGATGGAAACAGAAGATTGAAAAGTAGTTGCTTATCAGGATTTGCTCTTATTTGCTGTCCTGAGACCACCATGAGACGTCTGACTTAGCCTATTGGAGGATGAAATATGGGAGTGAAGATGAAATATGTCTGCTGAGGCCCTTAGACCAACCTGCCTCAACTGTCCGACAAGCTGACTGCAGCTGTATTAGTGAGCCTACGTCAATGCCACAGAACAGCCCAGCTGAGCCCAACTGCAATTGATAACCCAAAGGATGGTGGGCAAATAACATGGTTGCTATTTTTTAAATTAATTAATCACTTTATTTATTTGCCTGAGTCAGGTCTTAGTCACCATTGCCTAGGCTTAGTTTCTCTGCAATTTTTAACCACGGGACCAAGGAAGTCACCCACATGGTTACTATTTTAAATTGCTAAGTTTTAGAGTAATTTGTTACACAGCAGTAGATGACTGATACACCACCCTAACCAAATAATGAATGTTAACACCATCAGTAACTGAACAAACTGGCTTCACATGCTGCCAATGTGATGCCCACAGGAGGACACTGGATTAACTTGATAGGGCTATCATAATAAAGTACCACAATCTGGGTGGTTTGAAACAACAGAAATTAATTTTTTCACAGTTACGAAAGTTAGAAATCCAAACTCAAGGTGTCAGCAGGACCATGCTCCCTCTGAGATTCTGGGTAGACTCTGTCCTTGCTTTTTCCTAGCTTCTAGAGGTAACAGTCAATCCGTGACTTGCAGCTACAAGTCACTGCAAGACCACCACTACAAGACCACTGCAATCTGTCCTTTGTCATTACATGGCATTATATATCTCTGTCCTTACACAGCATTTTCCTCTTATAAGGGCAATATTCTTACTGGATTAGGGCCCACCTTACTGAACTTTTACTGAAAGAAAGCTGAGGGCCGAAGAATTGATGCTTTTGAACTGTGGTGTTGGAGAAGACTCTTGAGAGTCCCTTGGACTGCAAGGAGATCCAACCAGTCAATCCTAAAGGAAATCAGTCCTGAATATTCATTGGAAGGACTGATGCTGAAGCTGAAACTCCAATACTTTGGCCACCTGATTTGAAGAACTGACTCATTAGAAAAGACCTTGATGCTGGGCAAGATTGAAGGCAGGAGGAGAAAGGGACAGAGGCTGAGATGGTTGGATGACATCACCAATTCAATGGACATGAGTTTGAGCAAGCTCTGGGAGTTGGTGATGAACAAGGAAGCCTGGCCTGCTGCAGTCCATGGGGTCACAGAGTTGGACACAACTGAGTGACTGGACTGACTTAATTATATGTACAACGATTCTATTTCCAAATAAGGTCATGTTCATAGGTACCAGGGATTAGTATATTGAGGTGTGTTGTTTTTTTTTCCTGGGGGAGGGGTGGCAGGACACAGACATAATTCAACCTGTAAACGGATACAGTATCATTTATGTTGTCTACCTGTCAAAAAATACATACTTGAATGTAATTAGGAGGACATACAGGACAATTTAAAAATCAAAGGCTATTCTACACAATAATAACTGGCCTGTAATTTTCAAAAATGCCTGCATAATGAAATAAAAAAAGACAGGGCTGGGAGTTATATCAGATTAAAATTTGTTAAAACATCAGGATACATAATGTAACACGTGATTCTGAATTTCCCTTTGCTATAAAGGATTACTGTTCATACTGTTCATGGGGTTCTCAAGGCAAGAATACTGAAGTGGTTTGCCATTCCCTTCTCCAGTGGACCACATTCTGTCAGATCTCTCCACCATGACCCGCCCATCTTGGGTTGCCCCACGGGCATGGCTTAGTTTCATTGAGTTAGGCAAGGCTGTGGTCCTAGTGTGATTAGATTGACTAGTTTTCTGTGAGTATGGTTTCAGTGTGTTTGCCCTCTGATGCCCTCTTGCAGCACCTACCGTCTTATTTGGGTTTCTCTTACCTTGGGCATGGGGTATCTCTTCACGGCTGCTCCAGATGTTACTATGTGTTATCCAGACAAGAAAGTACAGGTAGAAGCCTGAGGAGCTTGGAACAGGTGAAACCAGGGCTTGGAATACAGCCAAGTTGCTTGCCCCACTTGGTAGCTGTTTCTTTCCCAAATGGGCATTATTTGTAAGCAGATAGGGTGTTGGGGGGTCCCATACTCGAGAGGAACTGGTTCTCTCTCTTCCCAAGAGGTCTCAGGAGACGACTCCTTGTAAAGAGACTTCTGTCATTTTAGAACATCACTTGGCGTGGACCTCGATCACTCACTTAAAAACATCCCACCAGCAGCGCAAGCAGCGGGGACAGTGCGGCGGGTGGAAGGGACATTTGCAGGAAGCCTGCTCTGGGCCAAGGTGGCTTCGTGAGGCCGAAACACAGGCAAGATGGGAATACCAGACCACCTGATCTGCCTCTTGAGAAATTTGTATGCAGGTCAGGAAGCAACAGTTAGAACTGGACATGGAGCAACAGACTGGTTCCAAATAGAAAAAGAAGTTCATCAAGGCTGTATATTGTCACCCTGTTTATTTAACTTATATGCAGAGTACATCATGAGAAACACTGGACTGGAAGAAGCACAAGCTGGAATCAAGATTGCCGGGAGAAATATCAATAACCTCAGATATGCAGATGACACCACCCTTATGGCAGAAAGTGAAGAGGAACTCAAAAGCCTCTTGATGAAAGTGAAAGTGGAGAGTGAAAAAGTTGGCTTAAAGCTCAACATTCAGAAAACGAAGATCATGGCATCCGGTCCCCCCACTTCATGGGAAATAGATGGGGAAACAGTGGAAACAGTGTCAGACTTTATTTTTCTGGGCTCCAAAGTCACTACAGATGGTGACTGCAGCCATGAAATTAAAAGACGCCTACTCCTTGGAAGGAAAGTTATGACCAACCTAGATAGCATATTCAAAAGCAGAGACATTACTTTGCCAACCAAGGTCCGTCTAGTCAAGGCTATGGTTTTTCCTGTGGTCATGTATGGATGTGAGAGTTGGACTGTGAAGAAGGCTGAGTGCTGAAGAATTGATGCTTTTGAACTGTGGTGTTGGAGAAGACTCTTGAGAGTCCCTTGGACTGTAAGGAGATCCAACCAGTCCATTCTGAAGGAGATCAGCCCTGGGATTACTTTGGAAGGAATGATGCTTCAGCTGAAACTCCAGTACTTTGGGCAGCTCATGCGAAGAGTTGACTCATTGGAAAAGACTCTGATGCTGGGAGGGATTGGGGGCAGGAGGAGAAGGGGATGACAGAGGATGAGATGGCTGGATGGCATCACTGACTCGATGGACGTGAGTCTGAGTGAACTCCGGGAGTTGGTGATGGACAGGGAGGCCTGGCGTGCTGCGATTCATGGGGTCGCAAAGAGTCGGACACGACTGATCGACTGATCTGATCTGATCTGATAAAGGATTACTGGGAGAATTGAGCAAATGGAATAATGTCTATAGAATAAATAAGGTATCAATGTTAATTTCTTGACTTTTATCAAGAAACACTGGGGTTAGATAAGAAAATCCTCTATTTTTAGGAAATATTCACTAAGAAAGAAAACTTCCTGAGACAACCAATAATCAAAAAGGGTGCTTGGGACTTCCCGGGTTGTCCAGTGGTTAAAACTCCATACTTCCACTGCAGGGCGGCGCCGGCGTGCGATTCCATCCCTGTCGCGGGAACTAGCATTGCCCCCACCAGAAAAAGAAAAAAGGAAGAAGAAAACAAAGGGTGCTATAACACGTGTTCTAGGATCTTTGAGCAGTCAGGACCTCAGGAAGCCTTCCCTAATCTTAACATCACCAGTCATGCCTCTCGCCTCCCTTTGCTCCCTAGCACGGACCACCCATGATCGCGCAACAGTTCGTTCAGTCGTTTTGCTCACGTTTGGGGAGGAGCCACTTGATTCCGAGAAATAATCTTCATGTACGGAAGAGGAAAAGACAAATCTGGCGGTTGAAAGGGCAGCCTAGTCCTTCAGGATGAAAACGTGATATTTGCGTGTATTTGATTTTCAGGGACCATCCAACGCCTCACCCAGCCCATACACATCTACCCCTTACAGGGACGCTTTGCCCTGATAGTCTGATTTTCTTTCGCTGTTGCAAGATTAGATTACTACATAATCTGAAAGAAAGATCATGGACGAGGACTAAATTTCATGCTAAATTTATGACGAAACTCTGCTCTTAACTATTTAACGTCCGATTGACATTCTGTTGCGTGTCAATTTCAGTAAAAGAAAAGTGAAACCAGACCCAAGCCGGGACCCACCCAGTCCCCCCTCAACTGCGGGGCGCCGAACGCCGCGAGCTCGTCTTCCCTGGTCCCCTCTGCAGGTCCAGACTTGTCGCCACGCGCCACGCCTCCCCCCCCCCCCCCCCATCGGAGATATCGGCGCGTCTCAGGTGGGGTCAGTGGGCTCCGCGGTCCCCAAGGCGAAGCAAAGGACGCCGGAGACACCCACGCAGGGGCGTGGCGTATGTAGATAAGCAGGCATGCAGAGGTTGCTGGTCCCGCTTCACCTGGGTCTGCGCGTCCTGCGTGTGGACACGCGGAGGCTCCTGGGGTTGGTCTAAGGCTGAGCGAGGCCACGGCGACAGGCGTGCAGGGGCGGAGGGCCCGGAGTGTGCAGAGTCGGCTGAGGAAGTGACCGTGCCTGGAGAATGGAGCGAGCGCGAGTGTGCTGGGCGGTGCGTGGGCGGAAACTCATACTTACCTGGTAGGGGAGATACCATAATCACGAAGGTGGTCTTCCCAGGGCGAGGCTTATTCATTGTACTCTTGATGTGCTGACTCCTGTGACTTCCCCAAATGTGGGAAGCTCGACTGCATAACTTGGGGTAGTGGGGGAGTGTGCTCGTCCTTTCTTCTGGTAATTTGTGAATACAGATAAAAAGGGACTTGCTTGGTGTCTGGGTATGTGTGTTTCAATGTTTTATACCCAAAGGGATTTGTAGCGGTGCTCTTTTTGTTTTCTGCTATAAACTTGCTTTCTGTTAGCTATTGTTGTTGTTCAGTGCCTCAGTCCTGCTGATTCTTTGCCACCCCATGAACTGCACCATGCATCTATAGAAGTTTGCTCAAACTCATGTCCATTCAGTGATGCCATCCAAATGTCTCATCTTCTGTCGCCCCCTTCTTTTCTTGCTCTCAGTCTTTCCCAGCATCAGGGTCTTTTCCACTGGTAGCCAAAGTACTGGAGCTTCAACTTTAGCATCAGTCATTCCAATGAACATTCAGGGTTGATTTCGTTGCTGTCCAAAGGACTCTCAAGTCTTCTCCAGCACCAATTGATGCTTCTTCCAAAGCATCAATTCTTTGGCTCTCAGCCTTCTTTATGGCCCACTTCTCACATCTCACTGGAAAAACCATAGCTTTTTATGTGGACGTTTGTAAGCAATGTGATGTCTGTTTTTTTAATATGCTGTCTAGATTTGTCATAGCTTTTCTTCAAGGAGCAAGCATCTTTTAATTTCATGGCTGCAGTCACCAACCACAGAATTTTGGAGTCCAAGAAAATAGTCTGTCACTGTTTCATTCTCCTCTCCCATCTATTTGCCATGAAGGGATGGGACCAGATGTCATGATCTTTTGTTTTTTGAATATTGAGTTTTAAGCCAGTGTTTTCACTCTTTCCAACAAGAGGCTCTAAGTTCTTCACTTTCTACCATAAGGGTGGTGTCATCTGCATACTTGAGGTTATTGATATTTCTCCTCTACCCATAAGCAGTGAAAAATCAACTCCTTTTACACTATGTGCCCACTGGAAAAAACTCATCCAGTTGGAGCCTCACTGGCCTCAGGCAGGCTTGCCTCACCTTTTTCACTTATTTCCTCTGGTCACTGTCCTTGCTCACCACATAAACTCCTAATCTCTCACATCATTGGTTCCCACTGCAACCAACAATGACTCCCCAAGCCATTTCCACAGACCAGGTTGCTCCTCTTCCTCTCAAAGCATAGAGTATCTCCTGAGGGAAACCATTTTTTTCCATTGCTGTCCTGTCTCTGCCACTAGGTGTCCTCCTCTTGCACCTCTGCCACGCTAAAGCTTTATGAATGCCACAACTCAATCGACAGCAGTGAATCCAGGGTGGGCTATTTTTAACAGGGACTAGCAGTGAGCTATGGAATGCTTCAATTGTTCTGGAGGTACAAAGTAAATTTTTGCCCTAAGACTTCAAAGGAGTAACACACATTCTTTCCCAAGACCCTTGGATAGTAATAACTCATTTATACATGTATTTATTAAGCACGCCTCACCTCCCCACACCCATAATCGTCACCTCCAGTTTACCCCATTCCGTCAAGCATTCTAAAATGTAAACCAAAAGGTCAGGGGATGTACTTTCCACTGTACTTCCTTCCTAGAAAAAGGCCACCTTGGTAGAAACAGATTAGTTGATGGCTGTGTAGAAAATTGTGAACTTGCTATTTTTTAGCATTAACACAGCATCTTCACATTTCCAAAGCACTGTACCAACATTTATTAATCCTCACAACACCCCTGTGAGGTAGGTCAGTATATCCTTCATGGTGGAGAAA
The DNA here is from genome assembly GCF_029378745.1 of Bos indicus. Taxonomy (NCBI): domain Eukaryota; kingdom Metazoa; phylum Chordata; class Mammalia; order Artiodactyla; family Bovidae; genus Bos; species Bos indicus. The sequence goes on from NC_091780.1 coordinate 45,171,406, forward strand.
CAGGCAAAGAGCTCAAGTGAACCCTATGGTCTGAGGCCACAAGGGCAGCTGGTGAAGGGACTGCCCTTGAATCCAAAGGCTGGGGCCCTCCACCCCACGTTCACCCACTGGTGGGCATCACAGGGGCATATTCTCACCAGTGAAGGGCACAAGGAGGACAAAACACAATCTCTCAGCCAACACAAACATGGACAATTCAAACACACTGAGGAACAACAGTAACAGAGAGGAACACTGAGCAGCACACCAGCGAGGCAAGAGACAAGCAGCAGAGGAAGTCTGGAACCGTAGTAACTAGCCCTGAGACCCAGGCAGGTGGTCTTCAGAATGGTTTGCAAAAACAATTAGGAACACACTGGAGGGGTGACCAACCCAAATGCCTGTGGTTTCTACATGGGAGACAACTTAGAGTGGAAAAATCCAACCACTCGAGCTAATTTTAAACCAGGAATAACATAATGTTCATTCACATTAGAAAGGTCTATCATATTTGTAAAGTAGCTACTGACATTACCTTAACTTTGTACCCTAACTTTTATTCCAAATATTCCAACTTTTCCCCACTGACAAGTACTATTCCCTATAGCAGGCCTCTTTCTCTCTACATACCAATCTATACTCTGGCATATGTCTCATGGTTAATTGGCTGAGCTAGAGGTGGAATCCTGGAAATTAGACCAGAGTCTCTGTTCCAGTTTTACAAACAGCGGTCTCTAACCTGTCTCTGTCCAATTCCATCTTACACAAAGTGCTCAAAGCACCCAGAGAAGCAGTTCATTCTTCTGTAAAGCGGTGAACTTGGTTCCATATGCCATTTTAAAAGAAAGAAAGAAAAGCTAAGACCTGCACTGTAAAAGCATAGTATAGGAGTAGATTATAGCTACTCCAAATTTGAGAGTGATACAATGACCAGAGTTAAAAACTATCACTGTTATCACTGTTTATTTGACAATAGTTGGTTTAGTCTACAAGTTTAAGGCAAACATACTAATGCATTTGCTTTTCTTCAGAAATCATACTTATAAAGAGTACATAAAGCCTGTCCCAAAAGTTCTAAGAAACGTTAATTAAAATAAGTCTGATTAAGATGCTTTACCAGGATACAAGAGTGAACTATGGTGGTGTATAATGTTTTTTTTAAACAAAATTAAAAAAAAAAAAAAAAAAGGTAATGGCAATCCTTATCTTTGTTTAAACCATGTATTTTTGAAAGGGTTAAACTTCAGAAATTATTTAAAGGTAAATAAGATTGGTAGCCAAAAGGAATACTATTCATAAAATAAACAGTTATAGAGGCTACTTAAAAAACACAGAACTTTGGACTTCTGAAGAGGAGGAGGGCACGATGATGGGCAATTGTCCAGGGCGCAGGTGCGCAGGTGCCACCACGCAGCCCGCAGACCCGTGGGTGGCACTGATCCATTATTTTTCAGAAAAAGGGAGAGGAGATGCACTCTGTCAGCTGTTTCTTTCGTTTCCAGTGAGCAGTAAATGCCTAACATCATTAATAAAAAATAAAATCTGAAGGAAGGCAGCCCTTTTTAACTGGAAGGCAAGAGTGTGGCTTATGTGTCTCCATTGAGCACTGCCAGGCAGTTCTGCAGCAATTGTAGATTACCCTGCAAAGGAAGGGAACAGCAACAGTGAGCTTCAAATAGTGTGAAAAAGTCTTACTGAAAACACATGGCATTAGAAATCACATTAAAATACCAGAATTGTGAAAATAGTCATTATGTAGAAATAAAGGTTTAAAGACATAAAATTACAGAATCTGTTCCATGCACAATAATATTTTCCACATACTAGATGCTTCAGTAAGTTTCTATCTAGACTAATATATTAATATTTGGCATGCACTAGTGAGGGTTATAAAATATGCCCTTTGTATACCGATTAAACTACTGAGCATGTTCTGATGGTAAGGCAGGTTCTTATTCTTTAGCTATTAAAATATACATTAGCTTAGACTTATAGCAGTTTTATAAAAATAGTAAGATCACACAGAAGTATTCTACAAAAGTCATACCTAAATGCCCATTTATAAAACATGTGAACTGGCATCCAAATTTAGGAACATACAAAAGTAAATTTAAGTATATTTACGTTACAGTAATATATTAACAGGAGTGAAGGAAATCCTTCTCCTTAGAAAGTCAACTAAAATGTATAAAGATGGAATTAGAAAATGACCATTTGGCAATCATCACAAATTAACTGACTCAGGCAAAAAACATGAATGGATGCTACTATGAGACTTAAAATGCTAATACTATAGCCATTAGCTATGTACAGCTGCATAATTAAAATTTCTGTTAATTAAAATTAAATGAAAACTCAGTCCCTCAGGTGCATTATCCACATTTCAAGGGGTCAACAGCCACACGTGACTAACGCCAACCACACGGGTAGTGCTAATGAGAGTACTTCCTCCATGGCACGAAGTTCTACTGGTCAGTGCTGGTTGAGTGATGGGGTATTTAACAGTTTCAAGTACCTCCCCACAGTATACCTCTTAATTCCAAAGTATAAAACAGCAACTCGGCCACTGTGAAGCCTGCAGACATCACTTTAGGCAAATGATCAATGTTGTACATTGCCAGTAAGGCAGCTAATCAACAGCATGTATCTCCTCACATGCGATGCAATGAGACCATCTGAACATCACTTCTGTGTGGGACACCTTCCCAGAGTGCAAAACCCAAACCCAGGAATCAGACAAACCCAAACTGAGGGACATTCTACGGGCCTGTATCCAATGCTGCTGCTGCTGCTGCTGCTGCTAAGTCGCTTCAGTCGTGTCCGACTCTGTGTGACCCCAAAGACGGCAGCCCACCACCAGGCTCCGCCGTCCCTGGGATTCTCCAGGCAAGAACACTGGAGTGGGTTGTATTCAATGCTACAACACACAAAGACTCAGCAACTTTCCAAGACACCAGAAGTCTAAGACGACAGGTGCACTGAATGCACACGATCTCTTCACTCCTTCTGCCATTAAGGACATTACTGGCACAACCAGGGAAATGTGAATACAGGTCTCTGGGTTAGATAACAGAATTATGTCAATATTAATTTCCTCACCTTTATAACTGACTATTTTAAGAGAATTACTTGGTTTTAGGAAATTCACACTGAAACATGTAAAAGGAAGAAGCATAGAATCTGCAACTTATTCATACGGTTTAAGACAAAAATAGGTATGTACAGGGATGTGTGTGTAAAGAGAAACAGGGAAGAAGGGAGAGAAAAAGACAAAACAGATGTGATAACATGCACATTTGGGGAATCTGGGTGAAGAGTATTCAGAAATTCTTTGTACTTTCCTTGCAACATTTCTGAAAGTCTAAAATTAAGTGAAAATAAACAATTTTAGATGTTTAAGTTACTGTCAATTTTTGGCTGGTATAAGAACAGAACTGTGACAAATGACTCTAAGCCTGCCTATCGTCATGAAATTACCTTCTTACAGCTGCACCCCCCAATGGGAACCGCCGAGTCACGAGATGTATGTGCTGCAGGCTGACACCAGATGCCCTGCAAAAGGTGTACCTTGCTCTGCACCTACAGTAGGGTACGTGGGGACTCACGTCACACCCCCACAGCTGGCTCATCACTTTCTCTTGTTACTGCCCCATCATACATTTTTTATTTCCTTAATAAAGAATCTGAGCCTATTTTCAAGGAAACAAAAGTGACCTAACTATCGAGTTTTCTGTTATAACTAGACTTCAGTTATGTGGTAGAGTCATATATGTCAGTTATAATAAATAAAATCCAAAGTAGTTTCAAACATCTTGCTGTAAATTTAACCGTTATCTACTCTTTCTGGAATGGTTTACTTGGATCCTGGGACCAAAATGAGATTTTGTTCGGACTTACAAAATCAGTAAGAAATCTGAGACAACAGAGTTCTCCAAGCTCAGCACTCCTGACACGGGGGCTGTGATCCCCTCTTGTGGGGGTTCTCTGTGCATCGGAGGATGCTGAGTAGCAACCCTGGCCTCTGGCCTCTCTATAACCTACCCATCCTGATTGGTGACAACCATAAATGTCTCCAGAAATTACTAAATGTCTTCTGGGGGGCAAAATCACTACTAGTTCAGAACAACTGGACTAGAACAGCTGTGAGAAACTGGCACCCAAAGAACATACCTCAGAAAGAATTTGAAAAAGTACAAAATCTGGAAACCAGAAGCTAACACCAACCTATAGCATGGGTCAGTGAACTCTTTTTGTGAAGCGCTAAACAGTAAACATTTTAGACTTTCAGAGACGTTTGGTCTCTGTTTCAACTACTCAGCGTTGCTGCAGTAGTATGAAAGCAATCATAGACAAAGTGTAAGTGAATAAGCTTGGCTGTATTTCAATAAAACTTTATAGGTTAAATTTCAATAAAACTTTATAGGTTAAATGAGTTTCATATAATTAGCATGTCAAGAAGTATTATTCTTTTGATCTTTTTATAATCATTTAAAGACATGAATGCTATTTCTGACTCACAGGCTGTACAAAAACAGGTTATAGTTTGTCAACTCATCCTTAATCTATAACAAAACCCGTGATAGTTTGTAAGGTCTTTAAAAAGAACATAAGCAGTGAACATCAGAAAACCAACACAGGCTCGATCCTAATGTCCTTCACAGATAAAATGGAGAAATAATGGTGGATAATAGTATAAATAAGTGAATTCATAACCATTCAAATAAATATAACCAAATAATATTAATAAGTTAGTATCAATTAGTATAGAAAGAACAGAAGGGAACTAAAAGTTTTTTGGTGCCACTTTTATAAATTAGATTAACACTGATTCCTTTAATCCTGATCAACCTTTTAAATCAAAACTTAGACGAAGACATAAAAAGGAAGTTCATACAAATTGCAAATATCAAACAACTGACAGGAAAAACTAGTGTAATAGTCAAATACCACATGATCAAACCCAAGTTTCCAAAAGATCTCAATGAGCTAGGCTAAGACTAGCAAGCTAAAATTTAACAGACACACATGTGGCCTGCAATTATATTTTTAAAATAAATGTTCAGTAAATGAAAAAGTTCTAGAGATCCGGTATACAACAATGTGAATATACTTAACACTACTCAAACTTCACATTTAAAAATGGTTAAGATGGGAAATTTTATGTTTTTTAACCACAAAAAATATGAATTTGAGAGTAACATATACACACTTTTTTTTTTTGAAAGTTGCTCAGTTGTGTCCAACTCTTTGCAACCCCATGGACTATACAGTCCATGGAATTCTCCAGGCCAGAATACTGGAATGGGTAGCCTTTCCCTTTTCCAGGGGATCTTCCCAATCCAGGGATCAAACCCAGGTCTCTCACATTGCGGGCGGATTCTTTACCAGCTGAGCCACAAGGGAACATACACATGCTGCTATATATAAAATAAACAACAAGGACCCACTGGATAGCACAGGGAACTATACTCAATATTCTATAATAACCTATAATGGAAAAGAATCTGAAAAAGAATATATACATATATGTATAAAACTGAATCACTTTTCTGTACACCTGAAATCAACGTAACATTCTAAATCAACTATATACTTCAATTAAAAAAACATGCTGCAACAAGAAATGTGTACAATAATCATTTCACACATGCAAAAGTGTTCCCATTTTCAGGTATAGTATTTTAAATGAGCAATGACAGTAAAGAAAATTTATTTTTTTAACTAGTCAAAAAATGACACTGTTTCTCCATATTAGGTACTGGAGTCTTGCAGAGCTAACCATTAGAGATACTATTAGAGATACTGCAGATACTATTCTTGCTGAAATTAGATAATCTTTAAAATCCCTCTCAAGTCTAAGATTTCCTATTTTTAAAATTAGTATAAAGTATCATAACAGACTCATTCCTAAATTTTAAGTCACTTAAATTGTTATATCTTTAATATGACACTACCTTTGCATGCTTCAGTTCTAACTCTGCCAGTTCCACTAAATTTTTTCTGAATGCAGCAACTCTTCTTGTCTTAAAATCTATAAGTTCTGTGAACAAAACAAATTAGGATTAACTACTTGTGTAACAGTGTAAAACATACCTGATGACTAAAGGTTAATATAAGAGTACCTTGTTTTGCAGATTCAGATATTTTTTCAAATTTCTGACAACATAACTGTTGGGATGTTTCAGCCTGCAGAACATCTTTATTTTTCGCTCTTGCTTTATCCAGTGCTTTATTGGCATTTTCATAATCCACTAATGACCTAGATCTTCGATAGAGGAGATCCTATAAAACAGAATGCTGCATGATAACACATGCTGCTCGTGTCTAGTAGCTGCTGCCAACCTCCCCCCACCCACCCCTAACAACCATCATCGGAGCTAACACTTACACACGGAATGCCACAGGTCAGTTACTCTTCCACATTTTTTTGGTAACAGCTTTATTGAGGTATAACTCATATCACCATATAATTCACCCATTTAAAGAGCACAATTCAATGGTTAATATGCACACAGAGTTGTGTACCCATCACTACACTCAATCTTAGAACATCTCTGTCACCCAAAAGGAAATCTCATATCCATGGCAATCACTCTCCATTTCCTCCTACAGTCCCCACCTCCAGTCATTCATCTGCTGTCTCTACAGATTTGCCTATTTTGGACATTTCATTAAAAAAGGAATCCTGGGCTTCCCTGGTGGCTCAAGGCTAAAAAAATGTGCCTGCCAATGCAAGAGATACGGTTTCCCTCCCTGATCCGAGAAGATCCCACCTGTCTAAGACAAGCAACCCCATGTGCCGCAACTATTGAGTCTGCTCTGGGGCCCGGGAGCCACAACTACTGAAGCACGTGCGCTGCAGAGCCCGTGCTCTGCAACGAGAGAGGCCACCACAATGAAGTCCGTGCACCACAAGCGGAGAGGAACCCCAACTTGCCAAACTAGGGAAAAGCCCACATAGCAACAAAGACCCAGCACAGCCAAATAAACAGATTTCTTAAAGGAATCATTTCATATGCAGCCTTTTGTGCCTGGCTTTTATTTATTTTTTTCCTTTTTTGGCTGCTTGCCTTGTGGGATCTTAGTTTTCTGACCAGGGACTGAATGAACCTGGGCCCTCAGCAGTGAAAGAGTAGAGTCCTAACCATTGGACTGCCAGCGAACTCCCCTGTCTGGCTTTTTCACTTAGCATAAAATTTCAAGTTCATCTATTTGTAGCATGAATCAGTATTTCATACCTTTGATTGCTAAATATTTCACTGTATGGATATCAAAGTGAAAGTGAAGCTGCTCAGTCGTGTCCGACTCTTTGCGACCCCGTGGACTGTAGCCTATCAGGCTTCTCTGTCCATGGGATTCTCCAGGCGAAAGTACTGGAGTGGGTTACCATTTCCTTCTCCAGGGGATCTTCCCAACCCAGGGATCGAACCCAGGTCTCCTGCGTTGGAGGCAGACGCTTTTAACCTCTGAGCCACCAGGGAAGCTCTATATTTCACTGTATGGATATACCACACTGATTGATCCATTCATCAGCTGAAAGATTTGGTTTGTTTCAACTTTTTGGCTATTTCATAAAAATGCTGTTACGAACATGTGTGTTTAAGCTTTTCTGTGGATATGTTTTCATGTTTCACTTCTCTTTCATAGCTCATTATTTAGAAGTAGAATTGCAGGGTCAACTTGTAACTCTATGTTGAACCTCTTGAGAAAATGCCAGACTACTTTCAAAGTGACTGCACCATTTACATTTTTCCACCAGAACTAAGAGGGGTCTCATTTCTCCACATGCCTGTCAACACTGTTGTCTTTTTGATTAGAGCTATGTAGTGGGTGTGAAGTGATATAACTCCATGGTTTTGATGTGTATTTGGTGGCTCAGGAGCTCCCCTGATGGCTCAAATGATAAAGAATCTGCCTGGCATACAGGCAACCCGGGTTCAATCCCTGGACTGGGAAGATCCCCTGAAGAAGGAAATGGCTACTCCCTCCAGTATTCTTGCCTGGAGAATCCTCATGGACAGAGGAGCCTGACAGGCTACAGTCCATGGGGTCGCAAAGAGTCAGACATGACTGAGCGACTAACACTTTCCTTTCCCTGACAGTTAAAAATGTTGATAGAAAGGACTGCTATCCAAAATACACAAATAACTTTTTTTTTAGAACAGGTAGCTCAGCAAAGACACAGAGATGGCAAATAAGCTTGTGAAAAGATGCTTCACATCAAATGTTATCAGGGAAATGCAGATTAGAACAAGGTATCACTACACACCTTGTCAGAATGGCCAAAATCTACAATGCTGATAATACCGATTGCTGGTGAGGATGTTATGCAACAGGAATTCTCATTCATTCTGGTGGGAATGCAATGATATAGCCACTTTGGAAGACAGTTTGACAGAACTACTCTTATCACATGTTCTAGCAATTACCCTCTTTGCTGTTAATTACTCAAAGGAGTTGAAAACTTATGTTCACACAAAAACCTGCACACAGATGTTTATAGCAGCTGTACTCATAACTGCCAAAACTTAGAAGCAACCGTTCAGTAAGGTTAGTGGATAAACAAATTTGATGGATAGAGGCTATTAACTGCTGAAGAGATAAGAGCTATCAAGTCCTGAAAAGCACAGAGGCAACTTAAATGCACGTTACCAAGTGAAGAAACCAGTACGACAAGACTCAACAATATGTCATTTTGGAAAAGGGAAAACTATGGAGGCAATTAAAGTATCAAAAAGTGTTAGGAGGAAGGCGAATGAACAGATGGAACACAGGGTTTCTGGCAGGAAAACTATTCTGTATGATACTTATGTCACTACACTCTTGTCCAAACCCACAGAAAGTACACCACCGAGAGTGAGCGCTAATGTAAACTGCAGTCTTTCCTGCCGGGCTTCTTTCACTCAGCAAAATTATTTTGAGAGTGACCCATCTTGTTGCATATATGCATAGCTTATTCCTTTTTACTTGTTGAGCAGCCTTCCCTTTTATGAATATATTACAAACAATTACATATTATAATAATAAGTCTTCAAAAGTGAACAATTTATTTTAACCCTGCCCAACCAATGTTAAGCAGTTCATAATACACAATCTGATTTAAAACAAATTCAATACGGACAGTATATCTGCAAGTACTTAAGTCCTCAAAGTTAAAAGGGTTATTTATAATTTGATGAGAAATAAAAGAAGGGTATTCAAAGCAACAGGGACCAGATGGGAATTTTCTGTACATCTCAATTCATAAATTAACACTGAATTGGAATATCTGAGTCACTAACATTTCAGTGCTTTTAGAAGTTTTTGTTAAACATTTTTTTGATTAGTAAAGAGTTTTAGTTTTACACATGGACAGATTTCCAAAAGGAAATTTGAGATGCCTTAAAATAAAACATATCCTTGTTTTATGACTCGCTCACCCTCAACAGAGGGCTTCCCTGGTGAATCAGTGGTAAAGAATCTGCCCGTGATGCAGGAGACACAGGAGACGTGGGTTCAATCCCTGGGTCGGGAAGGTCCCCTGGAAGAGGACATGGCAACCCACTCCAGTATTCTTGTTTGGGAAAATCCCATGGACAGAGGAGCCTGGCAGGCTACAGTCCATGCAGTCATAAAGAGCTGCACACAACTGAGCAGACACCCCCAACAGAGGACTTAGATAGGCCAAATTAGGAATCCTCTAACTGTACAACTGTTATTTGGGCGTTTTCCTTTTGTCTCTGCAGGTATTTCACCTGGCTAAATATATCAAATTCAAAAAAAAGATAAGTTCTAGACAAACTGTATCAGAAGTTAATAGAGGAGACTTTAACGTGGGGTTCTGTGACCTACAATCTATAAAAGGAGAAAAAAAAATCACACTTGAAAATATGATTTAAAATCAAGAGATAAGTCATCTTAAACCATCTTAAGTCTAACAACTTCTAAAGAGATGATGGGTTTCTGTAAAGCAGTCCATTTTAAAAAACAATGAATAAAATTACCTTAGCAGCTTGGGATTCTCTTAAGTAATATTTCAAAAGGTCAGAAAGTTTGAGGTCCTCATCAGCTGACACTCGTGCTTCTATTTTCTAAAATAGGAAAAAAAAATTAAGTATTTAGTCAGTATTTACATTCTACACTCAGTACTTTTTTCTTATTGTAAAAAAATTAAAGTTATAGCATACACAAAAATAAACTCAAAATGGATTAAAGATCTAAATATAAGACCAGAAACTATAAAACTCTTAGAGGAAAACATAGGCAGAACACTCTGACATAAATCACAGCAAGATCCTCTATGACCTACCTCCCAGAGTAATGAAATTAAAAACAAAAACAAACAAATGGGGCCTAATTAAATTTAAAAGCTTTTGCACAACAAAGAAAACTATAAGCAAGGTGAAAAGGCAGCCTTCAGAACGGGAGAAAATAACAGTAAACGAAACAACTGACAAGGAATTAATCTCCAAAATATACAAGCTCATGCAGATAAACATCAGAAAAATAAATGACCCAATCAAAAAATGAGCCAATAGAACTAAACAGACAGTTCTTCAAAGAAGACATATAGATGGCTGACAAACACATGAAAAGATGCTCAACATAAATCATTATCAGAGAAATGCAATCACAACCACAATGAAGTACCATTTCATGCCAGTCAGAAAGGCTGCCATCAAAAAGTCTATGAACAATAAATGCTGGAGAGGGTGTGAAGAAAAGGGAACCCTCTTACACTGTTGGTAGGAATGCAAACTAGTACAGCCACTATGGAGAACAGTGTGGAGATTCCTTAAAAAACTGGAAATAGAACTGCCATATGACCCAGCAATCCCACTGCTGGGCATACACATCGAGGAAACCAGAATTGAAAGAGACACGTGTAACCCCAATGTTCACTGCAGCACTGTTTACAATAGCCAGGACATGGAAGCAACCTAGATGTCCATCAGCAGACGAATGGGTAAGGAAGTTGCGGTACATATACACAATGGATTACTCAGCTATAAAAAAGAATGCATTTGAGTCAGTTCTAATGAGGTGGATGAAACTGGAGCCTATTATACTGAGTGAAGTAAGTCAGAAAGAGAAACACCAATATATTAACGCATATATATGGATTTAGGAAGATGGTTAACAATGACCCTATATGCAAGACAGCAAAGGAGACAGATGTAAAGAACAGACTTTTGGACTATGTGGGAGAAGGTGAGGGTGGGCCGACTTGAGTTATTAGCATTGAAACATACATATATTACCATATGTAAAATAGATGACCAGTGCAAGTTCAAAGCGAGAAGCACGGCACTCAAAGCTGGTGTTCTGGGACAACCAAGGGATGGGGTGGGAAGGGAGGTCGGAGCGGGGTTCAGGATGGGGGGACACGTGTACACCCATCGCTGATTCATGTCGATGTATGGCAAAAACCACCACAATATTGTATAGTAATTAGCCTCCAGTTAAAATAAATAAAAAAATGAAAATAAAAAAATTAAAGTTATAAGTAACTACAGTATCAGTTCCTAGTTAAGCTAAGTTTCCTTCCATTCTTTCTATGAGCCTGTTATTTTGTCTTTGTATGTAACTGACAAAAAAAAATTAATAGAAAAATGATGAGATCAAATGAGATTAGTGAATTTATGGAAGGACTCTATATTTGACTCAAGTTCTTGGCTGTAACTAGTTTCAATATCATCTTTTAGGTTCACCTGTATTTTTCTATTCATTTTAATAGCAACTGATATGTACACAGACTATAAAGTAATAGAGGCTGGCAGGAGTACTGCACTAGGTAATTCAAACCAATCCCCCTGCTGCAGACAACCACAAAACAACATTAAAACATTAACAAAATGTGCCTGAAAATACCAAAGAGTGAAAGTTAAAAACAAACAAACAAACAAACATAAAACTAAAGTGGTGTGGTGAGTCTGAGGTGAGGTGAAGTGGGAAGCAGCCATGTCAGACTAAAAAGATGAGAACTCTTCCTTCACTCTGGAGAGACAGAGGATAAAGAAGAATGTACTATGTCAACCAAAGCTAAGGGAATCTGTATGCAGGACAAGCAGCAACAATTAGAACTGGACATGGAACAATGGATAGGTTCAAGTTGGAAAAGGAGTACATCCCAGGTTCAATGCACGATACTGGATGCTTGGGGCTAGTGCACTGGGATGACCCAGAGGGATGGTGTGGAGAGGGAGGAGGGAGGAGGGTTCAGGATGAGGAACACATGTATACCTGTGGTGGATTCATTTTGATATTTGGCAAAACTAATACAATTACGTAAAGTTTAAAAATAAAATAAAATTTAAAAAAAATTAAGATTTTGTTATTGGCCTATTTATCTTTATTATTTTTTGGTTACATTTCCAATACTGTTTGTAATGAAGGAGTATCCCATAAAAATTTATTAAAAGTATTTTACCCCTGAAAAAAAAAGAAAAGGAGTACGTCAAGGCTGTATCCTGTCACCCTGCTTATTTAACTTATATACACAGTACATCATGCAAAATGCTGGGCTAGATGAATCACAAGCTGAAATCAAGACTGCTGGGAGAAATATCAACAACCTCAGATATGCAGATGATACCACTTTAATGGCAGAAAGTGAAGAGGAACTAAAGAACCTCTTGATGGGAGAAGGAAATGGCAACCCACTCCAGTAATCTTGCCTGGGAAATCCCATGGACAGAGGAACCTGGTGGGCAGAGTCAGACACGACTGAGGGAGGGGCAGGCGCTCGCTAGAGGCCCCAGAGCTTTTGATGGCAGAGCCAGCACTGTGGCTGAGTGGACTCCCGGCTCCCAGGCCTCTCTCACCAGATAGGAGCGTGGAAAACTAGTCTAAAATACGCCTGAGGGCTTTCCTGGCGGCTCAGTGGTAAAGAATCGCCCCCCTGCCAAAGCAGGGGACGTGAGTTCCACCCCTGGTCTGGGAAGACCACACGTGGCAGAGCAGCTGAGCCCATGCATCACAGCCACTGGGCCGGGGCTCTCGAGACCGGGAGCCACAGAACTGAGGTCTGTGGGCACCAGAGCCCATGCTCCGCAACAAGAGGAGCCACAGCTAGAGAAAAGCCCACGCAGCATGAAGACCGTGCACAACCATAAATAAAATCATTAAAAAACAAAACAAAACAACAAAAAAAAGAAGCTCTTGATGAAGGTGAAAGAAGAGAATGCAAAAGCTGGCTTAAACCTCAACATTCAAAAAACAAAGATCATGGCATCTGACCCCATCACTTCATGGCAAACAGATGTGGAAAAAGTAAACAGTGTCATATTTAGTTTTCTTGGGCTCCAAAATCACTGCAGACAATGAATGTAGCCACAAAGTTAAAAGACTCTTGCTCCTTAGAAGAATAGCTATGACAAACCAAAACAGTGTATTAAAAAGCAGAGACATTGCTTTGCCAACAAAGGTCCATTTAGTCAAAGCTATGATTGTTCCAGTAGTCACGTATGGATGTGAGAGTTGGACTATAAAGAAGGCTGAGCACTGAAGAATTGATGCTTTGGAACTATGGTGCTGGAGAAGACTCTTACGAGTCCCCTGAAGTGCAAGGAGATCCAACCAGTCAATCCTAAAGGAAATCAACCCTGAATATTTATTGGAAGGACTGGTGCAGAAGCTGAAGCTCCAATACTTTGGCCACCTGATGCAAAGAGCTGACTCACTGGAAAAGACCCTGATGTTGGGAAAGACTGATGGCAAGAGAAGAGGGTGACAGAGGATGAGATGGTTGGATGGCATCACTGACTCAATGGACATGAGTTTGAGCAAACTCTGGGAAATGGTGAAGGACAGGGAAGCCTGGCTTGCTGCAGGTTCATGGGGTTGCAGAGTTGGACAAGACTTAGTGACTGAACAACAACAAAAGGAAAGGAAATCTGGGTGACATGTGTACAGGAATTCTTTGTACTATTCTTGCAATCTAAGTCAGAAATTGTTGTCAAAATAAAAAATTTTTAAAAAAATCCTATACATCCACCAGAACAGCTAAAGTAAAAAAAGATACCAAATATTACAACCCTGTGCAGCAGCCCAATGCTCACATTCATTCTGGTGGGAATGTGAGTTGGCACAATCACTTAGGGAAACAGTTCACCTACAAAAGCTTTTCACATGGGTATCCTATGAACTATCACGTCTCCAAGTTACATACACCCCACAGAAATGTGTACTTATGTTCAGCTGAAGATAAATAAAAAATGGTCTTAACAGTACTCTGTGTAAAGTACCTCAAACCGGCAACTATCCAAATGCCCACCAGTAGAACAAATAATAAAGTTAGGTCTATTCTTGCAATGGAAAACAATACAGCAGTAAGAATGTAGAAACTATACCTACATGCAACACCACCAATGAATCTCATGTATATAACAATTAAAAGAAACCAGACAAAGAACAATATATACTGCATATGTATTTATATAAGATATGAAAATAAAACCAAATTTTGCTGTTAGAAGCTAGGACAGTGGTAGTCTTACAGGAGGTGGTGACTCAGAAGGCAGCTGAAAGGGGAGTCGGGTACCTGAATTGCTGTAATGCTCCATTTCTTCGTCTGGGTATTCATTACATGGGTGTGTGAAATAACATTTCACTGAGCTGTACGTTTCTGTTATGTGCTTTTTTCTACATGTATAGTATACTTTAATAAAAAGTTAGAAAAAACTTTGTTTCTTTGTGGAGAAACAAACTTAACTTCCTGACATGCTAGTTAATGTTGGGTGCTTTTAAACGGGGCTCCTCTCCTGCCATTAATAAGTAGGGTGTGTGTCCCCTCTCTTTGAATCTGGGCTCTAAGACTGCTTGGCCAATACAGGAACGATGCCACGCCAGTTTCTAGGCCCCAGCTTCCTCTTCCCATCACTGGGGATGCTCACTTTTGGAACCTCTTTACCAAGCTATGAAGAAGCCTAAGCAGCTCCATGGGAAAGCCACATGTAGGTGTTAGAGCCAACAGCCCTAGCAGAAGTTCCAGCTGCTAGCCAGTATCAACCCTCGGACACAGGAATGATCGAGCCTTCAGATAGTTCCAGGCCCTGGCCTTCACAGCCTTCCTGTGGAGGCACACCATGGGGCAGACACAATCATCTCTGCTGCGCCCTTTCTGAGTTCCTGAACCAGAGTTCACTGGCTTAATCAAATGGTTGCTGTTTAAAGCTACTGATTTTAGGATGATTTGTAACACAGCCATAGTAACCAGAACACCATGCACATGCAAAAGGAAATAAGAATTTGGGGGTTATCGAAATGTGCCACCCGGACCTCGGTCAAGAGAAATGCTTGCTGAAAGGATTATAGCTGGCTGGCTGATAGCCCCAACTATTTTATCTCTGGATCTGGAATCATGTTCATACCAAAGATATGTTCTATGCTCCCCACCCAGCCCATTTTTGCCTGACACAGAAATCCTCTAACAGGCAGCTCTGGCTTAGGGACTCCCCTGTGACCTGGATGAAGCTTTCTCAGAACTATGCTATAGTCTGCAACCCTGCTTAGCCAGTCCTCTTTCCTCTTCCTCTCCTTTCACAGGTGCAGACTGGCACTGTCATCTGAAGGCTCCTCCTGTCTATTACTGCTCCTTCCTTTTTGCTTTTCACAATAAACCTCTGTGCATCTAATCCCATCCTTACATCTACTTTTGAAGAACTGGCACATAAGGCTATTTTGTGATAGATCCCTATCCTTTTGATGTAAATAGACTCAAGAAAACAACTATATCTTTCCAGAAAATGCTCACTGGTACAAACATCAAAGGCAGAATAATGGGCTATATGGACCCCAGTATAACATCTACGTATTTAAGAACTTGTTCCTTTGACAGAGAATATTATCTTTTTCTACTTGTCTTCAGTATAAATAGCTCAATTGACAAGATCATGATGAAACCAGACTTCTACTTGGACTAGCCACCACCGATCTTAATTAGCTAAGTACCATTAAACATTTAGTAAACACTTTCACTATTCTATCAATTTCTAAAAATGTTAAATACTATTTAACTATCATAATGATTATAAATAAATATGACCTCTGAAAACCAAGACTGTATCAGTATTAAATTACTAAAATGAATGAAAATTTCATGCAGTTATATATTTGCTTTACATTGATACAACTCACTTTTAACTCAGTATTTCATGGGGGATCAAAAACAATAATCTTGGTAAAGTTATAGTGAATCCAAGATTTTCTTCTAGCTTACAAAATCCCCAAGAAAAAATGATTTTTTTTCATAAAAATAAACAGTTTCCTACTGAACACATTTTCTGATCAAGAATTTGAACTTAAGGTGGGATGATTTGGGAGAATGGCACTGAAACATGTATAATATCATATATGAAACGGATCGCCTGTCCAGGTTCGATGCATGATACAGGATGCTTGGGGCTGGTGCAGTGGGATGACCCAGAGGGATGGTACAGGGAGGGAGGTGGGAGGGGGGTTCCAGATGGGGAACACATGTACAGCCGTGGCGGATTCATGTTGATGTATGGCAAAACCAATACAATATTGTAAAGTAATTAGCCTCCAATTAAAATAAATAAATTTATAAAAGAAAGAATTTGAACTTTTATACCGTAACAAAAAGTGAATTTCCTGAAAAACTCATTATTTTCAAATCTAAATCTGCCTCTTCATGATTCTAAAGTATAACTCATCTTTTTCATAAAGTTAAACACAGCCCAACAAGTTAAACATTGTTTGCAGAGACTTATACTCCCAAAGGTTAATTATTAGTACTTACTCTCGTCTTATCGAACAGTTCTGAAACTTTAAGAAAAAACCTGGAAGGGAAAAATATTTCATCATAAGCTATCTTTGAAATAATTTTCTATTGCAAATGTTCAGAGAACACACCGCAAACCATATTAATAATAAACATTCTTATCTCATTATAATAATAATGATTTTTTTCACTGCAGATTTCATCTAGTTCGACAAAAATCTTTCTTTGTATAAGCACCCATATAACAGATTCCCCGTGATGTACTGTTATAGAAAATCCTCCCATTTCAAGGTAACAGTCTAAGCCATACATTAAAAACTTTGTCTTGGGAATTCCCTGGTAGTCCAGTGGTTAAGACTTCATGCTTCCAATGCAAGGGCCTAGGTTCAATCCCTGGTCAGGGAACTAGATCCCACACAGCATAACTAAGACCCAGTGCGGCCAAATAAATACATTAAATAAATATTTTTTAAAACAACCATCTGTCTTGATATCCTTTAGTAATACGCTGCATAATATTAAATAAAGTCTATACCTTTAAATACTATAGAAGTACAGAACAATCACATCCAAAGAACTACATTTTAAATATTTTCAAATGGAGCTGTTTTGTTTTGGAAAACAATAGAAACAAATAGCCAATTTCTATTTCAGGATTCACTTTCACTTTCTGGGGGTGGGTAGGGGAGCTGCACTTGCAGCTTGCAGGATGTTCCTGACCAGGGACTGAACCGGGGCCACCTCAGTGAAAGCCCGGACCCTAACTGCCAGGCCACCAAGTCCCCACTGTCGCTTTTAACTAGAAAGTCCATCTTTCAAATGCTGATGCCAACTAAAAAATATCCCAATGCCAAACTACTGAAGGGTATTCTGTAAAATATGACAGACAACATTATATTTGGATTAGGGTATATACTATTGAAAGCTGAATTTTATGAACTTCACTTCACTCTTTGACAAGTTTATGTAAGGTAACACATGGCAAGGTTGCCTTTTTTTCCTTATCAAAGACTTAAGAACTAACTCTTTGGGAAGGTAGCATGTTAATTAGTAGGCTATGGTATCCTGTTTTGCTGAAAAATTTGATCTGACATGTCTACTGAGACAGGATATACTACAGAAAAGTTCAAGGATGTGGTTTAGAGAAAGGCATGGACTATGAAAACAGTTTTTCTTCTTAAAATATTAAAAGTATGTTTGAGCTATTTTCAAAGGAGAGTTAAGTTTAAACAACATTACACGAGCAACTAAGATTTATGGCTAGATTAAAACTTCAGTTTAGTTCAGTTGCTTAGTCGTGTCTGACTCTTTGTGACCTCATGGACTACAGCACACCAGGATTCCCTGTCCACAACCAACTCCTGGAGCTTGCTCAAACTCATGTCCATTGAGTCGATGATGCCATCCAACCATCTCATCCTCTGTCATCTCCTCTTCCTGCCTTCAATCTTTCCCAGCATCAGGGTCTTTTCCAGTGAGTCAGTTCTTTGCATCAGGTGGCCAAAGAGTAAAACTCGGCCTCCAACAAAATATATATTAATATATATACACTCTAATTCTAAAACAGAATTTCTTTTTTTTTTTTAGCATTTCTTATTTAAAAGAAACTTTATTAAAATCTAAGAACATTTTAATATAAATTGTTTCTCTTTCACACACATAAATTGGCAAATTTTCATCAACTAAAACACTGTAAATGTTAAAAATTATATATACTAAGGTTGACTTTTATTTCTCGGAATTAAAAAAGTAAGAGAGAAAAGGAAGAGAAAAATAACACCAACCTAACTTTATAAAGAAGCTCTATACTGTCAATGTGTTTTGACAAAAATATTCCAAAATGCCTGCTGGGTCAGCAGTAGTGTGTGTGCCCGAGCTGGCAACAAAAATTTTGTTTTATTTAATGTTTTAAATCAGAATCCTTACTTGCATATATCTGTAGAATCCTGAGTTCCTAAAGCATATAATGAAGAACCAATTCTATTGTAATCATCTGCAGCACCTATGGAAAAAGTTTTAAGGATTTAATATATTTATTCATGGATTAAAAAAGTTACTGAATACGTACCTGCCAAAAAATGTGTATGTAATATGAGATACCGAAGTCTAGAGAAAGAAACCACACAAACTATAATACATTATGATGAATATGGAACTGGAAGTAGCTATAAACTACTTAAGGAGCAGGGGAAACAGATATTCCACCTGAGGATGTCAGGGAAGGGTTTACAGACACTACAGCAGGTGTTGGAGCTTGCAGGGTGAGGAAATCTTTACTAGGCAAAGTGGAGGAAAGAATTCTAGATAAAGAGAAGGGCATGGAAAAGAACCAGGGAGACGTACAAGAGCAAAGAATATTCAGAGAGACTTCTGGGTCTGTAGCACTGTAGAGAGTGTTATTTTTTTTTTAAAGTAAAACAAAAAAATTTTTAAGTATTTACTTTTTTTTTTCTTAAGGAAACCACCCAGACAGCATTCTCTCCCTCTTACTCTCCCAAAGGAGGAAGAGAACAATCATCAACAGCAAACAGCAACTGCAGAAGCAACACCACGAGCCAGCTTCACGCTGAGGAGAGACTGCTGTGTGAAGTATGTCTCCTCCTCATGCTTTCAGGTGCTCTACATGTTCAGAGAAACTTCTAGAGTAACAAACAACAGAAACGATCCTCAAAAGTACAGTCTTAATATTTACTATTTTAAAATAACAGTATTCAAACCATTATATGTTAACATAATATTTAAACGAAAAATATTTAAAATCAGTGACCATGGTGACACTTAGATTTTGCAAATCTCCTTTTTGTGTCTGGATTAACAGTCAATAGCTCCATTCTCTTATCTGCTTCTGCACTCACTGTACTGTGACACAATATTTTTGCTCAAGTATGTGGGGGAAAAAAAATCTAGCTTCAAACAGGTATGTTGTTGGAAAAGCAGGAGGTATTTTACTAATATTTTCAGATAACTGGATACTCTACTCAACAAGCAGTCGTTTCTTTAAGGGTTAGTCACACTGGGGAACCTAAAGTCCTATCAGTGAAGTCTGTGTACTCTATCACATTAAACTCCAATGATATGTAATATTTATCCCAAGAATATAAGATTGGTTTAGTATCTGAAAATCAATCAATATGATTAACCATATTAGCAGACTAAAAAAATAAAAACCGTATGGTTATCTTAATTGTTGCAAAAAGAGCATCTGACAAAATCCAACATTCATTCCTAACTGAAACCTGCTAAAAGGCATCTAGGAAAAACCTATACCTAACATCACAATTAAAATGGATGCTTTCCCACAAGATAAGGAACAAGGTCAAACCGCTTGCCCTCACCACTTTTACCAAAATGGTACTAAAGGGTACAGCTATAGTATAATGGGCAAGGAAAAGAAATAAACATCATTCCAACTGGAACGGAAGAAGTGGTAACTGTTTTTATTCAAAGATGACCCTTTATGTAGAAAATGCTAAGGAATCTACAAAATAGTTAATAAACTAATAAGTGAGTTGATTTAGAAAGGCTGCAAGATATAAGCTCAATGCTGAAAATACAATGTATTTCTATATATTGGCAAAAAAACTAGAAACTCAAATGTAGAAAACACATCATTTAGAATCGCATCAAAAAACAGAGATCTAACTAAAGATGTATAAGAGCTTTACAAAGGAACCAACAAAAAATTGCTGAGAGAAGACCAAAGTAAATAGGCATATACCCTGTTCATGTATTAGAAGAACCAACACTTTTGAGATCTTAATCCTCCCCAAACTGATCTATATTCTACACAATTCCAATCAAAAAATCCCAGCAGGCATTTTTGTAGAAAGTGACGAGCTGATTTTAAAATCCATCCAAAAAAATAAAGAACCTAGAGGGCCCAAAACAACTTTGATAAAGAAGAATAAAGTTGAAAGACTTATACAAGAAAAGAAGTTCAATATCATCAATCACTGAAATTAAAACCATATTGGCCTAGCAGAATGGATAAAATTTAAGACTGACTTTGTTGGTAAGGATATGAAGCAGCTGGAATCCTCGTGCACAGCTGGTATGAATGCAGAATGATACAATCATTTTGGAAAAATGTTTGGCAATTTTTTAAAAAAAGTTAATTATACACTTACATTTGACCCAGTCATTCTACTTCTAGGTACTACCCAAGAGAAATGAAAGCCTATGTTCATACAAAGACTTACATATGTCAGCTTTATTTTGAATGGGTGAAAGCTAGCCAACAATCCAATTGTCCAGCAACAGCTGAATAGATAACTGTGGTATATCTATACAATGGAATACCACTCAACAACAAAACAGAATGAACTACTGAAGCATACAACAACATGGATGAAACTCAAAATAATTTTGTTGAATTTCAAAGCCAGACCATAGAAAGTACATACTGTATGATTCCATTTTATTGGCAACTCTAGAAAATGCAAATTAATCTACAGAGACAGAAAGCATTATCAGCAGTGGCCTGGGGACAGGGACAGGATGGAGGGATTATGAAGGGCCACAAGAGGACTGTGTGTGGTGATGGACATGTTCATTATACTGTCTCTAGTAATGATGTCATACATGTGTCAAAACTTATCCAATTGTAAACTTTGAACATTGCAGCTTATTGATATCAATTACACTTCAATACAGCTGTTAAAAAAACCCATTAATCTAACGTGTACTTAACATGATTTTGATTATTTAGAAAATACTGGTTCAATGAATCACACACATCTTCCAAATGCAGATGCACTTCAGTATATAAAAAGTATCACACTCAGTAATATCACCATCAATCTCCTCAGACAAGTCTTTAATTACTGAAAAGCAAACTCATGGTGACTGACACAAGTTTTCCAAGATTCTAATAATTGCTGGAAACCTTGATTTTCATCCTTGTCAACAAACGCTGCCAGTAGTTTTCCATGAAGTGTGAGGCTCATTTAATTAATTTTTGATAAAATGTCTACCAAGACACAAGTTTGCATAATAGCAGCTTGTCTGTCAGTTGTTCTTTCAAGTAAAAATGGTACTGAAAAAAAGCAGCCAGTTCAGCTGCAACTCAAGTTGCTTTTCTAGAAAGAACCATCATACATCCATATGCAAAGTGCCTTATGCATACCTCCCGATCCATCATTCAGCATATTAAAAAAGTATACTCAAGGGAGGAGACTTTCAATAAGTAATAAGTTTCACTGCTTCATCAAGGACATTCTTAATTGAATTTTTAAAATTCTGAATGCACTGTGGGAAAGAATACAAAGATTATTAGTACAGTTTGGTGCCACTGCTTTGATTTGTCCTAATACACCAGCAATTTATCCATCACAACTTTTGCATCATTGGTGTAAATGTCAACATGGTGAAAAGGACAAAAAAATCATCCTAGTTATTATTATGAAATTAGTTTTGTTCTCACAGACTTGCTTAAAAGGGCCTTGAGATCAAAGCTTCATAGACCACAGTTTGAAAATCACTGCCCTATATCAAGACTTTTACAAACTGTAAATAACATAATAACTTGATAATTATTCCATTAAACAATGTAAACTTGAGCCACAGAGAAAAACCTTACTTTTGTGGGATCTTGTCATCCTATCAGATTTAGCAGATGCATCCTTAACTCGGTTATGATATTCTAAAAGGAATGTTCGTTCATGCTCAAAGAAATCATCTACATCCTATGGGATCAAAAGAAAATATGAGCTTTTTTCACTTATTTGCTTTAATCTAACATATAACACTTTGCTTCCCTTATAATCATAAAAGATCATCATTAAACAGCATAGCTATCCTCTAATAATCAGACATTATATTGATTTCACCAGCAAGTTCAAACTTCAAAAACATGTTAAGTTCAAACTTCAAAAACAAGTTCAAACCTCAAAACCATCTCTCTATCAAGTAAGAGGTCTTCCACAGTGCTACAGCAGAAGGCTTACGGTCCCACATGGTCCAAGCTTCCATGCTGTACCTGAACCTATTCCAGCCTGTACTCTTCCACCACAGTCCTGCTTCTCCAACACATTTATTTCCTCCAGTGGGAGCAATCAATTGCTTTTGAGGAAAAAAAAGGGGAAAAAGCCCAGCAGACAAGTAGACATCTGCTTCTCTTGGTCTGTTATGCATTTCATGAACCATTCCTGAATGCTGCCAAGCCTTAGTCATTGGCCCTCTCTGACTGCTTTGGGGAACCTGGCCAAATTAGCTATCTGGGAGCAATTTTTGTATTAAACACTGTTTTCAATCTTTTTTGGAACAAAGCTAGAAATCCATTAAAACTAAAAACAATGAACTCCCTTCTAAAATAGCAACTGTTTACTGAAAAAGCACCAGCTGAAATGATGTAACTTGAGACCCGTATTAACAGAACATAGTAGCAAAAGTTAGTGTGACAAAATGTGACTTAAAATCTGTTAATGCATGTGTACTAGTTTTCTTAACTAGTATAGTGAGGTCTATTGGAAAAACAGAGATAAAACTAACTTGCAGAGTTGTAGTGAAGATTAATGAAATGTACGCTACCAAACACCACATTGCAAATGTTCAAAAAAATGTTAGCTATTACTTTAATAAAATTATCAAACTACTAATCAGTATAGTGGTTTATACTTAATGTTAATCAAAAAGTTCAACATAAGTAGCATCAAAATGGAAATAATCTGAAGAAGAAGAAAAAAAAACAAAAAAACCAGCCTGAATCTTTTTTTGGTCTCACTGCATGGTTTGTGGGATCTTAGTTTCTTGACCAGGGATTGAACACAGGCCCTCGGCAGTGAAAGCGCTGAGTCCTAACCACTAGACTGCCAGGGAATTCCCATGTCAACCCTTTATTAAAAGTAGCCAAAGGAGATGCACTGTCAACATATCAACTGACCTGTCTCTACAAAATCAAAGTATAAACCAAATAGTACTTTACACCAAAGTTTTAGTGTAGATATATTCATAAAAACAGGCAATGATGATAAGGCATTATTTATTGCTTTATTATTTGCTTAATAATATTATTATTGGAGTACAATATACCATAATATGATTCTATATAAACTTTGAAAATACATTCTGCAATAAACATTTTTCTCAATATTGATGGTAAGAGTTTTCAAAAAAATCAATTCTTGTACCATTTTCAGACCATCATTAAGAAAAATCCAGGTGTTATCTAGGTAATTATAAGTATATGCATACTAGCATCTCATTCTTTCTAAATCTAACTCAGTGTTTCTAACAATCCTATAGCTAGGTAGCATTACTAACCACGTTTTCAAAATGGGAAACCTGAGATTTAGAGAAAGAAAAGTGACTTTTCTCAAGGTCACGTGGCTACTATGAGACAAAACCAAAACTTCAACTGAGCTCTTCTAACTTCAAATCTAAACCCAAGTCGGCCCCGAACATTTGTAAAGCCAAGGCTACGTGTACAAACCGAGGCAGCCCCTCGGTGCCCACCCTGTGACTCTGTAAGGCAGAGTCACAGGGTAAGGCCAGACAGTCATTCCATCCCGCACACTGCTCTTCTTTCTTCCCTGTGCTGGCCGTCTACTCCATGACTACCCGTGGAGGACAGACCACCAGAGGCACGGTCTACTCACCAGCAGATGAATTCAAGGAGGAAGTCCAAGCAGGACTGGAAGGCAGGCTTGGAATTTGGGCAAGAAAATGTGGGGTTCTAGATAAGGAGAATGGTCTGGTTTGGAGGACAGGGGTGTGGGCTCTGGGTTGGCAAATTCCCTTGGAGCTGCAGACCTATCACCCCTTAGAGAAAGGAGCTCTCTGAAGAGGGGAACTCAGGGCAAGGGGCCCAGTTTCCCAGCCCTAAGAAGTCTACTATCCAAACTTCTCTTCCATTCCAATATAATGGCCTACACATCGGAAAATCTCAAAGTATCTCCCTCATAAAAGAAGTAAATTCTCAAAGCAGTACCTCTGTTAACCAAATAGTGTCTTACCTTTACTCCAGAAACAATTACTCCATCTGCTGATTTAACCATGTTTTTAAAGAAATCTTCCAGTTTCTCTTTTTTATTTTTTCCTCGCACACTCAACTGAAAGAAAGGTAAATTTAAGTTAGTATTTCTTTTAAGATTACAAATGAGAAGTTAATACCTCCTTTATTCTCTGTCATCAAAACAGCAATCTCAAAAGGACTCCAGTTTTTAAACTTTTGGCAATTTCATTATGTATGATCAGTGATT
Organism: Bos indicus; assembly: GCF_029378745.1. Classification (NCBI taxonomy): domain Eukaryota; kingdom Metazoa; phylum Chordata; class Mammalia; order Artiodactyla; family Bovidae; genus Bos; species Bos indicus. Next base: position 45,196,306 of record NC_091780.1, read on the forward strand.
TTCAAATTCTGGGAACTTAAAGGAGTCTGGCCTCAGCCCCAAAGATTCAGGTTCAGCTGATCTACAGTATGGCTCAAAAGTGAAAGTGTTAGCCGCTCAGTCGTGTCTGACACTTTATGACCTCATGGACTGTAGCCTGCCAGAATCCTCTGTCCATGGAATTTTCCAGGCAAGGATACTGGACTGGATTGCCGTTCCCTTCTCCAGGGGATCTTCCCAATCCAGGGATCAAACCCGAGTCTCCCACATTGCAGGCAGTCTTTACTGCTGAGCCACCAGGGAAGCCCCTCCAAATTGTGTAAATGTAGTTGGTAATTCTGCTCTAAGGAGCCCTTTCATCATACTTTGTCAAACACTACTACATCATATGAAGTCAACTAAAAATTCACTCAGGAGCTTCTCTGAACATGTAAAATTTACTGGAGTACAATATACCATCATATGATTCTATAGAAACTCTGAAAATATATTTTGCAGATTTTTCACTCTGAACTCCAAATCTCATCTCCCGACCTATTTTGGGGTCAGCAAACTCATGAGACAAAGGACACAAACGATGACTCTGAATGGCATGAATAGTATATATCTAAAGGCAAAACTGAGAAGCAGTCAACTCTGACTTTACCACTTATTGCATCAGTGCCCCATGAAGGAACATCTCATCTAACTTCCTTATCTGCTGCCATGGCTTCAATACTCACCATTAAGCAAGTGACTAGCACATTTCAATCACTACGCAGAGGCTCTTTCCTGAATCTTAGATTCTATTTCAAATTGCCTACATTGTATTCCTTACATATATATTCTGCTAACCGCACATTGAATATTTTTTAAAATATTTATTATAATCTGATCTCCAAGTTTTCCCTCTTCTTGGTTCCCTATTCATGGTTTTCCCATCTATACAGTCTCTTAGCTTCTCATCTGGTCCCTAAAACCCCATCAGTTCAGTAGCTCAGTCATGTCCAAATCTTTTCGACTCCATGGACTGCAGCATGCTAAGCTTCCCTGTCCCTCACCAACTCCCAGAGCTTGTTCAAATTCCCATCCAACGAGTCAGTGATGCCATCCAACCATCTCATCCTCTGTCGTTCCTTTCTCCTCCTGCCTTCAATCTTTCCCAGCATCAGGGTCTTTTCAAATGAGTCAGTTCTTCGCATCAGGTGGCCAAAGCACTGGAGTTTTAGCTTCAGCATCAGTCATTCCAATGAATATTCAGCACTGATTTCCTTCAGGATGGACTGGTTGGATCTCCCTGCAGTCCAAGGGACTCTCAAGAGTCTTCTCCAACACCACAGTTCAAAAGCATCAATTCTTTAGTGCTTAGCTTTCTTTATAGTCCAACTCTCATATCCATACATGACTACTGGAAAAAAGATAGCTTTGACTAGACAGACCTTTGTTGGCAAAGTAATGTCTCTGCTTTTTAATGTGCTATCTAGGTTTATCATAGCTTTTCTTCCAAGGAGTAAGTGTCTTTTAATTTCATGGCTGCAGTCATCAACTGCAGTGATTTTGGAGCCCAAGAAAATAGTCTCTCACTGTTTCCATTGTTTCCCCATCTATATGCCATGAAGTGATGGGACCAGATGCCATGATCTTCGTTTTCTGAATGTTGAGTTTTAAGCCAGTTTTTTCATTTTCCTCTTTCAGTTTCATCACAAGGCTCGTTAGTTCTTTGCTTTCTGCATTATTAGTTAAATAAACAGGGTGACAATATACAGCCTTGACGTACTCCTTTCCCATGTTGAAACGAGTACATTGTTCCATGTTCGATTTTAACTGTTACTTCTTGACCTACATACAGATTTCTCAGGAGGCAGGTCAGGTGGTCTGATATTCCCATCTCTTTCAGAATTTTCCAGTTTGTTGTGATCCATACAGTCAAAGGCTTTGGCATAGTCAATAAAGCAGAAGCAGATACTTTTCTGGAACTCTCTTGCTTTTTGATAATCCAACGGATGTTGGCAATTTGATCTCTGGTTCCTCTGCCTTTTCTAAATCCAGCTTGAACATCTGGAAGTTCACGGCTCATGTACTGTTGAAGCCTGGCTTGGAGGATTTTGAGCATTACTTTGCTAGTGTGTGAGATGAGTGCGGTTGTGCGGTAGTCTGAACATTCTCTGGCATTGCCTTTCTTTGGGATTGGACTGAGAACTGACCTTTTCTAGTCCTGTGGCCACTGCTGAGTTTTCCAAATTTGCTGGCATATTGAGTACAGCACTTTCACAGTATCATCTTTTAGGATCTGAAACAGCTTAACTAGATTTCCATCACCTCCACTAGCTTTGTTCATAGTGATGCTTCTTAAGGCCCACTTGACTTTGGACTCCAGGATATCTGGCTCTAGGTGAGTGATCATACCATTGTGGTTATCTGGGTCATGAACATCTTTTTTGTACAGTTCTTCTGTTTATTCTTGCCACCTCTTCTTAATATCTTCTGCTTTTATTCGGTCCACAGCATTTCTATCCTTTATTGTACCCATCCTTGCATGAAATGTTCCCTTGGTATCTCTAATTTTCTTGAAGAGATATCTAGTCTGTCCCATTCTATTGTTTTCCTCTATTTCCTTGCACTGATCACTGAGGAAGGCTTTCTCATCTCTCCTTGCTATTCTTTGGAACTCTGCATTCAAATAGGTACATCTTTCCTTTTCTCCTTTGCCTTTAGCATCTCTTCTTTTCTCAGCTATTTGTAAGGCCTCCTCAGACAACCATTTTGCCTTTTTGCATTTCTTTTTCTTGGGGATGGTCTTGATCATTGCCTCCTGTGCAACATTCCACTGTATAATTAAGGGATTTGATTTAGGTCATACCTGAATGGTCTAGTGGTTTTCCCTACTTTCTTCAGTTTAAGTCTGAATTTGGCAATAAAGATCATGATCTGAGCCACAGTCAGCTCCTGATCTCGTTTTTGCAGACTGTATAGGGCTTCTCCATCTTCAGCTGCAAAGAATATTATCAATCTGATTTCAGTATTGACCATCTGGTGATGTCCATGTGTAGAGTTATCTCTAGTGTTGTTTGGAAGAGGGTGTTTGCTATGACCAGTGTGTTCTCTTGGCAAAATTCTGTTAGCCTTTGCCTTACTTCATTTTGTACCCCAAAGCCAAACTTGCCTCTTACTCCAGGTATCTCTTGACTTTCTACTTTTGCATTCCAGTCCCCTATGATGAAAAGGACATCTTGGGTGTTAGTTCTAGAAGATCTTGTAGGTCTTCATAGAACTGTTTTAACTTCAGCTTTTTCGGCATTAGTGATTGGGGCATAGACTTGGGATTACTGTGATGTTCAATGGTTTGCCTTGGAAATGAACAGAGATCATTCTGTCGTTTTTGAGATTGCATCCAAGTACTGCATTTCAGACTCTTTTGTTGACTATGAGGGCTACTTCAGTTCTTCCAAAGGATTCTTGCCCACAGTAGTAGATGTAACAGTCATCTGAATTAAATTCGCCCATTCCAGTCCATTTTAGTTCTCTGATTCCTAAAATGTCAATGTTCACTCTTGCCATCTCGTTTCACCACTTCCAATTGATTCATGGATCTAACATTCCGGGTTCCTATGCCGTATCGTTCTTTTATTGTTCTTTACAGCATTGGACTTTAGTTCCACCACCAGTCACATCCACAAATGGGCATTGTTTTCACTTTGGCTCTCTCTCTTCATTCTTTCTGGTTATTTCTCCACTCTTCTCCAGTAGCATATTGGGCATGTACCGACCTGGGGAGTTCATCTTTCAGTGTCAAATCTTTTTGCCTTATCATACTGTTCATCGCATTCTCAAGGCAAGAATACTGAAGTTGTTTGCCATTCCCTTCTCCAGTGGACCACATTTTGTCAGAACTCTCCACTATGACCTGTCCATCTTGCGTGGCCCTACATAGCATGCCTCATAGTTTCATTGAGTTAGACAAGGCTGTGGTCCATGTGATCAGTTTGATTAGTTTGTTTATGGTTTTCATTCTGTCTTCCCTCTGATGGATAAAGATAAGAGACTTACGGAAGCTTCCCGATGGGAGAAACTGACTGTAAAGGTATGCAACTATGAAAACTCCATACCTTTCAATAAAAATCTTGACACAATCTACAGCTTCTTTCTTTTTCCTTCCAAAATCACACTTTGAGCATCTCTTCCATACTTAAATAAGTTCATAGAGTTTCATAATGTTCAGAGACTGAACGCCAATCCCCTTAGCAAGATACTCAACACTTTGAAAAAATCTGGTTCAGGTTACCTTCCCAACTCCACCCCTACCCCTAAAGAGCCTTATGCTCCACACTGTTCTCGAAAGAGGCTCTGAACTCTTAGGTTCCTCTGTATCTGAAATGGTATCTCCTCTTCCACCAAAAACTCTGTCGGACTTTAATATTCAAAATAAAAGGCATCTCTTCATGAAACCCTTTCAAATTCCCAGTTAGAATTCACTGCTCTTAGGCCCCTCAAAGTACTCCAGCTTTTTTTTAACCTTATTTTTTATATTAATTATTTCACTGCTGCTGCTGCTAAGTTGCTTCAGTCGTGTCCGACTTTGTGCGACCCCACAGACGGCAGCCCACCAGGCTTCCCCGTCCCTGGGATTCTCCAGGCAAGAACGCTGGAGTGGGTTGCCATTTCTTTCTCTAATTCACTCATTTAACAAACCATAATGAATGTATATTATAACCACACACTGTGCTGGGTGTTACAAATATTAAGATGATTAAGAGGTGGCTCCTACTCCTAAAGTAACTAAGGAAGACAGAGAGAAGCAAACATAATTACACACAGTAGGGGAAGTATAGTGTTAAAGCTATTCATGGGGCATCAGCAAAGCACCCAAAGAACTCAATACAACTGAGGGGTTGAGAAAGGTAAGACTGGAGGTTGACGGACCAGTCAGGGTCTGCTTCAATAACCCAGGCAAAGTCTGGACTAGTCTTCAGGTCTAGTGATGGAACCAAGTATCCACAGTAAAAAGACAGAGAGAATCTGGTGACTCCTGACAGGAACAGACAGTAGGAGTCCTCAGTAATTTTCACGGTGGAAGGGAACGGGAGTTAGTGATGCCTTCTTTGAGATAAGACAAAGAGTACAAAAGGAGGCATGGATTTAAAAGAAGGGTTCAGCTGAGGGTAAAAGGCCAAGGGGACATCTAAATGGAGGTTTTTCAGGAGGCTATTTAATGAATAGTGCTGGGCCTCAGGAGTGATACAGTTGGGGCGGAGGGAGCCGCCAGGCGGGGCTGTCCCATTTGGCTTGTGGGATCTTAGTTCCGTGACCAGGGATCAAACCCATGCTCCCAGCAGTGGAAGCACAGAGTCCTAACCACTGGACCGCCAAGGAATTCCCATAGATTTCTAAGTTAATAGCATATTAGAATCGCTGGAGCCACAGAAGCAGGTATTAGAGAGAATTTACAGAATTAGAAATCTTATAGATTTGTAGAGAACTCAATGAAGAACCTTGGAAGAATCAGATTTAAATGAACGGATATATGGCGGGAAAAGCCCATGAAGCAGACTGGGAAGCAGCCATAGAGTTAAGAGGTGAACACATCAAGATGGATTCCCATAGATCCACAAGAACATGGGAGTCAGCATAGCTAGAAAGGTATCTCAGTCAAAATGGAAAAGCATGATGCATTTTACCACATTAACAGAATAAAAAACATGAATCATCTCAACAGATGTACTTTTTCATGATAAAAACACTCAACAAACTAGGAATAGAACTTCTCTAAGCTGGCAAAAGGTATCTATGTAAAAAGCCACATTTAACATCACACTTGATAGTGAAGGAGTGCGTGCTTTTCCCCTAAGATCAGGGACAGAAAACAGATGTCTGCTCTTATTTAACACTGTACTGGAGGTTCCAGCCAGGGCAGTCAGGCAAGCAAAATTTTAAAAAGGCATCCAGATTGGAAAGGAGGAAGTAAAAAAGAAAAAAGAAAAGAAAACTATTAAATGAGTGTGGCTGCCAAAGTGGTTGAAGACTATGGGGGGATACAGGAGGTTTGGGTGTTTGCTTTCTGATTGGTGTCCAGTCCCAGTGAACAAGGTCATTATTTGATCTAGAAGAATTATTGAAATTAGCTTTAATGGAAAACGAGAGATCTGTCTAAAGTCATAACATTGCTATAAGTGACAGAGCAGGCACGCTAGGCAAGATAAGAAAGAAAGAAAAGAGCTACTGCCGGGGTCAAAGTGCAGGAGAAGTCAAGGGTCTAGATGCAGCAGTGAATCAAAGAACAACTGCAGTGGGAACAGGGAAAAAGGGAGTTGTGAGGACAGAGGGCTACGCTTGGAGTCCATAAGGTCAGGGTTTAGGAACTCGGGGGTGAGATGAGGTCCTGGGTGTGGTCACTGATGCCATAGGAAGAAATGAACGAAGGTTAGGAAATATCTCTCTTCTGCTAAAATCATGAGTTAATCTTGTCATCCAAATAGAGACTCCAAGATCTGTATCACCCATCCACTAAAAAGATTTTTTCCAGGACCACGAATGAAGAAATCTCTTGAGGCTGGGAGGGAGGAAAATTAGCAGCAACCAGCACTGAAGGAAGCAGGTTAAACAGATTAAGAGTCAATGATCAACCCAAAAGTAACTGGGAATTCTTTAGCTTAAGAACTTCTCTGAATTCTCCATAAGACTTCAGAAGCCTCCAAACTCAAATTTAAGAAACATTAACCAATTTAATAACCCTATTTCTTAAGAAGTTCACATTTCAGGATCAAAATCAATCTCTCATGTAGTAACATAGTTTAGCATCATTTAAAAAATTAATCTACTTAAGTTCTACTGAAATACTGTATCATTAAAAAAGTCATATTAAAAAAAAAAAAAAAAAAAAAAAAGTCATATTAAACTGCCTTGAAAAATCAGAACATTTTATAAAATGTATTTATAAGGCCTTAAGCCTTTTCTAACAACTCCCTTCTCCTTCCAATGACTCTTTAAAAATAAACCTTGATCACTGCTTTGATCAATTCAATACTCACATCTTGATTATATTCCAGGAAGACATGGAAATTTAAATCTTTCCTCAAAATGGGATGTGCAGCCACACGACACAGAAACACTTCATGCATTGCAACCGTCTTCTTGAATATTGCCAAATACTCACTAGAAATAATACACAAAATTAAAGGTAAAAACTCTGCAGAAAAACACCCGCAACAGTTTTTTAACCAAATACTAGGAATTATTCTAAATGCAAAACTAGAGGCACGAAGATATAATCCATGTAAACAAAGGTTTTAGTTGAACTGTTAACAAAATATATAAAACCCAGCTCTGAAAAGACTTCATGCTAGTTAATAGTATTTATTATATATAAATGTTATTATTTTTAAGTTTTATGAACCTTTCTTCCTATGCAAGTTGATGTTAAAGGTAACTATAGGGCTTTTTGTTTTTAGCTTCAGAGAAAGTACATTACAAATTATAGCATACAATTTTAATGATTCAATTTCTAGATAATTACTGCTTTTATACACCTTCATACAAATAACTAAAACAAACCTCAGTAAACATATTTTCAACTTTAATAACTATTTTCATCTAAAGACCCAAACACACAAGAAAGAAACACACCATGGAGAGACTAGTGTTTTCCATTACATTGAAGAACTGTGTTTAAAACATTTTAATATCATCAGTGAATCACAGTGATCTTATAGTAATACATGTCAGTTTGGGGGGGGGGGGGAACACTCAAGGAAAAGGCCCAATATTCTTGCTTCAACTACGTGCAAGGAGGTTAAGTTTTACATACCAGCAAACCAGCAGGACCAATGTTGGGAGAAGTTTGATCTCTGTGAGGGTAGTCATTCAGTGAAGACAAAAAAGAAGGATGCAGAGGATGGAGGTAGCAGTAGAATAAACCAAAGGTTCTCTGTTATCCAACCCCTAACCAGACCACAAAAGAATCATGATCAGGGCCACTGGAAAACCACAGATTCTCTCAATATTAATGTGCGCTGCTCATTTCCAGCTGTCAGGCTTATCAACTATAGAAGTCATACCTGTCCACTATCAGGCTACTGCTTGCACTCAGTATTGACAGAATTCTTAAAATATCTGTCACCTTACACTTTAACAAAGAAGACCTACTTTGTTAATTTCTCTTGTCAAGAGTTTAGCATTTTGAAGAAGAGTCTAGTAGCAGCATGAATATATGCTTAAAAACTGAAATTCAGTGGAAGAGAAGAAAAGGAAATGCACAAACAGGAGAAATGACCAGAAAAAGTGATGGAGGTGATGGTAATGCAAGGAAAGCTATTTCCTTGTTTAACTCTCAAAATACAGAAAAACAATATGCAGCAATCCAAAATTATTTCAAATGTTCAAGAGAAGGGGAAAAACTGTATTTTCAGCGAATATGCTAAAAACGAAATAGAATTTTTTCAAGAATTTAATATATGTCTAGTATATACGAAACTAATCATCATTTAATAAAAAACACTAAAAAACTATTCTCTCATTGCTTTGCTCCTATTCTTTTCCCTTCAGGCAGAAGCCATAGTCAGACAAAAGAGTGGGAAAATTACACACACACACACACACACACACACACACACACCGTTTTTGAAAAAGAAAGAAGAAAATATCCAGAGTTGCTTAGTGCACACTTATATGAGAAACAGAAATCTTGGTAGTATGCACTTGTCCAAACAAGAGAACCAGGTGGGTAATGACTAAGGCCTTGTAAAAAATGATCTACATGTGTGTTTTAAAAAGTCATTATTTCCCTTTCTACTATCATTTATGGACTTGTGGATCTTCTGTTTTCAATCTTCAGAGTTTATTTAAAACAGTAATTTAAAGAATTTTACAATGCAGACAATTATTCTATAATTTTCCTGTAGGCTCTGATCATGATAGTTAACACTGGTTGTATGGCTTAAACCTGCATCTTCCAGAAAGGGTCACTGTGGTGAAATGATTGAAAGGATGGGATATCAGAGAGCAGAGAAACAAAAACAAAAACCAACCAAACAAAAAAAGGGCATAAAAACACGCACAAATAACAACAAAAGTCACATACGCTTCCAATTCCTGTTTCATCTTCGTGAATTCCTCCTTTGTCATAGACCCTTCTCCTTCTCCAAGTTTCTGTAGTTTCTCCCTTGAGGCATCAAAATCAGGTCTTGGTGGTGCTGGAGGGATCTGTCACAGAATAAAACCACTAGTTTTGTTTTGACTGTGCCATGCAGGATCTTAGTTCCCGAAAAGGGATAGATCCCACGCCTCCTGCAGTGAAAGCATGGAGTCTTAACCACTGGACCACCAGGGAAGTCCCCTAAACCACTAGTTTTTAAAGACTTTTATTTCCTTCAGTAGTTGCACTATTGCCACTATAGAAGACTGTTGTCTCGTCGGTTCTGCCTTGAGCTGGCCCGCTGTTCTAACAGCATCTCCCACTCAAACTTACTTTGTTTCCCTCTCAAAAAAAAAAAAAAAGACTGCTGTCTGAGAGAGCTAACGACATGATGAATGAATGAGGAATATCCTAATTAAGGTTAGAGAAGTTGATTAAGTCTAGAAATTAAGTTTCTTGAGGTCCTGAACACCAAGGAAGAAACAGAGTGCAGCACTATATTCTGGTATTAGATCGTAGGACCCAAACTTTAGGAAAAGGAGTACGTCAAGGCTGTATATTGTCACCCTGCTTATTTAACTTATATGCAGAGTACATCATGAGAAACGCTGGGCTGGAGGAAGCACAAGCTGGAATCAAGATTGCCAGGAGAAATATCAATAACCTCAGATATGCAGATGACACCACCCTTAAGGCAGAAACTGAAGAAGAACTAAAGAGGCTCTTGATGAAAGTGAAAAGAGGACAGTGAAAAACCTGGCTTAAAGCTCAATTCAGAAAACTAAGATCATGGCATCCAGTCCCATCACTTCATGACAAATAGATGGGGAAACAGTGGAAACAGCGGCTGACTTTATTTTTGTGGGCGCCAAAAATCACTGTAGATGGTGACTGCAGGCATGAAATTAAAAGACGCTTACACCTTGGAAGGAAAGTTATGACCAACCTAGACAGCATATTCGGAGAAGGTGATGGCACCCTACTCCAGTACTGTTGCCTGGAAAATCCCATGGACGGAGGAGCCTGGTGGGCTGCAGTCCATGGGGTTGATAAGAGTCGGAAACGACTGAGCGACTTCACTTTCACTTTTCACTTTCATGCATTGGAGAAGGAAATGGCAACCCACTCCAGTGTTCTTGCCTGGAGAATCCCAGGGATGGGGAGCCTGTCGGGCTGCCGTCTATGGGGTCGTACAGAGTCGGACACGACTGAAGCGACTTAGCAGCAGCAGCAGCAGCAGACAGCATATTAAGCAGCAGAGACATTGCTTTGTCAACAAAGGTCCATCTAGTCAAGGCTATGGTTTTTCCAGGAGTCATGTATGGATGTGAGAGTTGCACTATAAAGAAAGCTGAGCGCCGAAGAATTGATGCTTTTCAACTGTGGTGTTGGAGAAGACTCTTGAGAGTCCCTTGGACTGCAAGGAGATCCAACCAGTCCATCCTAAAGGAGATCAGTCCTGAATATTCACTGGAAGGACTGATGTTGAAGCTGAAACTCCAATACTTTGGCCACCTGATGCGAAGAACTGACTCATTTGAAAAGACCCTGATGCTGGGAAAGATTGAAGATGGGAGGAGAAGGGAACAACAGAGGATGAGATGGTTGGTTGGCATCACTGACTCAATGGACATGAGTTTGGGTAAACTCTGGGAGTTGGTGATGGACAGGGAGGCCTGGCATGCTGCGGTTCATGGGGTCGCAAAGAGTCGGGCCAGACTGAGCGACTGAACTGAACTGAACCCAAACTTCAGTCTGTAGACTCCTACGTGACAACCTAGAGCTCTCAAATGTATATGCACAATAAGCTCTAAGTACACACTAACTAAATGTATTGCAAATATGCATGCTATTTTTTCCAAAGTATGTAAATGGTATGACTGGAGTGTACCAGAGGCAGAAAGCACTGACTTAACTACAAGAGAATACGGCACAGACTAATGACTAACCTCCCCCTATTCTCTCACAGTGAGGGGGAAAGTAAGCACTTACTTTAAATAAAAACACAAGGTCTAAAAGAGACGTATCACTCAAGGGAATGATAAAAGAAAAAAATCTATCTTAGAGGAAGAGCCTGCAAGTAAGAACTGTGAAGGGGAAATGATGGAAAGCAAAGATAGCAAATAAACAGAAAGAAAGGTAAGTAGGGGGAAGTTTAAACAGCAATGACCAGAAGAAAAGGATTATACCAAGGAAAGCAACAGAGAAGGAAGCACCAAGTACAGACTGGCACATATTCATTGCTGCCCATGCACGACATCTACTATGTGCCAGGCGTGATGCTGAACGACCAGCAGATAAAGATAAATAAGACATGGTCTTGATCTTTGAGGAGTGTTTAGTCTATGAGAGAAAAAAGTAGTAAGAAAATAACACCATACAAGAAGATGAGGGGGAAAAGGGTGGAAACAGGAGAGCTTCCAGACTAGTAAACACACTGACATGCTGGTGGTACATCCTGGAAAGGGCATGAGAGTTCTGTGCCAATCCCTCACCCCAATATCTCATCCTGTGCATCTTTTCTACTGGGCTGTCCCTCAGTTGTAGTCTTGATAAAAACTGGCAATTAACAACAACAAAAGCACCGCCACTCGTGCATCAAACTGGAGTTGTAGAAAGAAAAACAAAAGCAAATGACTGAGAGTAAGGGCCACAAGGATAAAGATGGAATCAGGTCAGGACAATTTCAAGGAAATCAAAAGAAACAGTTACAGAAATCTGAGTGTGGTCCACAGCTGAGCCATAACACCGGGTGCATATTTACATTAGACAACCTCTCAGGAGCCCTCCAACTCTAAACTCTGTCTACCTAAGCCCTCCAACTCTGTCTACCTAAGGGTTCAAGACCAATACGGTCTCTAACACCTCCTTAGTTATTACCCCCCAGGACAAGCCCATTTCAATGCTAATAAACAGTAAGAATTTAAGTTTAAATGAGGGAGCATTATATATCGATATCGCCACACTCCCAAACAAGACAACTTGGGATAAAAGGTGGCAGTCAATTATGTTTTATAGCTGGAAATTTTTTAAAAAATTACATCAGTTCACTAGAAGTGTTGAATAAAATCTCCACACATAATAAAGTATCTAAAAAGTTCCTAGAAAATAGGATTAAAATGGAACCTCAATACTTACAATGTAACCTGCATAGTCTTCATTTTCAATGAAGGAATCGTGAAGCCAGATAAATTCCTCATGTTGTCGAACAACAGAAAACTCATTCTGTTTAAAATTTGGCAATGAACTCTGCAAAGACAGAGATTTTCTCAAATAAAAATTAAGATTAGACTATAAAAGTTTCTATGAACATTTATACCTTATTTTCTAAACTTAGTCTTTAATGAAAGATAATAAGCAGCAGTGAATTATAAACTAAAATACAATTTCTAATTATGTTGAAAACCAAAATTCTAGTCAGTGTACTATTACATATATAACAGCACAATAATTAAAATAACACAAGTAAAAAAACCCCATTTACCTTTGTGTGAACAGTGAATTTTACTTTGTCTCTCTCACTCAGAGCATCAGAAATGTCCACCTGCAGAGCAGCATCACTCTGAAGATCTACATTTATTGCTTTAAGCTAGAAAAAAATAATACCTCAGTGAAAATTCTATAGGTTTTTATGCAAATTCATTCTTCTCCTAGACAATAAGACAGTGCAAAAACAAAACTAAAATAGTGAATCTTAGATCTAACAAGTACACAAGTTCATTTAATCTATCTTCTGGGGGAGGTGCTTTGGGTATGTTATCTTAATCAATTTTCATTCTACATCATTCAACTATCCTTTGTATGAGTCAACATGCTAACTATGATTTACTATAGTTTCACCCAAAAAGTAAACTAGTAAACTATTTCCCAAAAAGATGCTCCTTTACAAGTTCAAATGTCCTAAAATTAAGAAATGTATCTACCTTTAAGAATAAGAAAAATAATAAAAAGAATAATGGCCAATCATTTAAATTTTATTGCTTATTTTAATTTAGGAATATATAATAAAATAACAGTTCAATGTACTACATATGCAAAGTGCTAAGAAAAATGCTAATAATAATTAACTCCCGTGATATGTATTAAATTTTACTCTACAGTTTTAGTACATTAGAAAAATTGGGTATATTCCCTATTTAGTGCTTCTATTTACTCATCTACGAGAAGACGTCACTTATAATTCTAATCACAATTTTTCTCATTCTTAAGTATCACTCATTTTTCTTCCCTTTTAAACAGATTAACATTCTAACATCTTAAGGTAATTTGTAGATTTACAAAAGCAAATACACTAAAAGATAAAATCAAGTCTAAGCCAGATGTAAAGATACAAAATATTAAAAATCTAACTAGCCTGCTTCAAATACTCTAGCTGCAAAAGCAGGATTGCCTTTGGAAACTTACCTAATCATTAGTGTTTCAAATTTCAATTACGGTGCAAATGGAAAAAATGCTAGAAGCAAAATTGTTCACTCTATGATCTCAATTATATTTTTAAAAAATGCACACATAAAATTATTATGTATAGGAAATACAACAAAATGTGAGTTGCAGTGATTTTCCTCTATGTTCTTTTATTCTCCCAACTTTCCACAATATGCATGAATTTTATAAAACTGGAAAAAAGCCTTTAAGAAATCTTGTGACTTATTCAAAGATGAATTTTGTGAAGTTTCTCATTAAATAGAGTTGTTTATTAGTAATGAAAGTAAAATACTATTTCACTTTTGCACTACTGGTTCTATATTGAGTAGACATATTTTTAAAAAATAAATACCATTACAATCTAACAACAGTCACAGAAGAAATGAATCATTATTTAAAATGCATGAGGGGTACTCTTTCTGCCCCCTTCTGATGCCTATGTCAGAAGCTTTCTCTATCTCCTTTATACTTTAATAAAACTTTATTACACAAAAGCAAAAAAAAAAAAGCATGATACTATCTATGATGGCCTTTAACAAAAACTTTATTGGTAACTTTAATAAGTTTATACTGAATTAAATTTCAATCAGCAATCATATTTTTAAGTTAACACTATAAACTTACATAAAAATGTTTTAAAAAATCACTATTGTACTCTGCTACATGTAGCCATTGTCTGATAAAAGAAATTTAAAGGCTGTCCTGAATTACAAAGAAGTTTTCTTTTTTATTTTCCAATAACTTCATTGCTTCTGCAATATTGGAAACATTAGAGAGTATGCTGTTCTTTGGTTTTCTTGCTTTTATTTAGTCTTATCAGGTCTTCAAACTGTTTCCTACCTCTTCTCTAACCCCTTACCCTAATTCTAATTTAAGAAATCTGTTTCCTTATTTCTTTTTACTCATATTGAGGCCACTCTTAAGATGTTTATTGTGGTTGGCTGAATTACAGCTCCCCCAAAGACATCCAGGTCCAAATCCCTGTGGATGTAACCTTATATGGTTTTAAAAAAAAAAAAAAAGTGGAGTTTATCCTGGATTATCCAGGAGAGCCCTGAATACAATTACATGTATCTTTATAAGAGGGAGATCTGACACAGACAAAAGAAGAGAAAGCAACTTAACTAAGGAGGCAGAGATTAGAGTGGTAAAGCCACAAGCCAAGGAGTGCAGGCAGCCACGAGAAAGCTGGAAAGACAAGTAACTAATTCTTCGCTAGAGCGTCAGGGAGCATGGCCCTGCCAACACCTTGATTTCAGCTCAGTGATACTGATTTCAGACTTCTGGCCCGCAGAATCATGAGAGAATAAAATTCTGTTGTATTAACCCATTAAGTTTGTGGTAACTTGTTACAGCAGTCCCAGGAAACTAATAGATTTATCTTACGGATTTTGGACTAACAATCTTGGCAGTTCTTCATTTATGTTTTCACTGCCTGGTCTAGCATTTCTCAGACACTACTGGTAAGATTCAACTTGGATGCTTATTAAAAAACACAGAATCCCATGTCCTACCACAGACATATCAAAACAATTTTCAGAATAAGCCTTAAAAACCATATGAGGGAACATTAGTCTAGATTCTTCCGGACTGTCTTTACATTCTGTCAAAACTTTATCTCAGTTGCTAATGATGATATAAAACATTCTGCCAGACTGCATGTCTCTAAGTACAATTTAACTTTCAGGTTTATTTTTTTAACCATTTCATTATTAATCTGGAAATACATCTTTCAGGAGTTCTACATATGAACAGCTGTTATTTATTCTTCCAATTAAAGATTATTTCAAATTATTAACATACTTCTCTGTCTTCCATTTCAGTATCCTTTTATACCACATCCACTATTTCCTTTTTGCTTTGTTTAGTCTGACAGTAAAACACTTGGCTTTTTAAAATTGCAACTAATCAATAAAAGTATTCCTATATACAAAAAGTATAGCTATATTATACATTCCTATACTCCTATATCTCACTTTTGGTCTTGTACTCTATATTTTTTTAGGCACAGTTTACATATAATTAAATGCAGATTTTAAGGATATAATTTGAAAAGTTTTAACAAATACATAGATTATACCCTTGTAATCATCACCATAATCAAGATATGGAACATTTCCATCAGTCCCAGAAGTTTCCTCCTTTGCTTTTATTCCTCTACTTCCTTCTAACCTTTCTATAAATTCTCTTCTTGTATGCTTTACTAAAGCATCCCACATAATAGCCTTAATAGCTATTAATTCAACCTGCCATTTGCTTCTTTCATTCTTAGTTCTAGAACTGATCTTAGGAAAATGTACATGAATTACAAATGTGGTCACAGCAAAACGCTGATGGTAAGATTCTGATTCTTCCTCTTTATATCTCATAGGAACGTTAGCTACATATCAGCAGAAGCATTCCTTTTGATAGTGCATGTTCCTATGGTCAGTTCCCATATACACTTCAGACTTCAATTTTTTTCCATTTCCTGGGCCTATGGAGAAGGATTATTTTGTCTGACCACAAGATTTGTTTCACACACATAAGGGTTTGCCAGCCAATAAAATGATCTCCCACATCAACACAAAACTTTCGCTGAAAGATAATCTGGATGGATAAACAACAAGGTCCCACTGTATAGCACAGGGAACTGTATTCAATATCCTAGGTTAAGCCACAATGGGAAAGAATTAAAAAAAAAAAAAAAGAAGAATGTCTGTATGTGTATGGGCTTCCCTGATAGCTCAGTTGGTAAAGAATCCACCTGCAATGCAAGAGACCCCAGTTCAATTCCTGGGTCTGGAAGATCCGCTGGAGAAGGGATAGCTATCCACTCCAGTATTCTTGTGCTTCCCTTGTGGCTCAGCTGGTAAAGAATCCACCTGCAATGCAGGAAACCTGGGTTTGATCCCTGGGTTGGGAAGATCCCCTGGAGAAGGGGAAAGGCTACCTACTCTAGTATTCTGGTCTGGAGAATTCCATGGACTGTACAGTCCATGGGGTCCCAAAGAGTGGGACACACTGAGCTATTTTCACTACTATCTATGTATAACTGAGTCACTGTGCTGTATTGCAGGGGTTGACACAACACTGTAAATCAACTATACTTCAATTTAAAAAATTAAGTTAAAAAAGAAAGATAATCTGATATCATATTTCATCAATTCCAGATACATATTTTCCACATTTTAATGCATCTGAAATAAGGATGCCCTGTAATTGATGACAAATTAATAGTTTAGTTGGCTGTATTTTTTCCTTAGTGGTACATGTAAGAAAATATATCTTCCAATCAACTGCACCTTAGATTTAATAAAATATCGTACTGTAAATTTGGTGGGTTTTTTTTTTTTTTTTTTTCTCTTTCTTTTCTTGGCCCTGTTGTGCGGTTTGCAGGATTTTAGTTCCTCAACCAGGGATGGAACCCTGCCCCCTGCAGTGGAACCACAGAGTCCTAACCCTGGACTGCAGGGAACTTCTGTAAATTTAGTGCTAATTAGATACAATGTGCACTGATTTTCCTGGAGAAGGAAATGGCAACCCACTCCAATATCCTTGCCTGGAAAATCCCATGGACGGAGGAGCCTGGCAGACTATATTCCATGGGGTCACAAAGA
Organism: Bos indicus; assembly: GCF_029378745.1. Taxonomy (NCBI): domain Eukaryota; kingdom Metazoa; phylum Chordata; class Mammalia; order Artiodactyla; family Bovidae; genus Bos; species Bos indicus. The sequence continues at coordinate 45,213,415 of NC_091780.1, forward strand.
GCTGGACACAACTGAGTGACCTCACACACACACACACACACACCCCCAGATTTTGCAAGCAGAGTACCTTCTTGATTTAGAGAAAAATAAGTAATTTTAGGTAGCTTTTATTAAGGGAAGGAGTGAAGCAAACAACTGTGATTTATTAACATTTAATTAACTTTGTGCAACTAGTCAGGTCAGTTTGAGGATATTCTAATTAGACTACATTCATCAGTTTAATCCTTATCTGGGTCAATAAACTTTGTACTTTATTTTGTCAAAGACTTACTAGGTTAAACATTTGTGTCATGGTCAAGAGAAAGCCCAGGCAGAGGAAATGGATTAAGCAACATAAATACACTATCCTTAGAAATATAAAGACACTGCCCTACTGCTGACTAATTCATGTAAAATTAGTAAGGAGGACATTCACTACTAGTTTAGTACACTGATGTGTTTACACATTAAAGTACCTACTTTATGACATTCCTAAAAAACTGTTTATCTTTTGTCAGAAAAGTAAATACATGTACAGAGATAGACTGATGGAAGGAGGAGGAAGAAGGAAGCAAAGTAACTGATTATTGCCACAGCTTCCCAACCATTCTCTTGTTTCTGTCCTCTTGCCTCTTCAATCTATATTCCATATAGGGCCACTGGAACGATACCAGTAAACTAGAACACATTCCTCTGCTCAAAACCTAAGGGGTTCTCACTTGGAGAAAAGCCTAGTCCTTACAGCGAGCCCCCAGGCCCTATTCTTCTGGCTCAATGCAGCCCTGAAAGAAAGGCGCAAACCGTAATCGTGCTAAGAAACTATTTCTAGGGAATTATAGTACAATCAGTGACCCCATGAGACAGACAGAAATTGTTAAGTTCACTAGTTCTGGCCAAGTTTTAAATCTATTTTACTCCTAGTTCAGTTAGGATTTAAAAAAAGAAAAAAAAAATTTTTTTTAATTGAAGTACAGTTGATTTACAACCAGTTATAATTTTGGAGATGGTGAGGGACAAGGAGGCCTGATGTGCTTCAGTCCATGGGGTTACAAAGAGTTGGACACAATTTAGCAACTGAACCACAACAAATAATTTTGGAAGTCCTGTAATGAATTATTTCCATTATTATACCCAGTATACTCAGCAGTCAAATCAATGGTTGATTATACATACATATACTTTCTGGAAACTAGATTTCCTTTCATCTACCATACCAAAAATAAGTCACTTGATGTCACTCCAATGCCTTTCTCACAGGTCTCGTCAACTCTCACTGCTCTTTGCCATACCTGACTTGCAAATTCCCACCTGGAGGAGCAATTCAATCGACATTTTTTGCTTTCTGAGCTGAGTGTGGCTAGAGGAAAGTCACAACTGTTTGTTGCACTTGCCCACTACAAAGTACTGGTCTCCAAACTGCATAAGATCCTTAAAATCATTCAACAGTCCTAGGCTGATCTGCTCAGCTCCCCTTCTGACTCCCTGAGCAACTACTCCAAACCTTTCCTGTCTCAAGCCTCAACCACATTTCCACGCCTATGCTCAATAAGTGACACTGCCTCCCACATCTCCAAGAAATAAACACTAGCAGCTGTTACCCCTTCAGACCCATCAATACACCTTTCTACAAATAGATTTGGATGGACTCAATGCCTCTGCTTTCTCAGAAGACATGGTGTCCTACAGAGAACTGAGCTTTCTGGCCACCTGAGCATGTAACCTTCTTGTCTGCTCTAGCACTGCTCTTCTAGTCAAATTAGCCCTGATCTCACAAAACCCCCACACGGTGAGGACCTTATTTCCAAATCCAATACTTTGCAGTCTTTTTGACCTCTCTTCAGTATTTGCCTTAATGATCATTCTGATCCTTTCCATTAAAACTCTCAGCTTCTGGAACACTTCTCATTTTCTTCCCGACCATCTCAGCCCCATCAGTTAGTCCATTTTCTCCCCTTGGCATGTGAATCTTATTTCCTCTGGGTATCTAGCCTTTGTAATTTCAGCCATTCTTGACTAATAACTCCTGAATTTATACCTTCAACTCACATCTCTTATTCTAAGTTCTCAATCATAATTTCAACTTACCAACTAGATATATCCACCTGGATGTATTTGTTGTTTAGTGTTTACATATTTATTTCTTAATACTTATTAAACAACCGAGTGCCTTCAGTGTGCCAACTACTGTCAAAGGTGCTAAGATGAAAAGACACAATCTTTGTCCTTTCTGATCTTAGTTTGTAGTTTTGGCGGAAAGGGATTAGGCACTTCAAATCCAGCATATGTGAAAACCAAACCTATTATCTACCTTCTAACTCTACTCTTCTCTCCTATATTCCTCATCTCCTTCTCCTCTGCCCAGCCCATGTATTTCTTAAGCCACTCTGCCCTGTCCATTCTATCTCCTAGACATCTCTGCTATGTCCTCTCCTTCATCCCTTCTCCCACTGCACGGCCTTAGTTCTACCTTTAACATTTCTCATCTGGACTGCCACAAGGGCCTGCTAACTGCTTTCTCTGCTTTCTGCAAGAAGGCAGCAATCCATCTTCCACACTGTAGTCATCTACAATGCTATTTTCATCTTCTAAGATGAAGAACCAGCTAAGAACCCTCAGAACTTCCCACTGGCTGGATTCTTTATCATTATGCACTTTATCTGTACTACGGTATTTACTCCTGCTTCCAATGTGAGAGACCTGGGTTCAATCCCTGGGTTGGGAAGATTCCCTGGAGAAGGAAATGGCAACCCACTCCAGTACTCTTGCCTTGAAAATCCCATGGATGGTGGAGCTTGGTGCAGGCTACTATCCATGGGGTCACAAAGAGTCGGGCACAACTGAGCGACTTCACTTCACTTCTCTCCAATAAGAACAAGCGCTGCAGGTGGAACCAAATGGCTTATCTACACATGTTATCTTCTCTGCTGACAAGCCCTCCCCTTCCCTGACAGCCTACACAATTTCTGATCAACATTTAAGGTTTAGCTCCTTTAGGAGACAGCACCACGGTTAACGAGATTCTCTGGTTGCTCAGCAGTAAAGACTCCACCTGCAATGCAAGAGATGCAGGTTTGATCCCTGGGTCAGAAAGATCCCCTGGAGAAGGAACTGGCAAACCACACCAGTATTCCTGCCTGGAGAAACCCATGCACAGAGGAGTCTGGTGGGCTACAGTCCATGGGGTCACAAAACAGTCGGACATGACAACCCAGGACCCATAGCTAGATTTCCTCTGAGTTTGAATCTATTTCATACTGGCTGTGGGAATCTGGGCAAGTTACTTACTCTTTCTAAATCTCACTTTTCCTTTCCAAGTAGGAATAACAGAAGCAGTTACTTCACAGGGATTTGAGAAGTGAGTTAATATATGGAAAGTCCCTGGCATGCAGCAAATGCTTCAGCAGTGTGTAGCAATCGTTACGTATTCACCCTCCTTGGTACTCCCTCAGCACTTCACCATAAATCTCATGCTACACTGCCATGGTCCCAGGGCAGGAGCTTTCTCTTCTTCCTCTGCCAACATTCATCTTATCCTTTGCTAACAAAATCTATGAGACATTTTTATCTGAAATAACTACCAATAAATGTGGAATGTATTCAAGCTAAATGCTGAGGAGGTACAAAAGAAAATGTACACATCTGGGCCAAGTCTTAAAAGCCAAATTTCATGTGGAAAAAAAGAGGTAAAGGGAAAAAACCACTCCACAACATTGACAAGCATGCATAAAATAGACATTAGAGAGGGCAGAGATGCTTGAGCAATGACAAATAGACTAGAATATGCCTACACGTGTGTTTTGGGGAGGGGATGTGTGCTGGGGCATCTTGAGAAGGAAGTCGGCCAGAAAGGATGATGAACGGTATTCAATGCTAGAATAAGGAGTTTAGACCTTACTGCAAAAAGAACTGGGTCCAAGTAAGTCCTTGTGACTACTGGTGCCATATGATTCAATCATTTCAGTTAGGTAAACTAGCAGTCATGTGAAGTCTGGACTGGAAAACAGAAAGACCAGAGATAGAGACCAATAACAGATACTGCTACAAGCCCTGCAAGAGATGGCAGGGACCTTAACTGGGGTCATGTAAACAAAAGATGGGCTAAACAATATTTCTGAGGTGAAATTATCTGGCCTTGATGATTGTTCTGGTATGGGGATGAAGGATATGATTCAGAGGCTTCTTGCCTGCAGGAATGGAAATGACCATTAATGAAGATAAGAAATGCAGAGGGAGGAGCAAGGCGAGAAGTCCAGGAGAGGTGCAGTTCCTCCACCTGAAGTAATTCTGAAAACAATAAACATATTATTTAGAGTTCAAATCAAATGCTAACAGAACTATGCCATCATGCTGGCACCTACCGCTCTATTTAACAAGGACATCAGAGCAAAATGCATCCAGTTCAAAGGGCTCATTTGTTTACTAAATAATATGTTACTGTCCTGCCTTTGGGAAAGAAAAAAATACCCTATTATGTAGAGGTGTAACCGAAGAGATTAAACGTGACCAATATTTTCAATATTGTGTATTCTTAAAGTCTGCTTTTTATGTTTTCTCCCGAAACAGTATTTTCTTAAAGCTTTAAGATTCTCTTCTGTTCCAAATATGAAAATTCAAGGCTGCTTATAAATGTATTTAAAAATACTGTCTTTAATTTTGCTTACTTGCTGCTTTGAATGAAGTGCTTACACTATTATTTTTGAATCTGTGATGTTCCCCTCTGTAATTTGTATCAAATAGGTATTTCACACTTTCTCTTTATCAAGACTTTCTTAAAAGGCTGAATAAGACAATCTGAACTAAAAGTGCAATGCCTAAAAGTTCTACTAATCTATTTCTATCAAGACAAACACAATATAAGGAAATTAACAGGCCTGCAATTTCTGTTCCTGAAATGAGGAAAGAGCAGGATAACTTTGTGCAGCCATAATCAAACTTCATGTGCAGTGGAATCTTCTTGCTTGTTAACAAAGTAGTTTTCTTCCCTCCCCATCTCAAGAGACTGATTTACTAGACAGTGGGCCCACAACCTTTTGACTTTAGCTCTTCAAACACCCCAGGTGATTCTGATGCAAGTGTTTCAAGGAGACTTTGAGAAATATGTGCACTGGCTTTGATGTCAGCTACATGGTTTAAAGTCCACCTCTCCCACTCACTGACTATATGACTTCAGACTATTACTTAGTTTCCCTGAGGTTCAGATTTCTCATCTGTAAAGGGGGGATACTAAAAGTTTCACAAGAATGATGAGAAGATATAAGGAAACTGTGCTTACACAGTGCTAACACACCGTCCGGCTGTGGCTATTACTATGATTCACCTAGTCTCACAGGACAAAAATAAGGAAGAACTGGACATGTAGACATATTCATCATGACCTTCTAAATACTTTCAAATTCCTGGTGATGTTTGTTGTTGTTGTTGTTGTTTTTTCCATTTTCATATTAAAATTTTCATCTGCAAGGTTCTGTAAGAACCTCCTGGTCACCCATGCCTTTCATCTCACCCTGCCTTTAATCTGTAATACATGAAAAGTTTCTGGACACATTACTTAAGAGGTTCCAGTTTGATAAGCAAATCTCATCAAAGGCATAAGGCTTGGAACACAAATATTCACCAGAAAATACTCTATTTTTCACATCAACATAAATACTCAAAAAATTAATACTTTTACTGAACATTAGGTTTTACAAGAGAGCAAATCCTGTTTGCTTTTCCTGTTTTGTGTAAACAGATAAATGTATTAATTCCTCATCTATAAAAGTATACTGCACCCTTTGCATCTTTCTATGTTAAAGCTTTATAAAGGTCATCAGTTAATACTACCTTATCTTTACTTAAAAAAAAAACAGGAATAAAATCTTATAAAAATACCTTATCATCTGCCAAAAACCGACTAACAAATGTGTCTCTCACATTATCAAAGATAAATAAGTAAAAGCAAAAAAGAAAAGTAAAGCTCACGCTGTTAGATGTGAAGGAACCATGAAACGCTGCTGAGTTGCAATCATCATGTATCAGTATCTTTCAAGTGCTCACTTGTACAAGGCACTATAGAGATTACCACCCTTCAGCCAAGGTAAATGGGGGCAGGGTGGAAGGGAGGAATCACAGCTCTGAAGGCCCTTTCTGAAGGGAACTGCAGTTTGCCTCAAATCACCACCAAGGGATCTCCGCAAAAGATGTGTCTTTTGGACATTAGGAAAAGTAAAGGTACAGTGGGCTACCAGCACTTTGCAAAATCTCGTAGGATACTGGAGAAGAGATAAGATCCGGCGACTGTAAAATCCCTTGCAAAAGGATAATTTACAACAGGCCAGTACTACAATGTTTTAGAGAGAGAGAAGGGTAGGCGGAGACGGGTTCGAGAGGTCCCCAAGGGGAAATTCAGGGTGCGGGCAGGAAGGTCTGACAATGGGTTTCATAGCCCCCAACGTGGGGCGGGGGGCGGGGACTGTCTAACTCCGACTTCCCCCTCCACTTCCCCACCTGCACCCGGAGCGGGCGGGGAAGGAGTCCACCGGAGGGTCGGAGCCGGGGCGGGGGCCGAGGGCAGCCGCGGGTCCCCGGGAAATCAGAACCGCACGGCCCCAAGGGAGGAAGGGCTGCAGGAGGGCGGGGCGCGGTGCGGCGAGGAAACCGAAAGGAGGCCGGCGGGGAGCGGGTGCCGCGCGGAAGGGAACCCCCCCTCCGGTAACCCACCCCAGGGCCAAGGCGAGGAAGGGGGTCCTGCGACCCAGAAGGAGGCAGAACTTACTCCGCGGTCCTCCTCCGAGAGGAAGTCGGGGCCGTCGTCCAGGCCTTCCTGCGGGGTCGGAAGGGCCCAGCGCGCCGGGGGAGAGGATGGAGTAGGGGAGACACAAAGGGAGACGTTAGTGCCCGGCCGGCGCGGCCCCCGCGCCCGCCCCGCGCCCGCCGCCCCCACCGCGCGCCCTGGGCTCGGCGCCGCGAACACCCACCATCATGGCTGCTCCGAGGCGAGGGCCAGCGCAGGCGCGCACCGCACCGCGGGCCGGAGGGAGCCGGCGGCGGCGGCGGCGGCGGCTGCAGGCGGGCGGGGCCTCGAAGCAACTCCGCCCCGCCCCGCCCCTCCCGCCCAGACGCTGGGGGCCAGGGTCTGAGAGCGCGGAAGAAGGACTCAGTGCCCTCCGCCCAAGGTCGTCGCATCCTGGGCCGAGATCGCCCAGGCCCAGGCGCACGTGTCTGGAGACCGCTCGCGGCTGGCCGGTTCAGACCCAGGAAGGGCCGAAGGCCACCCGGGGAGCTGTCCAGTTCCCTTTACTTGAGAGCTGTAGCGAAAACCAAGCAAGTGCCCTCCGGGAGCCACAAGAAAACTTCTAGTTTTTGTATGGTGCCACACGATAATTAATCACAATTAATATTTTGCCCGTAGATGTTGTGGGAACCAAGGCCCTTTATACAGTCATCGGTCAGGGGCTGTAATAAAGCTTTACTGCTGGCAAGGTAATTACCGCAGGGTGTGGTGCGCTAATAGTTGAGCACTATATAAATGAGCTGTACACATTACTAGAGTATTCCTTTTCTTTATATCAAGAATTGTCCCCAGGCCCACTCTACCTGTCCAGTTCTATAGCACCACACAAGTGTCCACAGGCACTTGAAACAAGACAAAACCATTCCTTAGCCCCTGCCCCACTTCTGTTACACAGAAGTGCACACACATGTACAAACAAGCAATCCTACGTTTCCACTCAGTTTATGGCATCAGCATGTTCAGATGTTCAGGCCAGAAACCTCAAAAGTCCCATTCAAGTCCTTCCTTCCTCTCCCTCAGTCCTCACATCATTTAGTAACCAAATCCCATTACATGTATAGTTGATTATCTGCCATTACCTCTTAAACTGGTCTCATTCCTCCTTCCAACCCCCTTCCACAATAATTACCCTCAGCATCTGTCTGGCCTCTTTTTAAAAACCATTTTTAAAAACTGAAGTAGAGCCCCTAGTGTATAGCACGGGCTTCCCTGGTAGCTCAGCCGGTAAAGAATCTGCCTGCCAATGCAGGAGACATGGGTTCGTTCCCTGGGTTGGGAAGATCCCCTGGAGGAGGAAATGGCAACCTACTCCAGTATTCTTGCCTGGGAAATCCCATAGACAGAGGAACCTGGCGGGCTACAGTTCAGTTCAGTCACTCAGTTGTGTCCAACTCTTTGCAACCTCATGGACTGCAGCATGCCAGGCCTCCTTGTCCATCACCAACTCCCAGAGTTCACTCAAACTCATGTCCATAGAGTCGGTGATGCCATCCAATCATCTCATCCTCTGTTGTCCCCTTCTCCTCCTGCCTTCAGTCTTTCCTAGCATCAGGGTCTTTTCAAATGAGTTAGCTCTTCGCATCAGGTGGCCAAAGGATTGGGGCTCAGCTTCAGCATCAGTCGTTCCAATGAATATTCATGACTGATTTCCTTTAGGATGGACTAGTTGGATCTCCTTGCAGTCCAAGGGACTCTCAAGAGTCTTCTCCAACACCACAGCTCAAAAGCATCAATTTTGGGCACTCAGCTTTCTTTATAGTCTAACTCTCACATCCATACATGACTACTGGCTAGAGTTCATGGGGTCACAAAGAGTAGTACACAACTGAGTGACTGAGCATGAGTGCACAATAGGTCCTTGTTGTTTATCTATTTTATATAGATAACAGTGTGCATACGTTAATACACGCACACACACATATATATAGCAGTGTGTATATGTTAATCCCAAACTCCATATTTATCTCTCCCCACCCTTGTTCGGCCCTTTGCCAAAACTTCTCTTGCCATTCTATATATTTCTCATAACTTCTATATATTCTATATATAAAATATTCTATATATTTCTCATAACTTCTTTGCCATTCTATATATACTGCTGCCAGTTTTCCTCCTAAGACACAGATATTGGTGATTATGTTACTACCCTGTTCAGTAATCTTCCCAAGTCTCCATTATGTGAAAGTTCAGCTCTTCAGCCTGTGAGTCCCTATTTTGCCAGGCCCTCCCATCCTATCTTATTAAATTTAAGCTCTCAAAACAGTATTGGGTTTTATTTTGCTTCAGTTTTTTTTTTTTTTTTGGTCAGGTTCCGCAGCTTGCAGGATCTTAGTTACCCAACCAGGGATTGAACCTGTACCTTCTCCAGTGAAAGCACACAGTCCTAACCGCTGGACTGCCAGGGAATTTCTACAAAACAATAATGTTAAACTTCCAGACATTTTCATGAGAAATTGTAGGTTTCATTTTATACGTAAGAATTGAGGCATAGAAAGAGTTACGTTATTGCCCCAACAAGGGTTATTCTCCAACACGGGAGCGGGGGGGGGTGGGGGGGTGACTTTATTTTTTGTTTGTTTTTTGTTTCCAGTGCAATGTAATAACTACTAGGGTGATGTTTTTCATTGGGAGTCATGAGGCATCATGTGGTGTCAGTGTAGTGTGATGAAATGTCAGGAGGAATGTCCCAGTAACTTGTTGCTGATAAAATGTGTCAATATTTCCCAATAATTTGTTTTGGGTTTTAAGATAATGCCTATAAGGTTACATTTCCTAGGTGGAGACAGAAGCAAGGAGCTACAATTAATGAGCTCAGGATTTGTACACAACTGGTAGGAGGGTCAGGTGTGTTCTTGTGGACAAAGATCAAGAAGTGCCACATAAGATGATTTCAAATGCTTCTGCATCAACCAAGGGTTTTAAATTTCAATATTTAAGCCAAGTCCAGGAACACTATAGAGAAACACTGAAATTCTCAAATGCCAAAACTTTAAGATCACTAGTTCTGGAAAAAAAAAAAAGGGCAGGATTGAAGTTATGAGGAACTGGGACTTTCCTTGTGGTCCAGTGGCTAGGAATCTGAGCTCCCAGTGCAGGGGGCCTGTGTTTGATTCCTGGTCAAGGAACTAGATCCCGGATGCTGCAACTAAGAGTTCACATACCACAGCTAGGATTTGGTGCAGCCAAATAAAAATAAAATTTTAAAACAAGATATAAGTAACCAACTAAAATGATCAACAAAGACATATAGTACTTACTGTAGCTAAAATCAATAGCTGAAAACTCACATGAATAGAGAACCCAATCTTGAAATAAAGTTGTTCATTATCATCTGAGCCTTCCTTTCTGAGCAAAGGTCTCAAGATATATTTTGTAAATGATAAAAAAAAGGAGTTATAAGTAACTGATACTAATAACTATCAAGAAGACAGTTATAGAAGTTCAGGAATATGAAAAGAAATTAAGGTAGAAGTTTACATAACAGGTTTTTCAACTACTTGTAAAATAAATCAAGAAGATATTAAAGCTAACCCCTTTCCTAATACTTTAAACCAAGTAATCAATCTTCATCTTGTTTTGATAGATTTCTATGAAATTACCTACTTTATATAAATTTCATGAGCAAATTATGTTGAATCACAATTTGATTACTTCACAGATTCAACAGGAAAGTAAAATGTTATAATTATGAATAGTTTCCCAGTGGTGTGCTTCAAAAGGCATGCATTGGGGGAGTTCCCTGGTGGTAGAGTGGCTAAGACTCAATGCAGGGGGTGCGGGCTGGATTCCTGGTCAGGAAACTAAGATCAAACATGCATGATGCAGCCAAAAAAAAAAAAAGACATGCATTGGAAGATTTTAAAGAACAGTAAGATTTCAGAGAATAATGAGTGAGTTACTTTAAAATTCTGGAAATAGACTATTGGGGTTGAACATATTTTGTCAAACAAAAGTCAAGTTTTTTTTTCTAGAAGAAAAATTTTAAACATATGAAATAGTAATTGTTTAAGTGAGATGAAGAAGGGGCTTCCCAGGTAGCTCAGTCATAAAGAATCTGCCTGCCAATGCAGGGCACCTGGGTTCAATCCCACATGCCACAACTAAGACCCAGCACAGCCAAAAAATAAGTAAATAAAAGAATAAGTTTAAGAAGTTTACTATCTGTTTTCTTCTAGGAGTTTTACGGTCTCAGGTCTTACATTTAAGTGTTTAATCCATTTTGAGTTAATTTTTAATATAGTGTAAAAAATTTCATTCTTTTGCATGTGGCTATTTGGTTTTCCCAACACCATTTATTGCAGTTCAGTTCAGTTCATTTCAGTCACTCAGTCGTGTCCGACTCTTTGCGACCCCATGAATTGTAGCACACCAGGCCTCCCTGTCCATCCCCAACTCCCGGAGTTCACTCAGACTCACGTCCATCGAGTCAGTGATGCCATCCAGCCATCTCATCCTCTGTCGTCCCCTTCTCCTCCTGCCCCCAATCCCTCCCAGCATCAGAGTCTTTTCCAATGAGTCAACTCTTCGCATGAGGTGGCCAAAGGACTGGAGTTTCAGCTTTAGCATCATTCCTTCCAAAGAACACCCAGGATTGATCTCCTTTAGAATGGACTGTAGAAGTACCAGATATTAATTGATGTGTTTTTTAAGGAGAAAGTTTAGAAAATAAATTGAAGATTGTCTCTTCACACACATATATCTCGAAAAGTAGATTGTGATTGCTAAGGGCTGCTGCTGCTGCCGCTGCTAAGTCGCTTCAGTCATGTCCGACTCTGTGCGACCCCATAGACGGCCTCCCACCAGGCTCCCCTGTCCCTGGGATTCTCCAGGCAAGAATACTGGAGTGGGTTGCCATTTCCTTCTCCAATGCATGAAAGTGAAAAGTGAAAGTGAAGTCACTCAGTCGTGTCTGACTCTTAGCGACGCCATGGACTGTAGCCTACCAGGCTCCTCTGTCCATGGGATTTTCCAGGCAAGAGTACTGGAATGGGTTGCCATTGCCTTCTCGGGCCAACGGCTGAGGGATGGAGAAATAGGGAATGATTGCTAAAGGGTATGTGGGTTACATTTTTAGGGTGATGACGATGTTCTAAAATTAGTGGTTTTGGTTACACAAGGTAAATATACTAAAAACCATGCAATCATATACTTTAAAAGGGTGAATTTTATGGTATGTGAATTATCTCTCAATTTAAAGAAGAAAGAAAGAAGTGATTTGGGGAATTTCTTTTTTAGGATCCTACACATGGTCTTTTTTTTAAGAATTACATTCCAAAAGGTCACAGAATTGTTTCGTGAAAAGATAGCTGCATCTTTGCATAAAGGGAAGATGAGTAATGTTTACAAATCCCAGGCCTTGCTTGGAAAACCTGCTGCTTCCCTACCGCTTTCATCTTTTGTTGTTGTTGTTTAGTCACTAAGTCATGTCTGACTCTTTGCATTCATCTTTTTAGGAGTAGCTTATCCCATTGCTTAAGATCTAAGAGTACCTGGGCAAAAACCATTTTTCCAGCAAAGACTAACGGGCTTAAACCCCGTTTAAGGAATCCTGTGAATTGGCCTCAGCCTATGGCTATGTCATGGGAGTCTCAAGAAAGGAAACTTTCAGGATTTAGAAAACTCTCCGAGTTTCCCAAGCAAAAGGCCTAGAAATCCTTCCAAAAGGCTGAGCCCAAGGCCCTCCTCCTCCTTCTGTCTGTCTCTTCAGAAGTGTTGCTCGGCCCCAGCTGGCACAAGAGAATCCAGACACATGAAGTTCTCCACTTAGGAGTCAGTTTAAACACTGCACTCAGTAGGAAAAAAATGACAGGTCCAGGAACCCTTCACTTAGTGGTGCTGAACTTTCCCTCTCATTGTAGGGAATAGAATCAGACTGGGTCTGGCCCAGAAAGGGGAGCTGCCCAGATTTTAGTCTGTGCAGGTAATGCAAGACCTCCCCTGTTCTCACAGCCTGAACTCACTTCCCTCCTCATCTGTGCCTCCCCAATCTTACCATCCTTCAAGATGCGCCCAGAAGTTGCCTCCACCACCACCCCTACTTTACCTGGAATAGTTAGCAAAGAACATGGGCTTTGGGGACAGTCCCCGTCCAAATCTTGGCCCTGTATCCTATAACTGTGGGTGAAGAAAGTTGTCTTTCTGAGCCTGTTTCCTTGCTTTGTAATATAGCAATGCTCATGTAGACTCTGGAGTTAGATGGGCTGAGTGTAATCTCGCCTTTGCCATTTGATTATCATGGAGCCTCAAACACTTTTATATACTTTTTTGGTTCTTTGGTTTCTTCATTAAAATGGAAATAATAGCACATACCTATCTCAAAGTGGTTGAAGAGGTTTAAAATAATCCTTATAAAGCACACAGAAGAGTACCTGGCTTACAGCAAAAGCTCAGATATTTGTTTTAATGCTATTGTTATCATTTGCTTAGAACTATCTGTCCACTCAAGAGATAGTGGGCCTCCAAAACCATGTTTCAGTCATGGACAGTAACTCCCTGGTCACAGATGACTCGGCCAGAGAAGGATATCTGACTGAAGCTGGCTGGGCCAATCAGATTCTTCTGGGTAAGGGTCTTTGAGACATGCAGCAACAGAGTTGGAAGCCCAGTCATATTAATGGCAGGGCCTGTCAAAAGAGGCAGGCACCCCAGAATACTGCTGAGATTCCTAGAGCTTCTCTGACTCCAGTCCATTAAGACGCCTGATGGTTTACCTTACCTTTGTATGCAGTGAGATATTCCAGCTCTCTTCCAGTAACATCTCCTTCTTTGGTTAAGCTTTTGGTTACTTGTAAGGAAAAGAAGTCTCAATGAATACAAATATATGTACTTTTGTATTGTTAGTTAATACAAGTGTACATATAAATAAAATTTAATGTTTAAGAGCCATATTATTTGAGATTATGCCAACTGCTTTAATAGATAAACCTGAAACTTCAATGGTGTAACCCTGTATGATTTACTGCTAACTTAGGCAAAATGTATTTGGCAGTGGTGGGGGTGTCGGGGGGCTATTTTGAGAGTCTCAGCTACATGAAGATTGATATTCAGGAACTCAGGCTTCCAATCCTGGGGTTCTGCATCCCTTTTAAGACAGTCATGGTGGCCACAGAATTCAGAGAATCTGTAAACTTGGATGGGAAAAAATTTACATCTCTATTTTCTCTAGCCTTTACTGTAGGCAAAAAATCTCAGTACCCATGACTGCCATGAAGACAACTCACAGATATTTTCATGTTATACTACAGTTGTTACAGAATCTCAAAATAATGTTTATGTTCACTACTATTTCAAAATCAAGGTAGCTACTAGATCTAGTTATGTAATGTGTTAAAAAAAGAGAAAGCACATAAATTATTGTATCACAGTTTTAAAAAACTCCAATACCTATATTTCAATGTGGTTTGTTTTCTTTATAATCCTGTTTTATGCGTATAAAACATTATTCTGGATTTCCACAAAATTCCTGACCAGTTCTCCTCAAAAGTACCTGTCAAAGTCATGAAAACCAGGGAAGACCAAGACATTGTCACAGACTGAAGGAAGCTGAGGAGACATAACCACTAGAGAGACAATGTGGTATCCTGAATTAGATCCCAGAACAAAAAAGGGATATTAATGGAAAAACTGGTAAAATCGGAATAAATTCTGGAGTTTACTTAATAATACTGTACCAATGCTGGTTTTGGCAAATGTACTGCAATAATGTAAAATGATGACGTCAGAGGAAACTAGAGCTGAGTGGACAGCATGTGGGAATCCTACTATTACAATGGCCTGAATGTTCACATGCCCCAGATCCATATCCTGAGCCCCACGGTGATGGTATTAGGAGGTGGGTTCTTTGGGAGGTGATTAGTGTCCCCATGAATGGGATTCAGTTCAGTTCAGTTCAGTCACTCAGTCGTGTCTTACTCGTTGCGACCCCATGAATTGCAGCACGCCAGGCCTCCCTGACCATCACCAACTCCCGGAGTTCACTCAGACTCACATCCATCGAGTCAGTGATGCCATCCAGCCATCTCATCCTCTGTCGTCCCCTTCTCCTCCTGCCCCCAATCCCTCCCAGCATCAGAGTCTTTTCCAATGAGTCAACTCTTCGCATGAGGTGGCCAAAGGACTGGAGTTTCAGCTTTAGCATCATTCCTTCCAAAGAAATCCCAGGGCTGATCTCCTTCAGAATGGACCGGTTGGATCTCCTTGCAGTCCAAGGGACTCTCAAGAGTCTTCTCCAACACCACAGCTCAAAAGCATCAATTCTTCGGCACTCAGCCTTCTTCACAGTCCAACTCTCACATCCATACATGACCACAGGAAAAACCATAGCCTTGACTAGACGGACCTTTGTTGGCAAACTAATGTCTCTGCTTTTTGAATATGCTATCTAGGTTGGTCATAACTTTCCTTCCAAGGAGTAAGCGTCTTTTAATTTCATGGCTGCAGTCACCATCTGCAGTGATTTTGGAGCCCAGAAAAATAAAGTCTGACAGTGTTTCCACTGTTTCCCCATCTATTTCCCATGAAGAGATGAGACCAGATGCCATGATCTTCGTTTTCTGAATGTTGAGCTTTAAGCCAACTTTTTCACTCTCCACTTTCACTTTCATCAAGAGGCTTTTGAGTTCCTCTTCACTTTCTGCCATAAGGGTGGTGTCATCTGCATATAGCACCCTCATAAACAAGGCCCTAGAGAGACCCCACACCCCTTCTCCCATGTAAGGTTACAGTAGGTAGATGACTATCTTCCTATAGTAAGAAGCAGGCCCTCACCAGACACCAAATCTGCTGGTGCCTTGATCTTGGACTTCCCAGCCTCCAAAACTGTGAGAAATAAATTTCTGTTGTTTATAAGCCACTGGATCTATCTTTTGTAATAGCCCAAAAGGACTAAGATACTATCTTGGCCACTTCTCTGTAAATCTAAAATTATTCTAAAGTCTAAAGTTTATCAAAAAAGAAAAAGGTTCTGAGAAGGAATGCAGGCATCGATGGTACAAAATAAATAGGAACGCCTGCCCAGGAGGCTCAGATGTTATTAAACAAGGGCAGAGAAAGCACCAGGATCAAATAGGAAGCTTTGGTGGCCCAGGGCTGGTAACAGGAACATCTCCTCTGCCCACATTCAGTCACGAGGCCCCTCCTGAGGCACAGGGTCTGGGAAATGACAGTAACCTCTGGGCTGAGCGGCAACAACTCCGTGCTTTGGAAGGGCGTGTGACTCAGCTAGCCATCTGCCACTGGAGTTCAAGCAGTGGAGTCACAGACTTCCTGTCTACCAGTCAAGATTCTAACAGGAAACAGATGTCACACTCCTTAAGAGATTCAAAAAGGGTTCATTTACAAAGTGAAAAAGTTCAAGGTTGAGGGTGGGGATAAGGCAGGACTAGGGCCAGCAGAACCCAAGCCAGCAGAAGTCCCAAAGGACTTAAATCTTGAGGACAGGAATAAGTCCACCATAGCAATAGCACAGTAAGGAGTCCTTAATGGATCCTCACAAATAGTATTAACTAAATTGCAATAAACTGGAATTTAAAAGCTGGGAAATATATATGGAATGGTCTCCAAGATATATTATGGGAATTTTTAACTCATAGCTGCATATGATATGAAATTAAAAGATAAAAAAGTAAGAAAAAAAAGCTGGGAAATACGTTATAGAGTAAGGCTGATGATGAGCAAAAAAAAAAGGTTAAAGAATGACTCCTTCAAGCGCAAAGACATGAGTCAGAACTGTACTTGAGTACTTACTCTGTCATTTCTTGGTGAAATAGGACTTGTTTCTATAAATATTAAAACACTGAATATAAATACATCCCTAAATTGTGTTCCCTAGCTTTCCACCTCTGACTTGAGTCTAGAGGGTGACTGTCCTGGGGCAAGAAAGCGTGGACCCTTGCTCTCGTTTACAGGAGGAAGTAGTTATAACATAGAGCGCCCACAACAGCTGAAGCAAGATATATATATATATATATATATTTTTTTTTTTTAATTTTATGGCTGCACAGCAGGTGGGATCTTAGTTCCATGACCAGAGATTGAACTCCTGCTCCCTGCAGTGGAAACTCAGAGTCTTAACCACTGGACCACCAGGGAATTCCCTGACAATATGCTTGCCTGTTCCTAAGACTTTGCCATGGGGCTGGAGTGGAGAGGGAGAGAGTATCACCAGTTCCTTTTAGCCTTGATGGAGAGAAAGGGAACTGAGAAGAGAAGAGGGCATGGACAGTCACAGGGGTCTTGATTTCCTCTCTGCCGACTTTAGGTCTGGAAAGCATGGGGCATCAGATGCATGGGGCATACGCTAACGTAGGGAGATTCTTGCTCAGTTTTAGGGCTGAGAGGGCTGCCCCCTTGTTAATCTAGCAGTTCAGCCCCACCAGGCAGAGAGAAGTCTTGAGTTTTCTTCTCTTGGGATATGATTGAGGCCCAGAGTTTCCCCACCCCTCAGGCCTTCCTCAAAGTCAGAAGACAGCTGAGTTGGGTGCTGGCAAGTCTTCCATGGGCAAGGCACCTAGCAGATACTGGCATTGCGTATGTCAGCTATGAGGACTCAGACAATACCTTGAAAGTTCTATACAATCTTCTCCATGCTTAAAGATCCGGGAGTAGGACACAGGATACCTTTGTGTCTCCACCCGCAATCTCACACCTTCTGGCGTGACTTCTATCAGGGTCTCCTCAGAAGCAGAGAGTTGGGCCAAACGACCTCTTGAGTTTTCTTTCTGCTCGCTGACTCAGAAAAGGTACTGAATTATTTACTCTTTTATGTTCTACAACCACATTTTTAGCCACTTCTCTGACCTTGCTATTTACATAATTTCCTTTGCTTTGCTTGCAATTTCTAAAAAGGAAAGTCAGAACATGTTTATCATCATTTTAAAGGCATCTTGGAAACATACACTAATTTCTGAATCATTAAAGGTATTTCTTTTGCCCTCTTGTATTTAACTAAACAGAGATGTATAAACTTGGTATGGGAGGCTCCCAGAAATTCAGATGAAAACCACCATCCCCCCTGATAGGATTCACTGCGAGACTGAGGCTGCAGTCACTGTAATGGTCTGATGTGAGGCAGGAATGTGGTGCTCTTTAGGCACTAAGTTTGACTGGCCGGCTCCATGGTTTGGAAGCTTTCATGAAAGGCTGTGGAAGAGACTGGCCAGATATTCACCAAACCCTCTTTTTTCCCCCAGCCATTCGAGGAGATTACATTCCGGGGACCCCATCAACATGGGAGTGACTGTCTGACTAAAGTGAATGAATGAGCTGTGAGTGAAAATGGTGTGCACATGTCTGCCCCTGAAAAACCTCTTATGCAATTATATCATTTTTCTATTACTTCTGCAACAAATTACCACAAACTTAGTCACTTAACACAACACAAATTTATTCTCATTTCTAGAGGCCATTCCTCCCAAATCAGTTTTACTAGCTAAAGTCAGGGTGTTAGCAGGACTCATTTATTCTGGAGGTTCTAGTAGGGAATCTATTTCTGCCTTTTTTAGCTCCTGGAGGCCACCCACTGTATTCTTGATCCCTTTCTTATATCTCTTTGAAATCTCTGATCTTTACATCTACTTACTTCTTTCTCCTTTGACCTTCTTGCCTCCCTCTAAAATGAGGACCCTGCTGCTGCTGCTGAGTGGTTACATTTAGGGCGCACCCAGATAATCCAGTGGGAGAAGAACATGGCAATCCACTCCAGTGTTCTTGCCTAGAGAATCCCGTGGACAGAGGAGCCTGGCAGGCTGCTGTCCATAGGGTCGCACAGAGCCGGACACAACAGAAGCAACTTAGCATGCATGCATACATTGGAGAAGGAAATGGCAACCCACTCCAGTGTTCTTGCCTGGAGAATCCCAGGGACAGAGGAGCCTGGTGGGCTGCCGTCTATGGGGTCGCACAGAGTCGGACACGACTGAAGTGACTTAGCTGCAGCAGCAGCAGATAATCCAGGATAATTTCCCCAATTTGAAAGCCTTACTGTATCTGTAAAGTCCCTTTTGCAGTGTAAGACAACATTCGCAGATACAAGAGATGAGAATGTGGACATCCTTGGGGGCATTACTCAGCCTACCACAGTGATCCTACACACTTTGTCTCTCTTTCCATATCCTTGAGCTGAAAGGAGAGAATGATAAAGCCCACAGAGATGAACGAACCACACAACACAAGGAGGCTGGGTTGCTGGATGACTGGGTAAGCAGAGTTTCCCTGTCTACCACACAAAATAGACTGTGAAATAAGGGAGAAAACTCTCAGTTCAGTTCAGTCGCTCAGTTGTGTCCAACTCTTTGCAACCCCATGGACTGCAGCACGCCAGGCCTCCCTGTCCATCACCAACTCCAAGAGTTTACTCAAACTCATGTCCATCGAGTCGGTGGTACCACCCAACCATCTCATCCTCTGTCGTCTCCTTCTCCTCCCACTTTCAATCTTTCCCAGCATCAGGGTCTTTCACAATGAGTCAGTTCTTTGCATCAGGTGGCCAAAGTATTGGAGTTTCAGCTTCAGCATCAGTCCTTCCAATGAATATTCAGCACTGATTTCCTTTAGGATTGACTGGCTTGATCTTGCAGTCCAAGGGACTTTCAAGAGTCTTCTCCAACACCACAGTTGAAAAGCATCAATTCTTCGGCACTCAGCTTTCTTTATAGTCCAACTCTCACATTCATACATAACTATGGGAAAAACCATAGCTTTGACTAGACAGGCTTTTGTCGCAATGTAATATCTCTGCTTTTTAATATGCTGTCCTCCCACGGGTCCACACTCTTACTGTGGTTCCTTGAACTTCCTGGCCCCTTGACTTTCAGTTTGACCATGGGACTTGGTTTGGTCCATAACGTGTGAGTGGGAGTGACAGACTGTGTGCCTAGGCTTTACTAAGACATTGCTTGTGCTTCCACTTGTATTCATATGTCTCTGCCACTCTCATGAGCTTGCACTGCCCTGAGCTTGTCCAGATCAGCCAAACTCCAGCTGACCCACAAATCTGTGTATATAATAATTGTCAAAAAAAAAAAAAAAATTGTCGTTCTAAGGCAAAAGATTTTGGAGTGGTTTACTAGATAACAATGACTAACTAATGTATGTTTTCCTCTAGGAGTTTTATGGTTTTGCATTTTATATTTAAATTATGATCCATTTTGAGGGGTTTTTTATGTTTGAAGGGTATAAGGTCTGTGTCTAATATTTTTGCATGTGCATGTCTAGTTGTTCCAGTACCATTTGTTGAAAACTCAAATGCTTTTAAATGATATTTACATCTGTATAATATAACTGTCAGCTCCATAGATGTTCCCGAGCCCTTTGGAATTCAAATGAGGTTTGGTTCAAACACCCATCCCCCATGTCTCTGAGGATACTCTGGGGCTTAGTCTTCTCTCGGTGTCCTCTGGTTGAGTCTTCCTTCCAGCAACATTACAGCCCTTCTACTCAGTGTTTCTTCTCCTTTTCCCCAACTTTGTCCCCCAATTTCTTCACCCTGAAACATCACTCATCCATGTTATATGTAAGCAGATATTGTCAAAGGAAGAGAACCATGGAGGAGATGATGTTCCAGGGCAGAATGACCTAAAGAGGATTTTAATATTTCTGAACTTAAAAATTCCTGGTCCATTTGTTCTTATGGGGAATTCACCCCATACCTGTTCCATCCAAGTTGTGCTGGGTCCCTCTTGGGGTCACTGTTGACCCATATGACACTTTAGCGAACATTTTTTTTTAAGGCAGCCCTTCTTCAGCAGCCTTTGCAATATTCAGCACAACAACAGAAAGTGGGCCAGATTTGAGCATTGGTTTCCCTTCATCTTGCTTTAGTCCCCATCCTTCCCTTCCTTACTGGTCCTCAATCCCTCAAATTCTCATTCATTTCCTACAGAACAGGTTAGCTCTTTCTTTACAGGCTCCAGGCCATCCAAGTTATTCCCAAAGGTTTCATCTTCATAATTAATTTTAAAATGTGCTCAACTTTAACAATTAGAACTCCGAAAGGAACCCTGGGGTGTTGACTTTTTTCTGTCACTACGTGTACATCATGATGACGGTGATAACGACAATAGCCCTTAAGTAAATACAAGTTATCACATAAGGAGAAAAATGGTCTTTTCCAGGAAAATCAATAGTTCTTTCTTTGACATGTAAGAGGTTTATATTATACCCCTGTATACTACAGAATAGAAACCAGAGTCTCTAAAGTGCTTTAAGCTCTCAAAATTAAAAATGCTGATCTCTGCAGATGCATTCTGTAAATGTATAAGTCTGGCAGAAAGCCAGCAAGTTCCTGGAAGACAAAAGGATGTCAGCCCAGCTTTATGAAGCATATGTCTTGTCATCACATTCTTTAACAGACCAAGAGGAAGCAGAGGCATGGGCCATGTCTTTGACATAAAGTATTTCTGCAATTTTAAGGTGTACCAAGAGCATTTGGGAGAAAGAAAAAAGGCAGTGCATTAGATGTTTACACCAGCATTAGGTTACATCCATCCTGATTTCGGAGCTTTAAAATGAGAACAATAAAACTGTATCTTAGAAGTAAGGAGTACTGTCCTCTCTGTTTAGGTCTTCTATAGCACATTCCTCTATATCCTGAAGAAAAAGTTATTTCAATAATAGTATTGCTAAATACATGCAAAATAAGCTTTCAAATAGAAATGATAGAATCAGTATATTCAAAACTAGGCATAATGTTAATCAAATAGTCTTTTTCTTGACTCAAACTACAGAATATAAAGAATTTGGTGAGGCTATGAATAGCAGAGAACAATTTCTCTAAATCTAGTTTTCTTATCTACAAAATAGGCAAAATAAAGTACCACCATCCTGATAGGTGTGAAGACTGAATGAAATAACACATGTAAAGTGCTCAGCATAGTGTCTGGAACACAATACTGTCTCCTGCTCCACAGAAGTTCAGAAGGAACTGCAAAGAGAAGGCTGGGGTGTTACTTATTCCTGGTACTATTCAACCCAATCCAACAAATACTTCATGACCATCCACTTTATGCTAAGAATTGGGCTGGGAGGTTCTATGCTGCTGCTGCTGCTGCTGCTAAGTCGCTTCAGTCGTGTCCGACTCTTAGCGACCCCATGGACTTCAGCCCATCAGGCTCCTCGGTCCATGGCATTTTCCAGGCAAGAGTACTGGAGTGGGGTGCCGTTGCCTTCTCCAGGGAGGTGCTATAGGAGAAAATAAAGAAGAGTTCTGTGCCTATCTCATCAAGAATACACAGAAGAACTGTACAAAAAAGATCTTCATGACCCAGATAATCACAATGGTGTGATCACTGACCTAGAGCCAGACATCCTGGAATGTGAAGTCAAGTGGGCCTTAGAAAGCATCACTACGAACAAAGCTAGTGGAGGTGATGGAATTCCAGTTGAGCTATTTCAAATCCTGAAAGATGATGCTGTGAAAGTGCTACACTCAATATGCCAGCAAATTTGGAAAACTCAGCAGTGGCCACAAGACTGGAAAAGGTCAGTTTTCATTACAATCCCAAAGAAAGGCAATGCCAAAGAACGCTCAAACTACCACACAATTGCTCTCATCTCACATGCTGGTAAAGTAATGCTCAAAATTCTCCAAGCCAGGCTTCAGCAATACATGAACCGTGAACTTCCTGATGTTCAAGCTGGTTTTAGAAAAGGCAGAGGAACCAGAGATCAAATTGCCAACATCCACTGGATCATGGAAAAAGCAAGAGAGTTCCAGAAAAACATCTATTTCTGCTTTATTGACTATGTGAAAGCCTTTGACTGTGTGGATCACAAGAAACTGTGGGAAATTCTTTAAGAGATGGGAATACCAGACCACCTGATCTGCCTCTTGAGAAATCTGTATGCAGGTCAGGAAGCAACAGTTAGAACTGGACATGGAACAACAGACTGGTTCCAAATAGGAAAAGGAGTACGTCAAGGCTGTATATTGTCACCCTGCTTATTTAACTTATATGCAGAGTACATGATGAGAAATGCTGGACTGGAAGAAACACAAGCTGGAATCAAGATTGCTGGGAGAAATATCAATAACCTCAGATATGCAGATGACACCACCCTTATGGCAGAAAGTGAAGAGGAACTCAAAAGCCTCTTGATGAAAGTGAAAGAGGAGAATGAAAAAGTTGGCTTAAAGCTCAACATTCAGAAAACGAAGATCATGGCATCCTGTCCCATCACTTCATGGAAAATAGATGGGGAAACAATGCAAACACTGTCAGACTTTATTTTTGGGGGCTCCAAAATCACTGCAGATGGTGACTGCAGCCATGAAATTAAAAGACGCTTACTCCTTGGAAGGAAAGTTATGACCAACCTGCTGCTGCTGCTGCTGCTGTGTCGCTTCAGTCGTGTCCGACTCTGTGCGACCCCATAGACGGCAGCCAACCAGGCTTCCCGTCCCTGGGATTCTCCAGGCAAGAACACTGGAGTGGGTTGCCATTTCCTTCTCCAATGCATGAAAGTGAAAAGTGAAAGTGAAGTCGCTCAGTCGTGTCTGACTCTATCGACCCCATGGACTGCAGCCTACCAGGCTCCTCCGTCCATGGGATTTTCTAGGCAAAAATACTGGAGTGGGGTGCCATTGCCTTCTCCGATAACCAACCTAGATAGCATCAAAAGCAGAGACATTACTTTGCCAACAAAGGTCCGTCTAGTCAAGGCTATGGTTTTTCCTGTGGTCATGTATGGATGTGAGAGTTGGACTGTGAAGAAGGCTGAGCACCGAAGAATTGATGCTTTTGAACTGTGGTGTTGGAGAAGACTCTTGAGAGTCCCTTGGACTGCAAGGAGATCCAACCAGTCCATTCTGAAGGAGATCAGCCCTGGGATTTCTTTGGAAGGAATGATGCTAAAGCTGAAACTCCAGTACTTTGGCCACCTCATGCGAAGAGCTGACTCATTGGAAAAGACTCTGATGCTGGGAGGGATTGGGGGCAAGAGGAGAAAGGGACGACAGAGGATGAGATGGATGGATGGCATCACTGACTCGATGGATGTGAATCTCAGTGAACTCCGGGAGTTGGTGATGGACAGGGAGGCCTGGCGTGCTGTGATTCATGGGGTTGCAAAGAGTAAGAGAGGACTGAGCGACTGAACTGAACTGATACTTAAGTTATCAAATATATTAAACTTTAGGTATTAAGTAGGTTAGGGGCTTCCCTCTTGGCTTAGATGGTAAAGAATCTGTCTGCAATGCAGAAGACCTGGGTTTGATCCCTGGCCCTGGAGAAGGGAATGGCAACTCACTCCAGTATTCTTGTCTAGAGAATTAATTCCATGGCTAGAGGAGCCTGGTGGACTACAGTCCATAGGGTCATAAAGAATCAGACATGACTGAATGACTAACAACACATTAAGTATGTTATGTTGCTTTAAATATACATACTTAATATATACTGTTTTATATACATGATTCTGATATAATTCTGTATTGGTTAGTACATAAATAAATAACAAAAGAATCTTGCTCCTTAGAAGAAAACCAGTCAATCCTAAAGGAAATCAACCCTGAATATTCACTGGAATGACTGACGCTGAAGCTCCAATACCCTGGCCACCTGACGCAAAGAGCTGATTCAGTCAACTTTAAAGACCCTGATGCTGGGAAAGATGGAAGAGAAGGGGGTGACAGAGGATGAGGTGGCTGGATGGCAGCACTCACTCAATGGACATGAATTTGAGCAAACTCCAGGAGATAGTGAAGGACAGGGAAGCCTGGTGTGCCACAGTCCATGGGGTCACAAAGAATTGGACATGACTTAGCAGTTGAACAACAAGAAGGAGTAAAGGAATGAAAAACTACCCCTTATCTCTTTTTTCCCCCATTTTTAAAGTCTTTATTGAATTTGTTACATTACTGTTTCTGCTTTATGTTTTGGCTTTTTTGGCGGCAAGGCCCGTAGGATCTTAGCCCCCTGACTAGGGATTGAACCTGCACCCTCTGCACTGCAGGGCAGTCTTAACCACTGGAGCGCCAGGGAAGTCCCTACCCACTACTTCTGAAATAGCAAACCTGAAAATGTACTAGGACATGAAAGTGAAAGTGTTAGTCGCTCTGTTGTGTCCAACTCTTTGGGACCATATGGACTATAGCCCGCCAGGCTCCTGTGTCCATGGAATTCTCCAGGCAAGAATACTGGAGTGGGTAACCATTCCCTCCTCTAGGTGTCCTGACCCAGGGATCGAACCCAGGTCTCCTACACTGCAGGCAGATTCATTACTGTCTGAGCTGCATGGCAGGTCCTTGTTCCTGATGATAAAGAATAAATGGCCTTGAAGGACACTTTAAGATTAGAGGTTATCCTAGGTACCTGTACTAGCCAGTTTTCAAGAGGGCTCCTAGAGATCCTTGCCGCTGGTAACAGCAGCCTCAGGCAAAATCTGAGTGTATCCTCATGAAAGATTCCAAGCAAGAATTTCCTAACCAAGCCCTTTCCAAATTCCTGACCATATGTGATCACTATTGTTTGAAGCCACTACATTTTAGGATAACTCATTACAGATACAGAATGTATTGGGGTGAGGTTAAGTTATTGAAGGTTACTAAGTGGAGCAGTAAATGGTCAGACATACATCTAGAAATAATCCTGCCTTCGAGGTAGAAGTTAGATGAAGGGGGTGGATACTGAGAAACTAAAGGTCAGACACGACTGAGGAAGGGATCATACCATCCACAAGTGAGGAAGTAGGGACTGAGACCATGTGGCAATCAAGCTGGAGGTTAGAGAAAACTTCAGAAGCAGAGACCTGATTGAAATAAAAAGTGCTTATATGGGGTTTGTTAGCACTGCTGCTGGGGAGACACAAGTTCTAGGAGAACTTGAATTGTGTTCCGCCATACTACAAAATGAGGGAGGCTTATAAAGGCAAAAACTGTAAGGTTAGAGTCAGTTAAATGAGCCCTTTATCAAGAATTGTAATTGGAACTGCCAAGAAGTCAGGGTGCTTATTAAGTAAGGATTGTTTGGGGTCTGAAATGGTCACACAGTTGCAAAGGGAGACCCTGAGACCATAACGTTCCAGCTGGCAGATGGTGTCCTTGGGTCTGGTATAGTTTAGTAAAATTCAGGTTCTCACTGATGGAGAGACTGCTAGAGACCAGATCCTAAATGGCTCCCGGACTCCATTTTTGTATGCCTGAACTGTGATGACACCATTATAATTTCTCTTTGTCATCAGGATCAAGAAGTGTTTATAAAAGAAACAGGAAAGATAGAGACTAAAATGATTTCTGTGTTTTTTTTTTTCCTTCTAGAATCAAATGTACAGATTCCCCAGCTTTGGCTATTTGCTGAAGAAAGAGTCAGTCCCATGCTATTTCTCCATCTCAGCTCAGAAATCTCCTTTTGAAGGTCTCACTCTTATCTGAGATAAATGTATTTACCTAGTTGCACTTTGTGGATTTATATAGTAAGTACTAGATAAAAATATCTTCCCATAGCTTGGGGGGAAAGATGGAGTACGTGAGTATTTTCCTTAAACTAAGTGTTCTTTAAAATATTTTGTTCTTCAAGGTTTTTCTTACATCAGCATTTTTCTATTTAAGAAACACTAAAAATGTAGTCTTCATTTCAAATGTTCTTTTAAGTTACTTAATATTTTTAAGACATCAATGATGTAATCAAGTTTTAATAGTAAATTGACTTACTTTAAATTCAAACTTACCCATATGCCCATTAAGAAATTAGCCAAGGCCTCCCTCGGCATTCTCTTGTTAATGGCGGGCGGCGGCTGCTGAGTGGGACGCAGGTAACTGCGGCCCACACAGGCAGCCTCCCTGCCTCCTGCTTTCCTAGTGCCAAAGCTCGTCATCATGGCCGTGGTGCCGCCCAATCGATCGCAGAATGGCTGGCCCCGGGAGTCACCCAGTTCGGCAACAAGTACATCCAGCAGACCAAGCCCCTCACCCTAGAGCGCACCATCTACCTGTACCCTCTTACCAATTCCCTTTTTGGTACAAAAGAGCCCCTCTGTGAGGACAGCTCTGTTGCAGCCAGATTTCAGCGCATGAGGAAGGAATTTGATAAAATTGGCGTGAGGAGGGCTGTAGAAACGGTTTTCATTGTCCATGAGCACGGGCTACCCCATGTGTTACTACTACAGCTGGGAACAACTTCTTCAAATTACCTGGTGGTGAGCTTATTAACCCAGGAGAAGATGAAGTTGAAGGACTAAAACGCTTAATAACAGAGATATCGGGTGGTCAAGATGCAGTCCTGCAAGACTGGGTCTTTGATGACTGCATTGGCAACTGGTGTAGACCAAATTTTGAACCTCCTCAGTATCCATATATTCCTGCACATAATACAAAACCTAAGGAACATAAGAAATTGTTTTTGGTTCAGCTTCAAGAGAAAGCCTTGTTTGCAGTCCCTAAAAATTACAAGCTGGTAGCTGCACCACTGTTTGAACTGTGTAACAATGCACCTGGATATGGACCCACTATTTCTAGTCTCCCCCAGCTTTTGAGCAGGGTCAATTTTATATACAACTGAATTGCTGCACAGCAGAGAAGGCAGTGGCACCCCACTCCTGTACTCTTGTCTGGCAAATCCCATGGACGGAGGAGCCTGATAGGCTGCAGTCCATGGGGTCGCTAAGAGTCGGACACGACTGAGCGAGCGACTTCACTTTCGATTTTCACTTTCATGCATTGGAGAAGGAAATGGCAACCCACTCCAGTGTTCTTGCCTGGAGAATCCCAGGGAGGAGGGAGCCTGGTGGGCTGCCGTCTATGGGGTCGCATAGAGTCGGACACGACTGAAGCGACTTAGCAGCAGCAGCAGCAACAGAGAAGTAAGAGAAGCCATCTCTGTGTGCACAGCTATACACAGCATAGAATAAACGTCCAGGAAGAGCTTTTTTGGTATTATCTCTTTCCCAGTCCTGAAATTACCACCTACTTTCTGTGGTCTGAATAGTAAATGAATATTAATATGAAAAGCTAGATTGTGCTGTTAAAAGAAAAGAAAAGAAATTAGCCAAGAAAAAACAGGGACATTAATCTCCTAAAGTTTTTTTTTTTTTTTTTTAAGGCTTTCTTTTTAACTTTGGAGAAATCTTTTGGGAATAACTAGTTTTTACTTTGAACAAACATTTATCTGTAGTTCAGTAATTTTTTCCATTTACCTCAGACTCCATTCTTGACCTGTTGTGGCTTTGACCCTAAACAAGACTCTCTTTCTTTGCTCAAGTGGTACTGTTAGGGATTTCCCAGCTACCTGTGTGAACCTAAGAAACATAACACTTCTGCTTAAAAACCATGTTTGAGCTCATGAAAAGAAAAGTGAAAGTGTCAGTCGCTCAGTTGTGTCTAACTTTTTGGGACCCTATGGACTGCAGTCTGCCAAACTCCTCTGTCCATAGAGTTCTCCAGGCAAGAATACTGGAGTGGGTTGCCATTCCCTTCTCCAGGGGATGTTTGCGGCTCAGGGATTGAACCTGGGTCTCCTGCATTGCAGGCGGATTCTTTACTATCTGAACCACTAGGGAAGCCCCCATTTGAGCTCATGTAAATCAATTAACAAACAAATAAACACAAAGCAACCTAGTTGAAAAATGGTCAGATCTAAAAAGACATTTCTCCAAAGAAGACATACAGATGGCCAACAAATACATGAAAAGATGCTCAACATCTCTAATCATTAGAGAAATGCAAATTCAAAACTCCAATGAGATACCATCTCACACTGGTCAGAATAGCCATCATTAAAAAGTCTACAAATAACAAAGGCTGGAGAGGGTGTGGAGAAAAGGGACCCTTTCTACACTGTTGGTAGAAATGTAAGTTGGTGCTGTCACTATGGAAAATAGTATGGAGATTCTTCAAAAAGCTAAAAATAGAATTGTCATATGATCCAGCAATCCTACTCCTGGGCATATAATTTAAAAAGATACATGGACCTTTATGTTCATAGCAGCACTAGTCACAATAACCAAGACATGGAAACACTTAAATGTTCACTGACAGAACGAATGCAAAAGAAGCTGTAGTATATATATATATATATATATATATATATATACACACACACAATGGAATACTACTCAGCCATAAACAGAATGAAATAATGCCATTTGCAGCAACATGGATGAACCTAGAGACTATCATACTAAGTGAAGTAAGTCAGAAAGAGATACCATAAGATATCACTTATATGTGGAATCTAAAATATGACACAAATGAATTTATCTATCAAACAGAAACAGACTCACAGACATAGAGAACAGATCTGTAGTTGCTAAGGGGGAGGTGGGGCAGGAGAGGGATGGGTTGGGAGTTTGGGATTAGCAGATGCAAACTATTATATGCAGAATGGATAAACAAGTCCTACTATCTAGCACAGGCAACTATATTCAGTAGCTTGTGATGAACCATAATGGAAAATAATATGAAAAAGAATATATATATAAATATGTGTATATATACTCCAGTACTCTTGCCTGGAAGATCCTATGGAGGGAGGAGCCTGGTAGGCTGCAGTCCATGAGGTCGCTAAGAGTCGGACACGACTGAGCGACTTCACTTTCACTTTTCACTTTCATGCATTGGAGAAGGAAATGGCAACCCACTCCAGTGTTCTTGCCTGGAGAATCCCAGGGACGGGGGAGCCTGGTGGGCTGCCGTCTATGGGGTCGGGTCGCACAGAGTTGGACACGACTGAAACGACTTAGCATATATATATATATATATATATATATATATATATATGAGTCCCTTTGCTATATAGCAGAAATTAACACAACATTGTAAATTAACTATAGTTGAATAAAAATTAAAAAGAATCTTTTAAAATCCCTATGGGGAATTCCCCGGCGGTCCAGTGGTTAAGACTTGGTGCTTTCATTGCCGTGGCCCTGGGTTCAATCTCTGGCCAGAGAACTAAGTTCCTGCAAGCTGTGGGTACGGCCAAAAAAAAAAAAACCATCCCTGTGTTTGAATCATTTCAAAGAAATATAGAGCACAGATCACAGTAAGGTTCATTCCAGGTTGTGTAGTGAGAGTTCAGGGCACTTGGAAAGCTCCATTCCAGTGACTGCTTTTCCTTTGTTTTTCCATATTCTGGGATCCCATTATTAGATAAGCATGATTCTAGCATTAACTCTGATGGGTAGGTTTTTTCCCCACACTAAGCAAATCTCTGACACGAGCTGAGTGTCCTAAAATTCAACTCAATTCTGACACCACCTAACCAAACATCATCAGATCCCACGGATTGAGGGCTCAGTCCTGCAAGACTGCCCCTACTTCAGATGCCAATCACAAGTCCAGACAGTTACCTGTGCTTCTGACCCAACAGCAAGAAATTAGAGGTTTCCATGACTTCCTCTTGGGGTGCGATTAATTTTCTAGAGTGACTCGGGGAACTCAAACCACTTTACTCACTGGATTACTGGTTTATTACAAAGGATATTAAAGGATTGGAATCAACAGCCAGATAATAGAGATATATAGGGGGAGGTCCTAAACAAAGGAGCTTCTCTGTCCCCATGGAGTTTGGGGCCCAGCACAGTGGTATGTGAAAGCATTATGGTTCACCAATGTAAAGTTCTCCAAATCCCATCCTTTTGGGTTTTTACGGAAGCTTCATTACATAGGCATGAATGATTAAATCATTGGCCACTGGTGACTGATCAACCTCTAGCTCTCCTCTCCTCCCTGGAAATGGAGCATGGGACCGAAAGTTCCAATCCTCTTATTACTTGGTTGGTTCTCTTGGCCTACTGCCTTCAATCTGAGGTGCAGCCCGAAAGTCACCACTCCATCACAAAAGACACCTTGGTCATTCTCTTCACTTGGGAAATTCCAAGGGTTTTAGGAGCTCTGTGCTAGAAACAAGGATAAGACCAAATACATATTTCTGAGTATGAATGACAACATCACAGTGAATCATCATTAGATGACTCCAAGAGTCCCTTACTAAATTGTATGTGACCTTTGTCACATATGTCAACAAGAAAGGCCACATACAATTTAGTAATTAATCAATGGTAGATCTAAGAAAGAAATGGAAAATTGTATTGCTGCCAACCTGAGGATTATAACCTGGGAAACAATCTTTCAGAAAGTTCCGAGGAATATTTCCTTCTTTAGAGGTCGAAGTACAGTGATATAAGTCTTTAAGACAAAGGGCTATAATCAATTGACAGTTTACACAATCCAGATTTACATGTGGCTCTTGGCCCTTTACAAGGTTAAGAAGGAAGGTTATCTCCTAAGGAGCTGTGAGCCTTTATGACTTTAAGAAGGAATTTTATCTCCTAAAGAGAACTGGTTAAAGCAGATGTACAACATGCACTGAAGGAGAAGCCCACGGCCCAAACAGGCAAAGAAAAATTTTATTTAAAAATTTAAATTTAAAAATTAAAATTTTTCTTGTCTTGCCATAAAATGTGAATTTTATTTCAGCACCTTGTAGTAAAAGATTTTCCACTGCCCCTAGGTTCACTCTCCACCCACCTTCGGCCTGCTCTATAATAGGGTGGCTGACCCCTACAGACTGGTTCAGAGCCTTTGACTTCTGCTGCTGCTGTTGCTAAGTCGCTTCAGTTGTGTCCGACTCTGTGCGACCCCATAGACAGCAGCCCACCAGGCTCCCCCATCCCTGGGATTCTCCAGGCAAGAACACTGGAGTGGGTTGCCATTTCCTTCTCCAATGCATGAAAGTGAAAAGTGAAAGTGAAGTCGCTCAGTTGTGTCCAACTCTTAGCGACCCCATGGACTGCAGCCTACCAGGCTCCTCCGTCCATGGGATTTTCCAGGCAAGAGTACTGGAGTGGGGTGCCATTGCCTTCTCCAGCCTTTGACTTCTAGTTGGGTTTAACCAACAACGATCCCTGGGAGAGATCAGAGGAAGAGAGGAGAGTGAAGCTGTTTGGGGAACCACTGACTGAAACCACCTGCCCTGGTCAGGCACCACAGGAACCAGACACTCACATGAGTTATCTTACAGCAGGAGATCTTGGTAAGGAATGTGGAACTAACAAGCTACCACCAACTGGAAGAATTCTGGAAAGGTCAAAACGAGAGAGGAGACTCCAGCCCACATGTCCTACCAATCTCCCAGAATCCTTCTCCTGGAATCCATCTTGGTTGAGCAATCCATGTGCCACCAGGAAGGACTCTGAGTCAGAATGTTTGGCCAGAGACAACTGGAAACTAACCAAATTACCATTAAATCTGAGACTTAGAGCCACGTGGCAGAGCAGTTCTCCTGGGTTCCCTTACCTTACTATTCTCCGCCTGGGCACCTCTTCCCAAGAGTCTCTTGCTTCGTTAGCACTTATGTCTCCTCTGACAATTCATTTCAAGTGGAAGATAAGAGCCCACTCTTAGGCCCAGGAGGTGCTGTTATAACTGCCCAACTTTAAGCCTGAAAGGTCACCTTGGGCAGCTTGGGTCCCATGACCAAAGGTCACAGCTCCTCTTCTGGCAAGCTCCATGCGTCTCTAGAGATTCTGCTCACTCGCTGCATCCTTCTGGGAGTAGGAGTGGGAATACCCTTGGGACTGCTGTCCTTGTGGTCTCTCCTTACACACTACATGTACTTGTGTAAATAGTACCTTTATTAAACCCACCTTGAATTATCCTAATTTGAGTGTGCCATCTGTTTTCTCCTGGGACTTTGCCAGATACTCCTTGATAGAAGCAATTTACTGAGCTATTATTGGCCATAAACATCCAATTATAAATTATGAGATTGCTTTTCAATATATAACTAACTAAGGCTGAGCTCAGAGGGAATGGGACCTACAACAAATAAAGCTTCATAGAGATAAAAGAGAAACAACACAAAGCAACGGGAAGAGCAAGAGGTTTGAAATGAGATCTCAGTTTGAGTTCTAGATCAGCAGTTTACAACACTTTTGGGGCCTCATTTTTCAATAAAGTAAGAGTTTTTAAATAGATCGGCAGTTTTCAATTTGCATTTCACAAAACCCCACAGCTTCACAGAGGTACCTCAATGTCCACTAGCTTGGGAGGGGAGAGATGCAAAGAAAAAAATAGGTAGATGGAGACAGAACCCCCCTCCCCCCCACCCCGCTCCAACCAGGGCAGCTGTGCTGTAGGCTTTACATGGAATGAGATAACCAAGGATGTGACTGAGGAGTCCAGATCAAGGACAGGCTACTTTGCTCTGGAGATTTCTCAGGTCATGGATGCAAAACTGGGTATTCCTGCTGCCAGTCCTCTAGGGAAAAGTGGGCTTTGATATATGTGTGTGTGTGTTTAAAGAACAGTTTGGGATTTCTGCCCTCTGTGTACAGTAACAGACTTCCCTAGTGGTTTAGTGGTAAAGAAACTGCCTGCCAATGCAGGAGACTCAGGTTCGATCCCTGGGTCAGGAAGATCTCCTAGAAAAGGAAATGGCAACCCACTTCAGTATTCTTGCCTGGGAAATTTCAGGGACAGAGGAGCCTGGAAGGCTACAGTCCATGGGGTCACAAAGAGTCGGACACAACTGAGGGATGAACACACACAGAGTGCGGCACCCTTTCTGTCACAAAGCGTGGAAGTCTTATCTGTGTGCGGTAACACTGGGTGGGAACCAACATCCCCCGTCACTTTTCTAGGAGCCATTGCAGGGATCTGTGGTGCGGGACAATCGGGCAATGTTTCCAGGGTGGTGGAAGCTGTCCAAATCTGATTTCCCACAACCCACACTCCCAGTAGAGACCAGTAGGCAAATTAAATGCAGGACTGGGTCCCAGCATGAGTTTTAGCCCTCTGGTGTTCATGGATTTGTAACACAGAGGAATTTTGCAGAGGGAAGGAAAAAAGGATTTTCCTGAGACTGGTGTGTGCATGTGTTTGTGTGTTGTTTTGATGTTAAAAGGAATGTGATTAAATTTTAGACCCCTATTTGGTAGAAGCAACATGTATTCATGACATATAGATAGTGTGCAGTACATAATAGGTGCTCAATAGCTGTGGAATAAGTTAATGCATGGGTGAAAAGTGGATGAATTCTGGGTCACACTGCATTACAAGCTAAAAATTCTGTTTTTTAAATACATGAATGAAAAGCAGTAAGCTAGTTCACATGGGCAATATGTTTGCTGTGCCTGACGAGCATGCACATACCTGTTCTGGCTAGATTCCTCTTGCAGGTTCCTCAGGGACTATCAGCTAAGGCTTCTGGCCACCCTTCCTGGCCAGTAGCCAGGAAGAGTAGGGCAAGAAAAGGAGAGTAGGGCAAGAAAAAGAACAGAAAAGTCAAAATTTCAACTGATGTACATTTTAAATCTTCGTCTTTGTTATTTTTTTTCCATTACAGTACAACAAGCTCAAAAAAGACTTAAATAATTTAAAGCTGCATAGTAAACTCATTAGATTTTTTCCCCCGACTTTTCATTTTGAAATAATCATAGATTTACAGGAAATTGAAAAGTTAGTACAGAGAGACTAGTGTATACTAGAAACTGTATATCCAGCAACAAAATATATATTTTTAATGTAAAATCTAGTTTTAAATATTTGGGGGCCACTTTACTCCATTTAATCTTTCTTCTGAAATGCTGATTACTTTAAAATTTAGGACCCAACAGACAAAATTTATATTCTTGCCCGCAGAATCTCATGGACAGAGGAGCCTGGAAAGCTACAGTCCATGGGGTCACAAAGAGTCGGACATGACTAAGCGACTGACACTTACTTATTTACTTAATATGGTATTTCTGATTAAGAAATCAAGTTGGAACAAAAAATGCACTTTTCTCCTTTTCAGATGATAAGCCTTTAGAAAAAAGGATCACTCAATAGGAAATATACAGAGATTAAGTATTGTATTTACATGTTTCCAAAAATTTTGAGTCCTCTGTGGACTATTAGTTGCCTGCCTTTCTAGAAAGTAACCGGTAGAGGGCACTCTAACCTTCAAAGACTGCAGAAAAGCCCCAGAATTGCCAAAAGCCTTATCTTCTACCTTCTGCAAGTTACTTTTCACCTTATTATGAGCTTGCCTGTTGGATGACTGCTGAGTTTTGCGTGCGTGTGTGTGTGTGTGTGTGTGAAGAAAATAAAAAACTATGAACTCCCAAATAGCCGTCTTCAGTTCAGTTCAGTTTAGTCGCTCAGTCGTGTCCGACTCTTTGCGACCCTATGAATTGCAGCAGGCCAGGCCTCCCTGTCCATCACCAACTCCCAGAGTTCACTCAAACTCACGTCCATCGAGTCGGTGATAACCGTCTTAATATTACACAAATAATTTTTTTTATTAAATCCAATGTTCTTGCATCAGTGTTCCCCAGTTACTCAAATTTGTCTTTGAATTATTTTTATGATACAGGATTCCCAGAGATAACTTACACATGATTATCAGGATTGCATAATCCTGAACACTCTTGCCTGAATCCACATCCATT
Source organism: Bos indicus (assembly GCF_029378745.1). Taxonomy (NCBI): domain Eukaryota; kingdom Metazoa; phylum Chordata; class Mammalia; order Artiodactyla; family Bovidae; genus Bos; species Bos indicus. The sequence goes on from NC_091780.1 coordinate 45,248,528, forward strand.
GCCTGAACCTAAGTCCAGTGCAGATGCATTTCTGTGCCAGCCTTTAATTAACCTGTGAAAACACTGATGCACTCCAAGCAGTTTGGCAGGGCAACAAAGCATGCTCTTTTTTCACCTTTTATAAACAGTGCACAAATAGGATTATAACTTCCCCACGAACATGCAGATGAAACTAGAATTTCACCAGAAATCAACATGTGCTTTAGACGCACCAAAGTTCCTCTGGAATTGGGAGGAAAACTATTTTTGCCAAAGATCTAGCATAGGTCAGGCACTTGCTAGGTGTCTCCTGGCCATAAGCTTCATTTCGGACTCCTATTGTCAAGCCTACCTTACAGCTGGGGAAACAAAGATGATCAAAGACATCCAGCTAGCTAATGGCGGGGGGAGAAGCAAACGCAGATGCTTCTGGCCCCAGGAGCCTTTTCACTCGGGGACTCTGGTGTGTGTTCAGCCACCCTGCCACAAATTTCCCTGGCACTTTCTGGGACTATATTTCACAGGGAGGTTCACTTTCAGTGATTCCTGGTTGTTTGTATTTTGGAATTTGCCTGTTGACTGAATATACCGTCTGTTGTTATGAAACTGCCCCAAATCAGGGTAATAAGGTTTAAAAAAAAGAAACAAAGAACTTTTTTTTGTAGGGGCTGACTGTTGGGAGAGGGGGGTTGGGCAAGGGCAGTGAAGAGAAACGTTTGTTTTTCACTCTGTTATTTCTGTAATGTTTGAATATTTTATGATTTGAACATATTTATGCATTATTTTTTGCAGTATTTTTAATAGAGAAGGAAAAAAAAAAGAACCTTTCCAGGAAAATATGAAAAAACAATGTAGAAGGGGCCACAATGCAGTATATGTTCTCTTTTTATGATATATTTATAGTAATTTGAAGATAAAGACCTCTTTTGAGAGAGGGAGAAAAAGGACCAAAGTTTCATTATATGGCTATTCTCTTCTCTTCATCCCTCACACCCTACACTCAGAAACACAAACAAAAGCCTCTTATTGTTTCCCCTGACGGAACAACGATGACTAAGTGAATAAATCATCCAGTCACCAAAACTTCATTCCCAGTCATTTGACACCATTTAGGGAATACTATGTTGGAAATGTGCAGCTGTTCGAATCCCCATCAGCACCACCCCTTCAGATGAGCAGATCCGAGGAATAGGAAAGAAGTAGTCAATACAACAGTTTCTAAATGAACGGTGGATGTTCCATGTCAACAATCACGCTCTTAATTTGAAGGTGAAACGGCTGAAAACATGTTTCTTTCTCCCTTTCTTCCCAACTGCAGCACAGATTATTTTCACACTAAATTGGAGGAAATAAGGTTACATATTTTTAGGGTTAAATTTACAGTCTGTTAAATTCATTCACGGTCCTACAAACAACTTTACAGTAAGGTTTGTGCCAGGAAACTGAAGTACAATGGGGTTAAATTTTAGACGCGGAGAGGGTTGAAAAACCTCTCCCTGGTGATTCAGTATCTGCAGAGTTTACAGCAGAGAAACTCGACAACAGGAACAGAGTCAGGACACTTCCCTCTCCTCTATTACTCATACTGCTTTGCAACCTTATCAAAGCTGGTGCATTGTGGAAGCTCTATTTATTCTAGTTATTCTGGCACAAATTTCCTTTGAGTACCTCAAACCTCTTTTCAACATTTAGTAGTCAGTATCCTACTTTCTCTTGTTCTCCCCGACTTGAATAACCTGGAATGCTTCTGTATTCAGCAGTGCCTCCTGTGTGGGGCACATTTTGTACATATATATTATTATATACACTCACATGTGTGTATATATATATGCATCGCACATACACGTATATACTTGTGTATATGTTATATGTCTTAAGAAACTGCCTACAGAGCAGACGTTCCTTTCACCTGCCTTTACTGGTTTTCTCTCTAATCCTTTTAAAATCATTGAGTTGATAGGTTTGTTCTTCACAATTTTTCAAGGTAATCATATGCATAAGATCTAGCCAACAAGCTGAATGGATTTGCTGTAGTCACTGCGACTATGTTCACCTATTTGCTATCTTTATTCTTTTGGTTCTCAAGACTTCTTGGCAAATATCCTTTTCAGATAACTTCTTAATTCATTAATTTAAGGTGGCCTCTTGTTTTTAATAGTACGAAAATTTATTGTTTTACGTAGCAAGAAGTCCAGAGGTGGGGCGGCTTAGGAGTTGGTTAGCTCAGTGGATCAATGTTGTCAGGGACACAGATTCTTTCCACTGTTCCCTGGCCATCCCAACTGAGTTGGCCTTCGTCCTCCCACTTGTCCCTTCACGGTCTCATCGGCAACTTCTCTTCCTGATGATTACTCTGGGTTCTTTCTCCCATTTTCCTTACCTGAAGGAGTTCTGCCTCAGGAGATCTGAAGATCTGGGATTTTGCACCTCTAGCCTGCCCTCTACCTTCCCCCTCCAGAAGGTTACCTGATCTGACTCCAGCTGGCATAGGTCTGGGTCCCAAGGCCCCTCTTCTAGAGAACTAATTTGAATTTAAAACCATGTGCAGCTCAGGGGTGGGATTCACTGTTTCTTCCTTATTACCTGGGCACTCCCCACTCTCCCCACCCCCGGTGGGTCTCCAGTGTGCTTTGCTGCTCCTCTGGCCTGGAAGTCTTCCAGGGTTCAGAATGATCTGTCCCCTAGGAAAGTCACCATCCCGAGGCTCCCCCTCACTCCTCTGTGACTCTCTTCACCTTCCCTGGGAGAGAGTCAGGTTCCTAACTCCACTCATGGCCTGCTGGTCTTGTCACCTTCCTGTTCTGTCAGTTCTTTGACTTGAACAGGCTGCACGCCCCATTCCTTTCCTACCCAGACTTGTCATCATATAGCTGCTGTTAACATGTATCATTCTATTTCAATATGGTTTAAAGCTAAGATCTGAAAAATAGTGGGATTATATTCAGTACAAGTCACTTTTTCAAGAAGTACATAGAAGATGACAAATTTCTGCATTTAGTCACGAGGCCCACTGCTGTAAACAAAAATTAAGAGGAAAACAATAGTTCTAGCTCCAAAGGGGAAAGGTTATCGGATTTCAGAGTGAATGGATGACAATTAAATGCAATATGTGGTCTTTTTTCCTTTTTATTCTTTTTGATATCTAGATTAAAAGAAAAAAAAACCTACAAAGGATATTGTTGGGACAAATGAAAATATTTTAATATGGACTGTGTATCAGATTCTACTAGTGCATTACCATTACATTTCCTGAGTGAGAGTCTTATTCCATGTAGGAGGAATGTCCTTGTTCTTAGGAAATACATGCTAACGTATTTTGGGATGAAGTGTCAGTGTCTATAATTAACTCTAAATGGTTCAGCCAGAAATAAAAAATTAAAAAGAGAAAGCAAATGGGGAAATTCAATTGATGAATCTAAATGAATAGTATATGGTGTTCATTGTACTATTTGTAATTTTTCTGTTTGCAATTTGTTTGAAATTTTCAAAATAAAAAGATGAGGAAAAGCTGTGACTTGTAGAGAAAACCATCCTTCTGATTCAAGGACTCGGTGTGTCTATGTGTGTGTGTGTATGTGTGTAGGCTGCATCAAGGTTTAAGTTTAGATTTAGAGAAGTTGGAGGTATAATCACTCAAGAAACAGATGTGATCATTGTCTACTTAAAACCAATAAAGTTTGATCTATTTTAACGGTCGAAGGGCTGCTTAGCAATGCTGCTTCCCGAAGGCAGGGGTTGCGTCAGTCTGCTCTCTGAAGGCCTCTACCACCTGGCAGACAGCTCTGTTAGCTGGATGTGAGCCCCATGAAGGAACTGGGCTGCATATCTCACTGCAGTAGCCGTGCTCAGATACAGGCCTGGCTGCCTGGTTCTGTCCCACGGACTGGGTCCCCATGGGAGGTGGGAAGTAGTACATTGATCCTGTCAGTTGTCAGGCTCTGTTCCAGGCTCTCATGGACACCATTTCTTTTTATCTGCACAGCTTCCCAGTAGGGTAGGAATCATCATTCCCAGCTACAAATGAGAAAATGAAGCTCATGCATGATTAAGTTTTAGCCTAAAGCTATAAAATTGGGTAAGTGGAAGGGCTGAGATTCCAATCGGGTCTTTCCACTAGAGACAAACCTAATAGCTTCTACTAAAGTTGGTCTCCCTGACTACACGCTGTTCCAATTAGAACAAGATGCATGAATTTTGGATAGCTTACAAATTATCAACTTGGTTGTGGAGCCAATTTGTCAACTTACCAGGGAGAAACTGAGGTCATGTAAGTTTGCCTATGAAGTAGAGCTGTCCACTACAGTGATGACACAGCTGAGTCCAACAGTTTGGCTAAATCATTACCGGCTTGTGAACAGCTCTGAGGGACCCTGCTGCAGCAGCTGCACTTAATATAGGAATTCATTCACATCTCTTTAGGTCGGCAACGTTAAAGAGTTTTGTTTTTTACTTTTTAGAAAGTGACCCAGGAATTAACTCCTGAATTTCAATGGTCTTTCTTCCTACAGCTGATTCTCCAGGGCCAGTAATCCTTCACTTTTTCAATGTTCTGAGTATGACTTTAAACTTTTTTTTCGTTTTGAAAATACTATTGAAAGTAGAGATGGGTATTATTTTCATTTTTTTCTTTCCAGAAGAAAGGTTTTTTAAATTTTAAAAGTGATATTTTTATCAGATCCAAATCTATAACAAAAGCTGCTAGTTATTAATATGGCATTAAGAGGTTTATGTGTTTTAGGTACTCCTCTGAGGGGAGAATGTTGTCCAGGTCACTCAGCTACTAGGTGGCAGAGACAGAGCTGGAACTGGAACTCAGATCAGGCTAACACCAAAGTCCATGTTCTTAATTACAGTGGCTCCTAATTACAAAAACATATGTGCTTATTACCAACACATTTGAAAAATACAGGAAGTCTAAGGAAGAAATAAATCCTCCTGAAATTCTGTCCAATAAAATAAATCACCAGTAACATTGTCTTCAACTTATTTCTCTGCTTATATCTTATGCATACATGATAAATTGATACATTGGCTTAAGTATTAAGTGAAAAGCATGACACAAAACTACACTTAATAATTTTACTTTTCAAAAATATGTGGAAAAGGTAAATAGGACTCTTATGCCACATTAATTTTTAAATCTAATATTATATAATGAATGCTTCCCAGTATCATTAAATATTGCTCAGAAACATGATTTTTTTGAGAAACACTTTTTAAAGGCTACATGTTTCATTGTGTAAATTTTCTGTATTTTAGCCTTTATATTGATCTTTTTATCATAAAATTGTGAGAAATATCTACATAAAATTTTTTTCTATTCTTATGAATGATCAAATATATACTGAGCTCCTACTGTGTGCCAGCTACTGTGCTCAACACAGGAGAGACAAAGGTGAACAAAAGAAGCACGGTTCCATTCTTTGGGGAGTTAGCAACCTAGCAGGGGAGATGTAATAAACATTAAACCACTGATCACATACAGATTGTAAATATATTCTGTGATAAAAAGGAAAGGCATATGTTTCTGGATGGCACACACCGCCAGAAAGACCTGCCCTAGCGTGTGGGGGATCATGGAAGTTCTCTCCATAGAAGTAACATTGGGCTTGAGATCTGAGTGAAAGGTAGGCACTAGTTGAGCAAGGAAGCTGGACAAGAGCATTCTAGGCAGTGGGAACAGTGGATACAAAGTCTCTGTAACAGGAAGCAGCACATGGCATTGGAGGAACAGTGGAGGAGGGGCTAAAATCATGATGCTAGGTCAGGAAATCTCTTTCCTTTCATAAAGAAACAATTTTTCCAATCTTGGTTTAATTTAAAATTTAGGAGCTGATTTCCACGTATTTGTGAATTTCCTAAATTTCTTTCCATTACTAATTTCTAATTCTACTCCATTGTGATCAAATAATATACTTTGCTTAAATCCTCTGATTCAAACTAGGAAAGTGAAGATAATTTTTTGTTTTGTTTCTGTTTAATCTTTCAGGACTTGGATGGCACATGGTGGCAGTGAATAGAAGGACTGAAGTATCACCCCACCCTGGTTATAGGGGAAAACACAGCTCTGCAAAGAGAAGGATCAGGCTGTGATCCATCATATGATTGCACTGATCAATCTTGGTCTCAGTATTGGTGGGGCAACCAGATATTGTGTGGACCTGAAACGATGTAGCACAAAGGACATAGTGTCACCCATGAAGTATTCTTACCCAAAATGTTTAACCTGAATCTAACCAACCTTTTATATCCAACTACCAGCTTACAAGGAATAGAGGAACAAGGGAAATGACATCCCAAGGAAATCATCAGAGTGATAAGGTAGGAATATTCTTCAGGACATACAGAGGTTCTTCAACAAATCAACGGCACTAAAAAAAAAGTGTTGGAGACTACGCTAGATTATAAGAGACTTATGAAGAATAAAACCAAATACAATATGTGGATTTTGTTGGATTGTGGTTTGAACATACCAGTTGTAAATGATATTTTGGGGGAAATTGGGGAAATTTTAATGTAGATCAGGTATTAGATTATACTAAGAAACTGCTAATTTTGTTAGGTGCGATAAAGGTCTCTGGTGTACAGCCAGGGCTCAGAATCTCAGGTTTGGGCTCAGTGAGACTCGGGCCCCAGACCTAGGTGTTCACAAGATCAAGAGTAATAATACATAAAAATTCCAGGAAGTCCCATGGATTTTGGGGAAGCATGTGAATTTCACTGGACTGAAAACTGTTCTGAAGTCCCCAAGGAGCCAATATTATGATCAATTCTTCAGAATAAGTCAATAATGAGTAGAGTCATGTGTTATCCAATTTTCACCTGATATATGTCACTGTCCAGGAAGAAAGTAACCCTTCCTGTTGGTATCTTTGGTAAAACTTCAGTTTTGGTCAGTTCTCTCTCACAACTCCTTCCTCATGTCCATGCATGAAATGTGGGGATGTGAAAAAACTGGCATTAGTAAATGGGATTTCTTAATTTGCTTTCGATAGGCTTGTTTGTACATCACATGAGCTGAAGTTCATGCTACCTTAAAAAAAGTTGTGATGGTTTGAGTTGTCTGCTTTGTTTCTGTTAATTTAACTATTCATAGGATCCATCACCCTAATAAAGGCAACCACAAATTAATTACCATGGCTTGGATGGCCACCCACCTAATTCCACTGACTTTGGTCCAGAAATACTATAGAAAGTAAGGTTCTTGAATCTCTATTTAAATCTCACTTCTCGTACACCCGTGGCAGATGCATGTTGATGTATGGCAAAACCAATACAATATTGTAAAGTAAAAAATAATAATAAAAAAAATTAAAAAAAAAATCTCACTTCTCTTATCTTGATGTAGAGCTTGCAGCCCCAGATTCTACACAGTGTTTCTAAGCACTGGGAAAAAGAAGAAATTCACATTTATTAAGAAGCCATTATTGGCCAGGCATTATAATAACTACTTAATCTATTTTCACTCATTTAAATGCAAATTAATATAAAGTAGTAGTTAAGAAGACTGAATCTAAAAAAATGAAATCTGAGAGACAAAAATAGGGAGGAAGAGAAGAAGCAGGGATGTAAAATCAGTAAAATATTAACAATTACTGAATCTAAATGGAGGGTGTATAGGTACTCTGTACTATATTCTTTCAACTTTTGAAATTTCTCACAATAAAAAAGAATGTCCTTAAATAGATAAACATAGTCATCATGTGACCTAGCATATGACTGCTAGATACATAACCAAGAAAAATGAAAGCCTAAATTTGCACATAAGAACACTTGTACACACATGCTCACAGCCCCATTACTCCTGATAGGCAAAAAGTGAAAACAACCCAAAATTTGATTGTATGGATAGATATCCATACAATGGCATATTATTTGGCAATAAAGAGGAATGAGGTTCTGATATATGCAACAGCATGGATACATTTTGAAAGCATTATGTTAAGCAAAAGAAGCCAATTGTAAATAAAAACATATTTTATTATTGTATTTACATAAAATGTTTAGAAAACACAAAACTATAGAAATATGAAATAGATTAGTAGCTGCCAAGAGCTGGAAGCAGGGGATTAGGGTTGAAGTGATTGTTAATAGATATGAGATTTCTTTGTGGAATTTACTCAGTGTTTAAATGTTCTTTTGATGAATTTGTTGGGGAGAAAGTGGACTCCCCGTCCTATTCCTCCACCATCTTAGGACCATCTCCTGAGATTTCTTTTAGGGGGGATAAAAACATTTTTTAAATTCATTTCAGCTGTACTGGGTCTTAGTTGTAGCACACAAACTCAGTTGTGGCACAAGGGATCTAGCTTCCTGACTAGGAATTGAACCCAGGCCATCTGCATTGGGAATGCAGTCTTAGCCACTGGGCTACCAGGGAGGTCCCTAGAGGGGATGAAAGTGTTTTAAAATTAGATTTTAGTGATGACTGCATAGCTATGAATATACTAAAAACCACTGAATTTTACACTTTAAGTGGGTGAATTGTATGACATGTGGATTATATCTCGATAGAACTGTTTTAAAAAAAAGAATGAAGTCTGGAGTCAAGACTGCCTGAGTTTGCAGAGAAATGTTAATACATCTCACTATGATTATATGTTTTTTTCTTCCCCTTATATTTCTGATTTTTGCTTTATGCATCTTTGTTTCTTTGTTGTTAGGTGTCTAATGGTTTATGATGTCTACCTTCTCTGTGAACTAAACCTTTTATCACTAAAAATACTCATCTTCGTTTCAAAGATAAACTCAAAATGGATTAAAGATCTAAATACAAGACCAGAAACTATAAAGCTCTTAGAGAAAAACATTGACAGAACACTCAATGACATAAATCAAAGCAAGATCCCCTATGACCCACCTCCTAAAGTAATGGATATAAAAACAATAATAAACAAGTGGGACCTAATTAAACTTGAAAGCTTTTGCACAGCAAAGGAAACTGTAAGCAAGGTGAAAAGACAAACCTCAGAATGGGAGAAAATAATAGCAAATGAAACAACTGACAAAGAATTAATCTCCAAAATATACAAGCAGCTCATACAACTAGGCAAGCAAAAATAAACAATCAAAAAGTGGGAAAAAGACCTAAACAGATATTTCCTCAAAGAAGACATACAAATGGCTAACAAACACATGAAAAGATGCTCAACACTGTTCATTATTAGAGAAATGCAAATCAAAACTACAATGAGATAATCACCTCACACCAGTCAGAATGGCCATCATAAAAAAGTCTACCAATAAATGTTGAAGAGGGTATGGAGAAAAGGGAACACTCTTGCCCTGCTGGTGGGAATGTAAATTGATATAGCTACTATGGAAGACAGTATGGAGATTCCTTAAAAAACTAGGACTAAAACCACCATATGAAAAAAAAAAACAAAAAAACAAACAAAAAAAAAACCACCATATGACCCAGCAACCCACTATAAGGCATATGCCCGGAGGAAACCAAAATTGAAAAAGACCACATGTATCCCAGTGTTCACTGCAGCACTATTCACAATAGCTAGAACATGGAAGAAACTTAGCTGTCCATTGACAGACGGATGGACGAGGAAGCTGTAGTGTATGTATACAATGGAATATTACTCAGCCATAAAAAGGAACATATGTGAGTCAGTTCTAATGAGGTGGATGAACCTACAGCCTATTATACAGAGTGAAGTCAGTCAGAAAGAGAAAGAAAAATCTTGTATATTAATGCATATATATGGAATCTAGAAAGATGGTACTGATGAAATTATTTGCAGGGCAGCAATGGAGACATGGACTATAAACAATAGACTTGTGGACCCAATGTGGTGGGGATGGCGGGGAAGAGGTGGGGACGGTTGGAGGGAGAGGGTGGGATGTATGGCGAGAATAACAGGGAAATTTTGCTGTATGACTCAGGGAGCTCAAACAGGGACTCTGACAACCTAGAGAGGTAGAGTGGGGAGGGAGATGGGAGGGAAGTTCAGGAGGGAAGGGACATGTGTGTGCCTGTGACTCATTCATGCTGATGTTAGGCAGAAAACAATAAAATTCTGTAAGGCAATTATCCTTCAGTTAAAAAAAAATTTAATAAAAAAAATTCATCTTTGTTTCATTTAAACAATAAATTAAAAAAAAAAAAAAAAGACTGCCTGAGTTTGGATCCTGTTTCTGCTGCTTTCTTTGTTATGCAACCTCAGGCAAGTTATTTAACCTCTAAGCAACTGTGTCTGTAGAGAAGTAGCAGCACCACTACTAGCCTTGTTTGAGGGGATGATCTATGAAAAAATCTATGTGAAGTGCCCAAAGTAAATGGTGAATATTAGCTATCATTAATATTCCTGATAATCCAACAACCCTAGAAGTTGGCACTAATCCCATTTTTCACATCGGAGCTCTGAGGCCCAAAAAGGTTAATAGTTTGCCTATGGTCATGAATCTAATAGAAAGTAAGAGTGGGCATTCTGACAACACATGACTGCAAAAGCCAGGCTTTTCCACCATGTAATTGTGCCTGCCAGAGTGGAGATATCTTTAGTGGTATAATATACATTTAAAGAAAGTGCTTCAAGAATCATGTAACTCATATGAGAAATCAATATGCTGAAAGAGACCCACATAATTTTGACATAATTTTTTATGCCAAAGTGGTATTATTTAATATTTCCCAAACTTCTCTACTCCTGCTTCATTGACTATGCAAAAATCTTTGTGTGGATCACAACAAACTGTGGGAAATTCTTGAGAGATGGGAATACCAGACCACCTTACCTGTTTCCTGAGAAACCTGTACGTGGGTCAAGAAGCAACAGTAAGAAAACTTACCTGGAACAACTGATTGGTTCAAAATTGCGAAAGGAGTACAACAAGGCTGTATATTGTCACACTGCTTATTTAACTTAATAGGTGGCTCCTTGGCTCAGACGGTAAAGCATCTGCTTGAAATGCAGGAGACCCGGGTTCGATCCCTGGGTTAGGAGATCCCCTGGAGAAGGCAATGGCAACCCACTCCAGTACTCCTGCCTGGAAAATCCCATGGACTGAGGAGCCTGGTAGGTTACAGTCCATGGGGTCGCAAAGAGTAGGACACAACTGAGCGACTTTCACTTTTTAATTTAACTTATATACAGAGTACATCATGTGAAATGCTGGGCTGAATGACTCAGAAGTTGGAATCAAGACTGCCGGAAGAAATATCAACCACCTCAGATATGCAGATGATACCACTCTAATGATAGAAAGTGAAGAGGAACTAAAGAGCCTCTTGATGAAGGTCAAAGAGGAGAGTGGAAAAGCTGGCTTAAAATTCAACATTCAAAAAACTAAGATCATGTCATCTGGTCCCACCACTTCATGGCAAATAGAAGGGAAAGCAGCAGAAGCAGTGACACATTTTATTTTGGGGGGCTCCAAAATCACTGCAGATGATAATTGCAGCCATGAAATTAAAATATGCTTGCTCCTTGGAAAGCTATGACAAACCTAGACAGCATGTTAAAAACCAGAGACATTACTTTGCTGACAAAGATCCATTATAATCAAAGTTATGGTTTTTTCAGTAGTCATCTATGGATGTGGGAGTTGGACCATAAAGAAGACTGAGCATCAAAGAATTGATGCTTTCGAACTGTGGTGATGGAGAAGAGTCTTGAGTCTCTTTGACTGCAAGGAGATCAAACCAGTCAATCCTAAAGGAAATCAACCCTGAATATTCATTGCAAGGAGAGATGTTGAAGCCCTAATACTCCAGCCACCCGATGCAAAGAACTGACTCACTGGAAAAGACCCTGATGCTGGGAAAGACTGTAGGCAAAACGAGAATAGGGTGGCAGAGAATGAGGTGGTTTGATAGTATCACTGACTCAATGGACATGAATTGAGCAAACTCCAGGAGATGAGTGAAGGACATGGAAGCCTGCTGTACTGCAGTTCATGGGGTTGCAAAGAGTTGGACATGACTTAGTGACTAAACACGTAAAACTTCTCTAGCTTGATCTGATATAAAGAGGTGCAATAAGATCATAATTTGTCTTTGTGAGAAATAAGCAGACTTTCCTTCTATTCATGGGGTGTTTCTGAATCGTACTGGGCTATTTTTATGGCCAGGTTAATGGAATTAATAACATATTATCTAAGCACAGCACTGAACACTTCCCACCTGTTATGGCTATTGACATATTTCTTCTCTTCCCTTCTCAGCCAAGCTCTTTTAGAGATGTTAAGGATTATAAAAGTAGAATATACTCAGTAAATTGTTTTTGAATTAATAAATGAATGAACAAATACATGCAAGCCACACCCTTTGGCAGTCATTGGCTCTAATGTGGCAATAGATTTTCCTAGAGATTGAGAACTTCATACTAAGGACCAGATGGAGAACAAGATTTACAGCTAAAGAGTCAAGGTCCTCTTCATTCCAGAAATGGATAAAAAGTCATAAGTCCTTTTTAAGTTGTAAATTCAACTACCGCTTATTTCCAAAAATTACTAAAAGTTCTCATTTAATCACTTCCCCCTTTCCTCCACACACAAAACCAAACACACATACACAGCTAGGATCCTTAAATCTGTTAAATAATGCCTGATTAAGGTTAACAATCTAGTAAAGGATGAATCTGAGTGGCATAAGTGACTCACTATGGAAAGCCTTCCAGCTATCATAGGAAAACAAGTCTGGGTGAGCACTTAAATACACAAGTCTAGCCTACTACACCAATTAGACCCAAGTTTTACACTTCCCAGAGACACTGGCACCCCACTCCAGTACTCTTGCCTGGAAAATCTCATGGACGGAGGAGCCTGGTAGACTGCAGTCCATGGGGTCGCCAAGAGTCGGGCACGACTGAAGTGACTTAGCATAGCATAGCATAGACGTATACCTGGCACGTGTGCCTGGCACATATGATACACTCAGCAGTAAAAGCCTGCTGGCCAAAGGACAGAAATTGTCCCTTTTTCTTTGGTTCCTGTTCATATTGCCCATATTTTAGATTAGAATTCTCATTTTTTTTCAGGTACAAATTTGAGTTCTGTGTTGGCCATAGGCACTGCTGTAGATGAGAAAACAAGAGGTTTGAAAATCATTCCTATCAGAGAAAGAGGAAAGTGAAGAGATTTATGGAAAACCAGAGTCCTTCATACTAGATGATACTCTTAGGTTTTAACTCGCTGCTCAGTTCAGTTCTCCTTATTCTGTGGTCATGGTATGGCCCCAAATGTGTCTAGTTTTTTGTTAATGTATGTCCATGAAGAGGAAAGAAGAGGCAAATCAAGAGGAAAACCCAATTCCAATTTTAAAAACAAGAAACAAAACTCCTCAAAGAACAAGTCAGTGATGTCATCTTTGAAAAGAGAAGGCAATGATTTAATGCACTCAAAGACTGTGAAGACTATGGGTCTCCCTGGTAATTCCCTGACAAAACAAATATCCAGAGATTAAAGAGGCAGGATATTCTACTGTAAAACCTGGAAAACACACGACTACTAAGATCCTCCACTGTTCATATGAAATTTATTTTTTTCAACATCCTTTTAATTTTGTTTTGGTCACGTCATGTGGCTTATGGGATTTTAGTTCCCTGACCAGGGATCGAACCCTGATCCTCAGCTGTGAAAGTGCAGAGTCGCAACCACTGGACTGCCAGGGTATTCCCAACAACCTTTCAATATAAATGCTTTCTATGTACCAGGGAACTATTTTCAGTGTTGGAGATGCAAATTAGGGGCTGAAAAGAATGTGAAGCATGAAGAACATGAGGAGACAGTTGTTAAGAAATAATATTGGTAGAGACCTTCTTTCAACCCTTTAAAGGCCCCACAGAGCACTGGCTATTCTCCTTCTTCCTTGACAAGTAAGCTTCTTGAAAGAATAATCTGTACGTATACTATGCTTTCCAGGTGGTTCAGTGGTAAAGAATTTGCCTGCCAAGCAGGAGACACAAGAGACATGGGTTTGACCCAGGGTCGAGAAGATTCCCTGAGGAAATGGCAACCCACTCCAGTGTTCTTGCCTGGACAATCCCATGGACAGCGGAGCCTGGCGGGCTACTGTCCAAGGGGGTTGGAAGAATCGGACATGACTGAGCATGCACGGGAGATACTACTGTACAGAATTAATAAGCATTTAGAAGCTTGTACAGCAATGTGACACGGCCATGCCACCCAAGCCTGTCATCAGTGGACCTGTCTTGTTTAAAAGTCTGGACCACTTTGGTTGCCATCCAACCCTTAGGGTAGCTTACATCTGGTACAACCGGCATGCTAGCTGTGTGTGGCAGGACTGCCCTAAGTCCACAATAGGTTAGAAATGAGGCACTGTGCTTCACTACAGACCTTTGAAAATCACAGGTATATATGACACTGTCTCCACATCATTTCTCGTTGAGTCTTCAAGCCCTTTCAATATGGCATCTGCCCTCTTCACTCTGCTGAAAATGATGTAGGAAAGGTTACTCACCTCCCTAATAGCCAGGTTCAGTGAATTCTCTCATCATCTATGACATCTCCGCAGCACTGATACCCTTGGCTTCTTTAACATAGCAGAAATCATGTTCTCTTCTTATCCCTCTGACAACTCCTTCTCTGTCTTCTTTCCAGGCAACTCTTCTTCTGCCTATTGTTCCTCATCTTGGGCTACACTCACACATACTACTGCTGGGCAACCTGACTGATGTCTCATATCTTCCAACCATATACTGTTGACTTCTAAATCTTTATTTATCAACTCGATCATATACTAACGTACTGAGAATGTTTACAAAATAAGTTTAAAGCTAAAAAAAAAAACCAAAGAATCAAGTTTTTTGTTTATAATTGTCTTCAAAATTATATATTTAGTTCCAGAAACCATTTTTATTTCAAATGAAATTGTATATGAAATTCTAACGTATAAAGCAAAATAAAAGCAGTTTCCTTGAAATGAAGGTGACCCCTATTCATTCAGTCTTTCACTTCCTGGGGCTTCTCAGTAATCACTAAAGTGCAGGATTTCTTAACTAGGGATCTTTGGACCCTGAAGGGATCCATGGAAAGAATTCAGAGGACCCATTAAGACTTCATTTTTAACTAACCATTATTTGAAATCTACCAGTTCCTTTGATTTTAAACTTAGGCCACACCATAGTAGGATAAACATTCATCACCAATAGAAATCACAGACTCATACAAGTCATATCATGTGGTTGTATATACCTCAAAGTATCATTTACCTTCATCAGGACATATTATGGTAGCTATTACTGACAAGAGATATTGTTGTACAATATGTTAAGCAAAAGCATACACGTGAAGGTATCACTTTTGATTGACACAAAAAAGTATACTATTAGGGAGTTCCCTGCTCTGTGACAACCTAGACAGGCTGGATGGTGGGGGGTGGGGGTAGGGGAACTAGGGGGTGGAAGAGTTGGGGGACAGGAGGGAGGAACAAGAGGGAGGGGATATATGTATACTTATAGTTGATTCATGTTGTTGTATGGCAGAAACTAACACAACATTGTAAAGCAATTATACTCCAATTAAAAAATAAATTAGAAGAGCTTCATTGGCTTTACCAGACTGCCAAAGGGATGAATGGCACATGAAAACGTTAAGAACCCCCATGGAAACTCAGGGCTCCAGGACAATTTACTCACATTGAACACAGAACTCCCAGCGTAAGGTCTCTATTTTGGCTCCACTACTCCAAAATGATCTAATTAAAGTGGTGATAAAAATGCCCTTTCTGTTCGTGATGTTATGGAGACATTCTCAGTGAAGAAAGAGCCTCTTGGAACCTTATTTTAAATAGTAATTGTATATTTGAAGTGAAAATACCTTAATTTTTAAAAAAACATTTCCTCTAAGTACCATTTAAAACTCCTTTCTAGGAAATCATTTTTTGACCCTTCTTTTTCCCTGCATTCCCTCAATGGTTATTCAATTGTTTATCACTGAATACTTTTTAGTTCACAGGTCTATTTTGTCTCTCCAGCTGGATTATAAAAGTGCCCTTGAGAAGTTTATTTCTCAGGAGGGCCAGAATAGTGTTCTACAAATAGACACTCAATAAATGCTTCCTGATGAGTATAAGGCTTTTCAGAAACGTGCATTTATTTACCATAAAAGCATATTAAAAGCCAGTATGGTTGAGAAATTTTATTACAAAGCAGTGAAAAAAGAGGAATCTCAGATTCTGGATAGTACTTGTGAAAGGAATTAAGACACCATGTTTATAAATAACTTTTATTTACTAGTAAGGATTAAAAGTCTTCTTTAATAGAAAGTGATCCCTCAGATGACCTGAAAATTCCATATTCTAACACTAGCAGAGTGGGCCAAGCTTTCTCTAATGAGCAGATTATGTGATGAAGAACATTGCTAAATTCTTTCTAAAATCTTTGATCCAGGAATTTAGCCACAGCTTATATGTGGACAGACATGAGTTTTATAATGAAAGCTCAACACAGAATAATAAAAAAACAACTATAATTTTTTAAAACTATAGGATATTTCATTTCAAAGATGCTATTGTTATGGTAGTTTAAAATTTTCTTTTATCTACTGAAACCACTGTTATACAAAAATTACTACAAATAAGCCTTGTAAATCTAAATTCAAACAGCACACCTATGACATTTTAGTCAGTGATTTATTTCATGCTTTCAAAATGTTACCTTCATTAAAAATGTGTTTAATATTTTTTCTTTCCACATTTCCTGTTAAGTTTTCCCTAAGACAATCTGATGATTAAATTCTCTTAAATGTCAACAATATTAAAAATATAGCTAACATTTTTCAAGATGATTAAAGCTTTTGTACCCTCTCATTTAATTATGAAATTAATCAAGTCCTGTCAATTTTCCTATATACCTCCCAAACACATCCACTCTGAGTGCACTTGCCACTGCCTCAATTCAGGCCTCCTAACTGCTTCCAATTTCCTTCCTCTTCCATAGGTTCTCAACATGCTCACAAAGTGATCAGATGTGTGCTTCAGAAGGATCAGCCCATCCTTCTGCTCAAAACCCTGTAGTGGCTCCTCACCACGCACAGGTCTGTTTGTGAGCAGGGTACCCACGGCCCTCGGTGATCTGGCTCATACCTGCCTTTCCTGTACTTCTCCCGCCCCAGTGCTTCATGCTAGACTAATTCGCTAGAAGGGCTCTGCACAGCTCTCCTTTCTCCAGGACCATCCTTTCACACTGACTTCTGATGAACTCCATCATCCTTCACAACCCAGCTCAAAGTGACTTCTGTAAGGCCTTCTTGAAGTCCATCCAACTCCAAAATTAATCACTCCCTCTTCTAAATCTATTATCTTTTAGTTACCATGTTGTATTATAATTACTTGATTATATGCTTACCTTTTCTTTATCAATGTAAACCTTTTGAGATCATGAAAGGTGTTTCATGTTTGTTGAACTGAACTGAATTTGATCTAACGATCTGAGTAATTGGGAAACAGAGGTGGAATGTTTCCAGAGTGATTCATAGTGGCCAAGATGATCATGCTTTGCCACAGCAAACATAAATCATACATTGCTTTAATCAGAGGGATTACCAGACCCTCTTGGAACAGCATACAAAATACAAACTCTTAAATATAGGTTGAGTATTTCTGGCTTAGTGCAAAATGTATACATTATGTTTTACCTTAAATCTTTTGGCAGGGTTGTTGTTTAGTTGCTAAAAGAGTCTGACTCTTTTGCGACCCATAGACTGTCACCCACTAGGCTCTTCTGTCCATGGGATTTTTCAGGCAAGAATACTGGAGTAGGTTGCCATGTTCTCCTCCAGGTGATCTTCCAAACCCAGGGATTGAACCAGTGTCTCCTGCATTTGCAGGCAGGTTCTTTACCACTAGCGCCACCTGGAAAGCCCAAAATAATTCCTCTGGAGAAAAATAAAAATTATTCAAGGGGTGCCTATTATCAAATGCCAATGGAAAAAAAGTAGGTGGCATGAGAAATACAGGGACATTTTGTGGCTTCAAATATTTACAGTGGATGGCCCCAAGTCATACAGCAAGCATTCAAGTAGGGACAATGCATAATTTTCAAGATTTAAATCTGCTCCTCTGTCTAGAGCCACAACAAAATTCTTTGTAGGGTGAAAAATACTAAGGAATGTGCACAGATAATATTTAAGGATAAAATCTCGCCTTTGATAAGCATATATTAATAGTTTTAACTTAAAACTAGTTTTAACTACAGGAATCTTCCAATTAGTCATAATAATTTAACATAAGAAAATAATTCATGATTTCACTTTCTTATTTGTTCCTTTCTGTATTTTACAGAGGTTCCACACTGAACATATTATTTTTCAAATAAAAACACAATTATTTTAAAGAGTTACCCAGCACAAATAAAAAAATATTAACCTGCCCCAATTTTTAGGGTTTTCCTATAAGAATACCATTAGACCTTCTCTGTTTAACCTAAGGCTCAGTTTCAAAAATTCTATTATTTTACATATTGCAAACAGAAAAACTGAGTGAAATAAAATATCTAGCTCAGAGAAGGAAATTTTTTTTGTTACAGTAGCAGTGACACTTCAACTAGTCCCCAAACCTTTTTTTCTAAAGCCAGGGCACAAGATACCTAATTCAGTTACCTGCTATTTCTTAAGAACCGGTACACTATGATAACCATAAAGCATTTTTCTTTATCAGGTAGATAAAAACAAAACTAAAATAAAGAGGCAAGTGTGTATATATATACATATATATATATTTTTTTTTTTTACAGAATTTTCAAGCGCTTTAAATATACTGTACTAACTAGACAAAAAAATATACTTCATACAGCTCCTTCCCATACAGATTTTATAGCACCTGGTAAAATCTTTATCTTTCGCTTCCCTTTATTTCTTTTCTGTCCTCTCTCAGGAGGGAAGCACTGTTAAATTAACTGCATATAATTCTAATGCAGTAATTATTCAAAGTGTACATATTACTCAATATGTGAAAATGGTAAATCAACAATTCTATTTTTTACTTTTAAAACTTAGTTAAACCTTAGAAAAAAAACCCAGATACATTCTAAAGCCTAAATATACTTCAAAATAGGAAAATGATTAACACCAGATTTGCTAGCTCATCCCCTTTTTCTCTCATGTAAAAGACTTTTTGAAATGAAAACTATATTTCTATACATTCCTTCATAACACAGTTATCAACAAGCAGTAATGAGTTAAGGAACCTATTTGAACCATAGCTATTTTACACACAAAAGGCTTAATCTTCACATACAATTATTTTCTACTTATTTCATAAAGTATACATCTCCTTCGTATCTTATTTCTTATGTGGTACAGCAGAATTTTAAGATTTCTCGAACAAATACTCTGCTATCACTTTTACATTTTATAAAACTTTCAAATTATGCCAATTTGGGAACTGTCTTACTTTTTAGCTGGTGATTTAGTTTACAGCTAATTAAAAAAAGGCCCCATCAGCTCACAGGAACACATAAAAGGTTTTGGGCCACATGCCCAGGAATTCTGTGATTCACTCAGTAACTATCATCTTCCCAAAGGAAATATTTGAAATTCCACTATTAGGAATACATAAAACAAGAAAAAAAGTGCTACTACAAAACATAATTAACATAGATGCTTTTTCATTTCTGTGAGAAAATTACACGTTTGAAAAAATCTGTTCCAAATTTTTGTTATGCCAAATAAAGTACCAAAATGTTATACATGCATAATCAAATTAGTTGACAGAAAAGAGTAAATGAGAAGTATCTACATGTCTAGATGAAGAGTAATCAAAGCTACTTGCAAGTGAACATGTCTAGGGTACATGTAAGAAAAGTCAAACTAAAAAAAATCAATTGGCATTTTATATTTTTAAAGATTTATCAAATGTTTGTTCTCAGATCCTATTATTGTTTCAAAAATCCAGAAAGCTGGATCAAGAATAAACCTTCTCTCTCTTAATAATGGGAACAAATCCTTTTTGTATGCCTTTAATGACAAAAGTACAATCAAAAGCAAATATAACTTCTCTAATTAATGGCATTTTAGACACCTCATTGGAATACAGTAATGTTTCCTTTACCAACAGCTCAGATCTCATACAAACCTTACTGATAAAAAAATAAAATAAAACCAAAACCCAGACAACTTTCTCTGAACAGTCAAAAGGAATGTTAGAAGGCTCCTGTGCTCCATCAGGCATTCTGCTCTCAAGCCCTCACTCTGAGTCTACTGGGTTCCTTCCTCACAAGTCTAACAAACTCAGCTTTCCGCGTCCACATGAGATGAAAAGCAACAGTAAGAGAAGCTACTATTGGCAAAGCATACTGAAAAGAACAAAATGCAGTATCTGAGAGTCTAAAAGTATGAAAATCAAAAGAAAAAAAAAGGTCTAAAAAGCCAGAATCAACCCTTTTGAGGTTACTTAACAGAAATCATATTCTTCAGGAGACTCCCAAGTTAGTATGCTAGTACATATAACTGAAATGATGATGACCTTGAGTCATCAATAGTTTCTTCTATTTAACTATCATGTTGCTATTAGCCTACTTTTTGATGGAGGAACACATCTGATTTGCTTTGGACTGTACCAGTTTAAGGCTGTTGTCTAGGCATAATTATTTTTAGCTTTCCCTTTCAGTCTCAAGAAGAATGGTTTGAACTAAATTTTAGGGTCATCCTACTGAATGCTTATTACATGCAGGAACTATTCCAATGGCTTTCATTTATCCTCACAGTACTATGAGACGAGTTATAATCATCCCTTTTTTCAGATGAACTAAAGGCTCTGAGAGGTTAAGTGATTTTCCTAAGATCATTCAATTAGAAAGTATTAAAGGTCTATGTGTGAAGAACCCAGACAGTCTGATACCAAAGTCCTAGTATTTAACTATCATAATATACTGTACTATTTCTTAGAAAGGTGAGTAGAGGAACAGAGGAGGAAAATATCCAACATTTTGGATAAGGATTGAGAGGTATCAGCTTTTTAGAAAATGTGTCTATACAATCCTTATGGTTTTCAAAAAACTTATGATACTGAAACATCTAAGAAAATATTTGAAGTGTAAAAATATTTTCAGATCTTTATGAGTATGGGCTTTCTTAGAAAACAAATAGTCCAAGAATGTTTTTCAAATATTCTCTGAGATGCTTTAAAAACATACTAATTAGTTATGTTCTGCTCAAAAAGTCAGATTATTCCATCTTTTAAAAAAGAAAATTAGTAACTCACTGTATGTTACAATATGAACGCAGACTGAAATGTGTACTGGACTGGAATCCATTTTGCTACTCAACAGCTTGGATGTCCCTTAACCTCTCCAAACGTCAGTCTCTTCATGTGCAGCAGAGAAATACGGTTTAGCTTGTTAAGAGGACCTAAGGAGATCAAACGGATTTCAAGTGCCTTGAGAACTATGAAGCACTACCTAAACTTCTAGTATTAATAAACAGTCACAGATTTTCAACAACCTGGATCATACATTTATGCCAAGTATTCCAAAACAAGAATATCTCTTTATTTACTCCTTACTTCAAAGTCTGGGGAAAAGAAGCTAGTCTCTCACGGATCACATGTGAAAAAGAAAATTACACTAAAAACATTAAGAGCAGTCATGAACTCGGGGGCCACACTTTATACTTCATTCTGTGAAACAGTTGTAATTTATCAGCTAATCAGTCCTTAAAGAATTTGTAGATTAAATAGTTACAATAAAGAGGTTCAAAGGCTTACAATAAATCTTATTTTTAACCTGGTTCTTAACTATATATATTTAAGAGTGAAGCTTAAATAATTATATTTACATAGTATTTTCCTGTCTTCCAAAAAGTATTTCCATATTTGATCCTCAGCAAGCAGGTATGGTAGACAGATATCATCATTCTTATGAAGAAACTGAGGCTCAGGGAAATTAATTTGCACAACTGTTTTTTGACAGGAAATTGAAGTGGAAGGATGACTCCTGATCTACATGGAAAGAAAGCAATTATTTGGATGTTCTAGAGAAAAGTAAAAACCTCAAACTTCCTTATTGGCTGAGATGAGACACAGAACATTTGTCAATTCATGCTCTTTCAAAAGCAATATTCATTGGAGCCTGTCTGCACATCTCTAGTAGCTTTAATGTTCATAGAAAAATGAATATTCATGCTTGTTTGGGATCTCAAACTATTATTAAAGAACTAAAGTAGATTATTTTTCTGTGGCAAACCTAAGGAAAAGTGTTTCAATGATTACCAATGATTACCATAGTGTTTCTATGATTACCATTGCTGAGATTATTCTTTTTTTTTTTGAGATTATTCTTTAACAAGGAAAAATAATTTTCTCCTAGAGCTCATTTGCTGTATTCCATAAATTAGCTGTTACAAAGAATCCATATCAGAGAAATTCAAACCTAATAAGAGGCTTTTCTTACACTATCAGAAAGGCACATTAAATGCACAACGTTGGCCACATTATTTTTGATAATGATGGAAAACAACAGCTGATAGCCAGTTTGGGACAAATGCCAACTGTTTCCATTTGTCTGAAAGATGTCAAAATTAATTGCAACACTTTGTTTTGAAAGAATATTGTTATCTATCGAGAAAGTATATCAACTAAAATCCTAAAAAAGACTAAAGATAATGATTTGAAATATTAGTTAAAAAAAATTTTAGTGTCCCAAAGTATAAGTAAACACATCTCCACAGCTTTACATAGTTTCATATATTTTATTTTTTAAACACTTATAATTTTGCAGGCTAGCAGTAAAATATTGTCCTTGATATTTTACTAATTAGCACCGTATACCTTTTAAAGCTAACTGGAACATTGTTTCAAATGTAAATGATTGTAAAGTAGAATGATCATTTCAAATGCCAAATTAGTCTCAAGTAACATAAGAACCATTAATTATCATTATTTTTGGCTTTATGCACAAAGATGTATTTCAAAGATGAACTTAATTATTAGTATCAGTTCTGTCAATCTAACAAATCAAAGTACCACAGTTTAAAGCAATATTTAACCTCTGAAATTATTATATAATTAAAGAGGTACGTAAGAAAAGTTGAGAAATCAGCTATAAAAAGACAAGAGACTGCACAACTTTAGAGTCCCTTATTTTTTAGAATGAGGAAAATAATGAAAAATTTCATGGTACAAGTATCAGTTTCACATACGGTTTAGCGTATGTCAGTATTCTCATGCTTTACTTATATGAGTTTGGCCTTACCAAAAAGCCATCAAAACGTCCAGAATAATTCACAGGGACAGCTGGAAGCCTGAAATAAAATTGCTCAGTGCAAAAGATCCCAAGCCATTCATATAATTTTAAATGGAAACCTAGACATTTACCTCCTATTTTTGTTTTCATCTGAAAAACCTTTTGAAAACATGGGGGAAAAAAACTAATTAAACTCAAAATTACTTCCAGACATCAGAAAAAGAAGGGATTTTTCAGTCCCTGTTTTCTAATAAGGGCATTCTTCAGAGCTATGGGGTTAAATTCGAAGCTGCAAGCCACTGCTTCCTAGCACGCCTGTTTTGCATACCAGTAGCCTCAAGTCCAGTTCTGCCATTTGTGGGTAACTATGACAAGATACAAAAGCATGTGTTTGCCATAAATAGCTCTGGCTAACAGCAAACTGCTCACACTGAACAGATCAAATTCTCTATAAGGAGAGCCGCCTGGACCACAGCCAAATTCCACTACTAATCTTTAAGACTGCTATATAAACATTTTTTGTGTGAATTTGTGAAATATATTAAGAAATAGTAGCTGAAATTAAAGTTCCTAAACAGAAGTACTATTAAACTTTTGAAGGACAACATTTTATAAATTATTTTCATTATGACCAAATAGGCAATAAGAGCTTCCTATTTCTTCTACTGGTCAACTACTTAGAAATGTAAACGTGAATTAAAAAAATAACTATGCTAATTTATTCAGAGAACTAATCAGATACTGAAGAGTATTTATGTCAAAGTGCAAAAAACAATTCCTGATCACCATATTAATACATAAGGAAATAAATAAAGCTTATAAAAGTATACCTCTGTAATATTTTATATTAGCTTTAGGACAGAATATTTTTTAAACCAAATAAAATCAACAAACTGGAAAATATCATGCAAGAATGTTGTACAAAAAAAATTCTTAAATGACCAGTGCAGAGATTAATAATAGCTGTTTAGCCTAGGAGTTGCTTCACATGGTATTTTGCAAAATGTCCAAGGAAAACAAGGCAACCGTTCTGTAATATGCCACAATTTTTATTGCAACGTGGCCATTTTTGTGAGGGTGGGGAGTTTGATCTCAAAAACAATGTTCCATTTAAGGCTCTTTTATACAGAAATTGCCATCATGACTGATACTCAAAATATCTTTAGTGTTGCAAGACTTACATGGTAAACATAAAACTCCTACGTGTATTCAGTAGTATACACTCAATGGGGGAAAAAAGGCATTAATAATAGCTATTTCTTTTAAGAAGATATGCAGGTAAAAGGAATGAACACTGAGGTACTAGGATAAGCTGATGACACAGTTAACACAACTTAATTGGCATTCCTTTTCTGGTGGGGGATTAAATTTATTACAAAAAAAGTGCTTTTAATGCATAGTGTTATATCCGTGCTGCCATGTCAAAAAAAAATAGGCTTGCCAAGGCAGGTGAGGTGTATGAATGCTCAAGCCTCACAGAACTGCAGTCAAGTGCAACTATCAGTAATACTGAATAGAGTTTACCATCTCACCAGTGGATAATACTTTGAAGGCATTCAATTAGCTTAACCCTTTGTAGTGTTCTAAGCTATTCACATTGACAATCACAATTCACTGTAGTGTTTGCTGCAAAGGAGGCATATACCCAGTTGTTTTGGCTAAAATATGATGGGAAGGCATTCCTTGGGTTCTACATAAAAGTAACAGTATTAAACAGTCTAATGGCAATCACTGATAGGCTGCTTACATGAATGATATTTCCTTCATTCATTGTGTTGGAAGGACCCAGTGGGAAAAGAGAAAAAAAAAAACCTAATACTATTCCAATTGACTGAGCTGGAGAAATGGAAGCTCCTTAAGATCCAGATGGCACTTGACTGCTTTATAAGGGTTTTCCTTCAAGTGAAACTACTACATTGCCTCCCAATTTCTCTCCAAGTGTGGAACGGTCCTTTATATCATCCAAGCCATTTACTTGCCACTCATGTTTTATACCTAAAAAGAAAAAAAATATTATCCAATTACTTTATTATAATTAAGAAAGGAGCAATTCTTCTGCACAAAATAGTCAATGCCTGTACCTGTAAATTTCTTTTTAATGGCATCTTTAGAGCTAGCATATATCATCTTGCTTTTTAAAGGCGCACTTTCAGGAGCCCTACAGGGGAAAAAAAAATGGTTGAATCCTATTTAAAAGAAAAACAAAGGCAAAACTGACTATGTTAATAATAATCCTTGCATTTTAAAAGTACTTTTTTCTTTTGTTTTTACACACCAGAATATAAATACTAGGTCTTCTTTCTTAGACTCTTTTGTTTCGTATGTGGCATCGTACAAAGCATATCGGCAATCATTCAGAGGTAGCAACTTCACAAAAGATGTGTAGGGGTCCTCTACAGTATCACCAATGTCACCCACCAAGATCTGCTTTGCTTCCTCAACAATTATTTGTCTTTTGTCATCGCTTAAACAGAAGAGAACTGCTTTCTTTCTTTTTTTGATCTCCTCTTGTGTAGAAGATTTCCTTACTTTCATATCATTAAAAACTTTGATGACTTCATCATTCACTGTAACTCCAGAAGCCTGAAAGTAAAGAAAGGACAGAAATTCAGAACAAGTAATTCGGTTTTAACCAAAATTACTGTTTGCGCAAGAGGATTCACTTTAGTCTGGACATCAAAAGTTGCATCATACCCTGCAAGCCGTCTAATCAGAATTGCCACATTTTAAGTATCAGGATATGATGCACCTAAGGGTTCTAACTCATCCTGCTCCATTCATCCTTTTTAAAAAAGGTGTGTGGAGGTTAAAGCAAGTGGATGGTAGACGGAAAGGGGCAAATACAGGCTGTCCCATCCCTGAAATGTTTCCTATTTCACTGGGTGATGTCAGAGCTTCAGGAGCAGCAGCAAAAATACCTTCTGTATTGTGTCAACCCGGCAGGCCTTAAAAAAACACTTTTGGATTTCAGTTAATGCTTCTACTATTTTTTTCTTTAAAGTCATCCTAGCCAGAGCCGTTTCCTCATAAGGAAAGAGAATCAGGCGTGAACTCCAAACCGCCCACGGCTACAACATAATTGACTCACAGCTCAAATGCAGGCACTTCAAAACTAACGGATCGCGTGTAAAAAGCTTTCTACGGCGAGAAAGCATTTTCAAGAGTTTTCCCACCTCCTTTATCTCCCCCTAAGGGTTTTATGACAGGCCCTCAAGACCCTCAGCCTTCAGCAAGGGGTTTTTACCGCACATACCGAATTGAAAGCCCGCGTGGGAATAAATAAGGAAGCGAAGGGCAAAGGCGGCGAGCTGGGTGGGGTGGCCGGGGAACAACTCGGCGGACCCTCCCGCGCCCCCGGCCTCCGCCCGCCCGGCTCAGGCCTCGAACCCCCGCGTGTCGCCCCCTGTCCGGGCCCTCCCCGCCCCCAGGAATCCGAAGAGCTGCCTCGCCGGGCCTGACGGCGAGAGGGCAGGCCCGCCGGGTGGAGAGAGAGCACCGGGGCCGCAGCGCAGGAATGCCCACCTTGGAGGCCGAAATCAGGTTAAAATGGCGGCCTCAGGTCCAGGGCCCCGCGGAGCCGCGTGGGAGGCAGCACTCGCCACGCCCCGGCCCCCGGGGCCCCTCGACCCCGCGACCCCCGGCCGGCGCGCCCGCCTTACCATAGTGCCCGCGGCTGAGGCTGCGGCGGCGGCTCGGGCTCCGGCGGTGTGGCGCTGCGAGGAGAAGGAGGGGCAGGCGGGCGGCGGCGAGTGCGGGGCACGCCGGGAGTGCGGCCCGAGAGGCGGCGGCGGCTCGGGGGGCTGCGGCGCGGGCGGGGCGGTCACGTGG
The DNA here is from genome assembly GCF_029378745.1 of Bos indicus. Lineage (NCBI taxonomy): Eukaryota > Metazoa > Chordata > Mammalia > Artiodactyla > Bovidae > Bos > Bos indicus. Next base: position 45,275,488 of record NC_091780.1, read on the forward strand.
GCACGCCCCGGGCCGGCCCTCCCGCCGGCTGGCCCTCCTCACCCTCCGCGCGTCCTCGGCCTGACCCCGCGCGCGCTCGGCAGGACCCCGCGTGCGCTCGGCAGGCCCCCGCGGGCTGTGCATCCGCGGTGGCAGCCGCGGGCCTTGGCGGGGAGGTTTCCAACCCCGGGGCACCAGCAGTCCGGTCCAGCCGGCTCTCGGGAGGGCGTTTCCACCCTGCCTCCCGAGGGCCAGGCCGCTACTCCCCGGCTTGGGCGCGTGTGAGGCGAACGGCGCACCGGGTGTCTTTTATTCGTTTGTGGTTTCCATTGGATGCCTACGTTGTGGGTCTTTTTGGAAAACCCCCGTCAGAAATGGCGAAAATTATTTAGATCTCCATCAATTCAGTGAGAATAAAACACTGTGGGGCGGAGGTTAAACCTAGCGATTGAATTACTCAGCAAAAAGAAAATGATAAACAGAGGTGGGAAATCACTTTCTAAAAGTCTATGGTTGAAATAATAATGGGGAGTTTGGGGTAGTATTAATAACATCCTTTAGTAATATTCTTTTATATATTATTAGGTTTAGTAGGATTGTACTCTCTGCTAATAGTCTTTTCCTCATGAGGCCCCTACCTTTGACAGCTGGCATCAAATAAGTGGACCCAAGAATAGAGATTCCTCCCTCTTTTTGGCGATCACAACCTTTTCTAGCAAAACCCATATGACTGAGCCAAGGCTCTTCTCTGACTAAACCTTTTTGATACTTACTACAAGTATCCATTGCATTTATCATAGAAAAAATTGTCACCGTATACTTTGAGGAAATTTTACATGAAGATTCAATGCTTTATGAGTTTATAATGAAAGTGTTTAAATGAAACACTTTATGTGGTTATGTTTAATACAAGGAAAAATTAATAAAGTTTCATTCATGAGTTTTGGGGCTAATTTATATCACCTTTTCTCCTGAACATTTATCATTTCTACCTTACTTTCTTCATTTGTAAAATTGGCAAAATGAATTTAAAACTCTGATTAATAATTGAACTTATTTTCAAGTGAAAAAGACTTGCTCTAAAAAATTAGAATTGTTAATGACTAAAACTGTTGGAAACAAAATAGTCCAGATAAACTTCAAGGTGAGCTAAGCCAGAAGTGCAGGGTAAGAACTATGAGTTGAGAAACTAGTATGAATCTTGGCACTGCCCCATCTCTATAAATTGGAAAAACTTTCAACCGCTGTAGACCTTCTTCATCTGTATTATAAGCTGTGGTTGTTGTTTAGTCACTGTCTGACTCTTTTGTGACCCTATGGGCTGTAGCCTGCCAGCTCCTCTGTCCATGGGATTTCCCAAGCAAGAATACTGGAGTGGATTCCCGTTTCTTTCAGGGGATCTTCCCGACCCAGGGATTAAACCCAGGTCTTCTGCATTGCAGGCTGATTCTTTACCACTGAGCCATCTGGAAAGCCATTGTGGTTATCTTTGAAGTCCTTTCGAGCTTAAAAACTCAGTTTCCTAGCGTGCCAGTGTTTCTCAGGAAATGGTGTGTGTGTTCTTAGATTAAGTAAATTTAGGGATGGAAAATCATAGTGAGGAGGGTTATTCCCTAGAATCTGCCTGTAATGCCGGAGACCTAAGTTCGATCCCTGGGTGGGGAAGATCCCCTGGAGAAGAAAATGGCAACCCACTCCAGTATTTTTGCCTGGAGAATTATATGGACAGAGGAACCTGGCAGGATTAAGTAAATTTAGGGATGGAAAATCATAGTGAGGAGGGTTATTCCCTAGAATCTGCCTGTAATGCCGGAGACCTAAGTTCGATCCCTGGGTGGGGAAGATACCCTGGAGAAGAAAATGGCAACCCACTCCAGTATTCTTGCCTGGAGAATTCTATGGACAGAGGAACCCAGCAGGCTACAGTCCATGGGATTGCGAAGAGTGGGACACGACTTTAGCGACTTAACGCGCACATACAGGTACTCAATAGGTGATAAAATAACAACTTTAAGATGCTTTAGTGCTAGAAAGAGAACAAAAAGGAAGCACCTCAAGACTGTGAGACCTTTCTACATGCCCTTGTCAGGCCAGCTCTTAGGATGTAGAAACTAGTAACAAGTCTTCACACCTGTAATTTATAACCAGAATTTACCGCTGCTTGCTAGAGAGACAGCATTACCAAGTATTGCTGCATGAATTTTGGCCCCTATGTGGTGGAGGGATATGAGTGTCAGACATCATGTGTGTCAGTTTCCTGTGGCTGCTTAACAAGCTACCACATTTTAGTGGCTTAAAATGACACAAATTTATTCTTACAGTTCTGGGGGGCAGAAGTGAGAAATGACTCATGGGACTAAAAGCAGCACTTCATTGCTTTTGAGGCTGTAGGAGGAAAATCTGTGTCCTTGCCTTTTCTAGTTTCTAGAGGCTGCCCACATTCCTTGGTTTGTGGCCCCCAGAAAGCAGTACCATCACTCGCACCTCTGCTTCTGTCATCACATCCCTGATTCGCTCTCTCCTGCTTCCTCTTACACCACTAAGAACCACTGTGATTACTTCGGATCCACTGGATAATTTAGGATACTCTCTCATCTCAAAATCATTTACTGAATCACATCCACAAAGCCCTTTTGGCTATGTAGGGTAACATATTCACAGGACAGGGACATCTTTGGGAGGCCGTTATTCTGCCTACCATGCCACATGTGTTCTCTTTAGCCATCTCAAGCCCAAAGCAAAGATTAACAGGTGGGACAGAAGGACCCTAAACGATACTGTGTACACGCAGGCTAAGTTGTCTCAGTGGTGTCCAGCTCTTTGCGAGCCCCTGGCTCTTCTGTTGCTGGGATTCCCCAGGCAAGAATACTGGAATGGGTTGCCATGCCCTTCTTCAAGGGATCTTCCCGACCCAGGGATTGAACCCACATCTCTTATGTCTCTGTATTGGCAGGCGGGTTCTTTACCACTAGTGCCACCAAAACTCTAATTTTCCATTTGCGGGATCACACATGGGTGACAGCTGCAGAAAATCATAGGAACTACGTGAGGGTAACCTCAAAGAGGATGGATCTGAAAGGAATCTCGGCTCTGACACGGCAGTGGTGTAACCCCGGCCCATTTACTTAACTGCTCCACAGCTGTTTCCTCACGTGTGAAATGGGGATTATATTACAACCTCCCTCTCAGGGTTGTGGTGAGAATCAAGTGAAATAGTGTATGTAAAGCTCCTTCCAGCACAGAAAAAGGAACCCTGGGGCTCTTACCCCCAGTACAGAGTGAAGGGGAGAGCATAACTTTACCAACACACAGGCAGCAGTCATGAAGCAATCCCAAACCTCACTGTTATTGATTTGTAAGGCTCAGCTAAGGTTTGTTTGCTGAAGATTTCTTAGAAGATTGGAAAAGTGAACACCCCTTAATGCATATTCTCCCACGAAGCAGATAATATGGTTCCTGTGGCATGTAAAAGCTCAGAATCCTTTTTCAAGTCTTTTTTTTCCTTTTTTTTAAAAAAAAATTAATTTATTTTAACTGGAGGCTAATTACTTTACAGTATTGTAGTGGTTTTTGCCATATGTTGACATGAATCAGCCATGGGTGTACATGTGTTCCCCATCCTAAACCCTCCTCCCACCTCCCTCCCCATCCCATCAACTCTTAACTGAAGCGATACATCCAGCAGATTATGTAGATACATTCTGTTCGAGCCCCACTCCCTGTCAAGACACATCATATTCAGCTCCCACAGCCACTTCCTGACAAAGACAAATGTAAACGGAAAGATGCTCACCACTTCCAAATGTACCTTTCCACCCACATGCCTGCTTCATCTGACATCTTCATAACCCACGCCTGAGCTAAAAGACCGGTCAGGAGGCAAGTCATGCATTTTTCTAAATCCAAATTTGAACTTAGAACTAGAAAATAAACATAGTGGGAAATGTGTGTTGGAGTCTGATCTCTGTGACTCACTCCCTCATCCACAAAATTCATTTTGGGTCTTCCATGTCTCATCTTCAGTTCTTTCTAATTTGGGAAAATGCCCTCACACTAAAAGAACTTAGCGTCTGTCCAGGAAAGAGATGATGAGGTACAGGGTAGCAGCAGTGAAATGCACTAAGTACTGAAATGTAGTTCAAAATGGTCTCAAACTCTAAATTTATAAATGCTAGTTTCCATTTATTTACTCACAAGCACATTTATCAGATCCACCTATCAGTTATTTCTAATATTGATTGAATTCATGATAATAAGTAGCAACTGGTTATCTAAATTATACAAACCATACAAAAACAGCATCTGAGAAAAGAAACTGGCTTGTAATTTATTTAAGGTGCAGAGCCTTTTTTAGATTACTTTATTACAAAAGTTGTGGATTTTTATATTCTAGAGAATCATACAGAAATGTAATACAGAAAAAAATGTAATATACCTACACTGTATGTTAACAGATATGAATAAGAGTAGGCAAGAGATCAAAAACCAAATTAAGAATGAGAAGAGTCTGTTCATTTCATTTATTCATTCATTCCTTTCCATCATTTACTGAGAATTTCTGCCAGGGTAAGAATACAAAGGTAAGAGTTACAAAATTCTCGCTTTGAAGAAAATAAGTTCTTCAAGGAAGCCAGTATATGGAACAATCCAATGCATGCTCCAATGGGGTACATACAAGATGCTTTGGAAACACCGAAGAGGACCATCAGCTCAGTTTGGAGCAGGCTGGGTCTGAAGAGACAAGTGGAAGTTGACTAGGCAGGTAGAGACAGGACTTTCAAAGCAGAGGGAACCAAATGTACAAAGCCTTAGTAGCACCAATATAAAGCACAAGAAACCCCAAATTGTTAGCTACAGCTGGAGCCTGTGCCCTTGGTAGAGAATGAAGATAGAATGGTAGGAAATACCAGCTCTTGTGAACCTTGTATACAAGTCCACAGTCAGAATTGTATTCTGCAGATCAGGGAGGTAATAAAGGCTTTTCAGCAGTGTTTTGTTTTTTAAATAACAGCTATGTTGACATGTTATTCAGATACCATAAAATTCACCCCTTTAAAGTGCACTAACATTCAATGTTTATTAGTGTATTCACAATTGTGCAACCATCACCACAATCTAATTTTAGAACATTTTAATTATCCCCCAAAAGAAAAACGCCATATACATTGGGTGTTATAAGAAACCTAATCTAGGTTTGTAGACTTCTATTTTTTTTTTTAAGAGTTTCATAGTTTCAGCTTCAGGAGTAGGTCTTTGATCCATTTTGAGATTTCTTTTTTACTATGTGGAAGTAGGGGGTCCAACTTCATTCTTTTGCATGTGGATATGCAGTTGTCTCAGAACCATTTGTTGCAAGATTATTCTTGTCCTCAAATTTGCCTTTTAAATGCTGTTACAGGTATGCTGGCAATCACATTGTAAAATGCTGTCAATTTTTAGATTTCTAATGGCTTGCTGATGAATTTAACTGACTATAAGAGAGGAATTTCCCTTGTATTTCACAACTAGTTACTTGTGTGTCTGAAAATCGATTCCTTAATAAGCACGTCAGTAGGAATGTAGTTTGTTTTCTTTTGTTTTTTTTTTTTAAGTATTGAGTCTCTACTATGTGCCAGGAAATGTGCTAGGCGCTGAGTATAAGATGACCAAAATAGACACAGTCCCTTGCCTTCATGGATCTTGTAATCAAGTGAGAAAGTAACCAGGGGCCCTGATATATTAACAGATTAGAGAAACTGAGGAAGGTTTCTCTGGTTGAAGAGTCCCGCAAACAAAACCACAGCATGAAAAAAACACTGAGCAAGGAAGGAGCCTGACTTTTGCGTGCTCATTCGCTCAGTCATGTCCTCCTCTTTGCCACCCCACGGGCAGTAGCCCGCCAGGCTACCCTTTTCTTTCCACGGGTTTCCCCAGGCAAGAATACTGGAGTGGGTTGCCATTTCCTTCTCCAGAGCTTAACCTTTGGCAGGGGCGGGGGTGGGGGAACGCTAGTGGTACTAAAGTGTTCCGGACAAGAAGAGAAGTACAGGATGAACCTGAAGAAGTGGTCAGGGCCAGTGAATGGACCTATAAACCGTGTGCCAAACTCTCAGGGGCGCCACTGCTGCTGCTGCTGCTGCTAAGTCGCTTCAGTCGTGTCCGACTCTGTGCGACCCCATAGACGGCAGACCCCCAGGCTTCCCCGTCCCTGGGATTCTCCAGGCAAGAACACTGGAGTGGGTTGCCATTTCCTTCTCCAATGCATGAAAGTGAGAAGTGAAAGTGAAGTCGCTCAGTCGTGTCCGACTCTAGCGACCCCATGGACTGCAGCCTACCAGGCTTCTCCGTCCATGGGATTTTCCAGGCAAAAGTACTGGAGTGGGGTGCCATGCGCCACAGATGCTTTAAATTTTATGGGAAACATAGCGCCATCTGTCGGACACAAAGGGAACTACTGAATCATTCGGTTTTACACTTTTATTTCAGATGCCTATACAGTTCCAACCGAGAGGTTCTCCGCAGTTGGTGGGATAAAGAACAAGTCCGTTGACAAAATCAGTGTGGAGCCGGAAATGAGGGTGACTGTGTCCAACATGATTCCAAGATTTGAGAACTTATGCAGTGTCCAGCATGTGCAAAGCTGCTAAGACATAAATATTGTTTGGATGTAACTACTTAATAAACAGAACTGTTAGGTATTTCTTCTGGCCCACGAGTGCTGTGAAGAAATTTTTACTATACCAAGGGCACTGTAAACGGAGAAGATTTGGGAGCCTCTACTGTTAAGGATTTTGGAGTTTTATTCTAAATGTCGCAGGCAATTATTAAAAGGGAAATGGGGAGAGTGAGCTGGAGGCTTTGATGTTTTCTGCTGAAGTGATATTTTTAAAATTTAGACATTTTATGTAAGTGATTTTGCTTTCAATTACTTGTTTAATTACAACAATGTCTTTAGATTTAGCTCTAATTAAGAACGTCAGTGTTTTCCTCCCTAAGAGAAAGGTTTGCCCCAAGGTTAGAGACCAATCAAGAACCCAAGCAGAAGTGAGCTTCTTTTATTGACTTAAAATTGTTTCTCCTTCCACAAACTGTCAACAGAAAGGTGGAGAGGGGCTGGACCCAGTACTCTGATGACTCTTGGTTCACTTTAGGCTGTAAAGAATGGAATAGAAATCTAACATAGCTCATGCCAGGAAATCTGCCTCCTTTATAAGTGCTTGAAATTTGTATCCTTTCAAATGGGTTCGACTATTGTAATAGAGATTACTCGTGCTCCAGTGTCCACTGGCTCCCTTCTACTTTAGTAAACAAAAGAGCATCAGTCTCCATTTTATTTGGAGTTAGGTCCCCCAGCTAACAGACTGAATTTTGAGATGTGGCCATGTGATCAATTCAACTGATGTTATGTGGCCTTCACTGAAGGCTGCTTCAAAGGAGCTGAGTCACCTGGAAGGTGTATTCTCTCTGCCCTGCCTTCTTTTGGCTGTGGCACGGATTTCATAGAAGACTACCAGCTCTCTTGGACCATGAGATGACCTTGAGAATGAAAGCCAGATGCTAGGATGATGGAGCAGAAAGATGGGGGAGCCGGTGTCTCTGATGACTGTGGAGCCACCACAGTAGTCCTGGACAGTCTTCCTTGGAACTCATATATGTTGGCCTAAAACAAATTGATATTTCTCCAGCAAAGATGGGTTTACTCAGGATCAGCAAATAGCAATTCAGGATCTGCTACTGTGGGGCTGCCCTGTGTGTGCTAAGTCGCTTCACTTGTGTCCGACTCTTTGTGACTCCACGGACTGTAGCCTGCCAGGATCCTCTCTCTGTAGGATTCTCTAGGCAAGACTACTGGAGTGGGCTGCCATGCCCTCCTCCAGGGGATCTTCCTGACCCAGGGATCAAACTTGCGTCTCTTATGTCTCCTGCATTGGCAGGCAGGTTCTTTTCCACTAGCGCCACCTGGGAAGCCCGACCATGGCGCTAGCCACATGCAGTTCCTCTCAGGGCAAGGGAAGGAGAATGCTTTTTATTTATTTATTTATTTTGGCTGTGTTAAGCAGCTTGTGGGGTCTGAGTTCCCTAGCTAAGGGGTTGAACTTGGGCCACAACAGTGAAAGCACAGTGCACAGTGCCCTAACCACAGGACCACCAGGGAACTCCAACCTCCCACCGCAACCCACCCCCCCTAACCCCGGTCCCCTGCCCCACCATGCTTTTTATATGGAGGGAAGTAGGCAGGCTATATGAAACAAAGGATCTATGGCTTTTTTTGGCTGAATCTTTGCCACGAAAGAAGTCTTTCTTCCTCTGGGCCTCTGCTATCCTCACAGGGCATGAGAGCTTCCCCTTCTGGTCTTCCAACTTTATTTAACTGTAGTTTTTGTTGATTCATTTTGATAGAGAAATTTGTCTTATTCAAGCTGCTGTTACTTGGCCTGGACTGTTTTTTGTTTTATGGAACCAAATCTATCCTAACAGTCCTCATGTATGATTACTCGAACTAAGTTTCCAGTCTTTGAACGCTTTCCCCAAGGTGGGGATCACCACTTTCACAGATGGGTTTTATTCAGTATCAAAGGATATGTTTTTAATTGGGAACTATTTCAGCCCAAATTAATCTCAATGATTTTAGCCAGTTCCTTCTTTTGTTATTATTTAGGCAAGAGAGAGAGAGAAGAGAGAGAGAAAGTCCTTTCTAATCTTGATATAAAAATATTTTCCTAAAATTCTTCAAATAATGTTAAAGTTTGTTTTTCCATTTAGGCCTTTAATCCCAGATAACTCTGAAGGAGCATCATAGAAAAATGGGAAAAGCATCAGAGAATGGGCTCTTATTGGGCTCCCCACACGTGCTCACGAGGAGTGCTTGTGTGGCTGGCTGGGTCCTATGACATTTCTCTGTCTTTGGAAAGCCCTTTCCAAATTATTGGGACAACTTGCCTTGGCTATGTAGAAACATGCTTTTGGACACAAATTCGAGAAATCTCTATGAAATAGGAATAACCAAAGGAAACATTTGAAATTATTAAAAGATTTTTACATCCTTAGTTTCTTTTTGACCATTTATGCGTTTTCAGTGATGTCAGAATATTTTTTAAAATGTAATGAATGCCTATTGATCTGTATAAGATAATTTTGCTGAAGCCTTCATCTCAAAAGTTCACTCTTCAAGATTTTGCCCCCAAATTCCTACCTTCAAAGTAACACATATACTGAGAGAGAGGAAGAGCTCCTGTTACATTTGGGGTGGGGTAAGTGGCAGATGTTTTTGAATCTACTAGCAAAGAGTTCAAGCTCAGAGTCACTGATCTGCTCGGATTTCTAACCCATGTGAACCCTCAACACACTTTCTCTAATTCTACCAGATGTAGCCAAGCTGTTCAGACAGAGTTCATCAACTCCTAAGCTGCTTTAGTTACAGACTGCTTGCTTTATATTACATGGGATGGATTTTCAGGAGTTCTTTTGATTTGCAGTTTGCTTATTTACTCCAAGAAATTATCAAGAAATAGTCTGGACTGGTGAGCCCTTTATCTTTGTTTGTCCTAAGAGATGTTTAAAGTATTAAAACATTTGGTAAATTAAATACAATATAGTGTAGATTCTGACATTGTTAGTTTAGACATTAGAGAGAAAAAGCTCTGAGTTGAAATGGAGGAAGAGTAGTAAGGAAGAAGCAGATGGCTTGAAAACAATTTTTTTCTTCCTCTGAAATAAAATGTGATTGCCCAGCCTTACTGAGATCCAGGAGATCTCAGAATAAAGTTAAATATGCTCTTGTAATACAACCCAGCACAAAGGAAACCTGGCTTCCTTTCCTGCAGATTTAGAGGCCATGCTACTTTATTGAGTATCCCCTATGTGATTGGTACTTTATTGGCCCAACTCTTTGTGCAAAAAGTCTTAATCAACCCATTACCAACTCTAATGGCAAAGCAGAGAACTCAGTGATAGTCCTTGCAGCAGATACAAGTGTTCAAAGAGGTACATTGGTTGTATCTGCTTCTCTATCCTTTCAAGTAAGAATAGATACTTGAGACTTAGGAGACATTCTCATTTCTACCAATTCTTAACTTTCAACAACCAAAAATAAGCACCATTATAAAATGAGATAGAAAACATCAAAAACTCGTCTATCTCTGAAGCTTCCATTTTGCCCAGAGAGAGACAGAAGTACTTCATTGATGAGTTTATGTCACTGGAATAGTTCTCATCATCTGATCCTGTAGCTTAGATCAGCATCTGAGAACTTGGAAAGTTAGTCTTCTGCTACCACATGTTGCAGAAGACTGAATCACTCACTCCATCATATTGCTTCTTTTAACCCTTCAAATGGAAACTTGCAGGCTTGGGATGAATATAGAAGAATAAGAGATGGAATATTGAATAAAGTTCAGGAGTAGGGTAGAATTTGAAACGATGAGAAAGTGGTCCATTTATTTTTATTTATTTATTTGGCTGTGCTGGGTCTTGGTTGCCTCACGCAGGATCTTTAGTTGTGGCATGTGGGATCTAGTTCCCCGACCGGGGATCGAACCCGGGCTCCCTGCATTGGGAGCATGGAGTCTTTACTACTGGACCACCGGAAAACTCATATTTGTTAATTTACACTGAAAATTCTTCAAAAAAAAAAAAAGAGCTTAAACTTGCTTAAAAGACGCAGGGTTGTGACTTCTCTGGTGGTGCAGTGCCTAGGACTCAGTGCTCTCAACACAGGGGCCTTGGTTTGATCCCTGGTAAGGAAGCTAGACCCCACATGCTGCAACCAAGAGTTAAGAGTTCAAATGCCATTGATTCCACATACTGCTACGAAGATCCCATATGCCCCAGCTAAGACCCAGTGCAGCCAAATAAATAGGTAAATATTTTTTAAAAATAGCCACTCCTGGTTTTCTTTTGTCAATGTTTGCATGCTATGTCTTTCCCATCCTTTTAACTTCTAAGCTACCTATATAGTTAAATTCGAAGTGATTTCTTATAGAAATCAGCATATTGTTAGATCATATTTTTAAATCCATTTTACCACTCTCTTTTTTTAATTAATAGACTATTTATTTGAGCACTTGGAGGTTTATAGAAAAACAGAGCAGGAAGTACAGCATTCTCATATAGCTCCTAATCCTGGTTACCCCTATTAGTCTCTTCCATTTAGTGTGGTACATTTGTTACAATTGATGTCACTATTGATACACTATTATTAACTAAAGCCCATGGTTTATATTAGGATTCACTTTTTGTGTTGTATGGGTTTTAAAAAATCTATAATGACATGTAGCCATCATTATAGTATCATACAGATTAGTTTCCTGTCCTAAAAATTGTCCCGTTCATAGCAAAATTGAATGGAAGATTCAGATTCCCAATATACCCCTATCCTCACGCATACATAGTCTCCCAGATTATCAACATACCCCATCAGAGTTATGTATTTGTTACAATTGATGAACCTACAATGACATGTTATTATCACGCAAAGTCCATGGTTTATATTAGGGTTCACTCTTGGTGTACATTCTATGGATTTGGACAAATAGTAATATAAAGATATGTTGTTGCTGTTTAGTTGCTAGGTCATGTCTGACTTTTTTGCGACTCCATGGACTGTGGCCAGTCAGGCTTCTCTGTCCATGGGATTTCCCAGGCAAGATTACTGGAGTAGGATGCCATTTCCTTCTCCAGGGGATCTTACTGGACCAGGGATTGAACTTGTGTATCCTGCATTGGCAGACGGATTCTTTACCTTTGAGCCACCAGGGAAGCCCACGTGCACTATTATAGTATCATATGGAGTAGTTTTCCTGCCTCCTAAACCTCCTGAGCTCCACCTATTCATCCCACTCTCCTCCCTAATCTCTGGTGACCACTGATCCTTTTACTAGCTCAATAGGTTTGGCTTTCCCAGAATGTCGTATAGTTGGAATCATATAGCATGGAGCCTTATCAGATTGGCTTTTTTTACTTAGTGATATGTATTTAAGGTTCTTCCATGTCTTTTGATGGTTTGATAGCTCATTTCTTTTTAGTGTTGAATATTTCATTGTCTATTTGTACCACAGTTGATTCATTCACCTACTGAAGGATATCTTGATTGCATCCAGGTTTTGTAATTATGCACAAAACTGCTTATAAACATTAGTATATAGATCTTCATGTGGATATGTCTTAAGTTTTCAACTTCCTTGTGTAAATAACAAGGAGTGTAGTTGTTACATTGATACATTTTCTAAGAAACTGCCAAACTTTCTTCCAAGCGGCTGAACCATTTTGCATTCCCACCAGCAAAGAACAAGAGTTCTTGCTATTCTATATCCTCAGCAGCATTTGGTGTTGTCAGTGGTCTGGATTTTGGCCATTCTAATACGTCTGTGGGTGTCTCATTGTTGTTCAATTTGTATGGCTTTGATATATGATGTGTGGCATCTCTTTATATGCTCATTTACCATCTATGTGTCTTCTTTGATAAGATGTCTCAAGGTCTTTGGCCCATCTTTAAATTGGGTTGTTCATTTTTTTATTGTTTCATTTTAAAGAGTTTTTGTAGATTTTGGAGTAAGTCCTCCAAAAATATCCATGTCCAAATTCTGGAATCCCTATGAATATGTTCCCTTACATGGCAAAAGAGACTTTAAAAATGTGAAAATTTTAAGGACCTTGAATGGGGGGATTATCCTGAATTGTCTGAGTGAGTGTAATCCAATCACATGGGTCCTTAAAATGGGAGAACGTTTCCTGGCAGTGGTCAAGGAAGATGTGACTACTGAAGAAAGCACAGAAACCACTGCGAAACTAAGACACGTAACGTTGCAGCTTTGAAGATGGAGGAAGGGGATCATGAGCCAAGGAATGTGTTGCTGCTGCTGCTGCTGCTGCTGCTGCTAAGTCGCTTCAGTCATGTCCGACTCTGTGCGACCCCATAGACGGCAGCCCACCAGGCTCCCCCGTCCCTGGGATTCTCCAGGCAAGAACACTGGAGTGGGTTGCCATTTCCTTCTCCAATGCGTGAAAGTGAAAAGTGAAAGTGAAGTCGCTCAATCGTGTCCGACCCTCAGCGACCCCATGGACTGCAGTCTTCCAGGCTCCTCCATCCATGGGATTTTCCAGGCAAGAGTACTGGAGTTGGGGTGCCATTGCCTTCTCCGAGGAATGTGGGTAACCTCTAAAATCTAGAACAATCATGGAAATGGAGCCTCCAGAAAGGAAAGCAGCCCTTTGGAAACTATTTTAGCTCAGTGAGACTCCTGTCAGACTTCTAGAACTAACTTTGGATTGTCTAAGCTGCTAAATTGGTGGTAATTTGTTACAGTATCAATAGAAATCTAGTGCACTGAAACTTGTATTTTTCATGTTTCAAGTGTGTTTAAAATTGCTCATTAAGCATTTTTATCCTGGCTTAAAATCTGTCAATTCTAACACGTTATCTTGGTGTTGGTGTCTTTTTTCTCCCTTCAATTTGAGCTCTTCCTGGCTCTTGGTATAATTTTGATGGAATCATGGACATTTTTTGCATTATGAGACTCCAGATGCTATTTAAACTGTCAGTAGCTGGCCTTCCCTGACCCCACTGACAGGAGAAGCTGGGGCTGAACCTTGTGACTGCCAGATGTAAGCGTTAAGTCAAGGTTATCCACTCAGCCTGTGTTGCCACCAGAAACTGGGTGCTTCTCGTTATTGCTGGGTGAGTCCTGGCCCCGCACCTGGTCTCCACTGACACTGCTCAGGGATAGAGGGACCCGTCATTCCTGGCTGATGGGGATGAAAGTCCAGGATCTCTACTTGGTCATCTGGGGCCCTACACCAGTGGGGGTGTTGGCACTTCATTTTATCCTTATGAAGGTGAGGTCTAGGCTCCCTATTTTGTCTTTGCTGGTGTGGGTGTGAATAAGGCCAGTTTTTTTCTATGGCTGGAACAGACTGGTTATTGTCTGAATAGGAAATAACATTTATTAAAAAAAAAATTTTCAGAGTTGTGTTTCTTAACATAGGTGGGTATATTCCAAACTTTCTTTTTTCTTTTTAATAAGAATCCCTGGGATAGAATGTTACTGTTCTGACAGGAGGTATCTTACTCCTAAAGGCTTTGGGCAGAAGAGATTCAACTCACAGCTTGAGACTCAGGTACAATAAAACATTGGTTCCTATGGTCTGTATTTATCACATGTAGAAGACCAATTCTGATTTGTAAAAAATTCCAGAAACTCAGAATTCTTGAAAAAAAAATGCATCATTTTATTTGTACACTTAAAAAGTTGTACATAGAAACTTATAATACAGTTGTGTAAAACTGAAAGAACTGTCAAGGGAAAGGAAGGGTGTTACCTTTATTGACTGATCATTAAGGAAGTTAGAGAAATAAAACAAAAACACAATAAATGTTTAAAAAATTAAAGAACATTTTCCAGGTACAAATTTTATAAATACAAAACAAATTCACAAAATTACTTTGAATGCTAAATAAATATCTAGTTAATAAACTCAGACTCAATACCTCCAGCCAGCACTGGTACAGCACTTCAAGGATATAAAATTGGATTCATTCATGTGTAGTGTTGTAAGAATGTGCTCATTAAACAATTCTTAGATGTATATACTTTTTCCTAATCTGTGCTATAATGGAAGATTTTTCTGTGTAGATAAATCTCCCTTAATACCACACTTCTAAAAAAAGATCAATGACAAAATAAATCATAGGTGGAAAAATATTTTCTGAGATATTGGGACACATGAATGATCTCAAAATGTACAAAAACCTCTGTAAACCAGTACTGTATCCAATACATATATCAAACTTATTAGATATTGAACAAAACTGTAGCAAAGGAAATCTTTCCTACATTCTCCTGAGTGCTTAATATTAAAGTTGAGAATATAGTGCAGGCCACACTTCAATGTGGTCAATCAGCTGTTATTGCTTTATACATATATGTCTGCTTTAGAGCATGATTTAATGTTCCATTTTCATGAACAATTTGATTTCTTCATATCCTTCAGAAGGACAAAACTAGATTCGTGACTTTTTTGCAGCCGGTGGTGTGCTAACTTGATCCACATTCCCAGATGTGACATGGAGTCCAAGTTTTTGAGCCTGAATATGAAAAAATGCTTGAAGCCTAGTTCCAGCTTTTGCTTCACTTGTGTTACGAGGGTTGTACTCAAAGCAGTTCGAAAACATTAATTCAATATCATCAATAAACTCAGCTAGAATGAAAAAAACAAATGAGATTAGATGAAAGTCAATTATAAATATAATCTTTGTTGGTATCATATCTGGAAATCTCATTAAGAAAATGTAAGTCCACTTTTTTTTTAGAAGGTGGCAAAACTGAAGCTTAATATTTAATTAGATGTATTTTATATAACTGTACAGAACATCTATTAAGATCAGATTCTATAAAATATCTTTAACTCATCTAACCCCCATCCATCTTTCATTTCCATATATGCATGTATATGTATTTTAGGGATTTCTTGGGGTGCCATATACACAATTACATTAATATGCATCATTGAAAGAAAAACAGCCTCTACTTCCTTAAAAATAATTATCAGAGAAAAACATAAATTACTCACATGCTAATTTATATTCACACTTGTTCACTTTTTCACGAATTATATTTAAGGCAATGGGCTTTTTGATGATGTCATAATAGTCTGGGACCTGTAAAATAATTCAAATATATCTCTCCTATAGACAATTTATTGAAGATAAGTAGTCAAATATATGCAAGTTTTGCACTTGAAAGCAACTGAATATTAGCCTCTGAATACTATTATTCCATTAAAATTACATAATACATTTTAGTCATTATAATGTTGTAAAAGATTATTTAATACTGTAAAAGTCTCTCTCTGTATATATGTATCTATAAAAAACTTCTTTAATGAGCACGACTACATTTGTAATGAAGAATAAAATATGCATAACAAAATTTGGCACAAAAAACTACTCAGGAAAAACAAGTTACAGTCCAACTGAGAGCTAATTTTTATAAGATGCTATTTCAATTAACCCTTCACATTTTGGCTCTATAAGTCTCAAAACAGAAATCTGATGATGTCACTTTTTCATTCAGAAACCTTCACCTGATACTGACAAGTGAGGCCCCTTACAATCCAGTTGTGTCTGAGCCCCTCTAATACACCCTCTGCTCCATTCAAACTATATCCCTCATTCCCATATTCTCATTTCTAGGTCTTTAACTTGCCATTTTTCTTCCATAAAAAAACTTTCTAATTCCTGCTATTTCCTCCCTCTGAAATGCTCAAATCTATCCTCTCTTTTCTACTTCTGCAAGACCAGTATAACTTCCAGTACAGTACTCGAACACTGTCCTGTCTCTGCTACGGCACATCATATTCTGCCATACATATATAAATAACCACAGCACCATCTCAAACCCCTTAGTTAGGTTATGCCATCTCTGTTAAGAGTACCTTTTATGTCAGTGTTTCTCAAAATGTGGTTCCTGGACCAGCACTAACAACATTGTTTGGGCATCATCCCAGACCTAGGGACTCAAGGACCCTGGGGTGGGGCCCCGTCAGCTGTGTTTTTACAAGCCCTCCGTTGATTCTGGTGTATGCTAACGTTTAAGAAACACTGTTTTACATAAGGGAAGTACCAAAAATGGTACTTAGTTGAATCAACTCGATTCATATTCATTACACAGAATAAAAACAGTGAGGTTACTGCAACACACTGCCATCGTTTCTAAGCATCAGTCACAGGACTAGAAGGGACTGAGGAGACTATGCTAACTTCATTTTCTTCAATATAGGAACCAACTGTCCAAGTTTTGCCTTGTTTTCTAAGTAGACAGTGACTAAATAAGCATTTTGACCACCTCAAGTTGCTATGCAGACTAAATCAGATCATATACACAAATACATTTTATACAGTCCAGTATTATTACCTGAATTTTAGAAACAAGTTTCAAAAAAGGCCAGCTGTCATCATGCCGTACCAATTCCACAACAAGTTGTTCAAAAGCAGACAGTTCATGAACTCCTCCCTGTCGACCTGAACTCCTTCGATTAAGTGTCATAGGGGATGATTCTGAACAAATAATTATATTAACTTTAGGTGATGATAAAATGAAATATTTGGAAAATACAAACAATTATCAGAATAAAAAAGATAGCTGGTAATCACTCCCTAACAATATTTAACTTATAAATAAGGCATATAAATACAAACGACATTCAAACAGAAAATCAACACTCTACACACTGAGATGTTAAACTAACATATATTCTGAGAGACAAGTAAATCTGGACCAAGTGTTCATTATTTCCTTTTGATCTTAAAGATTTCAAATTGAAATAAACACTCATTGGGAACAGATTGGTGTATAAAGAGTGTAATACAAAAGGTAATTCTAGAACACAAAGTTTTTGCGTTGTTCTAAAAATATGTTTTCAACTACAGTAAGATGAAAGCAAGCAATCGTCTGGTATTTTCTGAAATACATCCTTAAGAAAATAACCTCTTCAGATCTAGAAACCTGGCCTCTTTATAAATTACCTTGCATAACAGAAAATATTTCTCAATGATGAAATAAAAGATTGTTCTTATAAATCTAACTTCATATGGAGAATTTTCTTAAAGCAAAATGCTTTTTCATAAAATGTAAGGTACATAATGAGATCTAAGGTGTATAAATTAGTAGAAAAAGGTAGTATAGTCCATAGATGAATCTAGGTGTTTAAATTCCCTGCTTAAATGTAAATCCACACATTTCCCTGTTTATTTGTCCTTAGAACCACATTATAAATTGGTTAAAAACATTTTTTTCCAGCAGGTTTTTTGTTTTTTTTTTTTAATAAAAATGCTTCAGGTGTATTATTTTCCAAATAGCTTGGGGTTCAGGATTGTGGAAGAGCAAAGCATGTAAGAGGATAGGAAAAGCTCAATTAGATCTTGGTACAAAGTTACCTCATATCCACAACCCACCAAGCCTGACAACAATGACTGCATCATGATGCATTCTTTCCCCAGTGAATTAATCCTGTCATGTGTTTATGCAGTACAAGCTACCTGAAATTCTTCAAAGAACAGTAACTAGCATTAAAATTTTTTTAATTGGAGGATAACTGCTTTACAATGCTGTGTTGGTTTCTGCTGTACAACAATGTATATCAGCTATAAGTACACACATATCCCTTCCCTCTTGAGCCTTCCTCACACCTGCCCTGCCTCCCCCATCCCACCCCTTTAGGTTGTCACAGAGCACTGAGCTGAGCTCCTTGTGCTATAAAGTTGCTTCCCATTAGCTACATATTTTACAAATAGTAGTGTATTTATGTCAATGACTAGTAGCAATTTTTATGTGTAACTTCTTTTTGAAATACCAAGGTTTTATTACCACTGATAAAGAAAAAAGAGGATAGCATTAAAGAGATTAATGGAAATAAAATAAAATTAAAAAAAAAAAAGAAATCTAAAAAAAAAAAAAGAGATTAATGGGTAAACAGATTATTACATAGATAAATATGACAAATAATTTATCATATAATAAATATGATAAAACAACATAACCCTATATAGTATGTAAACAATTTATATATTATATATAAATATTAAAAAAATTATCAGAATAAAAACAATAGCTGGTAATTACTCCCTAACAATATTAATGTTCCCAACTCTCCCTTGCCCCCAAATTCAGTATATCAGGTGGGAACCTTACCAAATTACCAATGGTAGCTTGTCTAGGTGATGTTGAGTATGTGCATTTTGAAGGAAGCAAAAGTGGATGAGAATGAAATGTGTTATAATGTGATATACTGAGGTTGTTCAAGTTTTGGCCAAATCTCTCCATTAAACACAAAATGCTGTTAGCAAATTTTTCTCAAGTACTCTGCTACACTACTACAAACACTAGCAGTGTAGTTTACCTTTATTCCCCAAAGAGCTGCCCCTTCCTTGAACATTATGCTTCAGGTCAGGTTGCTCCCTAAAAACTCCGTATAGTGGACAGCCTTTCAAAAATGATACAAACTATCTCAACATTCAATCGTTCCAGATTACTCAATTTTCTCAGGTGAAAACATTAATTTAGAATCTTCATACCTGCAGATTGTCTTTTCCTGCCTCTTCTCTTGGATTCACTATCTTGGAGGGAAAGTTTTGAAGCAACATTTAGAGGACTTGACTGCTCACTTGACTTTGCGGCAATCACCCTGAAGTTAGGGAAGCTGGGACTGTTTTCCGGTGTATTATTAGCACTCTTCCTGCCTCTGCGCTTTCTACGAGGACTCAGTAGTTCCACAAATACATCTGCTTGCAGTGCACCATGACTCTGGCGAGTAGAACGACTGGCAATTCTTAAAGATTTAGTTTCTGTAGGAGGAGCAGATTTTATCTTTCTTAGGCTTCTACCAGTAGTTTTAGAAGAAGCAGTTGTTTTCGGCGTACTCTGCTGACTCCGTGAAGTGTATCTTCCAGGGTCTTGTCGTTGGCCACGACTTGAGAAAGAAGAGCTCAGTCTCCCTCTTGTTTTAATTGGCAATCTAACTTGTGGTCTTCCTCGTTTTGGTGGGCTATAAACAGTGTTAGAAAACAGTTACTGTACAGAGCAATGATGCACATATGATACTTCTATCCCCCTTGTTCTACTATTCAGCCAATGAGTTCAATACACATCACTTATGTGTTACTGAGACTTATCCTCAGTAACACGTGGATAAGTAACATCCTTATTACTCAGTTTTTTCCCCGGTAGTTCAAATGGTAGAGAATTTGCTTGCAATGCAGGAGACCTGGGTTTGATCCCTGGGTCAGAAAGATTCCCTGGAGAAGGAAATGGCAACCCACTCCAGTATTCTTTCTTGGAGAACTCCATGGACAGAGGAGCCTGGAGAGCTATAGTCCATGGGATTGCAAAGAGGGGGACATGACTGAGTGACCAACTTTCACTTTTTCTTTAAACTTAGAACTGACGAAATCTAAAATGTGCTTTCATTTATTTCTTTGTAATGCAAGGAGAACATGTAATAATTTCTCAGTATAACTCCAGGACATCATCATGAAAATCAAATCCTAAGTCATGAATAAATTGCAATCAGATCCTCAGAAGAACTGAATAAAATGGACTTGATCATGTTGAAAACTTAAAATGCAAATCTTTAGTTTCCTCATGCTTCAGGAGACTGTCACTCTTCCTTATTACTGATACTGAGGTAACCTACAGTTTTGGCCAATGGGTCCCACAAAAGTAGGCCTTAAACCTACTATTCCTCAACACCAGGCCAAGAATCTCTTTGTTGTATTTGATGTTTACTGTAAGATACAAAACTATATTCAACCTTTTATTTGCCTTTATGTTGTAGACAAAGATGATACAATCCCATTAAGCCTCCTATATCCATCTCCCCACATACCTGAACCTCTGGTTTGCCTAAAATATTTCCAAGAATTTTCCAAGTTCTTTATTGTCTTTATGCTTCTATAATACTGTTGAGTTGGAGCTACTAAACAACTTGCTTGAAATAGAGGGGCTGGCTCTCTCTCATCTCCTCAGGCGGTGACCTTTTTGGACTGTGTCAGTTCCAGTCGCCCTTGCTGCACATTCATTTTCTTGATTCCACGTGTGTTATGTGTGCATGCTCAGTCGCTCAGCCCTGTCCAACTCTTTGCAACCCCATGGACTACAGCCCTCGAGGCTCCTCTCTCGTGGAATTTACCAGGCAAGAATACTGGAATCGGTAGCCATCTCCTACTACAGGGGATCCTCCCGACTCAGAGATTGAACCTGCATCTCCTGTGTGGGCAGGTGGATTCTTTACCACTGAACCATCTGGGAAGCGATTCCACATGAATGGAGTTCAAATGTTGAAAAGGGATGGAAAGTCTTAGAGACAAACAAGAAGAGACTGCCCAGCAGGAATAACCAAATCCACGCATTAGGCCTGGGTGACACAGCTTGCGCTAAGTTGTCAAATACTTGGCTATGCAGTAGTATACTATAGTAGCGTAGTAGATGCTGACGTGGCAGGAGTATAAAAATACAACGTGCTTCCTGGCATTTCTCTCTGTTGACTACCAAGATCACCAATATTTGGGTATAACTTCTTGAGAAAGCAAAACATGCATCCAGAGCTGTGTTCATCTGTATCTCCTAGCTGTCCTCTGGACTGCTTATTTGCTAAAGTGAAAAAGTAAGTAATGTCGACCTTAATGAGGCTCTGACTTGACATCCTATCCAAACTTAAACTCATACTTGACTTTGTTATCTGGCTAAGTTCACACAAGGACTATACGCCTTTGGGAATAATTTCATATGTTTATAATACATAAAAAACAAGGGGAACTTTACAACACTATACTGCACACTTGTTTTTTAAAAATTAGAGGCCAAACCATTCCATTTGTATTTGAAAAGTCAAGAGATTGCCTAGTCATGACTCACGAACTCTCATTTTATTGCATGTTAGGATTTACCTGACTTCTTCTTCTTCTTGAGAATCATCTTCATCTTGTTCTACCTCATACTCTTCCTCTTCACTTTGACCCTCTTCTTCATCATCATCAACTTCATCATCCTCACCTTCCATACTACCTTCCATCTCATCATCACTTTCCAAGGATGGTCTCTGTCTAGAGGAGAGTCTTCTAGAACGCTGCTTTGGCCGACACTCTGGACAAAACCAGTCTCCTTCAGGCACAGTCTGATAAATCACATAAATGATCAGTAATCATCTGTCACTCAAAATCTCAATTCTAATCTGAGAAGCAGAAGAAGAAAATAAAAATACCTTGAGCTTTGGTCGAACACAGTAGGTATGGTGGCCCCGATCACAGCCATCACAAAGTACCATGTTCTCAGCATCACCCTTCTTTCGGCAGATCTTGCAACGGGCATTCAGTATAGATTTAGACCATATCACACTACGATCCAGGGTGGAGAGATGAAGAAAGACTTGGGATAGACTAGCAGAAGAAAGGAGAGACTCTCTCCAACGTTCCAGGACTGTTTTATAAGAACGCCCACTGTCACTGGCATCTTAAATGAAAGGGAAAGTAATTAAAACTTCCTAGGAAAACCCTAGACATCTCCTAGAACTATTTTTTCTTGGTATTGTTAAATAGGTAAGAATTTAGAGTTCTTCTCTCCTAATACTTCACAAAAAGACAATATTGAGATTAAAAATAAAAAATTCATGATAAAAAAAATTTGCTGAGCCACACCTTGCTTATGACATGAAGAATTACTTAAATCTGTAAAACAAATGCTTGGGGATTTCAACAGTTAAAAGAGAAAAATAACTTAGGGCAATGTGTTCTCAATCTAGCAATCTAGTTCTTTGTATCAAATCTTGATCTTATTTAGAAACTTGGCTAAATACAATAACAAGTCAGCTACTATTCATATGAATCAAGAATGTCACTGCCTCATTTGCAGATAAAAGATAAAGATGGATTGCTCTTTAAGTCTCAATCATATTTGAGGTTTCTTTTGGGGCTAATGAAAATGCTCTGAAGTTAGATAGTGGTGGATCTATTGTGAATATATTAAAAACCACTGAACTGAACAATTTTAAAAGGGTGAATTTTATATATGTGAAATACGGTTCAATAAAACTGTTACTAAAAATATCAATTATGGATAAATGCCAACTACATTGCCTTCTATATCTAAGAAAATATTATTTTTAAAATAAGGTAATTTTTTTATACAGAAACATTTGAATCTATTAAGAATCATTTGACTGGATGCTATTAATCTAGCTAGTCTATCATTTTATATTGGCATGTGATATTGACCTCGAATTGATCTTCACTACTGCAACTACCTTAGTTTTCCTAAGACATTATACTTAACTATAAAGTGCCTACCACATCACATCAAAATTCTGCAAGATATATCCTCAAATGGAATCTCATGGATAGCAGCATGACAGTTAAGAAAACATAGGCTATGGAGTCAATCTGCCTTGAGGTGAGCACTAGCTCCCCTATATAGCTTGGGCAAGTTACTTAAGGTGCCTCAGCAGCAGTATGTGGCCAGCTTATATCTCTGAGTGCTATTGGGAAGATTAAATGAGATAATACACATAAGACATGTAAACTCTGTCACAGTGTAAATGCTACTTGTTATCATTATTCCTGCATTGTATTTTCCCTTCAATATGCAGCATTTTAGAAGATAAGAAACAAGTCTACTCTATGGCCCCTGCTCTTAAGAAAATTTTAATACAGCTGGGAGGATGAAGATGTACACAATGAGGGGAAGTCATAAAGCAAGAGACCTGTCAAACACTAGCAGATCTTGAACTTTTGTTTTGATTGTTAGGCAGGAGAGAGACAGGACATGAAACCTAGGGCCCACTCAATGTGGTGAATCTTCCCTTAAAAGTTAGGGCCCCAAAAGGCCACACCTGTAAGTGTCAGGGCGGAAACAAGTACCACAAAGAAGGAAGCTGGCAAGGAAATCTGCTCATCTGGACCGTGATGTTGGGTGGAAAGGGGAAATAAATCTATTTTATGTAACTACAAACAAAATCTTGAACAGGTTTAAAACCTAAAAAAACACAAGCTAAGATTTTACAGTGGTCCAGGTGACCAGAGTTCCAGAAAAACATCTATTTCTGCTTTCAAGATTGCTGGGAGAAATATCAATAACCTCAGATATGCAGATGATACCACCCTTATGGCAAAAAGTGAAGAAGAACTAAAGAGCCTCTTGATGAAAGTGAAAGAGCAGAGTAAAAAGGTTGGCTTAAAGCTCAACATTCAGAAAAATAAGATCATGGCATCTGGTCCCATCACTTCATGGCAAATAGATGGAGAAACAGTGGAAACAGTGGCTGACTTTATTTTGGAAGCCCCAAAATCACTGCAGATGGTGATTGCAGCCATGAAATTAAAAGACGCTTACTCCTTGGAAGGAAAGTTATGACCAACCTAGATAGCATATAGCAGAGACATTCCTTTGCCAACAAAGGTCCGTCTAGTCAGGGCTATGGTTTTTCCAGTGGTCATGTATGGATGTGAGAATTGGACTATAAAGAAAGCTGAGTGCTGAAGAATTGATGCTTTCAAACTGTGGTGTTGGAGAAAACTTGAGAGTCCCTTGGACTGCAAGGATCCAATCAGTCTATCCTAAAGGTAGTCAGTCCTGAATATTCATCGGAAGGACTGATGTTGAAGCTGAAACTCCAATACTTTCACCACTTGATGTGAAGAGCTGACTCTTGAAAAGACCCTGATGCTGGGAAAGATTGAAGGTGGGAGGGGAAGGGGACGACAGAGGATGAGATGGTTGTATGGCATCACCGACTCAATGGACATGAGTTGAGTGGACTCTGGGAATTAGTGATGGACAGGGGGGCCTGGAGTGCTGCAGTCCATGGGGTTGCAAAGAGTCGGACACAACTGAGCAACTGAACTGAACTGGTGACCTCAGGTATGGCAGAAACAAGGGCAAATCTCTGCAATGAAGAAACTTCTGCAGATTAAGTTCTACAGAGTGAGAGTTAATAGTCAACACCCACGAGGCACATGTGGAAACAAAACACTATAATCAAGAGCCTGCAGAATCTGATCCATAAAGAGGCATGAGACACAGAATTAGACACTATATAAAATAACTGTGTTTAACATGTCTTAAGAAATAAACATTTGAAAATATCCATAAATGACCAAGCAATTTGAAAAAGCATCTAGATCTCTAAAAATAATTGAGATTTATAACTCAATGAGAGAAGGATAAAAATGGATGGGTCAAATGACTCTTTAGACAAAGCTAAAGAGAAATATTAGCAAAGAGGGACATAAATGCAATAATATAGTTCATGTAATTTACTTCCATCCTCTCATTTTGTGCTTCTATTTATCCTAATTTTCTAATGTAAGTCTTCATGGAAAGTTCTGGCCTAAGTGGGACTCTCCAAGGAAGAAGGCAACAAGAGTTGCTAGTTCAAAGATCTTAAAGAAATATTTCTGGGTAAATCAGAGGGTATTCTTATTGGTAATGGCAAGAAATAAGATTGCAGAGACCAATGTGGAAGAATGGAAGAAAAATTACGACAAATTGGAACATTAAAAGTCAGTTTGACTGGTTCTTGACTCAACGGCTGGTGAAACTATGGGTTTTGATCAAAGATGTGCTTTAAGAAAATTAACCCAGTGGTAGCTCCATTTTTATTCTACCTACTCCAATCCATTTAAAATATTCTAAATATGAAATATATATGGATGTCCATATTTTTCTATTTTCATATAACTACTTAAAAAAGGATAAAAAACAGTATATAAAATTGATACCATTTTTTCTGTTAATTGTTTTCTCATTTTAAACTTTGCTTCTCCAGATTATACAATTCTCAAGGGCAGAAATGTCTTTCATTTTCCATTAAGCTAGCACAGATAAATTCCTCAAGATATTGCTAATTAAATGTATTTTACTAATATAAAATATTGGTAGATTCATATGATCAAATATCACACCAGGAGATTTTATGCTGTTAACTGCCACTATACAGTAATTCATGTCACCATGCCATGCCGGCTTCCCTAGGAAATAAAACAATAACATCTCCTACTCCAGAATTCTCCCTGTGCTCATAAAGGAAAAACAATGTGAATAAATACTATATGTGAAACAACACGTAAATTCCATAGATGCTCAATCTTTAACAATAACTAAGTATACTAAGGTGCAACAATGTCAGTTTTTTATATAACAGGGTAAAAGAGTTTGATTAGCTGAGGTATGAAATGTATCAAGAGCAAGAAAAATTTTAGGAAGATATTGTTTTATAAGCTTGCCCTCAACCCTATTCTCTCCAAAAAACCAAATTTAAGGTTTTTCCTTCAAAAGCTAAAAATGTAAATCAATATTCAGCAGTAAAGTAAAATTATAATTCCTTAAAAATACAAAATTCTTTAAAAAGTTAAATATTTACCATCTCTCACACTAGATTGATCTTCCTTTTTTTCTTGTCCCTTTTTTTTTTCTATCTCCCTTTTTGATCTTTATTAATTTCTGTGCTGCCGCTGCTAAGTCACTTCAGTCGTGTCCGACTCTGTGCAACCCCGTAGATGGCAGCCCACCAGGCTCCCCGACCCCTGGGATTCTCCAGGAAAGAACACTGGAGTGGGTTGCCATTTCCTCCACCAATGCATGAAAGTGAAAAGTGCAAGGGAAGTCACTCAGTTGTGTCCGACTCTTCTCGACCCCATGGACTGCAGCCTACCAGGCTCCTCCATCCATGGGATTTTCCAGGGAAGAGTACTGGAGTGGGGTGCCATTGCCTTCTCCGAATTTCTGTGCTACCAAGTTTCAAATTAATCAAGTTAATTTGACAATTTCCCCCCCCCCCCACAACTTAAGGGCTTAACCTTAAGCATGACTTAATAAATTATTAAATTATCAACCTAAAACAATTATCACATCTTACCTAAAATTAAGTGAAATATGATTATGTTCCCCAAGTTAAAAAAGCCAAGTTTTATCAATGTGATTGATCACTAGAATAAGAGGGACATCTAGAGAAGGTGGAACATAAGCAGAAATTTTATTTCTTACTTGATTCTTCAAGAAACTGAAATAATTTCTAAAGCTAAACTGGGAAAATTCCTACTATAGTTAATTTGCTATGTTGAAAAATTATCAAAAATAGAGAATTTTAATGTTTTCTATCTTAAGCATTTATAAAGTGGAACACCCTTTTCTCTCCTGGATTAAGTATATATTCTTGATTACCTTTCTCCAAATATTTAGACTACCTTAAAACCCTAGAGGTACTTCCATTTCCTGCTGTCTCATTCAAAATAGATCATTCAAAGGCTTTAAGAATTACAGACACCAGTTCTATTAACTTTGAGGCAGCAATGGTAGATGGTAACATCCATTATTACAAATGATCAACATCTGACTCTGATTAATATTTACAAAGTAAGGTAAGCTGAACACTTACAAAATAAGTAAGGTAAGTTGAACTTGTCTTATTTCATTTATTTTTTCTTTTATATGTCTCAGGATGAAATGAATGTCTAAACACTGCTGTATACAAACAAGCATAGGGAACACTATAGTTCTCTGCTCTTGTATAATCTATTAGGTGTAAACTGCAATATCTCTCAGTGTCAACTTTTTCCCTTTGTCTAAATAGTTAATAAAAGGTACTGATGAAAATTCAAACATTAAATAATAAATTTGATCCCCCCTCACCAAACCTATAAATAGCTTTAATTGATGGCAATTTCAGAAGTGGAAAAATCAGCAGAATTACATTTTATTCCCACACCCCTTTTGGAATCACAGAATTAATAGAATTAATAGTAGTAATAATATTTTACATTTATAAGAGTCCTATGACTTACAAATAACTTTTAATTGAAATAACTATAAATTCACATGTGTTTGTAAGAACAATACAGACATCCCTTATATACATAATTTGATTTTGACACAAAGTATTAGGAAATACTGAAGACAAAATAACAGTGATACAACAAACACAAATTTGAATCTTTGTGCTTATATGTATTTTATTTCTTACAAATGTTACTTTCAATGTGAAAAGTGAGTTATTAAGCTCATGGTGGAATTATCAATTTATAAGAAAATTAAAATATGGACAGGCTTATTAGAACAATAAGATACTAACTACAAATTCTTCATTTTAAAAATAGATAATTTACGAATATACTAATGTTTCAAGCACCATATATTTATGAAAACTTTGTTCTTACTACTCAAAACATTAACATTCAAATCATTTTTAAAGGATTTTAGTCTACTCAAGACTCTCTCAATATGAGATCAAAAAGATATAGTTTAAAACAACTTTAAAAAAAATAAAAAAATAAAACAACTCTTTCTTCTAGTACCTCACTATTGAGATATAAACTATCTCAATATAATAAATTATAAATTAATTCAGTTTTTCAGAAAGACCACAGCAAATAGAGGCAGTTATGATATGAAAATTGATCTGGAACTTGACACATATTTTCCTAAAAACATAAGGATTATGTTTCCTAGATTAGCCCTAATAACCATAGATTGTAGAGCACTTCCTCATCTATGTACCCTGAAACACTTGGTATTTCTGATTTAGCACTTCGTACACATGCTCAGGTGAGTGACCCACATTATTAAACCATACCCTTAATGGGGGGCATTTAAGTAGTTTCTTTGAGGTTCTGTTTTAAATGGCAATACATTTATGTACAGTGTTTGATTATTCAGGGTCTGGCGAGTCATAGAACTTGGTAATGTCTTTGGAAGAAACATTCATAAAAGAGACCGACAGAAATAGTTAGACATTCATTGAAATGAATGAATACCTAGAATAAAATTTTAAAGTATTATTAAATAAATCTCACCTGAAATAACTTATATTTTAAAATGAAAACGTAATCTCAAAATTTTCAAATTAGTTGATCAATTTTATTCTGTCAGCCAGTAAAGTTCTATTAATTAAGGGGTAATTGAAAAGCATTTAAAATGTAACATATTTTGAATTAAAAACAGATACTTACCAAGTGGAGCTTTTAGAAAACGCCTCTCAATACCCTGTTCTATTTGGAAAAGTGCCATTGCAAGATGATGAACCACGTTGCTCACTGACTGTGGTGTACTTGCATTGGTTGAGACAGTACTTGGAGATTCTGTTTTTATGCCCAAAAGTCTACAATTAAAACATTGAAGAGTTTATAGTACCTAAAACCACTATTAGATGAAACTTGAGTCCACTGACTTACCCAAATCCTTACTTATACCTGTGTAAGAAATGGTTTCCTCAATCTCTAGGAGTTCTCATAAGCCACCAGGAAAGGGAGAGAAAAACATGAATCAAGAGCTAAACTATCATGTCATTTAGGCACATCACAAGGGCAAATAGAGAGAGGAGGGAAGGTGGATGAGAGAAGGCTTAGAAGGCTTTAGGAAAGAAGCCTTAGACGGCTCTGACCTTTCCTTAGAGAGGTGGGTATCAGATGGGCCTTAAGGGAAGAGTAGCTTAGGCAGCTCATCTCTATTTCTCGTGCTTCAACTTTTACTTATAGCTGCCTCCTAACTAACTAGTTCCTTGGCCTCCAATCTTACTCCCTTTGCAATAAATCTCCATGCTGCACTTAAAACGATCATTTAAAAATGTAGGCTCATTTACTCAAAACCTGTGTAATGTCTTCCCTCCCAGTTTCATATCCTTTCCACCTTTAGGTCTCAGTTTCAGTCACTTCCTCTAGCATTTCCTTTGCTGTCTTCTATATTCTCCTATGTATCAATATTACATTTCCACTGGGTATTTACTTCTACCAGAACACTGACACTGCTCTATAATTGCTAGCTTAAGGTCCCTCCACCATTTCCTTCTAGACAATAAATTTATTCTAAGGGCAGATACTATCTGAAAAAGTAAAAGTATCTGTCTATAGAGAAATCAGTTCTGATTAATAGCTCAAATAATATTTTAGTCTATTACAGAACAGAAAAATGATAATGTAAAGCTACTTTCTGAAATTAATACAACTTTAAGTTCAAAGTCTTTTTAAAAACTTGAATAACTACCATCATCTTAACAAGTTGTCTTTCGGCTGCTTTAGTACTAAGAAAGGTAAACAGAGAACTTGCAGTTTAGCAAAATCATCATTTCAGTGGTTATAAATATTAATGTCCTCACAATAAGATTTTAAGACCATTTTTTGAAGAAAAAGAAACAGTTTCTTAAAAACATAAAATGGCAAGAAAAAGTGATGGTTACTTTAGAAAAATCCTTTTCCTACCTGTCTTTTACTATGACCTTTGCTTGCTCATCAATTTCCATCTCCTCTGCATCTTCATTCACAGTTTTAATTATACCGTTTTCCTTGTTTTCCTCATTTAACAGCTCATACTGTCCATTTTCTAATGCTGACCTCCAGAGGTGTCGGTCTGTAACCTGTAACAAAACTCAAATTTACTAACTCTGAAAAATGGCATGTACTGTTCCTAAGAAGTATGAAGTTCAATGTACATATGAAAAATTCATGAATATTCTAGAACAGATTGTGAATCAAAAAGAGATCTAAAAATAAGGTACTAAGTGGCCAAAATGGAGTTCATATCATTCATAGATGGAAGCTTTAATACCTTACTCTCTATATAGTGAAATTATAAATGACTCTAAGGTTGGTCACCTGACAGTAGCAAAAGAGTGACAGATGACAGCAAAGGAATGAACAGAACACACAGATCAAGCATGAATTACTTACAGATTTTAAAAAGGTAACAAAGAAACCAATAAACAAACCAGACTCAGCAGAGCAGGCAGGAGCTAGTCAAGGAAGAAGAAAATATCCTTATACATTTCAACATCTTGGATGAAAATACCGTAAAACAGATATTTTTTAAATACCAAAAGTTAATATTAAAAAAAGGTTTTAAGAAAGATCTATATATATATATATAATTTGATACAGGGAAATAAAGTCAGTTATTATAAAAATGCATCACTCCTGCTATTTATTCAGAACATACATGCCTTGACTATATCAAATAAGTTAACAAACATAAAATATCAAATAAGTTACCAAAATTCTGGTAACTAGGCAAGTTAAAAATGGGAACAGGTACAAACCTTGATTGCGCCTAATGTTCCTTGGTAGATTCTGTCTTCAATATCCAAAAGAAAATCTCTCAGCCTCAACTCAAGCTGTCTTTCTGCAGACATCTGGGATGGATCATACACACTGGAAGATCTTCCCCGACTATATGTAGGTTTGCTATCAGTTTGAGGTTTGTCTGAAATAGTTAGCAAACATCTTTATTATGATTTTCTCATTAAAAAACATAATTACCCATATGACTGTATGATTGTGAGACAGTGGATATAAAAACAGTAAGTCCTGAAGTATGGGGAAAAAAAGAAGCAAATGTCTGCACATCATTTATCTCATAAGGGACTTGTATCTATCCAACAGAATATATAAAGAACTCTTACAGCTCAATAAAAAGACAAATAATACAATTAAAAAATAAGCAAAGGATCCGAACACACTTTTCTTCCTTTCTCTCTCTTTTTTTCCTGCTGTGCCATGAAGCTTGCAGGATCTTAGTTATCAAACCAGGGATTGAACACAGGCCCATGGCAGTGAAAGTGCTGAGTCCTAACCACTGACCACCAGGGAATTTCCCTGAACACATTTTTCTTTGGCCAATAAAACCATGAAAAGATGCTCAACATCATTAGTCATTTGGGAAATGCACACCAAAACCACAATGAGATACTTCACACCTCTACAATGGCTAGAATAAAAAAGTCTGATAACAAGAATTGAGAGGGATGTGGAGAAATTTAACCTTCAATATAAAATAGTGAGCCACTTTAGGGAACAGTCTGATGACAGTTCCTTAAATGATTAAACAGAATTACCATAGTGCGTAGTGATGATATATGCATGCCAAGTCGCTGCAGTTGTATCCAGCTCTTTGCAACCCCATGGACTGTAGCCCACCAGGGTCCTCAAGGGATTTTCCAGGCAAGAATACTAGAGTGGGTTGCCATGCCCTCCTCCAGGGGATCTTCCCGACCCAGGGATCAAATCTGAGTCTCCTGAGTCTCCTGCATTGCAGGCAGATTCTTTACAACCTGAGCCATTGAGGAAGCCATATGACCCAGTAATTTCACTCTTAGGTATATACCCAAGAGAAATGAAAACATATGTCAGCAAAAATTTATACACAAATGTTCAAAGCAGCATAACAGCCAAAAGGCAGAAACAATAGAAATGTCCATTAACTAACATATGGATAAGTAAAATGTACTAAAATGTAGTATACAATGAACATAAAGAGAATGAAGTACTGACATATGGTACAACTTGAATGAACCTTGAAAACATTATGCTAAGTAAAAGAAGCCTGTCACGAAAGACCATATATTACACAATACCAGTTTTGGGGATAATGAAAATGTTCTAAAATTGACAGTGTAAGATATCTAAGAATATATAAAAAACTACTGAATTGTACACTTCAGGGTGAACTGTATGATAAATGAATTAAATCTCAACAAAGCTGTTAAAGAATTGTGATCAACAATCAAGATTGCCGGGAGAAGTATCAATAACCTCAGATATGCAGATGACACCACCCATATGGCAGAAAGCAAAGAGGAACTAAAAAGCCTTTTGATGAAGGTGTAAGAGGAGAGTGAAAAAGTTGGCTTAAAACTCAACATTCAGAAAACGAAGATCATGGCATCTGGTCTCATCACTTCTGGGAAATAGACAGGGAAACAGTGGAAACAGTGTCAGACTTTATTTTTTGGGGGCTCCAAAATCACTGCAGATGGTGACTGCAGCCATGAAATTAAAAGACACTTACTCCTTGGAAGAAAAGTTATGACCAACCTAGATAGCATATTCAAAAGCAGAGACATTACTTTGCCAACAAAGGTTCGTCTAGTCAAGGCTATGGTTTTTCCAGTGGTCATGTATGGATGTGAGAGCTGGACTGTGAAGAAAGCTGAGTGCTGAAGAATTGATGCTTTTGAACTGTGGTGTTAGAGAAGACTCTTGAGAGTCCCTTGGACTGCATGGAGATCCAACCAGTTCATTCTGAAGGAGATCAGCCCTGGGATTTCTTTGGAAGGAATGATGCTAAAGCTGAAACTCCAGTACTTTGGCCACCTCATGCGAAGAGTTGACTCATTGGAAAAGACTCTGATGCTGGGAGGGATTGGGGGCAGGAGGAGAAGGGGACGACAGAGGATGAGACGGCTGGATGGCATCACTGACTCGATGGACGTGAGTCTCAGTGAACTCTGGGAGTTGGTTGGTGATGGACAGGGAGGCCTGGCGTGCTGCGATTCATGGGGTCGCAAAGAGTCGGACACGACTGAGCAACTGAACTGAACTGAAATGAACTGAAAGTAGTCATGGTAATAATAAAACCCTAAATTTAAGATCACTCTACCTAGAAAACCCCATTTACACCTAAAAATGTCTTACTTCTTTCTCTTATTTGTCGTCAACAGACCAGCCATCAAATAGGAAATACTGCTACCTGAACTGTCCTTGCTGCCCATCTCCTAAGGTGTGATCACTAATAGAACCTGTCCCTGGACCCTCAGCTAATACATTCAGTGAGTGACCTCACTCACTATTAGATCTCAAAACTCGATGGTAACCCTAGTGCCACAAGTATTCGATCTACTGATCAAACAATCCAAACAATGAGCTCAGAAAGAATATGTAACTTCTCATATTGTTAAGATGTGCTTATCATAATCCAAGTGGAACCCAGGAGAATCTAGAAAACTTTATTTCTCTAACTGGCAAATTTCTCTAACTCAAGAACTGAGAGCGTTGTTCAGATGAAAGAGAAAGTGTTTTAAATACAGCTCTTGATAAGTTTGAAAAATGTTTACTCCTGAGCCAGAGATTACAGGAAAAGAAAAATAAAGGAAATAGGTGTCATTGAAAATTTACCTGAAAAATGAAATTTCTCTTCAGAAAATCGGGATAGCTGTGCACATATTCTGCTTTTCTCTTGCAACAAAGTTTCTTTTAAGGCACTTTCTCTATGTCCTCTAGAGTTAAGGGCTTCAATCAGCTGATCCAGCTGTTCACAGGAACTGTAAAAGCACCACCGATTTGGCTTATGCACCGGTTTTGGCAGCTGCACAGTATCATCATACGGACCGTGGTCAATGCTGGAGGTAGATTCAGACATCAATGAATCTCCAGTTTTAGTGGATACCTGAGGCGCTTGAGACTGTACATTATCCTGAAATGATGAAGGTCTAGGCAACAGCATGTCTTCAGTGAGACCAGAATAATCCTCTTCAATAAACAATCCAGGAATAGAAGGGAAAATCCAGTACCGTCTGTACATGCGGTCACGGCCCAAGGGAAAGATATTGGTACATGCTATGGCACTTTGGATTTTTTCTAAGAGCTCTTTCTCTTTTCGTTGGTGTTCCTGTTTTAAAGCTTCTTCCTCCTCAGCAGTAAGAGGCTCTCTTGTTACGCAGTTGACCTCTTCTTGCCTTGTAAATTCTTTAAATCCATTTTGTCCCCTTTTTCCTGTAATTGAAACCACCATCATATTTTAATTTTTCACTAGAAAAACATGACAAGCTACCCCAAGTTACTACACATTATGGAGTAAACTATGTGCCACTCCCACATACCCCCAATTTGTAGGTTGAAGTCTTAAACCCCAAGGTGACTGAATTTGGAGACAGGGCCTTTAAGGAGGTAATTAAGGTCAGACTGGTGTCTTTAAGCAAGAGGAAGGGAGATCAGGGCACTCTTTCTCTCCACTTGTGAGTGAGAAAGGTCATATGAGGACGCAGTGAGAAGGTGCTATTACCAGCTGAGAAAGGCCTCACCAGAAATTAACCCTGCTGGCACCCTGATCTTGTACCTCCAGTCTCCAGAACTGTGATAAAAATTTTTGTTGTTTAAGCCACAGTCTGTAACATTTTGTTATGGCAACATGAATAGCCTAATAAACTATGTTAATAAGAAATTGGCACACTTATATATAAAGAGATACACAAAAACCTTCTATCTCCATACTGGAGAGTGTGCCAGAGTCTGTTAGTTATTTTGCAAGATACATTCAGTCCTTCTTCTAAGGCAGAAGTTAGCAAACCACTTCTATGAAGGGCTACTGTTACTGCTAAGTTGCTTCAGTCGTGTCCGACTCTGTGCGACCCCATAGACGGCAGCCCAGCAGGCTCCCCTGTCCCTGGGATTCTCCAGGAAAGAACACTGGAGTGGGTTGCCATTTCCTTCTCCAATGCATGAAAGTGAAAAGTGCAAGGGAAGTCACTCAGTTGTGTCTGACTCTTCGCGACCCCATGGACTGCAGCCTACCAGGCTCCTCCGTCCATGGGATTTTCCAGGGAAGAGTACTGGAGTGGGGTGCCATTGCCTTCTCCCCTATGAAGGGCTAGCTAGTCAATATTTTAGGCTGCTTGGGTCATACGGTTTCCATCCCAGCTACCCAACTCTGCCACTGTAGGATGAAAACAGTCACAGACAATATGCAAATGAACGAGCATGGCTATACGCAACAAAACTTTACTTAAGGTCATTGAGTCTGAATTTCATGTGATTTTCACATGTCACGAAGTATCACTCTTTTTAATTTTTTTTTCCCAACTATTTAAAAATGTAAAAACCCTTTCAGGCTCATGGGTGATATTAAAACAGGGGGCAGGGTGGATTTGGCCAATGGGCTGTACTTTAACAACCACTGCTTTAAGGTAACAGAAGCCTTAATTATTAGCAGGCACCTAGCAATCCAATCGGAGAAGGCAATGGCACCCCACTCCAGCACTTTTGCCTGGAAAACCCCATGGACGGAGGAGCCTGGTGGGCTGCAGTCCATGGGGTCGCTAAGAGTCGGACATGACTGAGCAACTTCACTTTCACTTTTCCCTTTCCTGCATTGGAGAAGGAAATGGCAATCCACTCCAGTGTTCTTGCCTGGAGAATCCCAGGGACCGGGGAGCCTCGTGGGCTGCTGTCTATGGGGCTGCACAGAGTTGGACACGACTGAAGCGACTTAGCAGCAACAGCAGCAGCAATCCAATGGAGAAGGCAATGGCAACCCACTCCAGTACTCTTGCCTGGAAAATTCCATGGGCGGAGGAGCCTGGTGGGCTGCAGTCCATAGGGTCGCTAAGAGTTGGACACGACTGAGCGACTTCACTTTCACTTTTCACTTTCATGCATTGGAGAAGGAAATGGCAACCCACTCCAGTATTCTTGCCTGGAGAATCCCAGGGATGGGGAAGCCTGGTGGGCAGCCATCTATGGGGTCACACAGAGTCAGACACAACTGAAAGGACTTTGCAGCAGCAGCAGCAGCAATCCAAGAGAAGGACAACGTTTCCCAGACCTTCTTTCCCCAGTAAATATGGCTACATTAGAAACTACTGGTCAAAGAGATGGAAGCAGAAGCACTGTCTGTAACCTCTGGGTTATGCCTCTTTTTCCCCTTTCCCTAGACAGAATGGAGACAGGGTGATAAATCATTTTGGAACATGAGGATGGCAGCAAATGCTCAAGGATGACAGTACCAACAAGACAGAAGGAGCCTAGACTCCTCCTGGCTGGCCTTGTATGCTATGTTGAAGCATTAGACTTCTCTCCTGTTTCATTCATTGTCAAATTGTTTAAATGGATGGGGGGTGTTTCTTCTCTTTCTTTTGCCTGAAAGGGTTTGTGTAAGATTGGAATTATCTGCTTCTTTGAAATTTGGCAGAATTCACCATAAAGTCGCCTAGGAGTGATGTTTTCTTTATAGGAAGGTTTTTAATACTAATTCAAGATCTTTAACAGTTTAGGACCATTCATATTTTTAATCTTTGTATTAATTCATTTCTATAATTTGCATTTTTTCTAGGATTTAGCTTTCTGCCCTCTATTTTCAAATTTACTGCTATTAAATTGTTATGTTATCCCCTTATCTTTAAATTTCTACTCTATCTAGTTATACTGCTTCAATTTTTAGTCCTAATTTTGTTTATTGTGACCCCTCACCCCCCCGAAAGTCAATTCAACAAAGGTTTGTCTAGTTTGTGTCTTTTTCAAAGAACAAGCTTTTGGCTTTGTTGTTTTTCTCTATTACAGTTTTATTTTCTATTAATTTCACTCACGTTTATTGTCTCCTTATATTTCGGGAGATTATTCTAGTTTTTACCTCTAACTTCTTAAATGAATGCCTAGTGTAATTTGCCTTTCTACTTTCCTAATATGTATTAAAGCTATAAATTTTCCTTTAAGTAGAGGGACTGTATCCAACAAGTATGGACTCGTATGGATTGTATCCATCAATACGCAGTATTAATTAGTTTTAAATATTTTAAAATTTCTATTAGGGCTTCTCCTTTGAAACTCTAATTACTTAGAAATATGTTCTAAATTCTAATGGCATAAGATTTGTTTTGGATTTCCAAATCAATTGCATTGCAGTCAGAGAATACAGCCTCCATGATATTGTATAAGAGATTTTTCTGTCCACTTACAATAACCACTTTAAAAATAATGTAAAAAAAGAGATACTGTCCAAATTAGAGGCACAGAATAAACTTAAGTATCTCCTTTAATAGTTATCAAATGAAAATGGTTAGAGATCCTCAGAAGTAACTTGTATCACAAGCTTCAAAAAATGCATTTCCTTTGATCCAGCAACTTATGAGATTACTTTAAGGCAGCATAGATTTCCATTCTCAGTAATATGACACCAGTTACAAGCATTACTGATCTTTGTATCTCTAGCATCTAAGAGGCATTCAATGTTGAATTGGTACATTACAGAATAAAAATTTCTACTTGGTCAACATAAAGTAGCAAATACAAAAAATCAACAACACACCTTGGAATCACAAATGGAAGTAACCTAATATATATTTCAGAATAGTGAATTAATAAAATGCCTTATCAATTAAAAGCAAGCAAGCATGCCCTTATGAAATTCTGTATTACCCCTTCTGCCTCTTTTATGTGGTCCCGGGTCATCTTCATCTTCAGAAACTGTATCTTGATCTTGTTCCTTTTGCTCTATTTCTTTGCTCTCAGTGCTAGTATCAAAATCTTCCCTTTCTTCCTCCCTTAATAAGAAAAAAATATGTATAATTCCATTCATGAAATATTTATTGCCTGCCTATGAAGTGCCAGGGTTTATCCTTCGAGAAGTAGTGAACAAGATAATACAGAGTTTATAGTCTTGCAGATAACTATATAAATCATTGTACAATTAAAATATGTAATAAATACTAAAAAAGAAGGAGTTCAAAATGCTATGAAAGCATTTTGAGGAGAACTTGATCCCTAATCTCAGGGATCAAGTAACGCTCGCTTATAAGAAGTGACGTTTAAACTGCAAGACTAAGGAGGCTGGGAGGGGTGAGGTGGCAGTTAAGAAAAAATCTTTGTTTCTAGAAGAAGGAATAACCTGCAAATGCACTGAGCTCAAGGGAAAAGGAAGGAGCTTGTAATTTTGACAAGAATATAAACAAAAAAGAAGCAATTTAAGATACGAATGAGAAAAATCAGGGCAAGATCATACTGGGCCTTTTAGGGCATTATTCAAAGAGCAATGGGGGTGGATGGGGAGAAGCTACAGGGAAAAAGTGGAAGAGTTTAGAAAAGGGAAATGACATGATTAGAAGGTACTCTTGCTGTTATGTGGAAAATCATCTGAGATAGAAAGCAGATGAGGGGAGATTAGTAAAGAGGCCACTGAAATTAATCCAGGTAGCTGGCTGGGAGGTAATGGTGGCTCAGAGTATAAAAGGAGATAAGTAGACAAACAGTAGGGGGGAGAAGTAGACAAATTCAGATACAGTAAGTAGGAACAATATGGATGTTTTATCACTGTATTGTCCAAATCACTGTATTGTCCAAATCAAAATTAAAGTTGCATGGAATTTGAATTCCACCACTTATGTTCTACATTCAAAGAGTTTTGCAAACTCAATGTATTCAGGAGCCAGAGGGATAACATAAATGAGTGAGGTTAGATGAGTACAAACATATGAAGTGGTGGGATCTATTACATGCCTAATTTCTTTTTTTAAAAAACTGAAGATATCACACGGAAAAAATAATTGCAACTACATGAGGCAATGAATATTAACTAAATTATAGTAATCATTTAACAATATATACATTTATCAAATCATTATTTTATATACCTTAAATGAATACAGTATTTTCGGTATAACTGACATAATTGGAAAAATATTTATAAAGTGTAAAAAAAAATTTGAGACAGCGTTCACATACCATAAAAATCACCATTTTAAAGTGTACAACTCAGTGGTTTTTAGTAATATTAACAAGGCTGTACAATTACTGCCTCTATCTAATTCATCATCTCAGAAGAAAAGCTGGATACTATTTTCAATTCCTTTTCCCCACTGCCCATGGTAACCACTGATTCTACTTTCTGCTCTGGACTTGCTTATTCTGGACTTTTCCTATAAATAGAATAATCACACGGTCTTCTTTGATTAGCTTCTTTCACCTAGCATGTTTCCAAAGTTCACCCATGTTGTAGCATGTATCAGAATTTCATTCCTTCTTATTTCTGAATAACATTCTGCTATAAGGATATACCACAGAAGCAGTATATCATTTTGTTTATCCATCAACTGACGGACTGATGAACATTTGGGTTGGACTATTTTTTGGTTACGAAGAATAATGCTGCTATGAACTTTCATGTATACATTTTTGGGTGAATGTATGCTCTTAATTTTCTTGGGTACATACCTAGGAGTGGAATTGCTGGCTACATGGTAACACATGGTTTAGACTGTTTGATGAACTGTCAAACTTATCCAAAGCAGCCACACTGTTTTACACATCCCTGTGAGCAATGTATGAGAGTTCTAATTTCTTTATTCTCACCAACATACGTTACCATCCCTCAACTGAAATACCGCCATCTTAGTAAGTGTGAAGTATATCTCATCGTGGTTTTGATATGCATTTCCTTAATGACTAACGATGTTGAGCACCTTTTATGTGCTTCATATAGATCTTCTTTGAAGAAATGCCTGTTAAAATCCTTTGCCCATTTTAAAAACTGAGTTGTCTTTTTACTATTGAGTTGTGTGAGTTCTTTATACATTCTGGATGTCAGACCATCATCAGATATATGATTTATAAAAATTTTTTTCTCTTCTCTGGGTTGTTTTTTTAACTTTCTCAACAGTGTTCTTTGAAGCACAAAAGTTTTAAATTTTGGTGAAGTCTATTTTTTATTTGGTTGCTTGTAGTTTAGGTGTCATATCTATTATTAACTTTCTCAAGGTATCCAAATAAATTTCTTAAAGTATTACTGATGGCCATATAAAATACAACTGTTCCAAGTTTGTGACCTATGAATGTAACAGGTATTTTTATATGTAAGTATAATCAAAAGTCAATATGCTGAATTTGGAATACTGAGGTTTTTAGAATTTCTTTTTCAGATTTTATTTTATAATGATTATTTCTGCTAATTTTGAATATGATTTGCCATCTACAATATAGGAAAAGTCCCCACTTGTCTTCACAGCCAATCTTCATCCCTAATATGTCAATATGTAATAAAATACTTTAGGCAGTCACTGAATTATTTAAGGTGTTGACATCTTCTCCCTCCACCTTCTACCAAAAGCTCCAATCTCTTCCTTAAAAAGCTTGAAGGAACTCTGTGAAACACAGAGTACAACTGTGATGATGGTGGTGGAAGGGAGAGATACTATTAGTAATGCTAGAATGAGTAATGCTAGCAGTTTTAGATTCCCTCAAAGTGCTTTTTTTTTAAAAAAAAAAAAAAAACAACACATGTATATCTGAGGACTCTTTGTATGTAAATTTCATAGGCTTGCTGACACTATTACAAAACTACAGAAAATTCGTTTTCTAAAAATTTGGAAAGCATTTTAGAGTTTAAGGTGCTGATTTTTATTCTTTATGTCATCCAGATAAGCAGTGTAATTCAAACCATACCCAACAGATATATCTGCAATTGAATTTCTTTGCTCATCTTCCTTTAGTTTTTCTTGTTTCTCCTTCATTTTTTGTTCTTGCTCCTTAAGTTTTTCTTCTTTCCTTTTACGAATTCTGAAAGTTAAAATAAAATATTATAGTCTATATGATACTTTTAACTTTTTATCTTTAACCACCCAATTACAGAAAATGCTCCAAATGTTATCACAAACTACAAAGTAATCTATTCATAACAGCCCAACATGGTTTTATTTTTTAATAAATTTTATTATTATTATTGTTATTTTTTTTGCTGTGCTGTACAGCATGTATGGGATTTTAGTTTCCTGACCAGGGATTGAACCCATGTCCCCTGCATTGGGAGTGTGGAGTCTTAACCACTGGACTGCCAAGAAAGTCCCCAACATGTTTTTAGAGGAAAAGAAATAAATAGCTTTCATTAGCACAACGGACTATAATTATCTCTCACCTAGCAGCTGCTTCTTCCCTCTCTTTTCGATGTTGTTCTGCTTTTAACTCCCGGAACTCCTGTTTTGCTTGTCTTAATATGTCAACATAATCTTCAATGAAATCCCTAGTAGAAACTAGGGTCAGTAGTTTCCCACAGAGAGCATGAAGTATCTTCATCTTTTCTCCTGCCAAAAATTGGTAAATAACTTCTGGATTATCAATGACAAGAAAAAATTTAATTTGTGGCTCAATGTGAAAATATTTAATAAAGACTAGGGAAGAGTCTCTTAAGATCAACTAAGCTAGTGGCATTTATGGAAAAAAGCAACTTTGAATCCAATTAACAGTTATGTGATATACAACACATTTCAAATACTAATAACTACTAAACAGACATGAAAAACTTTCTAATTGCAAAGAATTAACTTTTAAGTTTTAATTTTAGGCTTATGTAGCTTATGTGTGAAGAACAAATCAAAACTAAGTTATAACCACATGAGACGCAAGATGTGGGTTTGATCCTTGGTACGGGATGATCCCTGTAAGAAATGGCAACCCACTCTAGTATTCTTGCCTGGAGAATCCCTTGGACAGGGCTACAGTCTACAGGGTTGCAAAGAGACATGACTAAGTGATTGAGCATGCATACATGCACACACACACACACACACACACACACACACACAAATGGCAATAGGCAAATTGCTACTCAGAAAAGACTGCACAAAAACACTACCATAAATTTTAAAAATTATATGAATGTTAGCTCAACTATACCACAATAAAAGTTTTTTAAACTACATGACTCTTAGGAATTAGGTTTTCTTATGTTTCCTTAAATAAGCATAATAAATTCAATACTATATATTGTACATTTCAATTTTTACTTTTATCTATAAAAGGAAGTAAAAAAAACTCTTAATTTTACATATTGTGCCTCACTGCTCAAACATTTACTCAACTGAATGTTAGCATTCTGCAGCTACAGCTTACATTTCTGATATATTAATAAATAAAAATTAAAGCTAGCTAATTCCCACTTATCTTTCTAGACTTGCTAGATGTAGTAAACTAACCACACATTTTTAAATTAATAGAAAATCCAAAGAGAAAAAAGACAAGAAAATCATAAATAATTAAAAGTTAATATGAATAACAACTGTAGTTAATTTAGGTCACTATTTGTATTCTGATAATTTTTTTTAAAAAGACTGTTTTCTTCCTTTCTCTTTTAAAACTAAATGTCATCTAAAATTTTCTCGTCGGCTACCAAGTATTCTGGGCATAAGTAGGAAGGTTATACAAATTCTAACTTGCAAAGTTTACCTGGTGTCAAATCATACACTGAAGTGCTTGACAGTTTCTTCACCAGGCTGGGGTTGCTCAAACGAAGCTCCATGCAAGCATCATCTGTAGCATCAAACCCTCCTCGTTTCTGATACCTGTACTTCGCATTTGCTGATGTTACATCAGCACCCGAAGCTAAGATGTGTAGTCTGAGGATTTCAGAAAGAGTGCAGCTATCGAGATCCAAGCTTTTCAAACTGCAGCCTATAGTCATTAAAAACGAAACAGTCATTTAGAATGTAAACAATAAATCCTCAGTAATGTAAAATATACCTTTATAAAAATAAAAAGGCAATAAAAAAAAAACAAAAACCCACACATACCCTGATGCAACTGCGGCCATGCAGCTGCCAAAGATGCAACTGCAGACAGTGCAGATTTTGTGGGGTCTGTATCTTCATCCAAAGCCTCTGTTAGATCTTTAAGGAAATAAATACTTTATTCTAGTGCAAATCAAAGCTTGAATATTTGGGAATAATGCCCTTTTTAAAATGATGAAAGAAACAGCAAACAGCTTAACATTCAGGAACCTCAAAAGAACTGACACTAGGTACCACAAGCATCATTCACATTCTGCCTAGGCTCCACCTAAAACTATAAATCCTAAGACATGTACTACACACTAATTTTCCCCTTACTTAACATAGAGAAGACAATTTCCAAGTTACCAACAAGATACACATACACATTCCAAAAATATGGTAAAATACACTTTAAAATGAAAGACAAATTTCCTTGCTCAATATAACTTTAAAAAAACTCTACTTTGAAAATCAGAATCTATTTGAAGATATCCAAATCTTTCATAAATATTCAATTACAAATACTGAATCATAACAAAGTATAAGTTGTAATCATCACAAAACCAACGCAGGAAAAGAGCTAGAAGAACTTAAAGACAATACTACTGTCACTTAACCACAGATTTATCTCTTCATTTAAATTGCCTGTTTTTATTTTGCAAACTCTCTGATCCATGAAACAATAGGAAGATATCCCTGTACTTTCTAAGTAAACTGCTTCAGCTTTGAAAACAGTGCTTAAGCTACAAATAGGACCAAAGAGCAAGTCTACTGACATAAATATATTTAAACCATTAGGATATACAATTATTCCTTACATAGATAATAAAATGTCACCAATGAAAAAACTTTTAAGCTGATAAAAAGCCCTTCTGCTCTACCACAGTAGACACAGCTTCAGACTAAGTCTCAGATAATGTAAATTCTACTCTTAGCTCTGTCCATCCCTAGTTTCTACTTACGTAGCCTCTAGATCAGGCACTTAATTGGCTTCATTTTTTTTACAGCGCTAAGTCAAGATCAGCAGTTTTCAAATTCCTCAAGTATTTCTTGGAAGCACCATATAAAGTGAATGGAGATGATAATCCTGCCCATTCATCTTTTCAACTCTCCTACACTAGCAGGGAGGAATCCCTGTACAATTTGTAGGCCTCCATGGATTAGAGCTGGGAAATCACTGAGCTAACCTGGTTCTGTGGTTCCTTCACTTTCTACTTTCCCTCCTCAAAGTTCACAAGCTGAAAAAATGAACCTTAGAGAAAAGAACTGCTGTCCTTTACTAAAGGAAAAAGGCCCTTTGGGATTATGTCAGATTACAGTTACTGACAATTCCACAGCATTTGAAGCATAAACAGTACCACACAGGAGAAGTTACCTAACTAAATGTTACATATATACATAAGTTATTCCTACAAGGCCATGAATTTAGTCGAAATGACAGACATTTATAATGTTCCTCACCAGGGAAATACTAGATGTAAAACTTTTTTCAATTTTCATTTTACATACAAAGCCAAACAAACTTAAAATTAATATAGGCACTCTAAAATTAACAAGTCCTAGTTAAAAAGCTGTATAAGTGTACTGGCTCTCTTCCTTTGCAGCAATTCAACTTATTTTATCTATAGTAAGCTATCATTTCCTGGGACAA
Source organism: Bos indicus (assembly GCF_029378745.1). Lineage (NCBI taxonomy): Eukaryota > Metazoa > Chordata > Mammalia > Artiodactyla > Bovidae > Bos > Bos indicus. The sequence goes on from NC_091780.1 coordinate 45,319,649, forward strand.
AGGCTGTAAAGGCCTCAGGAAATGGACAACCAACAAAATGACAATTTACTTTTAGTTGTGTTTAACATGCTAAAATACATATTCTTCAACTCATCTATCTACCAAATTGCTCTTTCAAGAAACTGTAAATATCATTCTAGGGTTTATTTGCTGAGATAGTCACTTGGATACATCATACCAAGAGAATACAGCTAAACTGTGTGGGGGATGACCACCTGAAACATACATTTATCATCATCATAATCTAGAATCAGGTACATATAATTTCAACACTAAACAATAACATCTCAGCAATACACATAACTATTATATATCAGGAGAATGCTTTTGTCTCTATACTTGTGAAAGGCATTTAAGTTCATGATGTAAGACTAAAGAGAGGAACTGATATTTATAATCTAAGTTAAAAAATTGCTGGTCAAAATTTCCAAGATTCAATATAAAAACAAGGAGGCCAAAAAATTACATGTTCTTGACAGATAATTACTTCTTTGCCATATTATAAGGTAATAAAATGTAATCATTACGAGGCTCCAGTCCAGAGTGCCTGAGTTTGTATCCATCACTTCTTATTAGCCACGTGTCTTTAGGCAAGTTAATTAAACTCCTTAAGACTAAGCTTCTTTTACATATAAAGGCAAAAATAATTACATCTTCCTTATAATGGTGGTATGAAGATAAAACAACACATACATGGTGTCTTTCTCGTTACGCCATCACTTAATCTCTATGTGATCTTCAGTAAATGACCTCACTGGACCTCATGTTTCACCACTGAGGTAAATACACGCTTTTATTGTCTGCCCAATTTCCCCATTTCTAAAAGGAGCAAGAAACACCTTACGGAAGGCCAGCTAATGAAGAAGTAAATAATATTCAATCCCATGTGATTATGTCAGGTGCTTTCAGGAAGACTACAGAAAACCCTTTTTGTTACTGAGATGGGAGAATACATGAAAAATACCTGGGGGAACAGTCTGGGGCCCTTAATGAAACTGAAGTCACCATTTAAAATGTGGTAATAGGCAAATGAGAGAAGGGTGAAATTTTTGAAGTAATTTTTTCTCCCTCCATAACATTTAAATAGTTTCAAACAAAGCATTATTAATGGTCAATACTTATTCCGAGGTAGACTTTATAGACAGTTGGTATAGAAGTAGAGCTATAAAAATTACAGGAATGACAAATCATGAATGGAAAATAAAATGGCAATACAAACATCAACAGTTTTTCCTTTACATTAGCTGCTTTTCCAATATAATTTCCTTTTGACCCCACTTTTTGTCATTAAGGCTTCCAAAACTACAAAATTCACCTAATTCAAATCCTGAATTAAAGAAAGCTTTATGTCTTGTATTAAGGTCAGAATTTGGTCAATAACCTTGTTATGTTATGGGTCATTAAGACAACCTGAAGGTTAAAAGAATGAATATATGTTACACAGTCTATCTTAGATCATCCATCTTTAGTGGTGGTACTTGTCAATAGAAAATCTTTGGATGTTTTATAAATGGATATACCCCTCTCCCTTCCCTTTTATGAAACTGACTAAATCATCCAAGATGACAATGAAGACCACATTGCTAAAATGGCCTTGATAAGGGAGCTAGAGTGATTAGCACTCAAGCAAGAGAATATATTTTGCTTGAACTTTGACTGCAAAATCAAAAGACAACTGAACTGACTACATCCTCATGACTATCCTATTGCTCCATCGACCAGGCATAAAGGAAATTAGCTCAAAGTATCTAAGGCCAACCACGCTACCTGAATGGAGGAATGTCCCATTTTTTTTCCTACTAAGATTATGCTATCAAGATGGCTCGAAACTATTTCTTATCGTGTATTTCTACATAATACACTAAAGTTTATTTAATGGTCCGATCTCATAGGTGGCAAAATTCACAGAGAATTTTATTCAGGAAGTCAAATCAACCTGTTAATATAAATGCTTAACAATTCCTTGGATTGAGGTAAATCCTAAATAAAACAATGAACACTCTACTCTGTATTGAAAATAAAATAAGATTTCCCCAAGAATTATTCTTACATTAATATGTACCATACAGACTCTAGATACTTAACTGTACAGAAATTAAAGAGCAAAATTTCTAGTTCAAACTAGCAAAATTTAAAAATTAAATGTTCCTTAACTCTGATCTAAAAATTGTCAGAATGAAATGAAATCAGTAATAATACTTTTAACTTAAAGTATTAATAACAACAACTGAAGTATTTTCTCGGATGGGGACAAAAACTCAGTGCTATTCAGTAAATTTCCTGGAATTACACATACTGGTCAATGAAATTTGTAAGATTCCTAAATCACAGGAGAAATCTAGAGGAATAAAAAACAAGATAGGTTGGCAGGGTGGGGGTTGCAGCATTTTTAAGGTCATCAGAAACAGGATATATTAAAACAAAGCTTCTGTAAAACAACTGATAATGTGTTGCTAGCATATGACTCAAAAACCAAGTAACTTGAACGACCATGTTTTATAACTGTAAAAGCCAAGTTAATTTAAAATTTAATCACAAGTTTATTTCACTACAAAGCTACTATCAGCCAGCAATAATATTGAATTCTGACCTTTGGTGTCAGCATCAGTTATTTGCTCTTTGGCTACTTCCTCTTCTTCTTCAGCTATCGCCTGGAAGATGGCAGTCAGGAAGAAAAAAAGCAATTCACATAGTGGGCCTTCACTGTCATTTCCTACAAGAGCTTCCTCTAACACTTCTGTGAATAAAATGTTTAAAATGAATTTAAAGTTCTGGTCACATACTGGAAAAACAACTCCATTGGAACAATAAACATTTTAATCAACAATAGCCTGTGTAACTATTTTCTTAAGTGCCCATCAGGTAAAGCCAAGTATCACAAAGTAATTTTTAGTAATTACAACAAAATCATAAGCCAAAAATCACTGCATTCAAAGAAAGCCAAATTAGCCTCAGTTGATACAATATTTCACCTAAATTTAAACCTGAGATGCAAATTAGTCATATATTAAAAATTATAATCTTACTCTAATTTGAGTAATGACACCAAAGATGTTATTGTTGTCCCAGTGTTCTCAAGAGCTATATGGGACATGACTGTTTACCAAACAGTACACATAAGAGGTAATCATCAGCATTAGCTGTAATCCTAATATTGTGTTCAGGTCATAAATAATTCTCATCTAATTCACCTACCCTAAATGTCTTACCTCAACCAGCGTTGTTTAGACCTTCTTGATCTGTAAGGCACAGTGATTCATGCCTCACCTAGCTCATAAAGAAAAACTAAGGGACTGTGAAAGCCCTCCTGAAGAATACAGTCGATAAAATAAGAGTGGCATTAAAATTCTTTTAGAATTTTTATCTGGATCTAAAGAAGATTATTTTTCTATTGGTTAGCTAAAAATCTAAAATGGGATCTAAAGCCCTTCTCATACTAATTTAGCTCTTATGATGTACATACAAAGTAACAGTATGTAAGTGCAGAGGAGAAGCAATGGTAAGTTAAAGTTAGGCAGTAACTTGTCTTCAAATATGGCTGTCAATCCCTCCCTTCCCTGCACTTACATACCATGCCACCCTCAAGAAATGAGGTCTATTCCTTCACCCCCTTGAATCCCAGGAGGCCTAACTAATGGAATACAGCAGAAGCAAGGCTTGGCAGTTCTAGGCCTGGCCTTTAAGAAAAGTGATAGCTTCTGTTTCCAGCCCCTTGGAGCACTCGCTGCCACATAAGAAGTGCAGGCTACTCTGACAAAGCAGGACACCATGTGGAGGAACACCGGGGTACCAGGCATGTGTGTGAAGAAGCCACCTTGAACACTGAGCCAGGTGAGCCTTGAGGTGACTCCAGTCCCAGCCACTGTGACTGTAATCACATGAAGGACCCCAAGAGAGGACTGGATAGCTGGGTCCAGTGACTCTACAGAACTTTGAGAGAGAATAATTCGTTCTTTTAAACCACTAATTTTAGGGTGAACTATCACATAGCAATAGCACTTGCCTAGGGTCACTCCCTCAGGAAACTCATCTTGAAGATCAAAAAGCTCCCCAAATGCATTAAGGAACTCCAAAACCATCAGAGCATCACCAAAGATTTCAGGAGGTAGTCTAGTTTTCACTGGAGTTGGTTCTGGAAGTTCCTGCAAGATTCAACAATTTATATAACTATTTGAACCAAGTACAGGAAATTGTACAAAGACAGATATGATATATTCTTTACCTAAGAACTATTTCACATTTCTCAACCCTGGATGTTCATTATAATCACTTTTAGAACTTTAAAAATTATAGATGCGGTGGCTTTAATTCAACCTTATACCTTATACTAAATCACAGTCTCTAAATTACTTACTAAATCATTTTTTCTTTCATTCAACTAACAGCATAATTTAGGTTGAGCTGTACTTCTGACTACATTTCCTAGTTACGAGTGACTCCTAACCTAGATTCTGAGGCCAAGGCATTAGCCATATCAGTATGATCTCTAATGTGGTATTTTCCTTAGGATATGGAACAAAATTAATCTACCATCTATTGTCTTAGAAATGGTTCCATATAAAATGAGATGAATGAGTTTGGTATAGATACTTTGGTTATTTCTGGAGACAGGCAGAATCTTTGTCCAGTAACCACATTAAATGTTTGCCTGGCTCCAGTGGTTACTGGACTACCAAGGATAGCACAGATGACCAACTATTTCCACAGGATAAGAATCATTATCAAAGCTTGTTATAAAATACTAACAATGCTCTCCTAGAACTCTAAATATACATATTTGCCTAATTGGCTATCTCCTCTGTTACACAGGTGTGTGAAACATCACATAACGTGCTTATACCTTAAGGTCATCACATTCCATATCTTCTCTGGGTTTACTCCACTGTTTTAAGTATTCCATATACTTTTTCTTTTCTTCACGCAACTTCTCTCTTTCCTAAAATGAAAGGTCAATAAAAATTCTTATAAGATATTTATAAGGCAGCATCGGCATCACCTCGGAACTAGTAGGAAACACAAATACTTGCACCCTACCTAGATCTCTTGGACTAGGAACTCCAGGGTTGGGACCCAGCAACTGATGTTTTACTAAGCTCTTTTGGGGATTCTGCTGTACATAAAAGGGTTAAAACCACTGATCAAAACAATGCCTGTCTGATACAACTGCTACAAAGATGAAAGACGTTTGACACATAGCAACTCATGGGTAAATATTAATTCAATCTGACCTTGTCTATAGCAGTGCTTTCTCCACTTTAAATTAATGAGATCTCAAGTGAAGAGATAAGAAATTATTAGAGTACCTAACATAACTACCCCCCCCTTATATTTGTAATACATTAGTTTTCAAGATTCATTTAAAAATTAACTGCCTAGAGACACACAGAGGGGACAGTAAGTAAAAGCAATATTAGAGTACAATTGGTGAACTTTTTGCTCAGTTGGTCTTTTGACAACTTTTCTTCTTGGTTCTGGTATTTGAAACTGCAGGATAAATACTGACCCTAAAAAGTCTCTGATAAAGCAGAATGTAAACAAAATATTTTGTTATAATTATTTCCAATAAATATGTTAACTATGTAATAATATATATGTTTAATGCATGTTAATATTCTTTGAGATTTATTAACACTGAAAGTAAACAGATGTACACTTCTCAAGTTTAACAGAAAACACCTAGATAGTTACAGAACTTAACTGTGCTTTGAGTGGCCTGCTGAAATAAGCCCTCCCTCCACCCAAATAATTCTTGTAGGGTGTAATAAGATGGGTATTTTCATTCACTGTTGCTAAGAGTATACATAAGTACAACACATTTGACAAACAAATACCTATGTTCACTAGGTACAGAAAGTTTTTAACATGTTCTTACCCATTGACCTAGTATTTCAATTCTACAAATTAATCCAGAGACACAATCCAAAAACAGGAAAGACTTTTGTTCATAAATTTGAACAAAGTATCCTTGTTTATGAGCAAAAATTTGTAAAGTGCTTACCTGTATCTATTTGATTAAATACTACATGCAGTCACTAAAAATTTCACATTACTTAGTTTATTTAGTAGCAGGACAGAATGTTTATAATAATGTTAAAATATATATATACAAAATTATAAATGCTGGATCTTATTCTTTAAGCGCCACAATAAAGTTAGAAATAAATTAATCAAAGCAATAATGCTATCTCTAAATATTACCATTTAGATTACAAGTGGTTTTTTTTTTTTTCCTTGTATTCTACACTTTCTGGAGTGAACACATATCAGACACTCCCTACTTCCACGCAAGGGCCTATCTGAAATAATTCAAGAAACACATGCAATTTAAATGAACATAATATATAACATGATCATCTAGGGTACTTGTGGTGGCTTAGTCAATAAGTCATGTCCCACTCTTGCAACCCTATGGGGTGTAGACCACTAGGCTCCTCTGTCCATGGGATTCTCCAGGTAAGAATACTGGAGTGGGTTGCCATGTCCTTCTCCAAGGGTGCTTGTGAACATCCAGAAAACCAATGACAACGATGGACTTCAGAAGAAACCAGCTATGGAATTCTCTAAGAAATATCTACCGCTGAAGATGATAATAAAAGATTTGCTGAAACAAAGATAATTTATTCTTCAAGGAAAATAACAACACTACACTAATTCTTATCGCTCATACATTTTATTGTATTTTTCTAACAATGTAGTTTTACTTCTGAAAGTTTTATTTCCCTAAATATGAAGTCTAAACAATGAAGAAAAGCAACGTTAGAATTGTACTTCGGAAGAGGCTCTGAGACGTAAAGTCACTCATATATGTTGAACCTTAAATCATTCATTAAATTTTCCAAGGAAAATGGAGATATCCCAATACCATTTATCAGTGCTCTATGCACAACTATAAATGTAAATGAAAGTGATAAAAGTATTTTTAAATTAACCATGAACTTAAATATATAAAGTGTTGAATACTATTTACTATTTGTGGAGAGTATAACTAATATACTTGGATATACCTTTTCTCTTTCTATTTTAAGCCTCTCTTTTTCTTCTTTCTTCTTCAGTCTCTCTTTTTCAACAATTTTCTTCAATTCTTCCTTCTTTTTTTCTTTATCCTCCTTTTCTTTTTTCTTTGCCTCTAGGGCATCTGCTTTTTCTCTTTTTAATTTAGCCTTTTCAAAAGCTGTGGAGAAGATCAGACTTAGAATTGTACACAGATAGAAAATACCACACTTTTTAAATGTAACAAAAGAACCTCAGAAATATTTTAAGGTTTAAATGAGATCAAGAGACACTCACAGAGGGAGTCAGCTGGTGATTAAAATGGGAAGAGCAAGTCCTCTCTGTTTAAGACAAACTACTGCCATAGGACAAACACAAACCTGCCTTTGAAAGACTTGCGTGTGGCCCTAAGACCAGCAGCAAGGTACCACCTTGTTGGAAATGCAGAATCTTTTCTCCCACCCAGGCCTACTAATTTAGAATCTTCATTTTAGTAAGATTCCCAAATGATTCATGTATATAGTCACATTTGGGAAACAATGTTTTATAAGGCTGTAGGAATCAAACAAAAATGGCTAGAAACTGCCAACTTGTGCTTAATCTAGCATTAGGTCAGTTTAATAGAGGATATGTTATACCTTGAAATGTTGTTTTAAGAGATAAACAGAGGTCTCATTTATCAAAGAAATTAATAGTTATATGAGGGAAAAAACTAATCTTAAGAAAGACAAAACCAGAAATAAGCCATTTTAGAAACATCCCCTACCTAGGCACAGAGAAATACACTTTCCTGTAACTAAACAGTTTTTGGAGACAAAAAAAGGTATTAAGAGGGCTGACAACAAATGAAGGTGAAGGAATTGGAGACATTTATTAAGCCTCTTCTGTTTGCCAAAATCTTTGGTATATTCTTTACATTAAAACTCACCCAGTGATTTCATTTCTTCTTGTTTTAAAAGTTTGTCTCTTTCTTTAGTAGTTTTGTTCCTATAGCCTGCAATAGTCTGTTTACTGGCAATGCTGTCCTCCTAAAAAAAATAAAAACAAAACACACACATAAAAACCAAGAAAGTAAAGTTGTAACCACAACTTTTACAAACTGGTCTACTTTTTCCTTACACTTAAAAAACGAAAAAATGTAAAGCCCTCATCAATTATACTTTCTTTATACTAAGGTTTTATTCTAAAATATAATTGAACTTTTAGTAACTCTAATCATAGTAACATATAGAATATAAGTTAATTCTATAGTTCTACAAATTAGTACAAAAACCTCCCAGAAAAAAAAACCAATAATACATAAGAGGAGCCTTAAAAATATGCATTAGAAAAACAAACAAAAATATTCCAGGGTACTTAAACTAGCTGGTGTAGACATCAAATAAGAAAGAGGCAGAGTAAACACATGTCAGAGACATTTTTGTAGTCTATCATGCTTTACATTTTAGTAACTGCTTACATTTCAGTACGAAACCCCTGTGGCATGAGACTCATGTCTAACTCACACCTGAAACTTCTACAAGCCTCACTGCTAAGCAGTTGTCAAAATACACTACACCCTGTTCTTGTGTGAAGGAAAGTGTTCCTTCCTACAGGGTCCAGGGGTGAAGCGAGCCAAACCCTACTCGTAATTTTGGTTAGTTTTATTAAGAACTACTGTGCACTTTTTATCTATTCTCTATTTACCTGACTAACAGATATTCGTTTGGGAGGTCTCCCTCTTCTTCTGTTAGCTGGACTGAAGATAAATGTGGGTGGATCATCAGGGAAGAAGTAAGAAAAATCTTGTTCTGCTATTTTATATGTTGAAAGAGATGATGCCTTCATTAAAAAAAAAAAAAAAAAAGACGACACAGGGTATAATAACACATTAGTAAATCATATGTATATAAGCTTTAACATGTCATATGATTACTGTTAAAAACCAGGTCAAAAGCATTAGAATTTTATGTGTATTGTGTAGTAACATACATTTTATTTCTTGATCCTTTTAAAAATTACATAATTAATCAGCTTTACCAGGAAGAAATCCACAATTCAAAGGATTCCTTCACCATAAAATATTTAAGAATGCTTCAACAGTTTCCTGAATTCTAAAACTATCTCAAAATTTCACTTATACAATAATCTTTTTTGTTTGCTTTTGACTAATTTTGTATGAGGCTTTCTAGTAAATAAATAATCCATATATTAAATATTAAAAAATCCACTATATTAAATCAATAAATTTTTCTTAGCCTAACTGCTGAACATTTAGACTTCCCCCTTCAGTTTGAAATGATAACTTAAATACTTTATGTATCAAATTTTAAAGCTGGTCTGGATAAAAGCAGAAATACTGATAAATTTCTATAAAGTTTCAACTCAAAATTTAAGTTCATAGAAGTCAACCTCATTTTTACTGTAAGTTGTGTGGTTCCTGGATATCTGCTAAAATCAAGAGTTTCTTTCCTTCTACTTTCATCCATGTCCAACTCTAAACTTCTTATTTTCGATTAGCAATTCTGAAGATAAGTTTTGGTCTAACAGCAAAGATTATCTTCTTTCTTCCTCTCCAAAAAAAATGCTATTTACAGAAATACAGAAAATGTGATGATATAAAATTTTAAGTTATTAATAAAATAGGATTGCTTATACTGGGAATTCAATTTACTATAATAATATTTTTACTTTTGGTAGAACATAGCTTTTAATACCTAACACAGTAAATGAATAATTCATTAAGATTTCACATTAAATTCCATTAAGATGGCTGTCTACTGTCCCACTTAAATAACCTGTGATATTCCACACGCAGTGTGGGAGACTGGGTTCCATCCCTAGGTTGGGAAGATCCCCTGGAGAAGGGAATGGCTATCCACTCCAATATTCTGGCCTGGAGAATTCCATGGACTGTATAGTCCATGTGGTTGCAAACAGTCAGACATGACTCAGCAACTTTCACTTTATAGACAACAGTACTTTAAGTATAAGTGGATGGCTTCTTCTGAAACACATACCCAAAAAGGATCAAATAGGCTTTACTATATTAACTGCCAAGGTATCCTTATTCACACACACAACACACACAATAAAAAAAAATCCCACATCTTTGTGTTCTTGCAGGTATTCCTAACAACAGTCTACTACATTCACCATACTGGGTATCAAACTTAGTTGTTTTAAGGGTGTGTGTGTGTGTGTGTGTGTGTGTACTAGAATATCTACTAACTGTGTATCAAACTTGGTTGTTTTAAGGGGGGGGAGTGTGTGTGTGTGTATAAGTATACTAGAATAGCCACTAACCATCTTTCATTATACTCCTAAGAGAAAAATATTCACTAAAACCTTAATTTTTATTTACTTATTAAGTAAAGTTGAACTTTTCAAACTTACTGACTTTATTTTCCTGGGTGAAAACTTATGTCTGTCACCATTTTTTCCTTATTTGGGCTATTTTTATTCGCTGATGTGGAAGAAATCTTATAAAATTAGGTGAACTGGCCAACTGGCTATTTATGATACACATAAGCAGCTATATTCATTGACTGTCTATCAAATGTTAGGTACTGTTCTAGCCATTTATCACAAGTGTCTAAATCATCAACTTTTTTAAGCATCATTTTACATGACTACCTGTTCAATACTATAGACAGAAGAATGCTTAAATCATGTTCTCTTATCAAGACAAATACTTTAAAAATTCTTTCAGATGATTTTACCTTACATGTTTTCAAGTTTTATACTTCATCCACTATAAATTTTGATCATGTCTATTTTTCTAATGGAGTTCTCATATTTTATAATTGATTTGAGCTCCTCAATGTATTCACTGAAAGTATCTTTCCTCTAGCACTTGCCCTTTAAATCTGTTCATGACATTTTTAATCCTACATAAGTTCATACTGTCAAATCAATCTCATCCTTGGTATTTCTTTTATATTGCTCCACCTAAGTACTTTAGCATAAATAACATTAAGATTTATTTTATGTCCTTTTTATTTTTTGAGTTAGACCCAACATTTTCCAAATAGAGCCAACTATTTTCCAAGTAGACCCAACTATTTTCCAAGTAGTTCCAACTATTTTCCAAGTAGTTAACCAAGTGTCCCAGTTCTATTTATCTTTGTCTCTAGACATGTGAAATACTACTCTTCACATAAACCAAATACCCTTTTCCTTCGTATCTTTTCTTTTGATGTAATATATACATATGATGAAATACACAAATCTTAGGCATACAGTAGCTGACTTTCGATACATGCATACATTTCTCTAATCCATTCTATTGTTTTACTTAATGTCTCTCTCCCAATATAAGTATTTCTCATTTAAAAAAATTAGTTTCAGTTTTATCATTTAACTTTTTACTGGAGTGTACAATATGAGGTTCCTAAACTTGGTTTTTTCCCTCTAAATAGTTATTAATGAAATATAATCTATCTGCTTAGTATTGGTCTCTGAGATTCTTTTTATTATATATATTATCTTCTTACCTAGTAGGATCTATTTTAGCATTGTTCTTTGAATCTGTTTTTCTGAGCCAGCATTACTATTAGAAAACTCTAGTTGCCCTATCCATTCACCTTTTTTTTTTTGGCCATGCAGCTTGTGGGATCTTAGTTCCCTGACCAGGGATCGAACCTGAGCTCCCTGTAGTGGAAATGCAGAGTTCTAACCACTGTACTGCCAGGGAATTTCCCCCATAGTCTTCCATTTACTCTCATCTATCGTGGTTGACCTTTTTATACAAGGAGAACCGTAGAAGTAACTGAGGCCTCTAGCATTTCTAGCAATTGCATAAAAACTGTATTTAATCCAATGAATACAAAGAAACTAAAAACTGGCTCCAGGTAGAGAGAGCTATTTTCAAGCAACTTTGGAGTAACATTTCTGCAATGTTACAACCTTATAACACTACTCATTTTTATCTTTCTTCCTTCTTTTCAACAAATAATATCACTGTTCTAACTACCTTAATTTTAATGACTCCATCTTGTGGTTCACAGTGTTGCTTCAGAAAAAGCTTTAGTTTATCACGAGAAAATAGGTGTTTTCTCCGGCTATAAGGAAAAGGAGGAGAAAGAAGAAAGTGTTAATATCCAAGAATTCAATCTGAGCTCCATAATCTCTTTAGATCCATAATTCAGTTTCAAACCTAGGAAAAGAACATTTCATTTTCCAATAGTATTTATAAGTTACAAGAAACTTATACAGAAGTATTTACGTTACTACTTCATTAAACAAAAAAGATGGAGAGAATATATATATATTTATATGTAAAGAAGTATTTATGTAGAATGTTATAAGATCTACTTGAGTGGATCTACCATAAAAGTCTATTACAAAAACAGTATATGCATTTGTTGCTTAGGAACCACTTAGAAATCAAATAAACCTCAAAGAAAATATACTACACAGAGTAAACCAAATTTTATAAAATTAGATGATCATCCCTATAAGTATTACCATTAAAATTCTTAACATAATCAAAATTCACAGACTACCATGTATCACATAGTGCTACATAAATCAACATTCAAATGGATATTGTGAACAGAAGTGAACATGGGTTTTATCAAATTGTAAAATATTTTGTATTTAAACTTCATATGTAAGCCAGCAAATTCATGAGATTAAAATTAAAGAGTTAGAATGATTAAAGCTTTAAAAATACACTATTTTTCATTTTCCTTAGGCCCCAATTAAAAAACAGCAACCACAATAGTACCATCACCACACACAGAAGACAAAAAAATAAACATAACAAGTATTTCTAGAAAGGTTCTGGAAAGAAAGCAAATATTTCAATTGAATTTAATGTACTCCTTTTAAGAAAAAGCTAAGTTAAAAATTTCTATGAGTAAACAAACAATATAGGAGTTCTTAAGTAGTGGCCCTCCTCAAAATATGTATTTTTTCCTAAACTATAGGAAGGACTACATGAAAAAAAAGGTCTGAAAAAGGAGCCCAGCACCATACACTAGCTGAGAGTAATTTTCTTTTGACTGTTAACTAAATATACTAGTCCTCAAGAAATGTATTGCTCTACATGGCACCTATTAGCCATATGTTTTTTAAATAAATAAAATTAAAATAAAAACTTCAGTTCTGCACTGTTACTAGCCACACTTCCACCATACTAGACAGTACACATATAACCTTTCTATTACTGAAGGAAGTCCTCCTTGTCAGAGCTACTCTATCATAGTAAGGCTACCTTAGAGGAATATTACTATCTCTTTTATTATAGGAGTAGTATTATCATTTGATGCTAACAAAGAGCTGCAAGTCAATTAAATCTTCTATTATCAAGCATAACTTTCCCATCTTATAATCTCTGGTTCACCAATTAAGAAGAAAATGAGTTAATAAGACTAACCAAGATCTAGCAGAATTATATTCAAAGTATAAGTCAAAAATTAAATAGAAAAGTGAAAAATATTAAACAGGGGGTTACATTATATAAAAAACATATTTTGACCTAATTTTTAAGATTTCTTTCCTTCTACTAACCCTGGGGTTCTTCATTTCTTCCTTTTCTAGTTGCTTTAGGTGTAGAGTTAGATTATTTATTTGACTTTTTTCTTGTTTCTTGAGGTATGCCTGTATTGCTATGAACTTTCCCCTTAGGACTGCTTTTACAGTGTCCCACAGGTTTTGGGTTGTTGTGTTTTCATTTCCATTCGTTTCTATGCAAATTTTTATTTCTTTTTTGATTTCTTCTGTGATTTGTTGGTTATTCAGCAGCATGTTGTTCAGCTTCCATATGTTGGAATTTTTAATAGCTTTTCTCCTGTAATTGAGATCTAATCTTACTGCATTGTAGTCAGAAAAGATGCTTGGAATGATTTCAATTTTACTGAATTTACCAAGGCTAGATTTATGGCCCAGGATGTGATCTATTCTGGAGAAGGTTCCGTGTGCGCTTGAGAAAAAGCTGAAATTCATTGTTTGGGGATGAAATATCCTATAGATATCAATTAGGTCTAACTGGTCTATTGTATCGTTTAAAGTTTGTGTTTCCTTGTTAATTTTCTGTTTAGTTGATCTATCCATAGGTGTGAGTGGGGTATTAAAGTCTCCCACTATTATTGTGTTATCGTTAATTTCTCCTTTCATACTTGTTAGCATTTGTCTTACATATTGCGGTGCTCCTATGTTGGGTGCATATATATTTATAATTGTTATATCTTCTTCTTGGATTGATCCTTTGATCATTATGTAGTGACCTTGTCTCTTTTCACAGCCTTTGTTTTAAAGTCTATTTTATCTGATATGAGTATTGCTATTCCTGCTTTCTTTTGGTCCCTATTTGCATGGAAAATCTTTTTCCAGCCCTTCACTTTCAATCTGTATGTGTCCCCTGTTTTGAGGTGGGTCTCTTGTAGACAACATATGTAGGGGTCTTGTGTTTTTGTATCCATTCAGCCAGTCTTTGTCTTTTGGTTGAGGCATTCAACCGATTTACGTTTAAGGTAATTATTGATAAGTATGATTCCGTTGCCATTAAGCTAACACCTATCCTACTCAAACTCTTCCAGAAAATTGCAAAGGAAGGTAAACTTCCAAACTCATTCTATGAGACCACCATCACCCTAATACCAAAACCTGACAAAGATGCCACAAAAAAAGAAAACTACAGGCCAATATCACTGATGAACATAGATGCAAAAATCCTTAACAAAATTCTAGCAATCAGAATCCAACAACACATTAAAAAGATCATACACCATGACCAAGTGGGCTTTATCCCAGGGATGCAAGGATTCTTCAATATCTGCATATCAATCAATGTAATACACCACATTAACAAACTGAAAAATAAAAACCATATGATTATCTCAATAGATGCAGAGAAAGCCTTTCACAAAATTCAACATCCATTTATGATAAAAACTCTCCAGAAAGCAGGAATAGAAGGAACATACCTCAACATAATAAAAGCTATATATGACAAACCCACAGCAAACATTATCCTCAATGGTGAAAAACTGAAAGCATTTCCTCTAAAGTCAGGAACAAGACAAGGGTGCCCACTTTCACCATTACTATTCAACATAGTTTTGGAAGTTTTGGCCACAGCAGTCAGAGCAGAAAAAGATATAAAAGGAATCCAAATGGGAAAAGAAGAAGTAAAACTCTCACTGTTCGCAGATGACATGATCCTCTACATAGAAAACCCTAAAGACTCCACCAGAAAATTACTAGAACTAACCAATGAATATAGTAAAGTTGCAGGATATAAAATCAACACACAGAAATCCCTTGCATTCCTATACACTAATAATGAGAAAATAGAAAGATAAATTAAGGAAACAATTCCATTCACCATTGCAACGAAAAGAATAAAATACTTAGGAATATATCTACCTAAAGAAACTAAAGACCTATATATAGAAAACTATAAAACACTGGTGAAAGAAATCAAAGAGGACACTAATAGATGGAGAAATATACCATGTTCATGGATTGGAAGACTCAATATAGTGAAAATGAGTATACTACCCAAAGCAATTTATAGATTCAATGCAATCCCTATCAAGCTACCAACGGTATTCTTCACAGAGCTAGAACAAATAATTCCACAATTTGTATGGAAATACAAAAAACCTCCAATAGCCAAAGCTATCGAAAGAAGAATGGAACTGGAGGAATCAACCTGCCTGACTTCAGGCTCTACTACAAAGCCACAGTCATCAAGACAGTATGGTACTGGCACAAAGACAGAAATATAGATCAATGGAACAAAATAGAAAGCCCAGAGATAAATCCACACACATATGGACACCTTACCTTTGACAAAGGAGGCAAGAATATACAATGGATTAAAAACAATCTCTTTAACAAGTGGTGCTGGGAAAACTGGTCAACCACTTGTAAAAGAATGAAAGTAGAGCACTTTCTAACACCATACACAAAAATAAACTCAAAATGGATTAAAGATCTAGAAGTAAGACCAGTAACCATAAAACTCCTAGAGGAGAACATAGGCAAAACACTCTCCAACATACATCACAGCAGGATCCTCTATGACCCACCTACCAGAATATTGGAAATAAAAGCAAAAAAAAAAAAAAAAAACATTTGAATCAGTTCTAATGAGGTGGATGAAACTGGAGCCTATTATACAGAGTGAAGTAAGCCAGAAAGAAAAACACCAATACAGTATACTAACGCATATATATGGAATTTAAAAAGATGGTAACAATAACCCTGTATACAAGATAGCAAAAGAGACATTGATGTATAGAACAGTCTTTTGGACTCTGTGGGAGAGGAAGAGGGTGGGATGATTTGGGAGAATGGCATTGAAATATGTTTAATATCATATATGAAATGAGTCGCCAGTCCAGGTTTGATGCACGATACTGGATGCTTGGGGCTGGTGCACTGGGACGACCCAGAGGGATGATACGGGGAGGGAGGAAGGAGGAGGGTTCAGGATGGGGAACACATGTATACCTGTGGCAGATTCATTTTGATATATGGCAAAACCAATACAATATTGTAAAGTTAAATTAAAAAAAAAAAAAGAAAACAGAAAATAAAAAAAAAACACATATTCTGAGCTAAAAGCAAAAAAAGGAAGAAACTCAGTAATGAATAAGGAAAATACTGGTCACCTCAACTATACTATTCATTAGCCCATAAACTGAACAATATAATTATTCTACTTTAAACCAGCATAGAGAAGATACAGAATTTTACCTGATTTGTGTTGCCTTAACAATAGCACACTCATACAATTCTTTTTTAGTGGGTTGCACCTTGTATTTGAATAATAAGGGATCGATTGCATCTTTTTTCTTTCTAAAAAAAGCAAAGATATGAATAAGTTAATAATTTGTTTGGAAACAAGATATTTTAAATGAAATCTAGTTTTGAAAAACATACTATAACAGAATTTAATGCATTTAACTTTTAATTATGATTGTATGTTACTGATATGCCTCACTATTTTATTAGCCAAAATAGTACAAAGCGCTATTTTGTTAGATAGGTACTTTAATTGCTCATTCAATAAGTTTTCCTGAGTGAAGAAATTAACTACAGATAAATAAGCAGAATACCCAGTTTAGGTTAGATAAATTTATAAACAAACAAATAGCTCTCGATTTACTTCTTCTTGGATTTACTTTCTTCTTCATAGACATTGGATTTACTTTATTCTTCATAGCTATGTAATCCAAGAGCAAAAGTGGAGATAATATAGTTTACCTTGTTTCAAGAACTAGCAAAAAGCCTACACATTTAATTCCCACCCCCACCAATTTCTCATTTTTCCTGCCCTTTGAGGGTACATTCATTCATTCATCCATCCATCCATCCATTCACTAAATAGTTAAGAGCCAACCATGTGCCATATACTAATAAAGATTAAGGATTCAGTGGTGAGTAAAATAGAAATACAGTAAGGAGACAGACAAAATACACAACAGGGTAGGTGGTTAACTGCTATGAAGGGAATACAGTACACAGAGTGAAAGGTTCCTCTTTCATATAGGGTGATGGTCCCCAATAAATTGACCAGGTAGGTCTTCCAAAAAGTTGACATGTAAGCAGAAATCTGAAAAAAATGAGTGAGCAACTCATGAGAAAAATCTTGGGGATATGAGTTTTTAAAGTAAGAGAGAAAGACTGTGTTAAGGTCCTGACAGAGAAGCATGCATGGTTTGCACAAGAAGCAGAATAAATAGGGAGAAAAAAAAGAAGGTCCAGTCAGAGAGGTAAAAGCAGGGACCGATGATGGGGTCACCATGAAGGGCTTTAATTTTACTCTGAATAAAGACACCAGAGGATTCTGAATACTGGAGTGATGATGATTTAACTTAATACTTCTGAAGGATCATCTTGGCTGTGAACACGCGGATAGAGTGAAAACAGAGATATCAGTTAGAAAACTGCAATGCAATAGACTAAGTGGGAAAAAATGTTGGCAGGACAGAAGAAGACGGTAGTAGAGAGAAATGGGGTCGCTTTCACTTTTCACTTTCCTGCACTGGAGAAGGAAATGGCAACCCACTCCAGTGTTCTTGCCTGGAGAATCCCAGGGATGGGGGAGCCTGGTGGGCTGCCGTCTATGGGGTTGCACAGAGTTGGACAAGACTGAAGCGACTTAGTAGCAGCAGCAGCAGAGAGAAATGGTTAGATAAAAGAAAAGCTGCCTCTAGAATGCCAGTGTAAATGTAAAGGGGATATAAGTGGAGGTTATAGAGAAAAAAATGATATGAAAGGATGATAAAGAGAAGCAATGGGCAACGAAAGTAAGATACAAAGTGATACAAATATAGTACACACACTGCAGAGTCAATCTATCTGGATTTATATAACTTTCTCGGAGAACACTCAGCTGACCAAAACTGTCAATTGACTGAATTTCAGAGTTAGTTTCTTTACTATCTGCACTATAAAGTGAAACATAAAGCTCAGAAAGTTACAGTTTCTTTACTGCTGCCGCTAAGTCGCTTCAATGGTGTCCAACTCTATGCGACCCCATAGACAGCAGCCCACCAGGCTCCCCCGTCCCTGGGATTCTCCAGGCAAGAACACTGGAGTGGGTTGCCATTTCCTTCTCCAATGCATGAAAGTGAAAAGTGAAAGGGAAGTCGCTTAGTCGTGTCTGACCCTCAGCGACCCCATGGACTCCAGCCTTCCCAGCTCCTCCATCCATGGGATTTTCCAGGCAAGAGTGCTGGAGTGGGGTGCCATTGCCTTCTCCGAGTTTCTTTACTATATACACCATAAAGTGAAAAATAAAGTACAGAATGAATTTTTCCAAGTAAACAAAAGTGGAATGTATAAGTGTTAAGTGAATGAAGTGAGCTTCACTCGCTCTTCAATAGCTGACTAGAATTAACTAGGTAAATTTCAATTTTGCAAACTCTAACGTGTTGTTGAACCACATGGTCTAGATGCACAGTATATACATGTATGGCTAGAAAGAAGAAAAAGTTACTTCAGTGGGTTATCAGTACCCAATCTGACATACATACATACATAACATATACATTTGTTTATTTATTTAAGCTGTGTGTGGCTTGTGGGAACTTAGTTCCCCAACCAGGGATTGAACCTGGGCCCCTGGCAGTGTGTGGACAGCCAAAGAATTCGTACATTTTAAAAGTTGATAAAAATCGCTTACCCATTTTGAAAAGAACTGTTTTGTGTTTCTGAATCATCACTATCACTGATGACAATAGTTTCTCCATCTACACTGCTGACATGCCCATTAGCAAAACCATTCTGGTGTGACGGAGGAAGGACTTCCAAAATCCTACACTGTAATCTGAAAGAAAATGGGACATTTAAAAATGTAAGTCATTTGATATTTTATAATCAAACATTTCAGAGCAATCTATTTTGAACAAGTAAAAAGCAATTTTGCAGAAACTATGGCTGATTAATATAACCAATTTAGTACAAAAGAAAACCGTCAATTTAAGAAACAGCCAATTTAAGTAAAGGTTAGCTACAATTTAAAACAATACAAACTTATTTTAAAAGTCAGTTTATCAAGATTCCTAGCAATTTATCACTAAAGTTTAGAAAATCAATTATTGCATAATATCTCATTATACAGATTGGTATTATGAGAGTTTTTTTTTAAGCATTCAATATTTTAAATTCTGAAATTCTCCTGATCATAACCTTTATCATAGTAACATTTTGGCTTGCCTTACCTCTGCCTGCGGAATATGGATTTTATGGGCTGCAATTTCAGACTCACTCACCACAACTGAAATATTCCTCAATCTCATTTTTACTGTGCCAATTTTCAATTGATAAGTAATTTAAACTTGGTAAGCCCTAAAACTGAACATTATTCAGCAAAAAATAGGAATGAAATACTGATGCATGCTATAGTATGGATTAACCTTTAAAACATTATGGTAAATTAAGGAAAAAAGACTGAAAAGGTCATATAATATATGATCCCATTTATATGAAACATTCAGAACAGAGAAAGTAGATGAGTGGTTGCAAGGAACCTGAAGGTAAAGGGGAATAAGGGAAAAGGTCAAAGAGGAGCGTAATCGGCAGTGACTGCTAATGAGTACGGGCTTCTTTTGCGGAGAGTTAAAAATGTTCTAAAATTAGTTTGTAGTGATGGTTGTACAATTCTATGAATATACTAAAAGCCACTGAACTATATACTTTAAATGGGTGACTTTTATGGTATGTGAAATATATCTTAAGTTGCTAAAAAACAAAAGTCACAAGTAATAGCAAGGTATAGGTGGTGCAGAGAGTAAAGAATCTGCCTACAGTGCAGGAGACCTGGGTTTGATTCTTGGGTTGGGAAGATCTCCTGGAGAAGGAAATGGCAATCCACTCCAGTATTCTTGTCTGGAAAATCCCATGGACAGAGGAGCCTGGCGGGCTACAGTCCATGGGGTCGCAGAGTCGAACATGACTGAGTGACTAACACACACTAACTAAAAAAGAGAGGGCATTTCTGGAATTTTATCTATGGCACCTCTACAAGTCTCAGGCAATCCAAGGTATTAACTAACTAAGAATATATAAGGCATATATACACCTAAAAATGGGATAAACCCCTAGTCTCTGAGAAACAGTGGCTCAAAATTAGACAATCTACTCACTGTATCATTCATTTGGTTATCCCATACCATAAACAAGTTTTGATACATTGTGGGCATTCTTAAAGCTGCCTGCCCACTCAGCCCTCCTCTTCCAGGAACTTCATTCCCTCCATGCTGCTGCTGCTGCTGCTGCTGCTAAGTCGCTTCAGTCGTGTCCGACTCTGTGCGACCCCACAGACGGCAGCCTACCAGGCTCCTCTGTCCCTGGGATTCTCCAGACAAGAACACTGGAGTGGGTTGCCATTTCCTTCTCCAATGCATGAGAGTGAAAAGTGAAAGTGAAGTCGCTCAGTCATGTCCAATTCTTCACGACCCCATGGACTGCAGCCCAGCAGGCTCCTCCATCCATGGGATTTTCCAGGCAAGAGTACTGGACCTCTATTAATAGTAGAGCTGACATGCTTCCACAAGACCCTGGCCAGAGTCAGTTGCTACCCAGTGGGTATCTTTTTGCTGAGTCAATATATCTTTTCCAAGATTTAAACATTTGCAATCAAGAAAGTAAAAATCAGCTCCTCTCCCATCATGGAATCTGTACGATGTAAAATTCCAGGGCTGCCAGCAGCCATGTTTTCTGCCATGTGCAACAGGTGCAGTGAGTGCCATGAGAGAAGACAGGACAGACAGCAAGGGTTCTAGAGGCAATTCGTTCTCTTATTCCTGCTGCACCTAGCCCAATCTCGTTTACTTGTTTATAATCTTTCCTTTTATCCTATAAACTGATAATTTGGCATTTTGCCTACATTTTCAAAATAAAATGTTGTATTTATAGTCAAAACAGAAGCATACAATTCCAGAAAGACAAATAGTATATTTAGAGCTGATTCATTTTGGGAAGCTGATTGATTTTTCCAAGATAACTGAACTTATTTTCATTAGTGTACATTTTAGCATATGCTTGCTTATATTCTCCTTTAGGAGAACATTAAGTATCCCAACAAAATCTAATATTGCTATTTGTTGTTGTTTCATCACTAAATCATGTCCAACTCTTTTGTAACCCCATAGATTATACCCTACCAGGCTCTTCTGTCCATGAGATTTCCTAGGGAAGGATACTGGAGTGGGTTGGCAAAGGAAATCAAGACCATGGATTCTCTGCTAGGAATTTTGCACTGTACACAAATAGAGGAAAACAACTGGTTTCACAGAACCCTGAGGTTTAAGAATCAATAAAATAAAGACTATGTGGGTGAATACAAAACCCTCAAGCATTTCATCTTCCTCCCTCAATTCATTTCAAGCATCATATATGACTCCTTACTAATCTACTTCTAAAAAAGAATTGAGGAAAGACTCAATTTATTAAAACCAGAAGTAAAAGTTGGAAGAGATTATAAGAGAATACCATGCACTAACTATATGCTAACAAACCGGATAACCTAGATGAAATGGACAAGTTCTTAGAAACACATAAATTGACTTAAGAAGAAACAGAAAATCTAAATGGATCTATAACTATTACGAGGGCTGAATCAGTAATCAAAAGCATCCCAACAAAGAAATGTACAGGACCAGATGGTTTCACTGGTAGGTTCTACCAAACTTTTAAAGAATTAATATCAATTCTTCTCAAAATCTTCCAAAAGACTGAAAAGGAGAGAACAGTTCTTAATTCATTTCCTAAGGCCAGCATTACCCTCATGCACAAACCAGACAAAAGAACAAAAGAAACCTTAAAACTAAAAACCAAACGAAAACCAAACTAATTCAAAAATGGGCCAAGGATCTAAACAGACATTTCTCCAAAAAGGATACAAACAGTCAATAAGTACATGAAAAAATGCTCAGAATCATTAGTCATAAGGGAAATGAAAAATCAAAACTGCAATGAGATACCATTTCATACCCGTTAATATGGCTATTATTAAAAAAAGAAAGTATTGAGAAGGATAGAGAAACTGGAACTCTTGTACACTACTGGTAGGAATGTAAACTGATGCAGCTGCTATGGAAAACAATATGAAAGTTCCTAAAAAAATTAGTGAATTATCCTATGACCCAGAAATTCCCCTTCTATGTGCATGTATATATATACAGATATATACACCTATGTGTATATATATGTATACATATATATGTATGTATACATATATATATATATATACACACATACACACACCCCAAAGAACTGAAAATAGGAACTCAACAGATACTTATACACCAATGTTCATAATGACATTATTCACAATAGTCAAAAGGTAGAAACAACTCGAGTATCTATCAACAAATGAATAGATTAAAAAAAGTATATACACATACAATGGAATAGTATTCAGCCATAAAAAGGGATAAAATTCTGATACATATTATAACACAGATGAACCTTGAAAACATTATGCTCAGTGAAATAAGCCAAACACAAAAAACCAAATATTGTCTGACTTCACTTATTTAAGTATCTAGGCAAATTCGCAGAGACTTAAAGTAGAATAAAGGTTACCAGGGGCAGAAAGGAGGGAGAAATGGGGAGTTATTGCTTAATGGGTACAGAGTTTCTGTTTGGGATGATGAAAAAGTTCTTGAAATAGTAGTGATGGTTACACAACACTGTGAATGTACTTAATGCCACTTAGCTATACACTTAGAAATGATTACAACGGTAAAGTTTATGTTTATTTACCACAACTGAGAAAAAAAACTATTTTTTTGTCCCAACAGTAAAGCTGAAGAAGGCCCAATTACCAAGCCTACCAAGCAAATGGAAATGGTGTTAAAAGAACTGCAGGTCAACTTTCACCACTGGTTGATAGAAACAAAACAGTGTTTCTAAAGAGGAACATCTACAGGAAATTATGTAGTCTGATGGTTAAAAGGTTCTGTAATTTAGTGACATGAACTGCACAAAAATAAGCAATAATCAAATGGAACCAACTCTGAAGGGCCTAGGTATGACATTCAGGGATTATACGGCTCAGAGTTACAGGAGGTGATAAAGGAGGCTTTTCGTGAACCTGCAGCAAGCTTCTTCAGATTAGAAAAAGGGGTGGTTTTCATTTGGCAGAGTCCAGGTGCGTGTCCCTAAGTGGCCGGAGTGGTGGCCATCAGAGAAAAAATAAATGCATCTATGCTTGGCACAGGGACATTGGTGTGGTGCCTAAATGGTCTGACAGCCCACTGAAGGGAACAGTCCTGTAGGGCCCACAGAGCTAAAATAATTTAAGAACTAATTAATTTAAAACTAATAGAAAATTAACAGACAGAAATACAATTCCCTGGCAGAGAAATAAGGGAGAAGCAAATCAGCACAGCTTTATAGAGACATTGCTTCAGTTCAGTTCAGTTCTGTTGCTCAGTTGTGTCTGACTCTTTGAGACCCCATGAACTGCAGCAGGCCAGGCCTCCCTGTCCATCATCAACTCCTGGAGTTTACCCAAACTCATGTCCATTGAGTTGGTGATGCCATCCAACCATCTCATCCTCTGTCATCCCCTTCTCCTCCTGCCCCCAATCCCTCCCAGCATCAGGGTCTTTTCAAATGAGTCAGCTCTTTGCATGAGGTGGCCAAAGTATTGGAGTTTCAGCTTCAACATCAGTCCTTCCAATGAACACCCAGGACTGATCTCCTTTAGGATGGACTGGTTGGATCTCCTTGCAGTCCAAGGGACTCTCAAGAGTCTTCTCCAATGACTCCTGGAGAAACCATAGCCTTGACTAGACGGACCTTGGTTGGCAAAGTAATGTCTCTGCTTTTGAATATGCTATCTAGGTTGGTCGTAACTTTCCTTCCAAGGAGTAAGCGTCTTTTAATTTCATGGCTGCAGTCACCATCTGCAGTGATTTTGGAGCCTAAAAAAATAAAGTCTGACACTGTTTCCACCATTTCCCCATCTATTTGCCAAGAAGTGATGCGACTGGATGCCATGATCTTAGTTTTCTGAATGTTGAGCTTTAAGCCAACTTTTTTACTCTCCTCTTTCACCTTCATCAAGAGGCTCTTTAGTTCTTCTTCGCTTTCTGCCATAAGGTGGTGTCATCTGCATATCTGAGCTTATTGATATTTCTCCTGGCAATCTTGATTCCAGCTTGTGCTTCTTCCAGTCCAGCGTTTCTCATGATGTACTCTGCATACAAGTTAAATAAGCAGGGTGACAATATACAGCCTTGACGTACTCCTTTTCCTATTTGGAACCAGTCTGTTGTTCCATGTCTAGTTCTCACTTTTGCTTCCTAACCTGCATACAGGTTTCTCAAGAGGCAGGTCAGGTGGTCTGTATTCCCATCTCTTTCAGAATTTTCCAGTTTACTGTGATCCACACAAGTCGAAGGCTTTGGCAAAGTCAATAAAGCAGAAATAGATTTTCTGGAACTCTCTTGCTTTTTGATGATCTAGCAGATGTTGGCAATTTGATCTCTGGTTCCTTTGCCTTTTCTAAAACCAGCTTGAACATCTGGAAGTTCACAGGTCACGTATAGCTGAAGCCTGGCTTGGAGAACTTTGAGCATTACTTTACTAGTGTGTGAGACGAGTGCAATTGTGTGGTAGTTTGAGCATTCTTTGGCATTGCCCTTCTTTGGGAATGGGATGAAAACTAACCTTTTCCAGTCCTGTGACCACTGCTGAGTTTTCCAACAGACATTGCTTATAATGTAGTAAACATTTTATATATAAATTATATTAGTTACTATCAGTGCTACTATAACTTCGCACCACACCCAAACCATAGGTCAAGTTTTGCTAATCTAATCAAGGCTGGGCCTCTCACTGGTGCCTGTCTAAACTTCAGTTAACTGCAAAATGTCAAGTCAACATGTTCTAATAGATTTCCAAAGAGACTCTCTTTCAAATCCACTTGCTGTAATTTCTTAGTTCTAGGGAGTTCAAAAAAGACTGGGGTTTAAGAAAAGGTTAAAGGATCATGAATTAAGACCAAGCTAGTGGGTCTTGGAGAGTATGGCAACTCTAAAATGATGCTCCATTATTTGAGGACAGAGTAGAGAATGACAATCAAGAGATGGTCCTCATTATGACTAGAGCTCCTGTGTGCCAGATAAGTACCTAACTGACACAAAGTGCTCTCCTTGTATCAGCTCCTCAAGGGACACATTTTTCAGAAGATGAAATTCAGAGTCAGAGAAGTTAAATCATTTGCTTATAGTCACACAACCAATAATGGTATATATGTGAAGCCCATATATTTTCTAATCTTCCACTCTATTACTGGAGGTAAGGGGAACACAACACTACACTGACACAAGAGTAGTTCAGAGCTTTAAGCCCAGGTAGTCAAGAGGCACTTTTGGAGCCTCTCCAAAACGCATTTCAAACTTAAAACATGGTTCAGAATGAAAGCAAGTCTGTGGAACAGCAGCAAGCACAGGATGAGGATATAGCCGAAGTTAGTCATAAATTTCTAACAGTGACCACCTAAAATGCAAACAGTCTTTTATGAGAATATTCTGGAATGGTATATGTCTTTCCCCAAAAAAGTTGTTTTTGTTTTAACAGTCATTTAATAATAGTTATAGTTCAATTTGGGGCTTCCTATGTGGTACTAGTGGTAAAGAACATGTCTGCCAATGCAGGAGACCTAAGAAATGTGGATTTGAACCCTGGGTTGGGAAGATCCCCTGAAGGAGGGCATGGCAACCCACTCCAGTATTGTTGCCTGGAAAATCCCAAGGACAGAGGAACCTGGTGGGCCACAGAGTCAGACATGACGGAAGCAACTCTGCACACATGCATGCACATAGTTCAATTTATATCCCAAAATACAAATTAATTAATATAAAAGTAAATTCTAGAAGAAACATGCATTTACAAGGCATTTGGGTAGAAGATAAATAATTAACAGCAAAAGATAAGAAGACTAGAAACCTGGGGAGACCTGCTTGACATAGAAGATTGTCCTTCTCTGTTTGGGTCTCTAAAAACGGAAAATGCTGAACTGATGGCGTGTTTCACACCTGCTTACCTGTGCTACCTTTTATTTCCTTGAAATCCAGGTGCCAAGAACATTTATTTTAAAAATGTTATGCTTGAATAATTACTTCAAGTTTATAGGTAGAAACAGAGTAAAACCTGCTTAATTTGAAGTTTAGAGTTTAAAAAAACTAAAGGTTAAGTGATACCTCATTTTAAGTGGAGGAAACTAGACTACTCAACAAGTTTGCTACTTCAAACAAAAAGACTGTGAATTATGTTGATTACTTGTCAGTGGGGAAGAAGAGGTCAGGAAAGGTTGCTTTGTAATTTCTCTTTTTAGACAAATTGATCAGAGTAGCTCAAAGAATGTTTCATCCTGAACTGCTCTGAGGCTCTTTGTGGACCTGAGAACCACATCTTCTTACTTCTCCAATTGGCATTTGACTTATTATAAGCCTAAATATCCTAAGACAACTAGATCTTACTAAAGACTTACTAAAGACTAAATCTTTTATTAAAAGATACATATAGTGAATAAAAATCTCTAGAAAGAAGAATTCTAGATTTAAGATATGGGCTATATCCTATGTATCTCCAAAGTTTCAAACACTTGGATAGTATCAATATACTGTTTAAACTCTTTAGTATTCAAAATTACCATGTTAAAGCCACATGATTAAGTTTGGTTAATTTCAATTAAATTAATGAAAGTCTCACCAAAATACTTTATACAAAATTCCAACTAGTGTATTCAAGTTAATAGGTATTCAAGGTGTTTGTGGGCTCAGCTTTATGTTGACACCAACAGAAACGATAACTTGTGAGGAAAAAAGACCAACATAATGCAGATCAGAAAAAACAAAACATCAAACATAATGAAAAGCCATGACAGACTCAGCAGCAAGTGACTTCTGTTTCAAAATGCTAGTAGTACTTTAGAGCACTTCACTTGGCCTCAGTGTGAAGGATGGCTAGGCAAGGAAGAGAAGCAGGCCTTCTTGCCTTTCCTCTGTCTTACTGCCGTCCTGAACAAAAAAACAATGTCACAACCGTGGGATGAAAGAGTAGAACACGGGAAAAAGCCTGGGCTCCTGACAGCTTTGTGGATCTGCCCTTACACTACAACTTCTGCACTTGGTTCTGTGCGAGACAGTAATTCCTATTTTGTTAATGCCACTAATATTTGTCCTATTATAGGCACATGAGTCAAATACCAGCTGATAAGGAAAAGTGATATGAGCAATCCATCAGGTATTCTATTTATTAAACAGTAATCAGTTTATAACTTGACATATGTTAAATTTATTTTGAGTCAGAGTACTGTATTCTTCAATTCAGCCAAAAAAGCTGAGTTAAGATTTTCAAACTTGAAAGTTACCTTGTCATGGGCAATACAGATTTTTCAAGTCAGATTTGTTTCAGAAAACAAAGTCTGAAATAGGAAAGTAAATTTAACAACCTCTGATTTGTGGGTGTGGCATAAAAGAGCAATATGAGGGATCCTTACAGTGACAGAAATATTCTGTACCATGACTGTAGTAATGTCAATATCCTGGTTGTGATACTGCACCAGTGGGGGAAATTGTGTATTATTCTGTATTATTTTACAACATCATGTGATTCAACAGTTATCTCAAAATAGAAAGTTCAGTTTAAAAATGCTAATGATAAACATTAGGAAAATATTAACTCCAATTAAAAGCATTCATTTCACATCATGGGGGAAAAATCAGTAAAAGATGGAAGTAATATATATGTATCACTAAAAAGCTACAATAAAGAATGACCCTGTAGTTTTGGCAGGACAGCCATACAGTTCAATAGAAGGGAGTTCAGAGATAGACCCAAAGTTCTATTTACATTCATATTCTGAAGGGGCAAAACTATGAGGACAGAAAACAGATCGCTGGCTGCCTGAGTCTAGAAGATGGAGGTAAAGGGTGACCACACAGAGGCACAAATGCCACTGCAGGGGGCAGGGGTTCGATCCATGGCCTGGGGAACTAAGATCGTGCGGTCAGTAACAAGAGGCACAAAGAAATACTATAAATGTTTTATACACAACTATGCATCAAAAGTCAGAACTATACACTAAAATGGAGAAGGCAATGGCACCCCACTCCAGTACTCTTGCCTGGAAAATCCAAGGACGGAGGAGCCTGGTAGGCTGCAGTCCATGGGGTCGCTAAGAGTCAGACACGACTGAGCGACTTCACTTTCACTTTTCACTTTCATGCACTGGAGAAGGAAATGGCAACCCACTCCAGTGTTCTTGCCTGGAGAATCCCAGGGACAGAGGAGCCTAATGGGCTGCTGTCTATGGGGTTGCACAGAGTCGGACACGACTGAAGCGACTTAGCATCAGCATACAGTAAAAAGGATAAATTTTATTAGAAGAAAGTAATGTACCTTGAAAGTGAAAGTCTCTCAGACCTCTCCGACTCTTTGCGACCCCATGGACTATACAGTTCATGGAATTCTCCAGGCCTAAATACTGGAGTGGGTGGCCTTTTCCTTCTCCAAGGGATCTTCCCAAGCCAGGGATCAAACCCAGGTCTCCCGCACAGCAGGTGGATTCTTTACCAGCTGAGCCACAAGGGAAGCCCAATGTACCTTAATTAAAATTAATTAGTTTACTACTTGGGATAAAGCCCTATCTGAATGTAACTTATTCATTTTATTCTTTAACATAAAAGAAAAATATTTATTGCTTTTCTTAAAACAATATATATGAAAATGGGTAATTGAAGTAGGTCTATTTGTTAGATCTCACGGAAGTATATAGATGGGTCCTACTAAGAAGATAGCCAGAGAGTCCTTTGTAATGCAAAAAGGGAGTAACAAATCCTTTTCTAGAATTTGTTTCCATTTCAACATCACAAAAATTCATCTTAAAATCCCTATTTTTCATAGAAAGAAGTTCAAGATAGCCAAATCAAACAAAATCAGATGACTTCTACACATATAAAATACAGGGCATAAAAAACTATAAGAATTTGCAAAGAGATTTTTATATAACAAATTAAGATGACAAAATTATACTTTTACTCCCTGCATTCTCAGATTCTTTGAGCTAGAAGCTCAAACAAAATAATCTGAATATTTTTTGTTATTCTTATGGTCAATAAGCATATTTAATATGATAACGATGAAATCAACATGCTGAATCACTTGCTAAGAAGAAAAATACAAACACATCTTTATAAAGATAAAAGGTAAATATGAGCCCATCTAGTGTTAATCACAGGAAATTATTAATGAAGCACTACATTAATTTGGCATTACAGTACCTTTTATTTGGAATGCAAAGTCAAGCGGGCCTTAGGAAGGAAGCATCACTACCAACAAAGCTAGTGCACGTGACAGAATTCCAGTTGAGCTATTTCAAGTCCTAAAAGATGATGCTGTGAAAGTGGTGCACTCAATATGCCAGAAAATTTGGAAAACTCAGCATTGGCCATAGGACTGGAAAAGGTCAGTTTTCATTCCAATCCCAAAGAAAGGCTTTGCAGAGTACATCAAGGCTTTGTTCGGCAGAGTACATCTGAGAAACGCTGGGCTGGATGAAGGACAAGCTGGAATCAAGACTGCCAGGAGAAATATCAATAACTTCACATATGCAGATGACACCACCCTTATGGCAGAAAGCGAAGAACTAAGGAGACTCTTGATGAAAACAAAAAGCCCAGATGTACTCTGCATATAAGTTAAATAAGCAGGGTGACAATATGCAGCCTTGACGTACTCCTTTCCTGATTTGGAACCAGTCTGTTGTTCCATGTCCAGTTCTAACTGTTGCTTCCTGACCTGCATACAGATTTCTTAAGAGGCAAGTCAGGTGGTCTGGTATTCCCATCTCTTTAAGAATTTTCCACAGTTTGTTGTGGTCCACATGGTCAAAGGCTTTGGCATAGTCAATAAAGCAGAAGTAGATGTTTTTCTGGAACTCTCTTGCTTTTTCAATGATCCAACGGATGTTGGCAATTTGATCTCTGGTTCCTCTGGCTTGTCTAAATCCAGCTTGAACATCTGGAAGTTCATGGTTCACATACTGTTGAAGCCTGGCTTGGAGAATTTTGAGCATTACTTTACTAGTGTGTGGGGTGAGTGCAATTGTGCGGTAGTTTGAGCATTCTTTGGCTTTGCCTTTCTTTGGGATTGGAATGAAAACTGACCTTTTCAAGTCCTGTGGCCACTGCTGAGTTTTCCAAATTTGCTGGCATATTGAGTGCACCACTTTCACAGCATTATCTTTTAGGATTTGAAATAGCTCAACTGGAATTTCATCACCTCCACTAGCTTTGTTCAATTATTTCTCGATAAAACTGGAAAAAAGGGGCATAAGAAGTCTTATTTGGCTAGTGAATATATCACTAACATTCAAATAGAATGAATAAAACGTACCGTAATGCCAGTCAGTATGCAGGTTAGGAAGCAACAGTGAGAACTGGACATGGAACAACAGACTGGTTTCAAATAGGAAAAGGAGTACGTCAGGGTTATATATTGTCACCCTGCTTATTTAAATTATACGCAGAGTACATCATGAGAAATGCTGGGCTTTAAGATGCACAAGCTGGAATCAAGACTGCCAGGAGAAATATCAATAACCTCAGATATGCAGATCACACCGCCCTTACAGTAGAAAGCGAAGAAGAACTAAAGAGTCTCTTGATGAAAGTGAAAGTGGAGAGTGAAAAAGTTGGCTTAAAGCTCAATATTCACAAAACTAAGATCATGGTATCTGGTCCCATCACTTCATGGCAAATAGATGGGAAAACAATGGAAACACTGACAGTCTTTATTTTCTTGGGCTCCAAAATCACTGCAGATGGTGATTGCAGCCATTAAACTAAAAGATATTTGCTCCTTGGAAGAAAAGCTGTAACCAACCTAGATAGCATATTCAAAAGCAGAGACATGACTTTGTCAACAAAGTTCTGTCTAGTCAAAGCTATGGTTTTTCCAGTAGTCCTGTATGGATGTGAGAGTTGGAGTATAAAGAAAGCTGAGCGCCGAAGAATTGATGCTTTTGAACTATGTATGGTGTTGGAGAAGACTGTTGAGAGTCCCTTGGACTGCAAGGAGATCCAACCAGTCCATTCTAAAGGAAATCAGTCCTAAACATTAATTGGAAGGACTGATGTTGAAGCTGAAACTCCAAAATTTTGGCCACCTGATGTGAAGAACCGACTCATTTGAAAAGACCCTGATGCTGCGAAAGATTGATGGCAAGAGGAGAAAGGGACGACAGAGGATGAGATGGTTGGATGGCATCACTGACTCAATGGACATGAGTTTGAGTGAACTCCGGGAGTTGGCGATGGACAGGAAGGCCTGGCGTGCTGCAATCCATGGGGTCACAAAGCGTTGGACACAACTGAGCGACTGAACTGAACTGGACTGATCTGTACTACCATATAAGCTTAAATCATACAACATGCTGGATTGATTTACATATATAGTGAAAATCATTACCACAATAGGTTCAGCTAACATTCAGCACCTCATATAACACCCAGCATTTCCTAAGTAAAAAAAAAAAAAGAAAATTCGTCTTGTGATGAGAATTCTTGGATTTACTTTTAACAACTTTCCTGTATATCATAGAGCAGTGTTAACTATAGTCATCATGTTGTACATTACATTCCTAGTACTTATTTATCTTATAACTGGAAGTGTGTACCTTCTGAGTGTTGTTGTTTAGTTGCTAAGTCCTGTCTGATTCTTTGTGACGCCATGGACTGTAGTCTCCCAGGTTCATCTGTCCATGGGATTTCCCAGGCAAGAATACTGGAGAGAGTTACCAGTTCCTTCTTCAGGGGATCTTCCTGAGCCAGGGGCCAAGCCCACGTCTCCTGCATCTCCTGCATTGGCAGGCAGATTCTTTACCACTGAGCTACCAGGGAAGCCCACCTTTTGACTACCCTTCCTTCATTCTCCTTCCCTCTATGTCCTCGTAATGCATTTATCTTATTCAGTCTTTCATTAGTCACACATATTTTGCTTATCTTTGTATTTTGATAAGTATTTTGTATTTAAGGTAAGTATTTTGCTTATCTTTGCCCTAAAAATTCTACTCCTACTACCAACAGGCTACATAATGCTAAGAGAACAATAAGTACTATGCTTTTCTGACACTTGATTAACACTTGCATCGAACACAGTGATTTTCAGAGAATTGAATTTAAGTGACTAAAACAAAAAATGACTCAAAATTATTCCATCAAGTTTTACTTTCTTTACAGCACTCATCAGTATCTGAAATTATCCTGATTTGTGTTTCTCCCTCTTGCACTTGAATGTAAGTCCCTAGTCCTTGTCTTATTCACTACCCTCTTCCCAACACCTACAACAAAACTGAGCATGCAATGTTCAATAAATGAATTACAAAAAATCTGGCTTTATATAATACTAAACCAGAATATTCCCTACCACCTCTAAGAAAAAGTCATACACTGTTGTATTTTTCATCCCTTGAAACTGTGCCAAAAGACAGAAAAACAATACATAAATAAAAATTCTATTTTCCCCATGTTTGCAGTCATTTTCATCTTTTGTTGCCACTCAAAAGCATTCTTTCATCTGCAAGCAAAATATTTGAAGAGAAGAAAGCTTATATAGCCCAGAATGCAGAAGTAAAATCATTAAGGCACCTTGATAAGTACAATGGTTAAAAATATAAACAGAAGAACCTGTTTAAATGCAGGAGCTTTTTTCATTTTGAATCAACAATCATAAGACAGTGTTAATTTTCAGACATTCAACAATATGGGTCAGTCTTAAGAGTAAATGATCAAAAGCTTAATCTAACCACATCATATACAATCCTATGTTGCTTCACACTTTGACAGAATTATAAAATGCTTAAGTAAAGTGAAAAGTAAACAGTAATCAATAAGCACATTCAATTTATAATCTTTCAACCCTGCTTCAGGGCTCTCTTTTAGTAATTTTTCACATTCATTCCTCCTACAGAGGAGAACTGCCTGGGCTTGATAACATCATTGCTTGTGACTGTAGGCAAGCTTCAGTTAGTTAACCTCTGTGCATGAACTCCTCAACTGTAAGATGAGCAAATGGGCACCTATCACATGTGGCTGCTGTGGGAATTAAATAAGATAGTCTAAGTTAAAAGTTTAGAACACTGCCTGGCATATAGTAAGTTCTCAAAAGCTTAGTGGTATTGCCATCATCTCCCTAAAATGTCATATAGTGAACTCGGAAGAACAGTAACTATGATGTAAGAAAATTAGTGACTGGCTACAAGAAAAGATGAGTCATCACAGCTAGCAGTACTTGTCTCTGACAAGTACAGGAAGGACCTAGCATCCACAGAGTGCTTTATGTGCCAGGCACTATGCTGGGCGCCAAAAAATATTAACCTCTGTGACAGACTACTGCAGTTATGGCCCCCACCTCCTTGATCCCCTCGCACGTTAACTCTAGATTTGCTCGTGTGACTTGCAGTGGTCTATGACACCAGCAAACATGGAGCAAGCTGAGGCTTGATATGTGCTTGCACACTGCGGCTTTGCCTTCTCTTGCTGCTGGGAACTCTATTCCTACCCTGGGAACAAGTTTGGATTAGCCTCTTGATAAGAGGCCACAAGAAAATACCCACCCCGGGCTGAGGCCCCAGACATGTAAGGCCAGAGTAAGCAATTTAGACAATCTAGCTCCAGATAATAAGAACATTCCAGTCAACTAGGAAACATGA
This sequence comes from Bos indicus, assembly GCF_029378745.1. Classification (NCBI taxonomy): domain Eukaryota; kingdom Metazoa; phylum Chordata; class Mammalia; order Artiodactyla; family Bovidae; genus Bos; species Bos indicus. The sequence continues at coordinate 45,353,811 of NC_091780.1, forward strand.
GAATGTTTATTGATTTATGCCACTAAGTTTTGGGGATGGTTTGTTATGCAGCAAAAGCTAACCAAATACAACCTCTATACGAATGGAGACACTGTTTTACAGATGAGCAAAGATTCCCAACACTAGTAACTCAGGTTGGTTCCAAAAGCTTTTTCCACCACACAAAGCCACCTCTTTATGCTATACTCTGAGGTTCCAGATTAAAAGGGGATCTCTGGAAACTTTTTTCTAGAACCGTTTTTAAAGCAGTAAGTAATCTTTCCTCTCTACCAGGAATCAGCACACTATGGTCAAAGGGCCAGATTCAACTCACTGACTGTTTTGTGTGGTTTATGAGCCAAGAATGGCTTTTACATTTTAAAATGGCTTAAAATAAAAATAAGAATACTTTGTGACACATGAAAATAATATGAAATTCAAATTTCAGTGTCCATAAATAATTACTAGAATAGAGCCAAGCTCACGTATATATTACGTATGGTTGCTTCTGCACTATTATAACAGGGTTGGCTGGCTGTGCTGGAGACCATATGGACATCGAAGTCTATCTATTTCCTATCTGGCTCTTTATTTTTAAAAAGGTATGCCAATATCTGCTCAGAATTACTCTCTTGGCATATGTTTTTAAGTTAAACAAAGGACCTTGCCTGGCCTTTAGTGATGAGTAGACTTTTTTTGTACTTTTATCACCCCTTTTCCGTTCACTGGAAATTATTTTAGCTTATGTCATTTCTCTAGGTTCTCTTTAACTTTTATTTTTGGATAGTCTCTGAATTGGTCTAAGACAGACAGATAACTTCATTTTCAAAACAGTTATTTGGAACCATTGTGATCTTATATTGGCCAAATGGAACAGACCAGACAGGAAGTAGAAGATGATGTAGGAGAGAGATTTTATTCAGAAGGCCTCTAATTTCCCAGACCTGAGCCTGTGTAACAACCACATAGAAATGGACTTCCTTTTTATTCCTAACAGAGATTTCAGGGCAGAAGTAGCTATAGTCTCCTCTCTTTTGTGAGATTTGTCTCTAATATTCTCTGGCCACAGTGAACTAAGAACTTTAGGACTACTACCATTCTACTGACATCCTGCTGCTAATCAGTTAAACAAGACATGAACTGAAGTAAACACTGATTTCCTTTTATGTAAGAAAAGAGGTGACCTCAATTTACTTGCCGTCCCCCATTTTTATCACTTGTCTTACTACAAGTAAGACTCCCTTGATAGAGATCGTAAGTCGTGGCAGAGACTCAGCTGACTCTTGGACTTCGCGTTAGCACAAGGGATTAATAAAGAAACTGCCACAGATACCAACCACCCTTGGAGAAGGGCATGGCAGCCCATTCCAGTATTTTTACTTGGAGAATTCCATGGACAGAGGAGCCTGGCAGGCTACAGTCCATAGGGTCATAAAGAGTTGGACACAATTGAAGAGACTTCAGCATGCACACACACACCTATTTATCAAAGACTTTTGAGAGGCATTAGACAGATGCTCCTAATGGCCAATGCAAATGTGAAGGTCCTTAGAACACTGAAGAAGATGAATACGTTTATATGATCAGTCCAAACTTAACTGAACTATTTTGTTAAGCATCAGGCAGTTGAGTCCATACAGAAAATTTACAACAGAAGTTTTATATGTTATTTGAATTAAACATGTTTAGAAAGACAAATTCATTTGTCTTTGTGACTACTTAATAGGGATTTTTAGGGTATAAAAAGTGTTTTCCAGGATGGCCTCTCAATTTACATTATTATACAAGTAAATAAGAATTCTAAATTTTAACTGTTAAGCTTGCAACAATATGGTAGTCAGGTTGTAAGTCTGGGTCTCTGGTATATACAATAATATACATCTAAAGAATATGGTTCCATTCTAACTTAGAATTCCAAAGAAATAACAGCTGTCCCAAATAGTCTTTTTTACCCTATTAATAATTATATCATCAACATACTAGGGTCATCAGCAATTAAAGACTGAAACATCAATTTGGGGATGTTCCTTAGGATTCTCCTTGCCTAAGAACCAGGAACTTTGACCTTAAAAGGGCAGCAGAGTAAGCTGACCAATAGAAAGCCTTTATCTGAAAGAACTATAATAAACTTAACTAATATATGTTGTTAAAATTTATATACTATGGACTTCCGTGGTGGTCCAGTGGCTAAGACTCTGCACTTCCACTGCAGGGGGTATGGGTTCTCTCCCTGGTCAGGGCAGTTTCGTATGCTGCATGGTGTGCCCAATAAAAGTTATACACTCTATCTTAGCACCTAAATAAGCCTTCCCCCCCTCAATCCTTTCTGCTAATTTTTTCTCTGTCTTCAAATTTCTAGTCAAAAAACCCTTTTCCGAAAACTTCTCCTTGGATTAATCTCATCTGGATCCAGTCACTGATATCCAAGCACATATTGTTTAAATCAAAATAACTGTATTGTTCCTTACTTACACCTTTTATGTTCCTCTTATCTCCTCAATATATTTAGTATTTCCCTTTGTCCTAATATTAACACATTTTAATTAATGCATTATGATTCACTAATATCATTTAGGTTAGCACAAAAAAGAGCGCAAAGATAAAAAGTTCATTTTCTCAAAAAAAAAAAAAAAAAGTTCATTTTCTCATTTCCAATTCTAATATATAACAAGTACTACTCTCTATATTTTAGGTTTATGTGCTAATCTTCTCTTACTTCATTAGACTAAAGTGCTTGGAGCAACGCACCAATGAAACACAGAAAGCCACAGGGAATGCGCCTTGATAGTTGAATAGATAAGAGTTCTAGGAACTAGGTGGTCGGTCCCTATTTCATGACAAAATTGATATCAGTTTGTAAGATTAAAAGGAATTTCACAACCTGCATTTTACAAAGCAGTTCTAAAAACAATACTGAACTATAGTCTCTTACACTTAATTAGAGAACATTTCGAAATGTTAAATCTAGTTTGGGGATAGTATTTGGAAAATCTAGCTACAGGGGAAACTCTTTGGTGCAAATCCAATTCTGCTTTTGTACTGATTTAACCTACACTGGAGAAAAGGTCTGTCATTAAGTCACAGATTATGTGAAAGAAAATGTAGGTCATTGTTTTCAAAGAGCAAATTCACACAAAGTTTAACAAACGAAATAACTTTCTCCACCCTCAGAAAAAGCAATATTCCAATTAAGCTTTTTAAACAGTTTAGCTAGTTTATGCAAAAATCAGTTAGAAACGGTGTGCGTGGTTTTCTGAGAGGCTCCTCTGAGAGGCTCCTCTGAGAGGAGCATTTGGGAAATGTATTCCAGGCGTTCACCTTTTACTTTTCTCTGCTACATGTGAGTTTTTTTTATAGGGGAAAAAAGCAGATTTTTAAAAAATGAGAAAGTTCAGTCTTAATAAGCAGAGTATATAACTTTTTAAAATTTAAAGACCATTTTTTTTTAGAGCAGTTTTAGATTCACAGCAAAACTGACAGGAAGACACAAAAATCTCCATACACTCCCTGCCCCAACTCATGAATAACCTCCTCCTCTTTCAGCACCCCACACCGAGAAGTAACACTTGCTATAATCAATGCACATACACTGACCATCATTATCACCTGAAGTTCAGAGTTACTAAGTTTCACTCTTGGTGGTGTATAGTCTATGGGTTTGGACAAATATGTCATTATAGCACCACCGAATATTTTTACTGCCTCAAACATCCTCCAAGTTCAACCTATTCATCTCCATTTCACCGTTCTCAACCCCTGGCAACCACTGATCTTTTTCACATTTTACCTTTTCTAGAAAGTCATATTGTTGGAATCCTATCATATGTATCCTTTTCAGATTGGCTTCACTTAGTAATATGCATTTAAGGTTCATTCGTGTCTTTTCATGCTTGAAGGCTCGTTTCTTTCTAGCACTGAATTAATATTCCATTGTCTGGATGTGCTGCCATCTATTTACCCATTCACTGACTAAAGGATATTTTGGTGCTTCCAACTTTTGGCAATTATTAATAAAGCTGCTAGAAACAATTACGTGCAGGTTCTATGTAGACATAAGTTTTCAACTCCTTAAGGTAAATACCAACATGCAAATAACCTTTCAGAAGTTCTGAGTCACCCATCAATATCATGAGAATTAAAATGAAAGCATCCAGCGTACTGCCATTCTGCAATGTCTTCAAACTTTATCAAAATATACACTGAGCCAGGCCAGTATATTTTGGAGTTAATGTTTAGTCCATCTCCTCCTTTAAGGCGCCATTTCTTGCTGCTGTCAGTATATCTGCTTTTAAAAGTACCTTCTCACACCTGTTGTTTCGCATTTCCTATGAATCTTTCAGCTCCCAGAACATCTTGACTGTGCTTGTAAAATGCCTGAAAACAAGCTGCCCAAAGCCTACTTTAACTAAAAAAAAAAATTATCAAATATAAAATTATAATTCTGACTCATTTTTTAAAATTCTTTCAAACTCTATAGTTTTTTCTTTACACTGAATGATGACTCAACAGTCCAAAATGTTTATTTGTTGTGTGATTTCTACCTCCTTTTTCCTAATTTAATTCTCTAGTTCTAGGATTAGGGACAAAAGATGAGTTTATCATGCAAGAATTTGAGCTCTAGCTCATCATCCTCCTAACCTTTCATTAAACAATGGTTATCAAGGTGGTTAAAAAAAAAGATGGTAAAGTTAGTTGAAACTTGGATGTCTTGAAATCTGCTTCTATAGCATTGTAAATCTGCTTGTGTAGCATTGTTAGAAGATAACATAAAAATGTGGGATGACTGTCTTCAAAAACAAACAACTATGTCTTTCTAAGAAATTCTTAACTGTGGGGTTTCCTTTCAGAGTTGTAACAGAAATTTGATTCCAAGTTACAGTGTCCCAGGTGCCTACTGTTTAGCCTCACATCACTACTAGCATGTGACAACAAACAAAAATAAAACACTAAAACTACATGGCTCTCTGTAACCTAAAGGGGTGGGATGCTGTGGGAGGTAGGAGGGAGGTTCAAGAGGGAGGGGACATATGTATACTTATGGCTGATTCATGTTGAGGTATGGCAGAAGCCAACACAATACTGTAAAGAAATTATCCTTCAATTAAAAATAAATAAAAAAATACAACTCCATGGCCACTGATAAACACATTCAAATGCTAACAAGACAATTACAGCAAAGACAGTATTATATTAATATAGCTTTTAAAAGTTCACATTCATTATGCCATTTTATCCCATGAGGCCACCCTGTAAGTCAAGGGTCCATTTAACACATGAAAAAAAGACCGAAACTTAAGAGTTTAAATCACTTGCACAGAACCATACAGCTAATCACAAATGGCAGAATCCAAAACCAAGGACACAGTGATACAGAGAAAGAAATAATTTTGTAAGTCAGGCCTATCTGAATTTAAATCCTACCATTTATGACTTGTAAGATTGGAATGGACAGTCCATGACTCCGCTCTGTACACTGCTTAATCTCCAGTGTCTGGAACCAGTGTAAGTAAATAGTAGGTATCAGTAAATATATGTTAAAAAAAATTACCCCCCCCCAAAATCACAACTTCTTTGGATCTGTTTCCTCATCTGTAAATGGAAACCATAAGTCCCTGCTTCATATCTGCTGATGTAATGTATATACAAACATCTGGTAGTTATTTAAGAATTCACAGACCTGACTGTTTGGTGGTTTTTTCACAAGACCACTCATCCCTTCACTTCTCCCATAGGCTCCAAGGAAGTAGCAACATATTTCAGCATGACTGGCAGGCAAGCTAGTGGTAATGCAGATGGGCGTATAAAGAACTAAACTGGTGTGGTTCAATAAGGTAGCCTGCTGTTCTCTTTATCTAACACAGAAATGACAAAGGATCTTCTAGAAGAATCTGTCAGCTTGCTTGCTAATTTCAAAACAGAAAGTTCTGGGGAGGGAAGCACCTAATCTCTAAGATGCAAAAAAGAAAGGAGGGAGGGATATCTAAAGATAAATAAGACAATAAGAATACTGAAGTGAGGAGATCCAGAGTACCCATACTGAAATAATTCAGCCTAAGAAGGGGCCCATCCACTTCTCTGTAAAGTAGCATGTTCTTTCCAGTAAATCTAATTCTAATGGATGAAGAGGTCTTTAGGACCACTGCTAAATTCTGCCAACAGAGATAGAAACAAAAGGTAGATACTTTTGATACAAAAGCTTAAAAGCAAAGGGAAATGGTGCTGCAAATGGTACCATTGAGAATATGAAAAGACAACTCACAAAAAGGGAGCAAATATTTGCAAATCACGTATCTGCTAAGGGACTTGTACCCAAAATCACAAAGATCTCTTGGAACTCGGTAATAAAGATAAATAACCCAATATTAAAATGGGCAAAGGACCAGAGTAGACATTTCTCCAAAGAAAATACACAAATGATCAATAAGCACATAAAATGATGCTCAACATTATCAGCCACTGCTGCTGCTGCTGCTAAGTCACTTCAGTCGTGTCCGACTCTGTGCAACCCCGTAGACAGCGGCCTACCAGGCTCCCCCGTCCCTGGGATACTCCAGGTAAGAACACTGGAGTGGGTTGCCATTTCCTTCTCCAATGCATGAAAGGGAAAAGTGACAGTGAAGTCGCTCAGTCGTGTCCGACTCTTTGCGACCCCATGGTCTGCAGCCTACCAGGCTCCTCCGTCCATGGGATTTTCCAGGCAAGAGTACTGGAGTGGGGTGCCACTGCCTTCTCCTATCAGCCACTAGGGAAATGCAAATCAAAACTACAAAGAGAAACCACTTCACACCCACTAGGATGGTAAAACAAAACAGATGGACAACGTCCATCTGCAAACAAATGCATAAAGAAGTTGTTACATATACACAATGGAATATTACTCAGCTATGAAAAATAACACATTTGAGTCAGTTCTAATGAGGTGGATTAAACTGTAGCCTATTACACAGAATGAAGTAAGTCAGAAAAAGAAACACCAATACAGTATATTAATGCACATATATGGAATTTAGAGAGACGGTAACGACAACCCTATATGCAAGACAGCAAAAGAGACACAGACTTTTGGACTCTGTGTGAGAAGGTAAGGGTGGGATGATCTGAGAGAACAGAACTGAAACATGTACATTACCATAAGTAAAACAGATGACCAGTGCAAGTTCAAAGCATGAAACAGGGCACTCAAAGCCAGGGCTCTAGAACAACCCAGAGGGATAGGGTGGGGAGGGAAGTGGAAGGGGTGTTCTGGATGCGGAGGACACATGTGTACCTGTGGCTGATTCATGCCCATGTATGGCAAAAACCACTACAATATTGTAAAGTAATTAGCCTCCAATTTAAATAAACTAATTTTTTTAAAAAAGATTTACAATAATAAATATGTATGGCTTGGTGAGGACATGGACAAACTGGAACTCTCATACATTGCTAGCAGGAATGTAAAATGATGAAGCTGCTTAGAAAAGTTGGAAGATGCCTTAAATGCTAAGTTACCATGTGACTGAGCAATTCTACTTCTATGTATATACCCAAGAAAACTGTAAACATATGCCCACACAAAAACTTGTACAGGAATGCTTGTATCAACATTATTTATAATTGTCCAAAAGTGGAAATGACTCAAATTTATCTATCCATTGATGAATGGATAAACAAAATGTGATAAATCCATACAGCAGAATTTATTAATAAAGAGAAATAAAATACTGATACATACTACAACTCAGATGAACCTGAAAAACATTGTACTAAGTGAAAGAAACCAAACACAGAAAAGAAAGGTACATACTTTATAATTTCATATATATGAAATATCCTGAATAGACAAATCCATAGGGACGGAAAATAGATTAGTGGTTGCCAGGGGCTGAGGGAAAATGCAGTTGGGAGGGCCTGTTCATTGGTACAGGATTTACTGGGGTGATGAAAATATGCTGGAATTAGATAGTGGAAACAGTCATATAACTAAAACCCACTGGGTTGTACACTGGGCGAATTTTACAGTGTGTGAATATTATATCTCAATAAACTTTAAAAGCAAAGGTGGATAAAAATTTATGCACTGTGCAAGAAAATTCTCCTAACTTCACACTCTAACTTTCAGAGAGTGGCAAGTGGAAGTAGGAACACAGATATCTCATACTGTGGATCCTATGGTTCCCCTTGAAGATAGAGCCTGCTATTTCTCAGGCACTGTGAGAAATCCATTGAATTCTCCAAATAAGTCCCCTAAGGATAAGCCTCAAGACACAATTAGGTACAAAGGTCACAGGAGCCTGCAGTTAAAGTCAACAGAGATACTGAGGAAACTCAATGTGACGCTTCTCTCATCACTGAAGCCAGGTTTGCCCTAGCCCACCCAGAGGACACCAGAACCTTACCACTAGCATCATCACCTCAAAACTGAATTCAAAGGCTTTCTTGGTGGCTCACTGGTGAAGAATCCTCCTGCCAATACAGGAGACATGGGCACAAGTAACAAATACACGTTGTTGTTGTTCAGGCACCAAGTCATGTCCAACTCTTTGCGACCCAATGGACTGCAGCACACCAGGCTTCTCCCTTAAATTTCATGGAGTTTGTCCAAGTTCATGCCCATAATAAATAGATGGCGGTGGTACAATTCCAACCAAAGGAAATTTAGTCAAGTTTAATATATATTACAGTTATTTAAACTGAAATTTAAGTGAAAAAGGTGAAAAGATAAGGGTGTATTCAGAAAATAGTACCTAAAGTTGCAGAAATCTCAAGTCAGGCTTGAAGCTTAATTACAATATAAAGTAATAGAAAAACTAGCCAATAATAGAAGAAAAATACTAACTTGCATATAAGACTTGTGGGCCAAAAGCAGCATTATTTCCCCAGTAAAATGCCACTATATTCTATTTATACAGCAATTCAAACCCCCCGCCCTTGCTCCAGCCACGCTCTCATTTTAGTCTCACAAAAACCTGAAAAGATGTCATTGTCCAGCAAGGTCAGTCTGACTCCAAAGCCTAAACCTTCAGTATCACACAATTCTGCTTCCTATAAAACTAAAAATTTATACTTTTTCTCAAACCATAAACAAACATCAAAGACAAAGATATTTTATTAAAACCAAGTGGTGAATGTGTATTTATTGAATTTTTATTCATTATTCCTTAATTCTACTAGTATTCCTTTTACATATTTTTTAAGTCTTTTTAACTTTACATTTACTGAACATTTAAAAAAAAGCAAAAAATGAAACAAAAATATTTGCAACGAAGTGACAAAGAGTTTAATATGCCTCATATTTAACAGCCCTCTCACAAATCTACTAATCACAGACAAACCAAAAGAAAAATGAGCAAAGGACCTGAAAAGCATATTAAACACTGAGATATCATCAAATCTGGCAAAGAAGAAAAGACCAAAATAATCAATGTTAACGTGAAGAAACCCAGGCCTAGCCTCTACGGTCACTCTGGACCTGGTTGCTCCTGAATCACCTCATTCACATTTTTTTTTTAATATCCCACAAGTTGGCATGTTTGTCTCTCCTTTAACTGAACTCTTAAAGGACATCTTAATCCTTTTTACATCCCCAATAACTAGCGTCTACCCTCTAAGTGACACTCATGAATCACTAAGCAGTATGTGGATGAAAGACAAAATCAGAGCAATCAGAAATATCTGGGCCTGAGATGACAGTGAAGAAGGCTAGACTCTGACAGTATTACTTCCTGAGGCCTCTGCATCTTATCATCCACCCAGCTGCTAAAGGCAAAAAATAAAGATTGAGTCATCAATGATTTCTCCTTTCACACGCAGATTAAGAACAGCCAATATGTATTATGAAAATAAAGCCTTAAATTACTCAGAAAAATATCAATTTCTTATACTTTACCATTTAAAAGCTTCATAAGGCAGAAGAGTGTTTCTAATGAATAATCAACAAAATGGTGACTCTCAGATTTCCCATTTCTACAATGTATCCTAGTTTACTACTGTCATTAAAGCAGTAATTATCTGAAGCCAAAGATAGTTGGTACAACTTAAAAAAGCTATGCAAAAAACACTAAACAACTATATTCCTAGATGTAAGCCATATTTAACCTAGTGTTAAAGGTTAATGTATCGCAATGATTTGTGAGTTAAAAAACACTATTGGCATAAGTCAAATAAAATAATGACTATAAGGAGAAAAAAATTGCACTCATCCTCAAATAGGCCCTTTTCGTAATACAGATTGGTATGTTCTTGGTGGGATTATTGGTGACATACCAATCTTTCCTCTTGAAAATAAAGATATGTCTTTTACTAAATGTCAGGAGACAAATAAAAAATGTTTCAATTTTTACCATTTTTTACTTCTACAGTTAAAAAAAGAACTTGTTCAGTAATTCACAAAAATCAAATTCAAACATAAATATCTTTTGGCTTTTTAACATTCACATAGAGTAGCATTTAATAAGTGAAATGGATTATATTAAAGACATTATTCTGAAATTACACATAAATTCATGATGATTCTCCAAAATAAAATAATAAAGAACATAATTATTGACATATAATTAAGAACATATATAATAAGTTTTGGCTGCTGAAGTTTAAAATTCAAAAAGAAATAAATCTGCATTCAGGTTAACAAAGAAGGGGAAAAAAGGCATCCCAAAAGAGTCACTGCCTCAAAAGAGGGTATAAAAAGTTTTAATGCAAATAAAGATTACTATAATAAGTATCAGTGACTAGCCAATCATAAATTCTTAACATTTCAGAAAAGCAGATAATTTTTAACTTAAGTGCCACAGAAAAACTCATTTTAAATTTCATATATGAAAAATCTACTTTTTTCTGGGTAAAGGAGAAGAGAACTTAGCAAAAATTATCTTAATCTTATCAAAAATGTAGTCCTCATCTTATCAAGAACTACTAAAACCCAGCAAGAAATATAGGCATATTTAATAGATAACCTAATGACAACCCAGTAGATACATTTATCTAAGATCTTTTTACTGGTAAAAAAGAGAGATGAAACTCTGATATAATAGAACACACAGTAAATGAAAAGGAGAAGGAAAATGGTTTATAAAGCAATAGACCAATCTTCAAGATATTTTGAGTGAAAAAAGGTATAAAATACAGTATGATACCTTTCGCATTGAAAGGGGCAGGAGACTGTGTGTGTGTGTGCGTGTGTGTACACGCTTTTGGTGGTCTATACCAAAATCAGCTTTGGAAAAATACATATGAAACTGTTAACACAAGGGTTATTTGGGGGGAGGATAAAATGGTAGCCGGAAAGTAGTAAAAGGTAAGCTTTCCCTCATTTCATCTGCTTGTGTATTTTGAATCTGAGCAATGTGAATGTATGTATATCAAAAGAAAAAATTAAAAGTACTTTACCTTGCACCATTGTTCCTAATGACTTCCACAGTTTCTTCAACAAAATATCGATCCTTGATGTATGCAAAAATATCATCACAAATTTCATGTAAGCGTGAACGATGGGTGAGGTTGGTCAAGTATAAAACTGGAACAATTAGTGGTTCTGGAAAGCTCTGAAGATTCTGTCTCGCTTTTCTTTCTGACTCAAGTGCTTCCTGATAGGTGAGTCCAGGTCTGCCCGTCACAGCACAGCTCCACACAAGACTGTTGCACAGAATGGTTCGCTCAAAAAAGTCACTGATTCAAAAACACAAACAAAAATGCATTACCTGTCATTCACAAGTTTTATATTAAAAGCTGACAAAGGATTGAGCCTTTATTGCAAAATTTTATACAGAATCATATAACTCATACAAAAATTTAGGGACTGGTCAATTTATACATTAATACAAACATAAGAAAAAGTATATTTAAACTAGACATTTATAGTTTTCAATTTAAAGGTACATTTGGCCAAAATTGGACTGTGATTTCTATCAGTTTTGAAACTGCGTGAAACAAAATAAACTCAGCCTTTCTTTTTCCTTCTAATTTCTAAGCTTTCTATTCCAAAGCAGTCAAAACACTGAATTCAAGCACTTGGCTATGAATTTTGAAAGGGTTTAACATAATAGTGAAAAACTGGGAAATCTAAGCATCTAACAATAAGAGAAAAGTTAAATAAATTATAGTACTTCATACAATGAAAACTCACAGTCATGAAACAGTAAGAGAGTTCTTAAATAATGTAAACAGGAAAGACAACTTTCCAGTTTGCTTCCATCCTATATTTTTTTCAAAGTAAAAGCTTACCAAGACAACTAATGGTTCCCAAGGGAAAAAGTAGGTGGGACAAATGGGGAGATTGGGATGGACATATACACACTACTATATATAAAACAGATAACTAACAAGGGTCTACTGAATAGCATGGGAATTCTACTCAATACTCTGTAACAACCTATTATAGGAAAAGAATTTAAAGTAGATATACATACATGTATAACTGAACACTTTGCTGCACACTTGAAACTAATACAACACTGTAAATCAACTATACTCCAAAAAAAATGTAATAAGTATATAAAAAAAGCTTATCAAAACTATATAGAATATGGTCCACTTGTGTTAAAATTAAAAAAAGAAAGATGGAAGGAAAGTAGAGAAATGGCTTAAGGAAGCATAAAATATTTCTGGAATTGTAATACAAAATATATTATATGTTATATTAATACAAAAATCAAGGTAACAGCTACAGAATGGGGATGGGATTAAGGGACCATTCTACTCAGTGTTTTTCTACACTGTTGGGATTTCTTACTACGGCACTGATTTCTCTTCAAAACTTTAATTTGGTCATTTTTAAAATGCAAGCGATCTAGTATAGAGATAGACTTCTAAGGTATATTAAGTAGAAAAAACTCAATCACTGAATGATATAATTCCACATGCATTAATATAGTAATAGCAAAAATGTGCAAAGGTTTGCATTTATACAAATACCATAAACAGATGTTCCCTATGGAGAAAGGGAGGAACTGGGAAGGAAGAAAAGAAAATTTGTCATTCTAAATATTTCCATATTGTTTGCGTCTGTAAAAGTATTTAGTTGATTGCTCGAGGTCTTAGTTGCAACACACGGGATCTTTGATTCTTGTTGAGGCATGCAGGATCTTTACTTGTGGCATGTGGAATCTAGTTCCCTGACTAGGAACTGAACCCACTCCCCTTGCATGGAGAGTGTGGAGTCTCAGCCATTCAACCACCAGGGAAGTCTCTATTTGAATTTTTATGATGAGTATTCATGTTTTTCTAACAAAAATATCTTTAAATGGAAAAGGTTAGAAATATGCAAAAAGATTAACAATAGTTGCCTCTAAGTGGCAAAATTTGGGTAAATATTTTGCCCTCTTCTATATTTTGGTCTCCTTTTCAACAATTATGTGTAACCAACATAACTCACAATTCTCTAACTTCTCCTCCTTCCTGAGATTCACCTTCCCTTCTACTGTCATTCTAAAAATTGTTAAAAACTATTACATGCGTATTTCCTCATCAGTATATCTGTCCAGGTTACCCTTACAGTAGGGTCTGATTTTCAAAGAAGATTTGGAATAATTCCATTAAGATAGTTTCATTTGTGTATTTGTCTGTAGTCTACAAGAACAACAAAAAATAAAACCTACAGAAGTAAAGAGAAACTAATCATACCTTAACATAAATGAGATCTAAAGAGATAACACACATAAGCCAAGTTATACGACTGTGCCTGCATGCTAAGCTGTTTCAGTTGTGTCTGACTCTTTGAGACCCTGTGGGCTGTAGCCTGCCAGGCTCCTCTGTCCATGGGATTCTCCAAGCAAGAATATTGGAGTGGTTTGCCATGCCCTCCCTCCAGGGGATCTTCCTGATCCAGGGATTGAACCAGCGTTTCCTGGGTCTCCTGCATTGGCAGGTGAGTTCTTTACCACTAGCGCCGTCTGGAAAGGTCAGACTAATTCAGTACAAAGGAAAATCCTTTTGAAGTATGTACCTTTCAGTAATGGAGATAATGGGTGCACATCGTTAAAATACAAAGTAAAAAGTGATTATCTTTACTAGACAGAGGCAGATATCCTTTGGGAATTCAGAGGAAGGGAATAAGGAGAGACAGGCACAAACAAGAAATGCTAGGAAACATCTTTGGGGGGAAGTGGCATTAAAAGTTAGGATGAAATGGAAAAGTAGAGTTGAAGAAAAAATATGTGAGAGAGAAAAAACAATGAATATAATCTGATTTTTATAATAAAATCTATGTCAGATAAATAATTTATTAGCTAAGTGAGAGGCAAGAGACTTACCCAATCAAGGGTTATCAATAGTGCAGAATAAAATGAATGAACAGACAGATCTTGGAAGAGGTCTTATTCAATTTTTACTGCCTAAACCTGCAGTTCACTTAGAAAGCTTCATAAAAAGTCTTGAACTTTTTCCTTTAGAAACAAACATAGGTTCCCAAGCCACACATTTAATGTGCATGAGATATTCTAGTAATTTAAGCTGTATCTAGTGGCTCAGAGGTTAAAGCGTCTGCCCGCAATGCGGGAGACCTGGGTTCAATCCCTGGGTCAGGAAGATTCCCTGGAGAAGGAAATGGCAACCCACTCCAGTACTCTTGCCTGGAGAATCCCATGGACGGAGGAGCCTGGTGGGCTACAGTCCATGGGGTCTGAGACACGTGACTGTAGCGACTCACTCAGACACGACTGAGCGACTTCACTTTCACTTTCACAGGTGACCTCTGCACTATGAGGAGAGGAAGAAGGGGTGCTAATCTCCACACAGTCAAAAATCTGCGTGTAACTTTACAATCAGTTTTCCTTATTCATAGTCAACTGTAAGGAAGTGAGGTGAAATGAAAGTCGCTCAGTTGTGTCAGTCTCTTTGTAACCCCTTGGACTATACAGTCCATGGAATTCTCCATGCCAGAATACTGGGTAGCGTATCCCTTCTCTAGTGGATCTTCCCGACCCAGGAATAGAACCAGGGTCTCCTGCATTGTAGGCAGATTCTTTACCAACTGAGCTACCAGGTAAGCCCCAACTCTAAGGAAAAATATACTTCAAATCTAGCTATTTTACACATTAACTAGTCTCTGGTTGTGCTCAGTCACGTCCAGCTCTTTGTGACCCCATGGGCTGTAGTCTACCAAGCTCCTCTGTCCACGTGCAGTTTTCCAGGCAAGAATACTGGAGTGGGTTGCCATTTCCTACTCCAGGGGCTCTTCCCAACCCAGGGACCGAACCCAAGTCTCCTGTATCTCCTGCATCGGCAGGTGGATTCTTTACCACTGAGCCACCTGGGAAGCCCAACTAGTTTAAGACACTGCTATCAAAAACAAAATGGTAGCTACACATACAATTTAAAATTTTCTTGTGGCCACATTTAAAAACTTTTAAAGAAATACTAATGAAATCAATACATTTTATTTAATTCAATATATTCCAAAATATTGCAATATGTAATCAATAATGAAATATTTTACTTTTTTTTTTTTTTGGTACTAAGTCTTCAAAATCCAGTAAATATTTTACATTTATTGTGCATCTTAATTCTGACAGGTGACATTTCAAGTTCTTAATAACCAATGGCTCCTGCATTAGACAACACAGCTCTAGCCTTTGTAGGTCGGTATCTAACAGGCTGGAGTATTTGCAGCCATGGCAGGGGGAAGACTTTGGACTGAGCTGCAAAAAACACTACTTATTTATTTTGATTAATTTTTTATTATTGGAGTATAATTGCTTTATAATGTTGTGTTAGTTTCTGCTGTACAAAAATGTGAATCAGCTTATGTATACATATATCCCCCCTCATCCGTGAGCCTCCCTCCCACCCTATCCCTCATTCTACCCCTCCAGGTCATCAAAAAGCAGGGAGCTAAGCTCCCTGAATAAACGTTATTTAGATTTGTTATCACTGTTCAAAGTTCCAAGGAGAGGAATGGTGTAAGTACCACAAACCTCCACTAAACATGTCAATAGACAACAACCAGTGATGTAGAGCTACCTGACTTCACCAGGTTTCCACAGCCTCTTGTAAAGGGTTTCTACTGTTTCCTTTGTGCTTATCTATTCTACAAAGCTGCTGTTACATTATAGCCCTGCTATGTACAAAATCCACCATTAGGAGGAGGGAGGCAGGACACACTATCATAGTGGTGTGGGAAGCAAGGGGAAATAAAGCCCAAAGCTCTGTCTCCCTATTCAACACCCCTGCCAACATTGCACCATCTCTAACGTTATACACCTTCACTTCTTCCACTTCTGCAATTCTGCTCTTCACCCATTCATCATACTCATTCAAATGTGTGGGGGTTTGTTAATAATACTGAACTCTAGGGGATAGGTTACAGTGCCTCTTCAATTTCAATATTATAAGGCTATAAATAATGAAAAATTTCCAAGAAGCACATTTTATTATTGTGAGGAAAAATTTATAAAATACAAAGTACTATTTTATATCAGTTTAGACTAATATAGATTATTATGTCTCCAACTGATTGCTATAATACATTCCTTCAACAATCCTCTTTACTAGAAATGGGCATAGTACTAGCCCAGAGGTCAAATCCAGACTTCCACCTGTTTTTCTATTTTTATTGGAACACAATATATTTAGGTATTGCCTATGACTGCTTTCTCACTATATCCATAGAGTTGGGTAGGTGCAACAGACACCTAACAGCCTGGAAAGCCTACAA
This sequence comes from Bos indicus, assembly GCF_029378745.1. Classification (NCBI taxonomy): domain Eukaryota; kingdom Metazoa; phylum Chordata; class Mammalia; order Artiodactyla; family Bovidae; genus Bos; species Bos indicus. Next base: position 45,370,420 of record NC_091780.1, read on the forward strand.
TATTGACTATCTGACCCTTTAACAAATTGTTTGATGACCCCTGCCCTTTACTATTAATTCATAAGGAAAAACTGCTTCTGAGTTACCAGGTCAAGTACTGGTAAGAACACACTTCTAAGGGCAATATTTCTGTTAACTTGCTGAGTATCTGGAAAACCAAAAACCTAGTAGAATAAGGTTAAGAATGAAGTGACATAAAAAACAGAAACCAAATACAATTAAGAAAAGATAAATGCAAAGCATACTTTATTTACTTAATGGCCCAAACTATTAACTAGACATACAACAAGAAAGATTCAGCACAAAACTGCAGAAAAAATCTAAGGGACATAAACAAACTCCTCCATCTGCAAAATAATTAGTAACTGAGAAACCCATCCATAGGTTAAAAACTAACATAACTCGACTAAAACAGCATATGGCATGCAATAGATGGATGGAAAGTATGGTTTATGAACTTAAAACAGACAGCGTGGGTTGGTCTAACAATTGCTTTCACTAAAGGGGTTACAAGAGCAGATTAGGTGCTAACTATGGCCATTGTAGACTAAACATGTCTTATAGACAGAAAAAGCTGCAAGAGGAAAATTACGTTTGTTTTGATGAGGGGGAGTTCAATTAATTAAAAATATAAAGTTTAAAGACACTTTAACAAGATATTACTTTGCAATTAGTGCTGCCTCAGTCAGACTTAAGATAGTGACATACAAGGTAAGCTTCTAAAATCTTCCGATGACACTAAGGTGAGGAATGGGTTTCCCAGGTGGCGCTAGCGGTAAAAAACCTGCCTGCCAATGCAGGAGATACAAGAGACCAGGGTTCAATCCTGGGGTTGGGAAGATCCCCTGAAGGAGGGCATGGTAATCCATTCCAGTATACTAGCCTAGAGAATCCCATGGACAGAGAAGCCTGGTGGGCTACAGTCCATAGAGTCGCAAAGAGTCAGATACGACTGAAGCAACTTTGCGTGAGTGCAAGGTGAGGAATAGCAATACAGAATTTTAAAATCTAGACAAAGCCTAAAGCACAAATCAACAAAGGTGAAACATATGGCTCCATCTTTCAGGACCCAACTTAGATGTTATCTCCTATTTGAGGGCTTCCTCATCTCCCCAGCAGTTTTCAGCTCCATCGTCTATGTTTCCATTACACTGGCTCCACAGCATATGTGAATTATATCACTGTGTTCCAGACACACATTCACTTCTCACTAGTGAGCATTAGTGAAGTCGCTTCGTCTTGTCTGACTCTTTGCGACCCCATGGACTGTAGCCTATCAGGCTCTTCCATTCATGGGATTTTCTAGGCAAGAATACTGGAGTGGGTTGCCATTTCCTTCCCCGGGAGATCTTCTCCACCCAGGGATTGAACCCGGATCTCCCGCATTGCAGACAGCCACTTTACCATCTGAGCCACCAGGGAACATATAATAAGCATTACGTGTTGGTAAATAGGAACACAAGCTCTAGAGTCTTAGGTATGTGAGTGAGAACTCTAGTGTCACCAAATTGCTATATAGGTAGTTTTGGACACTGATCTTGGACTTAATTCTTCTTACCCCAATCCCAGCTTTCTCATCTGCAAAAAGAGTACAGCAAGGACTGAATCAACAAGGGAAGAGCTGATGAACAATGAAAACAGGATGTTTTATAAACCAGTCACACTTTTCATTGCAGTCAGGTTGAAACATAAAGCTGGTTTGTCAGTGATGTTGTGGAAGAGACTCCTGCATTGTATATGAAAAATATGACTCACATAAAGATGGGAAATACATTCCAAGAGTATAAATGCCTCAAAAAAGAAGTCACTTTATTAAGGAGGTTTAAGTCACTAGGTAATACAAATCATTTTCCTATCCTACAAAACTAGGATTTCTGGGATTCAGACCTAACTGTTACATTTCCACAGACCAAAAAAAAAAATTTTAATGAAGTTGTTGTCAGCTAACTAAATTACAGAATAAATGTTTATTTAAGAGAGTAAATTATGTACTTTATTTGGCTTGCTTTATCTATGAGCTTCATTTTTCTTATATTTTTTCCCTTATGTTTCATATATAAGTGAGATCATATAGTATTTGCTTTTCTGTCAGACATTTCACTTAGCATAACGCCCTCAAGGTTCATAGGCATTGTTGCAAATGAAAGATTTTGTTCTTTTTAAAGACTGAATAATATTCTATTGTGTATTCTTTACCCATCTATCCATCAGTGGACACTTAGTTTGTTTCTTTATCTTGCAATGAACACTGGGGCGGCATATATCTTTTAAAAAAGAATTAGTGTTTTCATTTTCTTTGGATAAATACCCAGAAGTGGATCATATGGTAGTTCTATTTGTAATTTTTTGAGGAACCCCTATATTATTTTCTAAATGGCTGTCCCAATTTATATTCCTACCAACAGTGCATGAGACTTTGTTTTTCTTTACATCCTCCACAACACTTATTACTTTGTCTTTTTGATATTATAATAATAGCCATTCTAACATGTGTGAGATGATAACTCATTATGGTTTTCATTTGTCTGTCCCGTATGATTAATGATGTAAAGCACCTGTTGGCTCTTGAATATCTTCTTTGGAAAACTATTCAGATCTGTCCATTTTAAAATCTAATTGTTTTGTTATTTTTTTGCTGTTGAATTGTATGAGCTCTTTATATATTTAGAATATTAGCCCCTTGTCAGATATAAGACTTACAAATATTTTCTTCCATTTAGTAGCCTGCCTTTTCATTTTGTTAATACTTCTTGCTGTGCAAAAGCTTTTCAGTTTGATGTAGTCCCACTAGTTTTGCTTTTACTTGTGGTATTGGGTTAAAAAATCATTGCCAAGACCTATGTCAAGGAGCTTACCACCTATGTTTTCTTCTAGGAGTTTTATGGTTTCATGTCTTATGTTCAAGTCTTTAATCCATTTGGAGTTAATTTTTGTTTATGGCATCTTATCAGTGGCTCAGTTTCATTCTTTTGCACTCTAGCTTATGCATTTGCCTACAGTTAATGTGCTATTTTTTAGGTCTTCTTTACTTGTGGAAAGCAGGTCAAACAAGAGTTAGCAATTAATTAGAGTACATAGTTCAAAAATAAAGGAGTTTGAGCTGTATAAGTGGTTACACTTATGATAAGAATACATCTTTGTCATAGTCCCTGTCTCAAAGAATTTGGAGTCTAGAAAAAGAGAAAATGTGATGCAACAAACACATTACATTACAGAGCAATAACTGCAGATAAAAGTTACACTAGATAAAATGGAGGTGGTGACCACTGCTGCTGGAAGGACAAAGGAGGAAGTGTTAGGCTATAATATCAAGTAAGACAGACAAAACATTAGTTAGCAATTAAAAGGTCACTGGCAACCTCTATTAACCAGAGTTAGAGGCAGTTACTTTGCCTTGTGCTAGGAAGTGAATGAGGTGGGGAGCTGTTGTAAAAATCTTTAAGACTGATTAAAGCTATATTCAAGAAATCAAAAACCTGAGCAAATAGGTAAGCATAGTGATCTTCAGACAAATACAAAAGAATATTCAAATTTATGCACTTAAAGGATAATCTTCAAACAAATTCACATAAATCAATATGTAATTTAATGAATTAGTGAAAACAGAAGCTTCCATCACAGTTTCTCCAGACTTGTGGCAAGGGTCAGATTACCATAATCTGCAGACTACCATATACCATTCATCATGAATGCATTTTTAGAAAAATCTCTTTGTAGTCATATAAGAGAAAGTAATTCAAATAAATTTTAACACAAATGGCAATCTTCTTCCAATTTTGCAATTCAAAGTCATAAACAGTTCTGCTTTGCTCAGGATATATGATTAAGTATTTTTGCTCCCAAACCAATCCTATCCTCTAAACTGCTCGTAATTTCCAAAAATCCAAACACTTCAGCACAGAGAAAACAGAAAACAAATAAACAAACAAAAAAAAAAACTAGTTTTTTTTTTTCTTTTTAAATTTTAATGTCATAAGACAATAAAGGAAGCAGTTCCTTAACATTAATGGAAGGTAGGTTTGGAATACCAAAGTCTCTTCCTTTATTTGGCATTTCGGATTTCTCCATGATTATATTAACAATAAATTATCAAGAACCTAAGTATTTGAAAAGTGTTTAATTCAAAGAGGATAAAGGTCATATTTACACACCCTTCTAAGAAGAGTGTCTCAAAAATTATGACTGCTTACATGAAAGAAGAAAAGTTTGAAATTTAACTCCATTTCCTATCTTGTTGGCACTTTTAAATACAACTGTGTGAAAAAATTCAGAACTACCAAGGATTTTAACTTAAATCTTCCTTAAAAATAAGACAACATCCTTGTCAAGTTACTTAATCCAAATTCACTTAAGTAGTTACAAGAGTGAACTCTATTTGAGTAACAAAACAAGTCCGTACAGGAGCAGAGTAAGATGTGCACTCTTATTTATTTAAAAGTATTGTGTGCTGAAAAACTTGTTTAGATGTAACACGTTTACGTGTAACTCCTGTGGAGCTGGAGAAAAAGACTTGCTTAAAAATAAAAGCTTAAAGGAAACGTCTTTCCTAACCACTGCTCATTCCTTAGACAGGTGCAGATGCCTAAAGCCCTCCTTCCATCAAGCCCCTACTCAGAAAAGGTGCCTCCTACACACAATTTATTTGGTTGCTATAACACTCGGTTTCTAAGCCACAAAAGGATTGCTTCTGAGTGGAGAGGATAAAGCATAAGAAAAAGGGAGGGTCCGGCTGTTTCAGCGATTGATCAATTCAGGTTCTCACTTGGAGATCCTGCTTAAACACAGAGATCTGAAACACCCTGTTGTTAGGTGTCACAGGACAAGGCGATCTCTTGGGATACACCAGGCAAGGGACTAAAATTTTAGGGGTTGCAACTACACACGCAGCAGCTCCGGATTCTTATCAAAACAATAGCGAGTGGCACATGTCAGGCGGCCCACATGCTCAAGGGGATAAAGAGGCTGGTTAGGGTTGGAGTTGAACTTGTCTTAACCCCCTCCCCCAACTCCCACCGCCGCACTCCGGGCTACGGGAAAGTGAAAACGAGGGGGCGCCCAGGGCCCGGCTCTCTCCCCCTCCTTTTCCCCCGCCCGGCCCCGACTTCTTCCTCACCCGGTCTCCCGGGGGCGGAGACGCCAAGTTCCCCGGGGCCGGGAGTTAGTCACCAAGAAGAGGCGGTGACAGAGCGCACGGCTCGCTTCGCACACTAAAGGCCTAGCTGCACGGGACCGGGGGCGGCCGGCTGAGGCTCTGGCGTCCCGCGCTCCACGGCCCCCGGCCCGTCGGGGACCCCCCCCCGCCCCACCTTCCCCGAGTCTCAACTCCGCTCCCACTCCACCCCCGCCCCTACCCGGGGCAGCTCCAACGTCAGGCTCCACTCCAGACTGGGCAAAACGACTCCCAGCCCCGGCCGTTTCCTGCCCCCGGGGGCGGGGATTCCCTCCCCGGGCCGGGGGACGGCAACTCCGTGCCGCTGACCCGAAAGGGGATCCCCTCGGCCGCCGGGCGGGGATCCCGGAACTGGCCCCGGAGCGCGCGTGTGGCCGCGGCGGGGAGGGGCGAGGCGGGGAGTTTCCGCCGCTCGGCGGCCGGGTGGCAGCCGCGACTAGAAGCGGTCCCCGCAACCGGCGGGGACCAAAGGCTCCTCCGCCCCGGCCGGCTGTCCCTCACGCGCGCCGCGGCCGCTCGGGCCGCCGGGGGCCCCCGCGCAGTCACCGGGTCGGGCTCTGGGGGCCAGAGAAACACGGGCCCGCAGCCACCCGTCACTTTCGAGTCGCCCCGCCAGAAGCCCGGGGCGAGGAAAAGGAGAGAGACAAAAGGACGCTGGGGAGGGAGTCCCCACACTCCCTCGCACCCCCCGCGCCCGGCCCGGCCCTTACTCATAGTGGCGGAAGATCTCGTTGGTGACTTTACAGTAGAAAACTTCCTCGTCGGGCCGCAGGTCCGCGGGCGGCTTCTGTCTCACAAACGGCTTTCGGTGTAGCAGCGGCATCTCGCGTCCGCCCGCGGGCTCACCCGGACCCTCGGCCGCCCGCGCCGGCCCCGCTTCCCTATCAAAATTGGAGGGAAAGGAAAGCCGGTAAGGTAGGGAGCGCTTGGCGGCGGCGGCGTGGGCCGGTCCGCGCGCCGGGGGAAACTCGGCTGCCTTTTGTGTGATTGACCGACCGCGGCTGCCACCCGAGCCGAGGTGGCTGCTGTCGCGACCAGGGTAGTGAACCGGCGGAGCCGCCCCACCTCCGCACACCCGGCTGCCGGCTCACAATGGGGCCGGACGCCCTGCCGCGGGCGGTGCGGGAGCGGCGGCCCCCTCCCCCAGCGCCCGCTCCCTGCCTGCTGCCGCTGCCGCCGCCGCCGGGCTCACAACGTGCTCGGCGCGCAGCCGGCCGGCCCGACGCCGCGAGGGAGTTCGCTGCGGGCGGACCCCGGCGCCGCTCCGCTTTGTTCCCCCGCTCGCCTACACTTCCCTGCCGGCGCTGGCCGGCTACCGAGCGACCACACCGAGCCCCTCACCTGCGAGCACGCCGGCTGCCACTTCTCCACCTTCTCAACTACAAAGGCGGCGAGGGGAGGCTCTGTCCCCCCGGGGGGTCGCTTCTCGCCGCCCCGCCGCACCGCTGGGCGCCGCTTCTCCCGCTGCCACGGCCTGGCTCCGCGCGGGGGATCGCGTCCCACCGCCACTTCCCCGCCTCTCGGAGCTCCTGGGAAGTTTCTGATCTACTTTCGGCTCTGAAGGAGGAAGAGCTGTTGGGAGGAGCTTTTCACTTCTCGCTTCTACCTTTTTATTGGCTACTCGATGACTTTTACAGCCTGTCACTGATACAGGAAGAGACGGCGGAGAGCCTGGGAGAGCTACATTATTAATTAATGGAGCAACCCCTAGTGAAGAATCAGAAGCATCCTCCATGTTTGCGATTATCAGCCCAAAGATCTGGGGAGAGCGCTGGGGTTTCATAAACACATGGCTAACAAAGTAAAAGCCTTCCTCTTCAAGTCTGGCAGCAGCGCTTGGTTCCACGATGGGAAAAGGATTCCGATTAAGATTTAACTAGTATTTTAAGGATGGGACGAGAGATAAGGAATAAGAAATGAATAACCTTTTGAAATTTTCTTCTTCAGAATTAGAATTCTCATGTCTAAAATAAAATACTTTGCTAGTGTAAACATTCATCTCGAAAAGAAGATACTTTTCTTGACAGCCGTGCTCTTTAATACTTAGGATAATTCAAAGATTTAGCAGAAGAAAAGACCAAAAAGAAAAGTATACGTCAGAAAATGTCATGTCTGTAGAACGACCCCCACATATTTAAAAACCACACCTTTAAAAAGTAATGTTTAGAATACGCCGCTGAAAATATATGCAAGGGATCAATATTTAGTTCAATCATCCAGAATTTCAAAGATTATGAATTTACTAGTGAAATTTCCCCTAAAACAACTTTCTCATATCTATGATTTCCATTTGTGAAACTAATTTTAATGCATATAGTACATGTGACTCATGAATTTAAAAGAATTGTCAAAATATGTTTGCCATCTTTGTATTAAATGGTCATTTTTGCTGCTGCCCTTGACATTTGCTTATTTGCAGATTAACATGTAAGAATGGGTCTAAAAGACAGTAAGTCTGAAGAAGTCATTCAAAAAAGGATGCAGTAATACTATGAAATGATCTCAGTTATAGAAACAATGTGGGATCATCTCTGTATTTTCAAATTAAGTACATATATACATGGGAGCAGAAAATGTTAGAATTCTATCCAAGACTCGAGTTATTTTTAAACTTCTTTTAAGATACTTCTATGGTGGCTAGCAAAATAAAACTTCCTGCTTCAAAAATCATTAATCAAATTAATGCACCTAGTGTACAGCTGAAGAAGCTTGAAAGTGCTCTCAGTAGTAAGTATATTTTTTAGCCCGGATAAAGTCTTCAAAAAATTATAAATTCAAAGATTTGGTGTTTTAAACTGGTCTCCAATTAGTACACTGAGTGACAATATAGATTTCCCTACCTATAAAGTAACTTCCCAGATAAAAATGTTAGAACCCACAAAGATAAACTCAAAATGAGGACAAGGAGAATGGATAATTTTCAACCAATATTAAACCATCACTCTCACAACTCAAAATCCCACCTTAACTGTTAAGCTAAAATTAGATGAAATTTTGTCTGATTATATAATCTTTATATTTCTTAGCTCTATTTGCTAAGCTAATTTGTTAAAATCATGATCAAAAATAGTAATGTTGACTTTACTTTTATTAAATATAAATTTTTAAACAACTGGATTCTTTATACTAACCTAAAATTAAAATTTTACTTTACTTCAAACTACTACCATCTAATTTTCTCAATTACCATACCCAAATTTCAGTACCATCATAACTCAGTTCTCTGAGTTACATACATAGGATTTACTTTAATTTCTGATATTTAATCATTGTTATACATAGTTATTATTTTAGAACATGTTTAATAAATTATAATTAACATATTCAAAGTTTATTTTTATATGCTTATATTTGATCAAATCAATAGCATGGCTAACGTACCTCAAAATAACACTTCTCCTAAAATTATCCTACATGTTTACTACTGAAAACTTACCTAATGTATTATTAATTTCATATATTGGTATCATGATCACCTTCTTGCTTCTTTACTACTTCTAGACTTGAGAGTGAAAAGCTGATTGCTGTATTCAGAAAGTAGTTAAAAGATACTGTCATGAAATAGGACTTTGTGTTTTTAAAAAATTAAAAACATTGTAAAGGAAACTATGAAAGAGTATCACAAAGGAAAAAAGAGAAAACAAATTAATTTAAAATTTTATCAATTTAATTCTGTTAAACATTTGTCCTCCATTTATGTGCCAAGACACTGTACTAGCTTATGTAAGGGATACAATATAAATGTATCCTGACCTCAAAAAATGTATAATCTTGTAGGAAAGAGATGCTGCTGCTGCTGCTGCTGCTAAGTTGCTTCAATCGTGTCTGACTCTGTGCTACCCCATAGACGGCAGCCCACCAGGCTCTGCGATCCCTGGGATTCTCCAGGCAAGAACACTGGAGTGGGTTGCCATTTCCTTCTCCAATAGGAAAGAGATGATGTAAGGGCAAATAACTAATACAAGAATTGTGTGAGTCCTAATGACCATGAGTAATACAATGCAAAAGGAGACGTAGAAAAGATTAAAAGAAAATATAGAAGGGGGACCCAGGGTGGGTCCTAAATGAAGTCATTCACAGGGCATGATTTGCATGGCAATAGAAAGCTCATGTTCCAGCATATCCTCCTCTCAAGTCTCAAGATGCCACCCTCCACTCCGTTACCCCTCTGGATGAAGAAATCAGTGGCCCCCACTTAAATGTAAAGTGTACATATTCTAGTAAGGCAGGACATACACCAATCTAATACCATCCAGACTAAATATTTGAGAAGGTATACTGCCTTGGATAGGTGAAGACAAGGGTATGAAATATGTATTTTTTAAAAAGCTTGAGCTAGAATACTTTGCCTGTCTTCTATTGACTGATTAAGAAAGGCTTTACTTAGGTGATTTGGTGAGACAGTAGTTATCTGGAACTGAAAGAACGCTTTGGGAACTTTTTTTTTTTTAACACATTTTTTAAAATTATTTTTATTAAGCTTTGGGAACTCAATTCTCTCATTTTGCAGCTGAAGAAATGGAAGTTCAGGAACTGAAATCTAGGCCTCCTGACTCCTTGTCTAGTCTCTTTAGACGTGGATTTGATAATATTTAATTTTCTTGTATACCCTAGTTGCACTGTATCTATAAATGAGCTAAAATACTATTACAAATCCTTCCTAAACTCCTAAAATGTGTAAGGGGATAAGATATACTACTCATGATCAGAAACAGTAGTTTTTGAGAATTATCCAGAAAAGCAATCGGGGTAATACAAATCCTAAATTTGTCCAGTTGAAGAGCTGACAAGACCTATCTCCATGCTTCAGTAAACACATCTAACAAATATAAACACTTAATGTCCCTTGCCTCTAAGTAGCAGTTACACAAATATTCAGAGGATAGCTGAGAAAGGTGTCTTATAATTCTATTCAAGGAATATCTTCAACTTCATAACTCCTTTCCTTAGTATCTCTGACGCCTGTCTCAACTCTGTGATCTCTTTTTACATGCGTGCATGCTTGCTAAGTTGCTTCAGTCATGCCTGACTCTGTGCGACCCTATTGACTGTATTCCGCCAGGCTCCTCTGTCCATGGGATTCTCCAGGCAAGAATACTGGAGTGAACTGCCAGGCACTCCTCTGGGGGATCTTGCTCTCTTTTTAATGTCTTTATAATTCACGGCAATTTTGCCTATAAAAGATTTTTATATATTGTTCTTTAGAAGCAATGAGTACCCGAAACCATTGGCCTTGTATTAGGATAGAGGTGCTAGACCTTAGCTGCCCACTGAAATCACCAGAGGGGTTTTTGGAAGACACTGATGCTTGGGTCATATCCTAGACTAATTAATAGGAACTCTGGAGTAGGGACCCTGGTTTGGGGGGTTTAAAAATCAACTCAAAAAAAATCAACTCATGATTCTAATGTACTGCCAACTAGAGAACTACTAAGAGGAGATTGGATCGTTAATGCTGAAGTAGGAATGTTGGCAATTTTTGAATTCATTTTTTATTCAACCCCTTAAAGATATGAATTATGGGATGGTAAGTAGGAGTTGAAAGAATGTCTGTGGCTATCATCATCATCACAGAAATAGTTTACATTTAACGAATGCTTCCAGCTTGTCAAGCATTGTGCTAAGGGCTTTAAATGAATCATCTCATGCAGTTCTCTCAACAAAGTACTATTTATCACTTCCATTTTACAGATGAAGCCACTGAGGCTCAGAGAGGATAATTAAGTAGCTTGCCCAAGGTCAGATAGCTCAGGAGCAGAAAAAATGAAATTATCAACTCTATGGAGTCCAAACTCCTTACTACTACTCTATATTTCCAAGGGACTGATTTGCTAATCTAGCTCAGATATAAATTGAAGCAGGGAAATTGAGCCAATGCACTAAACAATGCATTTAGAACTTGTAATGATCAAGAATGTTTGTTAGAGGAAACCATGGAGAATTTTTAAAATTATCTCAGAGCAGTGAAAGCCTAAGTATTATAACTCACAGTCCCAAATCCATAAAGATAATTCTATAAAATAAAAATTAAAAGTCTCTGCATGACAAAGGCTACCACAAAGTTGGAAGACAAATAGCAAACTGGGAAAATAATTATTTGCAACTCACTGACAAAGGGATGATTTCCCTAATGTATAACTTCCTGTTTTCCTGTCATAATAATAAATCACAATAAGCCAAGATACACAGAAAAAAGAACATAAATGGCTTTTAAAACATATAGAAAGATTCTCAACCTCACCCATAATAAGAGAAATGCAAATTAAAACTACACAGAGATGACATTTTTCATCCTTCAGATTTGCAAAGATCATCATCATATGTTGGTAAGTCCAGGGAAACAGGTACAACCTCTGTAAAGGGCAAATTGGTGATATTTATCCAAAGTTACAAATGTACATAAAATCTCCATCTCTAGGAAAATATCACATATTTGAATATTAGACTCTATTTTGGCTTTGTTAGAAATAGCATAATCTTAATGGAAATGTCCATAATTAAAGTATGATGTGTTCATACAATGGAATGGTATGCAGACATAAGAAAGAATAAGAAAATTTTTTAAAAAGTTCATTAAAATATGCATTTAGTGTATATTAAATGCAGACTTAATGTATATATATATTTGCTTGATACGTAAAATGCATCTGGAAAGATACTGTAAAATAACACACTTGTTGCCTCTGGGAAAAGAGTTGCTGGGGACAGGGGTCAAAGGAAGATTTTTCTCACTTGTAGAAAGTTGAATAAACATTTTTAAGATACAGAGATTAGATGGTAAGCTGGCAGGTCAGGACAGATAGCTAATATAATAAAGTCTTCAACACAGCAATTGGAAATAAGTTTAGAATTGCAAATACAAAGTAAAAAATGTCTGTTAAATATTTCACAGGGCCTAGCACAGTGCTTTTTCCATGACAGGAGTTCAATACATATTTGTTGGATGGATGAGAAGTTAAATGGATATATAAAATACAAACTTAATTTGATTACAGTGAAAGAAACAGAGTCGGATAGGTGGCTGCTTTCATCTTATCCTAGAAATAGAATTTAGATTACACACAACCGAGAAACTCTCTCTAGAGAGACTACCTTAATTATTATCTCTATATCAATTTACAGAAAAAGTTATACTATATTCAGCCAAATAGATTAATTATTGTTTTTAAAAATAAGACATATAATGAACAAGTAGAAAGTTTTAAAATTTGAATTACAGAGTTCTTATTTTTATCAATTGCAAAACTAATTTTTAAGTTTTAGTTTATCTGTAGTAAATAGCTACCAGATAAAAGTTGCATTAATATTTGCCATCTCATTTACTAATTTCTGTTAATACTGAATATAAAATACTGGAATATACTACTTTTTCCTCCTCTTTAGGGTTCAGGCTACAACCTATTATCATCAGATATAATTTAAAATATTGCTATGTATTTTAAAAAATCTTTTAAAAAAATTTACTACCATGCCTGGAACACTGTAGGCACTCAAACCTATTATAGAAATGTACTAAATTCTTTCAATTTTTCCTTAAAATATTTAAATGATTATTATTTATAATATTTGTAATTAGGACCACCATCTTTTTTACTAGTTAGCTCAAGTGGTTGAAGCATGGTATTCATGGCATACTGTAAGTTTGACACCAATAACTAGCCCCATATTGCAATGTATTCATGGACTGCCTGGCGATTATGGATGAAGAGATAGAATTAAGACAGTTAAAATTCAGAAATCAGTTCTGAACATTTAATTCTAATCTAAGAGTTCCTGGTGAAACATGCTAATGTTACTCTAAGACATTTAGGCTTTTCTCCCTCTTACCTCCGTATCCATCATCAGACCTAGAACCCAGCAGTCATGCTGCTATCCTATTTTCTCTAGTCTAAATGTTTAGGTCAAAACACCCATCTTTTATTGTCTTAGCAAAAGTGAAATTTATCTTTTTCAGCTGAAAAAGCTTTTTCAACTACCAGTAAGATGTTTCTTAATGACTTCCTAGCATCTAGACCCCACATTCCTGGCATCTAGAAACTAGTTTGCTGCTGCTGCTGCTGCTGCTGCTGCTGCTAAGTCGTGCAACCCCATAGACGGCAGCCCACCAGGCTCCACAGTCCCTGGGATTCTCCAGGCAAGAACACTGGAGCGGGTTGCCATTTCCTTCTCCAATGCAGGAAAGTGAAAAGTGAAAGGGAAGTCGCTCAGTTGTGTCCGACTCTTCATGACCCCATGGACTGCAGCCCACCAGCTCCTCCGTCCATGGGATTTTCCAGGCAAGAGTGCTGGAGTGAGTTTACCTACCAGAATAAACATCTTGCCTATTTTAGAAACAAAACCCAAATTCCCCAATACTAAATACCTCTCTTTTTTTCCATTTCAATCTTCCCTCTTAAAATAAAGACCTCTCTCTTGGTTCCAGTGTGGTAGGGAGAATAATAGCCCCCAAAGATGTCCACAGCCTATTTCCCAGAGTCTGAATGCTATTGTACATGGCAGAAGAAACTTGCGGGTATGATTAAAGTTAAGGGCCTAGAGATGCTTAGATTGGGCCAACCTGGATAATCCAGGCAGCTTGCTGCATCTCTAGGTGCAGCATCTCCAATCCAAGCTGCCTGGATTATCCAGGTTGGCCCAATCTAATCATGTGACTGCTCACATGTAGAGAACCTTTTCTGGGTGTGGTCAGATAGAAGGGAGGACTAAATAAAGGTCAGAGGGATATGATGTTGCTGGTGTGGAATGGAGAAAGGGGGCCATAAACCAGAGAATGCAGTGATCTCTAGAAGCTAGAAGAGGCATGGAAATGGATTCTCCCCTGAAAGCCTCCAGAAAGAGACATAAACCTGCCTACACTTTTATTTTGCCCAGTGAGACCTGTGTTGTGGACCTATCACTAAGTTTCTGGTAAGTTTTTAGAAAAGCAATAGAAAAATAATATATCCAGTGATGAAAATATTCTTAATTTTCAGCTGATTTTCACAGCAATAATGAATGATACCTTTGATCTTTAATGAATGATTTGGCTCTTTCAAGCTGAGGTTGTTAGCAATTCCTACTTCTAGAGTTTTCTGTCATGATTCATCCAACTGCTACCTCTCCAAGTTGCAAAAATTCATCTAGTTATTTCATAATGCATTTTTACCTAACCATACACAACCATAATATATATACAGTTAGAATAAGCTGTATATAGTTGGAGAAGGAAATGGCAACCCACTCCAGTATTCTTGCCTGGAGAATCCCAGGGACAGAGGAGCCTGGTAGGCTGCTGTCTATGGGGTCGCACAGAGTTGGACACGACTGAAGCGACTTAGCAGCAGCAGCAGAATATAGTAAGAGGATTATCAGTGAACAAAGACTTTCCCCCCTCATTAGTTTCTATCTCCTCAGACCTCCTTAGGGTCTTGATCCATCAATCTTCCCTCTATCCAATATTAGGCTTTCCTTCACTACTGAGACCTCTGCCCTTCGACTGTAATCTAGCTGCAAGTTTCTTTCCTGAGGGTGGGGGTGGGGAGGAGATTAAGTACATCTTTCTTGATCTTCAGCACTATTTCTCTTTCTCAACCAACATTTAAAAAAGGAAACCTATGCTCCTTGTTTCTACTTCTTTATTTCTCAACCTTCTGTAGCTTCCCCATACTCCTCCCTGAAACTGCTTTTGATTCTAAACCCCTAACTGCCAAATCCAATAGACTCTAACCAAGGAGGAGCCCACCTTATTCATTCTGTTCCTTGGCATCCTCTCCTACATTTGGTTTTGTGACACACTCTACTCTGGCTTTCCTTCTACCTCTCTGAACTGTCCTGAGTGTCTCTGCCATCACCTTTTCCTCTTCAGCCTATTCCCTAAATCCTGGTACTTCCCAGCTTTCTTCTATCCATTCTCTTCACCTGTCACTCTTCAGGGAAGCCTTCTCTAAACCAACATCTCCTCCTGACGACATCAACTACTCCTATTCTCACTGAAACATGAGCTTTTCTTAGAGTCTCCCTGTTCCCTTGGGGACTCCACCACAGCTTCTTGAAGATTTTTTGAGATGAGGAGTGAGTCAACAAACTGAAATTTTATGAAGATTAATCTAGGTGTGGTAGGTAAGACTGACTGTGTTGAGTGGAGCCTGGAGGCAGGGAAACCAGTTGAGAGGACACTGGAGAAGGATGAGTAGGGAATGACAACAGCCTGAATATTGCCTTGGCAATGGTAAGGAAGAAAAGCCAGGAGAAATATTTCAGTGGATGTATTTAGTGACAACTTGATTACACATCAAGGGAGAGAGAAGAAAAGTCAGAAATGAGTCAGAAATTTCAGACATAGGAGACTAGGAAGGTCATAATTAACAAAGTTGAGGCAATCAGGTATAGAAATAGGTTTGGGAAGAAGATGAAGCACTGGATTTTAGACATGGAATATCAAAGCAGTGATGCCCTCCAGGTATTGGGAAGACTGGGCTCAGTGGGAAATAACTCACCTGCATTGCAGGAAATGCAAGAGATCCAGGTTTGATTCCTAGGTCGAGAAGATCCCCTGGAGTAGGAAATGGCAATCCACTCCAGTATTCTTGCCTGGAGAATTCCATGGACAGAGGGGCCTGGCGGGCTACAGTCCATGGGGTCACAAAGAGTTGGACACGACTGAACACACACACACACATACACGCAAAGTTGATCAGTATACAAAAGTAAATAATACTTACTAAATAAATAAAACTCTTGATACTCTTTCTGCTCTTCAGGTGCTTGACCCAAGTATCAGGATGCTCTAGAGCCTCACCGGCACTCCAGAATTCCTCACTGGTATTCGCACCGTGAATCAGCCCCAGCATTTGCTTTCTGCTGCCTTTTCCTGATCTATCATTGGAAGGTATTATGAAACACATGCCCTCTAATCGTAGGGCCTCATAGACACGCTAATGTCTTTTAAAGCCATCTCTACTGACCACGCTACAACAGTTTTTCCAAACCTCTTCATTTTTCTCAAGACTCCAACCTCATCTTCCTTTCTTAGCTGCATCTTGCCTCCTCATTTATTTACAAAATCTGGGCCACTCAGTATGACTTGTTCTCAACCCAAATTTTCTTTTCACCTCACCCTTTTCCTCCTCTGCTGTCTTCTTTCCAAGGCTACAGCTGTGCTTTTGACCATATTTTTTTCAACCTCTAAGATCTTATCCCATGCTTGTTTCTTTAGTATCTCCCCTCAGTTGCTCCTTTTTTGACCTGCTAACAAATTCAAGCCCATGTTATCCTTTAAAAAACCTTTTTTCCTTCACTTTGATTCCCTCAGAACTGTCAACTTATTGCTCTTTTTTGGTGTTATTAATATAAACTTTACCACGTCATCTTGATAGTGGCTTGATTCTCACTAGAGCAGTTTTATTTATGTATATCCTATATGTTTGTCTCGCAGACTCCAAAATTTAAGTTTCGGTAGGGCAGAAATCATATGGTAAATTAATCATAAAATGTTTTCAGCTATGATTAATCAAGAAATAATTGTGAGATTTGGGAGGCTGACTTCTAAGAAACAATAAATAATATAGTACTACTTTGCCTTTATCTGTTTCCAAGGAGTTAAAATTGTAAATGTACTTAGAGTTGTCATGTGATGGTTATCTCTTGGTCATAAGTCAGAATTTTTCTGATGTCTGTAACAATAGCAATTATACTCATTTAAGAACATAAACATGAGTCTTGGGCGATCCCTATAGCAACAAATGTAGATGCTAGCACGAGAAGTGGGCATTCCAGTTTTAAACTTAGAAGGCATCATGAGAATACTAATTTTTTCCATTATTAATTTAGATACAATTAATCTTACTTCATAAAGGTTATTTACATTTTAGAACTTTCTATCAGGAAAGTTGACAGTGCTTTCCCCTCTCTGCTCTACACATACACCTTATTCTCCTTCTAGCATACAAAGCTACCTTTCTTCAGTTAAAAAACAAATAAATTAAAAAAAATAGATACCTTTCACCCTTGTCCACTATACTGCCTTTTTAATTGTTGATGAAGCTAGAGAAAATGCCGGAATGTATTGCTAAGTATTTGGATTTAAGAGCTAAAGAATGAGCTATGTAAAAACTAACTGTATAACCAACTATTAGAAAAAGTTATTTTTGTAATTTCACAAAAATAAAATGTGTATTTAATGTTAAGGCTGCAGTCCATGGGGTCGCTGAGGATCAGACACGACTGAGCTACTTCACTTTCACTTTTCACTTTCATGCGTTGGAGAAGGAAATGGCAACCCACTCCAGTGTTCTTGCCTGGAGAATCCCAGGGATGGGGAGCCTGGTGGGCTGCCGTCTATGGGGTCTCACAGACTCGGACACGACTGAAGTGACTTAGCAGCTTAGCAGCAACAAAATTAAGGCCCCACAGCTAGAAAACTCCTGAAAAATATCTAAAGATATTATGATCTATAATACATCAAGTTTATTCCTCTTAATTAAGTATAAAAATTAAATTTAAATCATTTAGAGAGCAACTTTTAGGTGTAAAGGTCTTTGCCAAGCACTGAGCTTAATATTTAAATATAAGAAAGTCATAATGGCTCAGATTAAAGGTTTATGTCACAAACGTGTATAGGAGAACTACATTCCATATTATTATTCTTGTCTTAGAGATAATAAAGCTGAGGTATAGCAGGGTAAAGAAATCACCCAAGATCCCTCTTCTGTGTAGGTAGAAGAGCTGGGATTAGAATTCAGATCGATTAGATATCAAAGTCCATTTATTCAATAAATATTTCTGTGTGCCTTTTATATGTTAGATACAGTTCTAGAGACTTGGGCTTCATCAGAGAAGAAAACAAGATCCCTGCATTCTTGGCATTAATATTTGTTAGCCGACAACGCCTCTGTCTTCTCGCCTGCCACCTATCTACACATGTAAAGATGAATTTATTTTCCCAAGATTAACCCTTCTACTGAGGCTGTTGATTTTATCACCTTTATCACAAGTCTCCTTTGAAACCCAGCTTCATTATTGCCTCTTTCACTGGATCCATCCAACCACATTAAATATACATGTCATGTCTCATCTTGAAAGATAACTCTATGTCCCTATTTTCATTTCTTTTTCTCATTCCACACCATACTCCATATTCCACAGCACTCTTCTAACCCTCTGCTACCTCTTTTTCCTTCCAAAGGTTGTTTGCAGTCCTCATGCCTCTCAATTTGTCTACAACATTTAAGCATTCTGACCACTCCTGAAAACTCCTTCCTTGACTGATAAGAAGTCAGTTTATCCTAGCTTTAAAAGAACTGTATTTCCACATCCATAAGAGTATCTTTAAGAGAGAAATAGGACCATCTCCTGTCATCACAGTAAGATGTTGAATAAGACAGAAAATTAGCTAAATTTTTCTTGAAATCATCTAGAGGAATTTTTCCTTTTACATCTTAAGAGCTTTCTAATACAAACAAGAAAATACATATTCATATTTATTGTATCATACATTTTCCTGAAAAGTAGAGATAACTACAAGCTAGTATAAAAATCACATATCATTTCTACCACTCAGAAGGTGACTCAGACTGCTTCTGACTCAATACACTCAAGAACCAGATACAAGAACTTAAAAAGCATGGATATGGAGTCATTTAGTGGTAGGACAAAAAGTTCCACATAAATAAAGTTTATTTCAGCCCAGTATCACAAGAACTTAGTGCCTCTAAATCATTAAGAAAAGACAAAATGATATTCAACATGCTGTTCAAGAGTCTCAGTGTTATATACTACATATAGTACATATATATACTGTATACATGTGCACTTTTTAAAAATCCTTTCCATTGTGAATTACATGGAACAGTGCACAAAATAAACATAGCTCAATGAATTATCACATACATATACACACAAACACACAGAAAGAAAGAAAGAAAAAACCACTACCCAGGTAAAGAAAGAGAAGGTAGCCTGTACTCCATTGTTTATGAGATTCATCTATGTTTTCACATATGGCTGCAGATTATTCATTTTCATCACTATATGGCATTCACCATAATTTATCCATTCTTCTGTTGATGAATATTAGTTGTTTGCAGTTTTTACCTACGAATATTCTTATGCATGTTTCTTGGACACGTGAGTGTGTAGATAAGAGTGAAATAGGACTACTTTTAGCTTTATTAGATAGTCAAACTCTCTCAAAGTAGTCATACAAATTGGCATTCTCATCAGAAGCATTATATAAGTTCTAGTAACTGCATACCTTCATTCATATTTGGTATTGTCTCTTTTTTAGCCATACTGGTGAGTGTGTGGTAACACCTCACTGTAGCTTAAATTTACACTTTCCTGATTGCTAATGAAGTTAATTATCTTTTTATATGTTTATTGGCCATTTAGATTTTTCTTTGGTGATATTTCTTCACATTTTAAAAGATTTTCATAGTAAGTGGTTGAAATAAACAGAATAATTTTTGTTAGGTGGAAGGGGGCAAAAGAACCGCTATTAAAAGTGCTTTAATTTTGCTTCTGGGCTCTCTGAGCAAGGCAAGAAAAGACCCAAAGTTTCTCTGTACAGCAAAGGAGAGTCATTGTTTCTACTGACTCAGCTTAAGGCCAGCAAATATAGAGAAAATGTTATTTTGTTAATAGGCGTTACAGAAATTTGTCTATGAAATTTGTCTATGTTTCAAAGCTTACTAGGTAAATTTTGTGGAGTCTAAAAGAACAAGGAGGCTAGAGCCAGAGGTATACTGTTGAGAGAGAAGGCATTAGCTTAAAGAATGGACTTCAGTCAGTTTCTAGTGGTTTTCGGTAGCAGCAGAGAGTCTCAAAGCCAGAAAGAGTATTTTCAAGAGAGAATATAAGCCTGACTGGTTCTCCCCCATAGGCTAAAAGTGAAGCTGCAAGTGGGGGCTGGGATGGGAGGGACAGCTAACCACTGGGTGATCATATATGGGAAATTCACAAATACAGAAGTTTCATTTCCCCTCCACGTCAGATTATTGAAGCTTTTGGTAAAGTCTGTCCTATCAGATGAAAAGAATCCCTTATTTGCCAGATATCCTTATAATAGTTCAGGATAATTCATCATGCTGGAGAAACAACAGGCTGTTGCAGATAGCAAATGCCTTGGTAAGATGGGAGTGTTAATTTTCCATTTGGTACACAAAGCCTTGGGAAATGAAGTTTCCTTATCTAGAAAGAGTGGAAGTAGATTCCAGGCTCATAAATATTTCCACACAAATTCAACCAAAACTTTGAGGTATACGTAGATTACAATCAATAATATCTAATCTAGAAAACAGAATGCTATGGAAAGCTTTATTGGTATTCATTTTATAAAGTTAGAATAATTTGAGAACAAAATCTGAGGCACTCAGCATACACACACACAAAAGAAAGCCACAGTGTGACTCAGGGAACTCAGACAGGGGCTCTGTGACCATCTAGAAGGGTGGGATGAGGAGGGAAGTGGGAGGGAGACTCAGGAAGGAGGGGACATGGGTGTACCTATGGCTGATTCTTACTGGTGTATGACAGAAAACCACAAAATTCTGTAAAGCAATAATCCTTCAATTAAAAAAAATAAAGTGGCAAAAAAGAGAAAACAGCAGATTAACACTATTTATGAAAACCGATGCCAAAATTCCCAAATAAAATACTAGCAACCAAATTCAGTGGTGAAGTATCAGAATAACACACCCTAACCAAGTGGGGCTTATTTCAAGAATGAACAGATGGTTCAACATTAGGATATCAATAAATTAATTTCACGACATTAATGGATCAAAAGAGTAAAAATCCAAGAGTGCTTTGAGACAGAACGAAAGAGGACTTGATCAGATTCAATGTCTGTTCCTGGTTTGTAAACAAACAAAAGGGTAAATGAAGACACAATAAAGCTTATGTTTTGCAAAGCAAAACTCATCTTTTTTTTTTTTAAATTCAAACTTAACATTAAAATTTTGGTTACATTTCCACCAAAATAGAAAACAAAAAAATCCCCATAATTATTGCTATTCCTCATATTTGTTCAGGAAGCTAGTTAATAAATGAGATAAAAAAAGTAAATAAGAGGTATAGTCTCAAAAAAAAAAAAGAGAAATTATGACTGTGTGTAGATGATGTAAAACCAGAAAACCAAGAGTCAACTAAGAAAGTGTTACTACTAATAAGAGAGTTTCAGAAAAATGTTTGGTTACAAGAGAACTTTCCCATAAAGTAGCAGTAACCATTTGGAAAATATAAGGGAAGAAAGATCCCACTCAAAAAGTGCCCAGACTGAGAGTGAAGGGTACATAGGATCTCTCTGTACATTTTAAAAACAACTTCCTGTGACTCTACGATAATTTCAAAATAAAAAGTTTAAGATGTTACACAGCCCACCAGTGGAAGCTAAGAAAAAGAACTTCTAGAATCTGTGGTGTGCCAGACCCTTACCAGATGCACCTAGAATGCTCTTTCCAATGAAAAATGGAACTTAACAAACAACACATAGAGATAGATGGGTTCACTGCCCTCTCCGGAATGCAAGTTTTCTATTCTAAATCGAACTATCATACCATCCTGTGTGTGCTAAGTCATTTCAGTCGTGTCCGACTCTTTGTGACCCTATGAACTGTAGCCCGCCAGGCTCCTCTGTCCATGGGATTCTCCAGGCAAGAATACTGGAGTGGGTTGCCATGTCCTCCTCCAGGGGATCTTCCCTACCCAGGGATCAAACCCAGGTCTCCTGCAGCTCCTGCACTGCAGGCAGATTCTTTACTCCTGAGCCACCATGGAAGCCCATACCATCATGAACTCTCTACTTTTCTACTATAGACACGCTGTTCTTTCTATTACACGTAGGCGCAAAATCAGTGGTCAATGTTTTTAGTCACCCTCCCACCAAGAGTGGGACTAATCATACCTTATCTGTGCAACCTGAGAGATCTCTTTTCTACTTTTAGGCTTTCATGTTCATTTTAACTTGATTTTACCTTTAAAAAAATGCTGGGCCAAAAAAGGCTGTGCAGGCACCCATTATAACACAATCTGGGCCCAACCTTGTCTATACGTTGTTCTAGTGTTTTCCCCTCAAAGTTACACCCCCACTCACACATTTCAGCTCTATGCCTATGCTGGTTCTGTTCTTCCTCAGAGTTCCTGTAAGCCCCCGATCTAACCCACTAAAAACACCACTCTGATGCTTCTATGCTATAGCAACAGCAACACTTCACTTTTCTAGGAAGGTCATTGAGTCTTGGGCTTCCCTGGTGGCTCAGTGGTAAAGAACCTGCCTGCCAATGAAGTAGATGTGGGCTCAATCTCTGGGTTGGGAAGATCCCCTGGAGTAGGAAATGGCAACCCACTCCAGTATTCTCCCCTGGGAAATCCCACGGACAGAGGAGACTTGAGGGCTACAGTCCACGGGGTCACAGGAGGGTCGGACACGACTGAGCAACTAAACACCTGCCACCTTGGTTCATATGGTAGCTCAATGCCACTCAGTATAAAATAAGATTCTTTGGGACTTGCTATCTATATTTATTTAGTCTCTGACTCTCCTAGGACTTAGCTTCACAACAAAAAGCATATTCTCTCTATTCTAACAAAGTAGCAGGTTTTGTTTTAGCCTGAATATTGCTTGAATCTTTTGAAGGCTTCAGGCTTACAAATCATCTATTAGTAACATAACTTTCTATGCATGTCCTCAAGGACAGCCTAAAATTTCATTTGGCTGTGACTCTGTTCTTCATAATAATGGGTTTCACAACTAGGTAGGCGCCTGTATCTTCCAGAGTCCACTCCTACTGTATGTTCAGACCTTGGGAAGTATATTCAAATGTTGATTCCCAAGAGGCAATCAGCACAGAAGGTTCTCAGCAACTTGCACTTATCTGTTTTTTGCATTATCTGTGCACAGTTTAAAGTCTGAAGCAAAGTAGCAGGTCTAATAGAAAGCTAAATTTGAACTGTAGTGTTTCTGTTTGTCTTTTAACTTAACAAACACATTCCAAAGCTGTTGCAACCAGTCTGTTCAAGAACAAAAGCTCATTAGTGTGTGTCAACAGTCAGAGAAAACATAAATGCAATAACTTAGGGCTAAAATTTCCAAAATAAGCAGGACCTAGGAAAGTTCTTACATAACTTTAATTGGCCCGAAAAAAAGCAACTATTGCCTCCAAATTTTGTACAAGTCAGATATAATTGCAAAGACCATGCCCTTGTTTTGCAAGTACAGATTAAGAATACATATTAGACTAAGCACTATCTTCTCAAGGAAGCACTTCCTGTACTCCCGCCCCCAAACACCCATAATGCTGAAAGTCTCTTTCTTTTTCTCCTTACTCCCTTACAGAGCTCCTGTAACACATTGTATCCACTTGTTCCTACGTCAGTATTCCTGGGATGGGAGTTGGCCTTCCTCCCCTAAAATAAGACCTGACCCTATTTAATATATCCTGAGTAAAGGAATATGAACGAATGAACACTAGAAATAATCTGGACTGTATTTTCTGCATCTCTATTGTATGAATTTACAGAGATTTGAAGTACTTTTTCCTTTTTTTAACCAAGAACAAGGTTGAAGTAAGTACATGTTTTAAACAGTGGACTTCCCTGGTGGCTCAGATGATAAAGAATATGCCTGCAAAGCAGAAGACTCACAATGCAGAAGACCCGGGTTTGATCCTTGGGTTGGGAAGAATCCTTAGAGAAGGTATTGGCTACCCACTCCAAAGAGATGTAGTCTCTGCTGTTAACTCTATTCACTAAACTTCTGGTAGTGGTAGGCACTCAGTTTTCTCAGTGGTGGGTTAACGAATCTATAAAATCAGAGGTTTAAATTAGATGCTTGACAAAGAACCAGCTTATTCATAGATTTCGTGAGGCCCCTCACATTATTTCATAGTACGAAAACAGCTTCGTGCTTTAGAAAAATTAGTGTCATGAACAGAGTCTCTGAAGTCATTGTTATTACTTTTAGGAACGTATTTTTTGTTTTCACGTAACAATAGCCTTATGCATCAGTAGGATAGCAGTTTTGTAAACACTCCTGTTATAGCCCTTGTCACTTTGTAGTATAATTATTTGCTTACTTGATGGCTTCCCTCATAGCTCCTCAAGGACAGGGGCCAGTGCTGCTGTATTTATGCATCTTTGTATTACCCGCTCCAGCACATGTCTGATGCACTATAGACATCTATAAATATTTCTTGAAGAATGAATTAATTTTCAGTGTCTTAGGTCCACCATGAACTAGTATAAGCTTAAGATTTCACATATTTCTAAAGGAGCTCTGTGGTTGAATAGAGTTTTCCTAGTTATTTTAAACTCCTTTGTATTTCTCTGTGACTTGTGTCATTATTGTTATTTAAACTTTAATATTTCACTCTAAATAGGTAAGAGGGCATATTAACCAGGAAATGATTAATATATTGGGGCTTCCCTGATGGCTCAGTGTAAAGAATCTGCTTGCCAGTGGAAGACAGAGGCGACTCAGGTTCAATTCCTGGGTTGGGAAGATCCCCTGGAGTAGGAAATGGTAACCTAAATCCAATGTACTGAGGAGCCCAGCGGGCTACAATCCATAGGGTTGCAAAGAGTCAGATGCAACTGAACACACACACACACACACACACACACAATTTATATATCAAGTGGGTAGATAACAGCATTTAATTACCTATGAACTGTTTGTCAGAGGGGTTGTGAATTTTAATATCTGCAAAGGTTTTTACCATGCTGGGATGAAAGATGATCAAGATTAATGCATCATTAAGAAGAGTACAATCACAATTTGCATGTGGAAATCTGAAAGTACATCTAACATACCATTTCAAATTTTATAAGAAGACATGTAAATGTTCCACATCACGGCTACCACCACAAAACAGAAATAATTTAGATTTTTACTAATGCTTTTTATAGTCAATAATGTGTAGATAAAATATTTTATCTGTTAATAGCACTTAGTCTTCAGTTACATTCTAGGAACGTTTTTGTTTTGATTTATTGCTGTGGTGGTTGTGAATACAATTAGCTCCCAAATTACTTTATCTCTAAAGCATGCCTATATTTCATGGTAAAACCACTTACTTCATTGTCCTTTAATTCTTATGATCCATTCCATAAAAAACTTTTTGTTTCTTTTGCTGCTGCTGCTAAGTCGCTTCAGTCGTGTCTGACTCTGTGCGACCCCAGAGACGACAGCCCACCAGGCTCCCCCGTCCCTGGGATTCTCCAGGCAAGAACACTGGAGTGGGTTGCCATTTCCTACTCCATTTGTTTCTTTTAAATATCACTCAAATCGAATTTAATTTTCCTACCACCACCATGGAGAGCATCCAAATGCAAACCAATCATGCCTAGCTTCAAATAGTTCCGTGCCCTCTTGTTCCACCTGTAGTTATTCTTCCTTCTTTCTTAGCAGCTCTCCATGCTATAGATTTTCTTTTTTTTGGTAAGATCTAAAGCAGAGTTCCAAAGTATAGCAAGGAGAGATAAGAAAGCTTTCCTCAGCAATCAGTGCAAAGAAATAGAGGAAAACCAACAGAATGGGAAAGACTAGAGATCTCTTCAAGAAAATTAGAGATACCAAGGGAACATTTCATGCAAAGATGGGTTCGATAAAGGACAGAAATGGTAGGGACCTAACAGAAGCAGAAGATATTAAGAAGAGGTGGCAAGAATACACAGAAGAACTGTACAAAAAAGATCTTCACAACCAAGATAATCACGATGGTGTGATCACTGCCCTAGAGCCAGACATCCTGGAATGTGAAGTCAAGTGGGCCTTAGAAAGCATCAGTACGAACAAAGCCAGTGGAGGTGATGGAATTCCGGTTGAGCTGTTTCAAATCCTAAAAGATGATGCTGTGAAAGTGTTGGACTCAGCATGCCAGCAAATTTGGAAAACTCAGCAGTGGCCACAGGACTGGAAAAGGTCAGTTTTCATTCCAATCACAAAGAAGGCAATGCCAAAGAATGCTCAAACTACAGCACAATTGCACTCATCTCACACACTAGCAAAGTAATGCTCAAAATTCTCCAAGCCAGGCTTCAGCAATACGTGAACCATGAACTTTGAGATGTTCAAGCTGGTTTTAGAAAAGGCAGAGGAACCAGAGATCAAATGGCCAATATCCTCTGGATCATGGAAAAAAGAAGAGAGTTCCAGAAAAACATCTCTTTCTGCTTTATTGACTGCTTTTTGACTGCCAAAACCTTTGACTGTGTGGATCACAATAAACTGGAAAATTCTGAAAAAGATGGGAATACCAGACCACCTGACCTGCCTCTTGAGAAACCTATATGCAGGTCAGGAAGCAACAGTAAGAACTGGACATGGAACAACAGACTGGTTCCAAATAGGAAAAGGAGTACATCAAGGCAGCATATTGTCACCCTGCTTATTTAACTTATATGTAGAGTACATCAAGAGAAATGCTGGGCTGGAAGAAGCACAAGCTGGAATCAAGGTTGCCGGGAGAAATATCAATAACCTCAGATATGCACATGACACCACCCTTATGGCAGAAAGTGAAAAGGAACTAAAAAGCCTCTTGATGAAATTGAAAGTGGAGAGTGAAAAAGTTGGCTTAAAGCTCAACATTCAGAAAACGAAGATCATGGCCTCTGGTCCCATCACTTCATGGGAAATAGATGGGGAAACAGTGGAAACAGTGTCAGACTTTATTTTTGGGGGGCTCCAAAATCACTGAAGATGGTGATTGCAGCCATGAAATTAAAAGACGCTTACTCCTTGGAAGGAAAGTTATGACCAACCTAGATAGGATATTGAAAAGCAGAGACATTACTTTGCCAACCAAGGTCCGTCTAGTCAAGGCTCTGGTTTTTCCTGTGGTCATGTATGGATGTGAGAGTTGGACTGTGAAGAAAGCTAAGTGCCGAAGAATTGATGCTTTTGAACTGTGGTGTTAGAGAAGACTCTTGAGAGTCCCATAGACTGCAAGGAGATCCAACGAGTCCATCCTAAAGGAGATCAGTCCTGGGTGTTCATTGGAAGGACTGATGCTAAAGCCGAAACTCCAATACTTTGGTCACCTCATGCGAAGAGTTGACTCATTGGAAAAGACTCTGATGCTGGGAGGGATTGTGGACAGGAGGAGAAAGGGATGACAGAGGATGAGATGGCTGGATGGCATCACCGACTCGATGCACATGAGTTTGTGTGAACTCCGGGAGTTGGTGATGGACAGGGAGGCCTGGGCGTGCTGCAGTTCATGGGGTTGCAAAGAGTCGGACATGACTGAGCGACTGAACTGACTAAATACTCCTTGGAAGGAAAGTTAGGACCAACCTAGATAGCATATTGAAAAGCAGAGACATTACTTTGTCAACAAAGGTCTGTCTAGTCAAGGCTATGGTTTTTCCAGTAGTCATGTATGGATGTGAGAGTTGGACTATAAAGAAAGCTGAACACAGAAGAATTGATGCTTTTGAACTGTGGTATTGGAGAAGACTCTTGAGAGTCCCTTGGACTGCAAGGAGATCCAACCAGTCCATCCTAAAGGAGATCAGTCCTGGGTGTTCATTGGAAGGACTGATGTTGAAGCTGAAACTCCAGTACTTTGGCCACCTGATGCAAAGAGCTGACTCATTGGAAAAGACCCTGATGCTGGGAAAGATTAAGGGCAGGAGGAAAAGGGGATGACAAAGGATGAGATGGTTGGATGGCATCACGACATGGGTTTGGGTGGACTCCGGGAGTTGGTGATGGACAGGGAGGCCTGGCGTGCTGCGGTTCATGGGGGTCACAAAGAGTTGGACACAACTGAGTGACTGAACTGAAAACTGAATGTCACTTTCAACTCTTCAACCTTCATTGTCTTTCCATTGTCCTTAAAGCCCACACTCCTTAGCACAGCCTCCGAAATCCTGGTCATTCTAGACCTTCACCTACTCCAGTTCCTATTCCAATCACTGCTTGGGCATCCTTCTTATCCAGACTCTCTTTCAGTCCCTGGTGCTCCTGACTTTCCTGATGCTGCTTTCTCTGCTGGGAATATTCTTCCCAGGGTTTTCTTCTAGTTACTTGTACCCATCCTTCAGAGCTTATCTGTCTCTTCCTCATGGAAGCCTAGCATAACTTCCTTAGCTAAATTAAATATGTTTTCTACAGTCTCTCATAGCACCATCTACATCTTCTTGTAGCCCTTACTACAAGGACCACTTTACATTTATTTGTGTGATTATTTGATTCTTCTGCTTCTCCCACTAGACTGTATACTCCATGAGGGCACCATTTGCTCAGCCTTAGAGACCCAACTCCTAAACAGTGCCTGGCACATAGTTGCTCAATAAATATTTGTTAATTCTATTCTATTACTGCTTCATCTAGATTTACTATAAGCACAAAAGTAATAAACTTCTTAAAAAGCAGAATCCTAAAAAATGAAATTATCTTTCAGAAATAATTTTATTAGTAATTATTAAATCTGATAAAAGAGAATTACATGAGATCAGAAGATCTATGTTATAAAAATTTTCACCAGCAATAACATTTTTACTAGCATATATCAATGTCACTCTTCTTTGAATTGTTACTATGAAATAATAATAAAAATAACAACAACAACAACAAATAACAGATGACATTTATTGAATGCTCCTATCTGTATATTGTCACCCTGCTTATTTAACTCATATGCAGAGTACATCATGAGAAACCCTGGGCTGGAAGAAGCACAAGCTGGAATCAAGATTGCTGGGAGAAATATCAATAACCTCAGGTATGCGGATGACACCACCCTCATGGCAGAAAGTGAAGAGGAACTAAAAAGCCTCTTGAAAGTGAAAGAGGAGAGTGAAAAAGTTGGCTTAAAGCTCAGCATTCAGAAAACGAAGATCATGGCATCTGGTGCCATCTCTTCATGGGAAATAGATGGGGAAACAATAGAAACAGTGTCAGACTCTATTTTTTGGGCTCCAAAATCACTGCAGATGGTGATTGCAGCCATGAAATCAAAAGACACTTACTCCTTGGAAGGAAAGTTATGACCAACCTAGATAGCATATTCAAAAGCAGAGACATTACTTTGCCAACAAAGGTCCATCTAATCAAGGCTATGGTTTTTCCAGTAGTCATGTATGGATGTGAGAGTTGGACTGTGAAGAAGGCTGAGCACCAAAGAATTGATGCTTTTGAACTGTGGTATTGGAGAAGACTCTTGAGAGTCCCTTGGACTGCAAGGAGATCCAACGAGTCCATCCTAAAGGAGATCAGTCCTGGATGTGCATTGGAAGGAATGATGCTAAAGTGGAAACTCCAGTACTTTGGCCACCTGATGCGAAGAGCTGACTCATTGGAAAAGTCTCTGATGCTGGGAGGGATTGGGGGCAGGAGGAAAAGGGGACGACAGAGGATGAGATGGCTGGATGGCATCACCAACTCGATGGACATGAGTTAGAGTGAATTCCAGGAGTTGGTGATGGACAGGGAGGCCTGGCGTGCTGCGATTCATGGGGTCACAAAGAGTCGGACACGACTGAGTGACTGAAATGAACTGAACTGATGTGTAGGCATTGCGTTAAGTGCTATATATGTATTATCTCAATTCAATCCTCATAATCCCTCAATATAGGTATTATTAAACCCATTTTACTCATGAGAAAATTAAGGCTCAGAGGAGTTAAGTCTACTTGCTCAGTCAGACAGCTACTTAGTAGTGGAGGCCATATACACAATAGTCAGCCCAGATTTGTCTGACTCCTGATTCCCTTCTCCATCCTTTCCTTCCCTTTCCTCCTCCTTTTTTTTTTTTTTTTTTGGTACAAATTCTACAAGGTTTACTCTAGAAAAGAAGGTTCAACAATAGAATCTCATAAATAAGCCTTCTTATTGAGTAAAAGTATTTTGGCCACCTCATGTGAAGAGTTGACTCATTGGAAAAGACTCTGATGCTGGGAGGGATTGGGGGCAAGAGGAGAAGGGGACAACAGAGGATGAGATGGCTGGATGGCATCACTGACTCGATGGACATGAGTCTGAGTGAACTCTGGGAGTTGGGGATGGACAGGGAGGCCTGGCGTGCTGTGATTCATGGGGTCGCAAAGAGTCGGACACGACTGAGCGACTGATCTGATCTGATCTGATTGAGTAAAAGAAAAATGTGAATATTACTAGTGCATTTCAGAGTTTCAAAATTGTTTAGTAACATAATTTAATTTAGTTGCTTCATTTATCAAACATTTCACCCACACCTAGTATCATATTTGAGTTCCTCATTCTTTTCTAACCACGAGTATCAGTACACTGAGATACTGGGACACCATAGGCCATGTTAGATCAGCTCTGACTGCTCTGGCACTGACCAGCCATTTGATATCAGGCAAATTACATAACCATCTCACTCCCACTTCCAAACATCAGCCTCTGCGAGTATAAAATGGAAATAAGTGCACCTATCTTGCTGGGTTGCTGTAAAAATTAGGTACACTATACTGTATGCAAAGTGCTTGACATATAATTGATATTCATTAAGTCATTTGATTATTACCTTATAGATGTCTTTATTTTTTTTTCAAGTAATGTGTATTTGGCAGCATTGTGCTTGAGATTGTCCTAGATAGTTTTCATTTCTATGATACAGAAGCACAGTCACCAGAGATATTTGTCTGAGCATGAGTCCTATTTGTTTTGGTTTAGAAAATAAGATCATTATACTCAAATATCCTTTAGCCAAGTGCTATGCCTATAAAGGATACCTAATAAATCCATGCTAAATAACTGAGTGATCATTGTACAGCAAATGTTTAAAGAATTCACAGGTAAACAGAAAAATCTACTTAAAATGGGTCAGAAAGAATAAGCAGAATTCACAAATTACCTCTGAGTTTTGTCTCTGATTTATCAAGCTCTGAAAATATAGATCCAGTTTAATTTTTACAATTTGATGCAACAATGAAAAAGCAACCCCATTGTCTGCACATTTCAGTCTATATTACCGATTAGTCAAAAAGTTATGATTCATCATTCACATAAGCAAAATAAATGAGCAAATATGATGTTTGCTAAAATGATGCACAATGTTTAATCATGCTCATGTGATAGTCCAAACATTTTTTTATTTAACTGAAAGAAGTACATATGATTCCAAAATTGTCCACAAAGTATTGAAAGTTAATTAAAGTATCTGGATGATAGTAAAAATATACAAGAATCTTTCAACATATTCTGAAAACAATTCTGCTTTCAGAGCAATGCAAAAATTTCCCCCGATTTCTCCCTCAAGGAGAAATCCAAATTAGGTACTACAGTTTAAAACCAGATTCATGAGGTCTGCAACTGAAATATATACTGAAAAAATATATATATACTGAAATATATATATGAAACAAAATTATAGCTCAGTTTGTATCAATCAGCAGTATTGATTTAGAACCAATAATTAGTGCTGAAGTTCCAATCATTTTCTTATTTTATTGACTTGCTAAGTAGGGAATCAGTTCACATACACAAAAGTTAAATTCTACAGCAAATTCATTTTGAGTGTCTAACATTTCCAAAGTTTTATCCATCCTGATTTAATATTGATATGAATTAACATTATATACATTTTAAAGGATAAATTTATAATGATATATTTAAACCTGTGTACTTTTATAAATGGTAATATTGTAGAAACCACAAGATTATGATTTTAATTATAATTATTATTTATTTTATATTTGTAACGAATAATCATTAATTTCCATGACATTTCTATGGATATAACCACATTTTATTCCTATTTTATGAAAGATTAATATAAGACTGCATATAAGGATATATCTAATAGTAACAAAGCCAGAAAAAAGATGAGTTTCTGCTATGTGATTTTGGGATCAGTTTCCTAATTCTCACTTCAAATCCGGATGTTCAAAAAAAAAAATTCACACATGGAAGACACAATCAAATCTAAGCAAATAACCTACCTCATAATAAAGAAATATTTTATATTTAAACAATACAGGCTTTCCAAACATACAGTACTTGTCAATTAATTTGGTTAGGAACAAGACCCCTCTTAGAGATAAGCTAATTAATCTGTTTCCCAGGTGGGATCTGAAAGCCATAGGGAGACATCTTCCCCAAACCGCTGCCCCAGATTCCCAAGGCAGCTGTCAGCCATTAACATGTTAGTTTTGAATTAGTTTATCAGTTACCAACCTGAGGAAGACTTGCAGGAAACAGGAGCTCAGTGCCGAAAGGGAAGGAAAGGACAGCTGCCAAGCTAATGAGTCTGCAATGGGGACAGTAGGCAGTCTGGAGAGCAGCGGCGGAACACAAGTCCCTGGCAGAGTGGAGAATGCAGAAAGATGCCACAGAAAAGGAGATAAAGGATTCATGAGAAAAAATTCACCTCGTTCCCAGTTTTTCAAACAAGCTGGAGTATTAGACAGTTGATTCCAAACAGTATTCAAAATAGTCAAATCATAAATACTAAATGCAGTTACAGATAACAAAAGTTCTAAACAGCCAAGAAATAATTAATTACCTTTTTTTTTTTTTTGGTGTTGGAAAGTTACAGGCTGAATTTCATATTGGTGTGAATGTATTCTATTTATTCTACTGGTTTTTTCCTCCCAGCAGTTAAAAACCAGTAACCTACCGGAAAGCAGCAGTATAATCTCAACATTCTATTAAAGTTGCCCATCATCAGCAACTGAGCCAATACCGAAGTGGGAAAGGTGACTTACTGACAATTACAGTAAAGTAAAGATATACTTGTGTTTTCAATCTCTTTTATTAGGAAAGCTGAGATTACTCAACATTTAAGTTATTAGAGAAAAACATTCTTACTCTCCTTTCTCAGTTATTCTTTGTACACAGTTTTGATTATATGCCTATAATCAGGTGTTGAGTTCAAAATATAAAGATACAGATAATATAGGGCTTCTCTGGTGGCTTGGTGGTAAAGAATCCGCCTGCCAGTTCAGGACACATGGGTTTGATCCCTGATCTAGGAGGATCCCACATGCTGCAGAGCAACTCAGTCCAGGAGCCCTAACTGCTGAGCCCATGTGCTGCAACTGCTGAAGCCCACGTGCCCTAGAGCCTGTACTCCCCAACAGGAGGGCCCGCTGCCAAGGGATGTCCGTCCACCACAGTTAGAGAGTGATCCCTGCTCTCTGCATATTCTTACTCTCTTTTCTCAGTTATTCTTTGTACTTAATTTTGATATATGGCTATAATCAGGTGTTGCGCTCAAAATATAAAGATACAGATAATATAGGGCTTCCCTGGTAGCTCAGCTAGTAAAGAATCCACCTGCAATGCTGGAGACCCTGGTTTGAATCCTGGGTCAGAAAATTCCCCTGGAGAAGGGATAGACTACCCACTTCAGGATTCTTGGGCTTCCCAGGTGGCTCAGAAAATAAAGAATTCACCTACAATGTGGGAGACCTAGGTTCAGTCCCTGGGTTGAGAAGATCCCCTGGAGGAGGGCATGGCAACCCATTCCAGTATTCTTGCCTGGAGAATCCGCATGGACAGAGGAGCCTGTCAGGCTATACAGTTCATGGGGTTGCAAAGAGTCGGACACGACTGTGACTAAGCATCTGCTCTCTGCAACTAGAGCAAAGCCTGTACAGCAACGAAGACACAGCACAGCCAGAAATTTAAAAAATAAACAATTTTTTTAAACAAAGATATAGTTAATATAGATAAAATATTTGAGGGAGGGTATATATCCATATTTTCATGTTTCAGATATCTGCAGGGATGCCAAAGACAGAAAAGAAAGCATGCATTTAAATAGGCCCTCTAGGCACTGTTGAGCCCATAAGTGAAAGTGAAGTTGCTCAGTCGTGTCCAACTCTTTGCAACCCCATGAATCGCAGCACGCCAGGCCTCCCTGTCCATCACCAACTCAGACTCCCATCCATCGAGTCAGTGATGCCATCCAGCCATCTCAACCTCTGTCGTCCCCTTCTCCTCTTGCCCCCAATCCCTCCCAGCATCAGAGTCTTTTCCAATGAGTCAACTCTTCGCATGAGCTGCCCAAAGTACTGGAGTTTCAGCTTTAGCATCATTCCTTCCAAAGAAATCCCAGGACTGATCTCCTTCAGAATGGACCGGTTGGATCTCCTTGCAGTCCAAGGGACTCTCAAGAGTCTTCTCCAACACCACATTTCAAAAGCATCAACTCTTCGGCACTCAGCCTTCTTCACAGTCCAACTCTCACATCCATACATGACCACAGGAAAAACCATAGCCTTGACTAGACGGACCTTGGTTGGCAAAGTAATGTCTCTGCTTTTGAATATGCTATCTAGGTTGGTCATAACTTTCCTTCCAAGGAGTAAGCATCTTTTAATTTCATGGCTGCAGTCACCATCTGCAGTGATTTTGGAGCCCAGAAAAATAAAGTCTGACACTGTTTCCACTGTTTCCCCATCTATTTCCCATGAAGTGATGGGACCGGATGCCATGATCTTCGTTTTCTGAATGTTGAGCTTTAAGCCAACTTTTTCACTCTCCATTTTCACTTTCATCAAGAGGCTTTTTAGTTCCTCTACACTTTCTGCCATAAGGGTGGTGTCATCTGCATATCTGAGGTTACTGATATTTCTCCCAGCAATCTTGATTCCAGCCTGTGCTTCTTCCAGTCCAGCATTTCTCATGATGTACTCCGCATATAAGTTAAATAAACAGCGTGACAATATACAGCCTTGTACTCCTTTTCCTATCTGGAACCAGTCTGTTGTTCCATGTCCAGTTCTAACTGTTGCTTCCTGACCTGCATACAAATTTCTCAAGAGGCAGATCAGGTGGTCTGATATTCCCATCTCTTTCAGAATTTTCCACAGTTTATTGTGATCCACACAGTCAAAGGCTTTGGCACAGTCAATAAAGCAGATATAGATGTTTTTCTGGAACTCTCTTGCTTTTTTGATGATCCAGCGGATGTTGGCAATTTGATCTCTGGTTCCTCCAAAAATAGAGCAGAGGCCCTAGAAAAGGACCATTCTCCCACTCCTTTTTTTCACATGTTCCTGGAGAAAAGCAGAGTGTTTTTTAAAAACAAAACAAAATAAAAAACCAAAACCCATGACCACAGACACACAATGCTGCTGCTGCTTAGTCACTTCAGTCATGTCAGATTCTGTGCAAGCCTATGGACTGCAGCCTACCAGGCTCCTCTGTCCATGGGATTCTCCAGGCAAGAGTACTAGAGTGAGTTGCCATGCCCTCTTCCAGGGGATCTTCCCAATGCAGGGATCAAACCTGGGTCTCCTGCATTGCAGGTAGATTCTTTACCACGGAGCTACCAGAGGAGCCCCAGACACACAATAGGGATGGAATTAACAAGAGATGAAATTGCTTAGTTAGCAGCTTCCAAGCACCATTTCAAATCTGAGTTTTCACTATCCCCCTGACAACAGGAAGGCAGGCAGGAAGGTACCTTTCCTTTCTAGTGTAGCAAAGAACAGCAACATATAAGAGAGCAGTTTGTGTGATGGTTTCTCACTTATACCCTGAAGTCAGGCAGGCTTGGGTTTGAATTCTAACTCTGGCATTTTAATAGCTGCAACTAAACAATGTGTGTCTCTGTTTATTTCCTGATCCTGTGCCTACTTCCTGATCTGTAATGGGAGTTAGTGCCTTCCTCAGAGGGTTGTTCTAAGGATCAAATAAAATGGGCTCCAGGCATGGAGTAAATATTAGCCTTTCAGTCATCATAATTAACTCTCTCCCCTTCTACTATTCTGAAGTTGGGAAAGACACATTTTTGAGACAGATGACAAAATATGTTACAAGTGACTTGTTGATAAACATTTGTTAAGCCAAGTCTGCCATTAGCACTCTAACTGTAAGCCCAAAATAACAAGGATGTTAAATTTCTGTCTTGATAATAAAATTCTCTGTATTTTTCACCTGCAGATTCTCTTCAGAAGGTTGTGGAAACAAATATTTCAAACAGAAATAGGCCTACAGTTTGAGGGAATTATATGACTTTAAGTTGAAAAAAAGAGACTAGAGCTCAGTCAGTGCAATTCAGTCGCACAGTCGTGTCCGACTCTTTGCAACCCCATGGACTGCAGCACACCAGACCTCTTTGTCCATCACCAATTCTCAGAGTTTGCTCAAACTCATGTCCATCGAATCGGTGATTCCAGCCAACCATCTCAGCTTCTGTCATCCCATTCTCCTCCTGCCTTCAATCTTGCCCAGCATCAATTTTCTAATGAGTCAGTTCTTCTCATCAGGTGGCCTAATATTGGAGCTTCAGATTCAGCATCAGTCCTTCCCATGAACACCCAGGATTGATCTTCTTTAGAATGGACTGGTTTGATCTCTTTATTGTCCAAGGGACTATCAACAGTCTTCTCCAACATCACAGTTCTAAAGCATCATTTCTTCTGTGCTCAGCTTTCTTTATAGTCCAACTCTCACATCCATACATGACTACTGGAAAAACCATAGCTTTGACTAGACGAACCTTTGTTGGCAAAAAAATGTCTCTGCTTTTTAATATATTGTCTAGGGTGGTCATAGCTTTTCTTCCAAGGAGCAAGTGTTTTTTAATTTCACGGTTTCAGTCACCATCTGCAGTGAATTGGAGCACCCCAAAATAAAGTCTATCACTGTTTCCATTGTTTCCCCATCTATTTGCCATGAAGTGATGTTAGAACTGGACATGGAACAACAGACTGGTTCCAAATAGGAAAAGAAGTACGTCAAAGCTGCATACTGTCACCCTGCTTATTTAACTTATATGCAGGGTACATCATGAGAAACGCTGGGCTGGAAGAAGCACAAGCTGGAATCAAGATTGCCGGGAGAAATATCAATAACCTCAGATATGCACATGACACCACCCTTATGGCAGAAAGTGTAGAGGAACTAAAAAGCCTCTTGATGAAAGTGAAAGAGGAGAGTGAAAAAGTTGGCTTAAAGCTCAATATTCAGAAAACGAAGATCATGGCATCTAGTCCCATCACTTCATGGGAAATAGATGGGGAAACAGTGGAAACAGTGTCAGACTTTATTTTTGGGGGACTCCAAAATCACTGAAGATGGTGATTGCAGCCATGAAATTAAAAGACACTTACTCCTTGAAAGGAAAGTTATGACCAATCTAGACAGCATATTCAAAAGTAGAGACATTACTTTGCCAACCAAGGTCCGTCTAGTCAAGGCTATGGTTTTTCCTGTGGTCATGTATGGATGTGAGAGTTGGACTGTGAAGAAAGCTGAGCGCCGAAGAATTGATGCTTTTGAAATGTGGCGTTGGACAAGACTCTTGAGAGTCCCTTGGACTACGAGATCCAACCAGTCCATTCTAAAGAAGATCAATCCTGGGTGTTCAGGGGAAGGACTGATGCTGAAGCTGAAACTCCAATACTTTGGTCACTTCATGCGAAGAGTTGACTCATTGGAAAAGACCCTGATGCTGGGAGGGATTGGGGGCAGGAGGAGAAGGGGACGACAGAAGATGAGATGGTTGGATGGCTTCACTGACTCGATGCATATGAGTTTGGGTAAACTTAGGGAGTTGGTGATTGACAGGGAGGCCTGGCGTGCTGCGATGCATGGGGTCACAAAGAGTCGGACACGACTGAGTGACTGAACTAAACTGAACTGAACTGATGGGACCAGACACCATGATCTTAGTTTTCTCATTTTTCTTAGTTTTAGTTGAGTTGTAAGCCAAATTTTCACTCTCATCTTTCACTTTCACCAAGAGGCTCTTTAGTTCTTCTTTGCTTTCTGCCCTAAGGGTGGTGTCATCTGCATATCTGAGGTTATTGATATTTCTCCCAGCAATCTTGATTCCAGCTTGTGCTTCATCCAGTCCAGCATTTTGCATGATGTACTCTGCATATAAGTTAAATAAGCAGGGTGACAATATGCAGCCTTGATGTACTCCTTTCCCAACAATCAATGTGTTGTTCCATGTCCAGTTCTAATTGTTGCTTCTTGACCTGCCTACAGATTTCTCAGAAGGCAGGTCAGATGGTCTGGTATTCCCATCTCTTTCAGAATTTTCCACAGTTTGTTGTGATCCACAAAGTCAAAGGCTTTGGTGTAGTCAATAAAGCAGAAGTATATGTTTTTCTGGAACTCTCTTTGCTTTTTCCATGATCCAGTGGAATTTGCCAATTTGATCTCTGGTTCCTCTATCTTTTCTAAATCCAGCCTGAACATCTGGAAGTTCATGGTTCACATACTGTTGAAGCCTGGCTTGGAGAATTTTGAGTATTACTTTACTGGCGTGTGAGATGAGTGCAATTGTGCGGTAGTTTGAGCATTCTTTGGCATTGTCTTTCTTTGGGATTGGAATTAAAACTGATCTTTTCCAGTCCTGCGGCCACTGCTGATTTTTCCAAGTTTGCTGACATATTGAGGGCAGCACTTTCACAGCATCATCTTTTAGGATTTGAAATAGCTCAACTGGAATCCCATCACTTCCACTAGCTTTGTTCGTAGTGATGCTTTCTAAGGCCCACTTGACTTCGAATTCCAGGATGTCCTGCTCTAGTCCACTGATCACACCATCATGGTTATCTGGGTCATGAAGATCTTTTTTGTACAGTTCTTCTGTGTTTTCTTGTCACCTCTTCATAATATCTTCTGCTTCTGTTAGGTCCCTACCATTTCTGTCCTTTATTGTGCTCATCTTTGCATGAAATGTTCCCTTGGTATCTCTAATTTTCTTGAAGAAATCTCTAGTGTTTCCCATTCTATTGTTTTCCTCTATTTCTTTGCATTGATTACTGAGGAAGGCTTTCTTATCTCTCCTTACTATTCTTTGGAACTCTGCATTCAAATGAGTATATCTTTCCTTTTCTCCTTTGCCTTTTGCTTCTCTTTTTTCCTCAGCTACTTGTAAGGCCTCCTCAGACAACCATTTTGCCTTTTTCCATTTCTTTTTCTTGGGGATGGTCTTAATCACTGCCTCCTGTATGATATCACAAACCTCTGTCCATAGTTCTTCAGGCATTCTGTCTATCAGACCTAATTCCTTGAATCTATTTGTCACTTCCACTGGATAATTGTAAGGGATTTGATTTAGGTCATGGCAGCAAATTTGGAAAACTCAGCAGTGGCCACAGGACTGGAAAAGGTCAGTTTTCATTCCAATCACAAAGAAAGGCAATGCCAAAGAATGCTCAAACTACTGCACAATTGCACTCATCTCACATGCTAGTAAAGTAATGCTCAAAATTCTCCAAGCCAGGCTTCAGCAATACATGAACCGTGAACTTCCTGATGTTCAAGCTGGTTTTAGAAAAGGCAGAGGAAACAGAGATCAAATTGCCAACATCTGCTGGATCATGGTAAAAGCAAGAGAGTTCCAGAAAAACATCTATTTCTGCTTTATTGACTATGCCAAAGCCTTTGACTGTGTGGATCACAATAAACTGGAAAATTCTGAAAGAGATGGGAATACCAGACCACCTGACCTGCCTCTTGAGAAACCTATATGCAGATCAGGAAGCAACAGTTAGAACTGGACATGGAACAACAGACTGGTTCCAAATAGGAAAAGGAGTATGTCAAGGCTGTATATTGTCACCCTGCTTATTTAACTTATATGCAGAGTACATCATGAGAAACGCTGGGCTGGAAGAAGCACAAGCTGGAATCAAGATTGCTGGGAGAAACATCAATAACCTCAGATATGCAGATGACACCACCCTTATGGCAGAAAGGGAAGAGGAACTCAAAAGCCTCTTGATGAAAGTGAAAGTGGAGAGTGAAAAAGTTGGCTTAAAGCTCAGCATTCAGAAAATGAAGATCATGGCATCCGGTCCCATCACTTCATGGGAAATAGATGGGGAAACAGTGGAAACAGTGTCAGACTTTATTTTTCTGGGCTCCAAAATCACTGCAGATGGTGATTGTAGCCATAAAATTAAAAGACGCTTACTCCTTGGAAGGAAAGTTATGACCAACCTAGATAGCATATTCAAAAGCAGAGACATTATTTTGCCAACAAAGGTTCGTCTAGTCAAGGCTATGGTTTTTCCTGTGGTCATGTATGGATGTGAGAATTGGACTGTGAAGAAGGCTGAGCGCTGAAGAGTTGATGCTTTTGAACTGTGGTGTTGGAGAAGACTCTTGAGAGTCCCTTGGACTGCAAGGAGATCCAACCAGTCCATTCTGAAGGAGATCAGCCCTGGGATTTCTGTGGAAGGAATGATGCTAAAGCTGAAACTCCAGTACTTTGGGCACCTCATGCGAAGAGTTGACTCATTGGAAAAGACCCTGATGCTGTGAGGGATTGGGGGCAGGAGGACAAGGGGACGACAGAGGATGAGATGGCTGGATGGCATCATTGACTCGATGGATGTGAGTCTGAGTGAACTCCGGGAGTTGGTGATGGACAGGGAGGCCTGGTGTGCTGCAGTTCATGGGGTCGCAAAGAGTCGGACACGACTGAGCGACTGAACGGAACTGAACTGAACTGAATGGTCTAGTGGTTTTCCCTACTTTCTTCAATTTAAGTCTGAATTTTGCAATAAGGAGTTCATGATCTGAGCCACAGTCAGCTGCCAGTCTTGTTTTTGCTGACTGTATAGAGCTTCTCCATCTTTGGCTGCAAAGAATGTAATTAATCTGATTTCATTATTGAAAGCTGAGTGCCAAAGAATTGATGCTTCTTTGAACTGTGGTGTTGGAGAAGACTCGAGAGTCCCTCGGACTGCAAGGAGTTCCAACCAGTCCATCCTGTAGGAAATCAGTCTTGAATATTCATCGGAAGGACTGATGTTGTTGCAGCTGAAACTCCAGTACTTTGGCCATCTTATTCAAAGAGCTGACTCATTTGTAAAGACCCTGATGCTGGGAAAGATTGAAGGTGGGAGGAAAAGGGGGCGACAGAGGATGAAATGGTTGGATGGCATCACTGACTCAATGGGGATGAGTTTGAGTAAACTCTGGGCGTTGGTGATGGACAGGGGTGCCTGGTGTGCTGCAATCCATGGGGTCACAAAGAGTCGGTCACGACTGAGCGACTGAACTGAACTGAATGACACCACATCAGATAATAAAGGCATCCTTCTTGCTTTTAAAGTAACTGGGACCCTGACAATGGCCAGCTGTAATCTAGAGCACTGCTTCTCAACTCTGGCTGCAATTGGGGTTTAAAAAAAATACCAGTGCTAAGGGTCCCGACCCTAGATCAATTAAATCAATTTCTAGGGGTGCAGTCTATCAGTATTTTTTTAAAGCTCCCCCAGGTGAATTTAATGTTCAGTGAAGGTTGTGAATTTCTATCCTACAGGGAAATCTCTATTGTACACTGCTCTCAAACTTGTATGTGCATACAAATCACTTGGGGAATCTTGTTAAAATGCGGATTTTGAATTAGTAATTCTGGGTTAGGGCCTGAGACTCAGAATTTATAACAAGTTCCCAAACAACATTAGTGGGGTTGGTCCATAGACCATCCTGAGAGTAATAAATAAAGCTCTAGGACAATGCTATAGGACTCTATTTCTAGCTGAAAATATTATCTTGAATTAAGATCTATAGGCATGGTTATAAAATATGGTCATACAAAAAGAGAGGTAGCAAATAGTATCTCAGAATTAAGATTAAAAAACATTTTCATTGGAGTAGGAAATGGCAACCCACTCCAGTATTCTTGCCTGGAGAATCCAACGGCCAGAGGAGCCTGGTGGATTACGGCCCATGGGATTGCAAAAACAAACAAACAAACAAACAAAAAAAACCCATTTTCATAAGCTGAAGTAAATAAGAGGAAATTTGTTATTTAACAGAGACCATCTCAAGTCTATCTTATAAGCTAATACAACTCTGAAATAAGATATTAAACTGTATTGTAAAGCAGTAATAATTTCACATTGTGGTAATGGATTATGAAAAGGCAAATTAGCTAAATTGAATAGTAAGCAGAGAAATACAATTTAAAACAAAAGAATTTGGAATATAAAAGTGGCTACTTAATATGGGGCTGCTAAGCTGCTAAGTCACTTAAGTCGTGTCTGACTCTGTGCGACCCCATAGACGGCAGCCCACTAGGCTCCCCTGTCCCTGGGATTCTCCAGGCAAGAACAATGTAGTGGGTTGCAATTTCCTTCTCCAAGGCATGAAAGTGAAAAATGAAAGTGAAGTCACTCAGTCGTGTCTGACTCTTAGCGACCCCATGGACTGAAGCCTACCAGGCTCCTCCATCCATGGGATTTTCCAGGTTAAGAGTACTGGAGTGGGCTGCCATTTATTCAATTAATCAAATCAAAACAAAATAAAAACATGTTATTTCACTTAGCACAATGTTTTCAAGGTTCATGCATGTTGTACTATGTATCAGAATTTCATTTCTTTTGAAGGCTGAATAATGTTCCATTCTATGTATATATGACATTTGTTTATTCATCTGTTGATAGGCATTTGGATTGTTTCTACCGTTTGGCTATTGTGAATAATACCGTTATTAATACTGAAGTACAAGTATCTGAGTTCCTGTTTTCAATTCTTTTAGGTATACACCCAGAATTGGAATTGCTGGATCTTATGACAATTCTGTTTAATTTTTTGAGGAACTGCCATATTGTTCCCTAGTATGTACCATTTTACAACCCCCAGCCATGCATGAGAATTCCAATTTCTCCACATCTTCACCAACATTTATTATTTTTTTAAAAAATAATAGACATCCCAGTGAGTGTTAAGTAGTATAAGTAGTATCATTGTAATTTTGGTTTGTGTTGCCCTAATGACTGAGGCTTCCCAGGTGATTCAGTGATAAAGACTGCCTGCCAATGCAAGAGATGTAAGAGATGTGGGTTTGATCCCTGGATTGGGAAGATCCCCTGGAGGAGGAAATGGCAACCCACTCCAATATTCTCACCTGGAAAATCTCATGGACAGAGGAGCCTGGCAGGCTACAGTCCATTGGGCTGCGAAGAGTCCAACACGACTGAAACGACTGAGCATGCACAAAATAGCTACATCTTATATTATCTTTTAAACCTAATGGCAGGCTGGATGACTCATAGCTGGAATCAAGATTGCCAGAAGAAATATCAACCACCTCAGATATGCAGATGATACCATTCTAATGGCAGAAAGCGAAGAGGAACTAAAGAGCCTCTTGATGAGGGTGAAAGTGAAGAGTGAAAAAGCTGGCTTAAAACCCAACATTTAAAAAAACTAAGATCATGCCCATCATTTCATGGCAAATAGATGGGGAAACAACATATTTTCTTTTCTTGGGCTCCAAAATCACTGTGGACAGTGACTGCAGCCATGAAATTAAAAGATTTTTGCTCCTTGGAAGAGAAGCTATGACAAACCTAGACAGTGTATTAAAAAACAGAGACAGCACTTTGCTGACAAAGGTCCATACAATCAAAGTTATGGTTTTTCCAGTGAGTGAAGGGAAGTCGCTCAGTCGTGTCCGACTCTTAGCGACCCCATGGACTGCAGCCTACCAGGCTCCTCCATCCATGAGATTTTCCAGGCAAGAGTACTGGAGTGGGGTGCCATTTCCAGTAGTCATATTCAAATGTGACAGTTCGACCATAAAGAAGACTGAGCGCCAAAGAAATGTGATGCCTTTGAAATATGGTGCTGGAGAAGACTCTTGAGAGTCCCTTGGACAGCAAGGAGATCAAACCATCCAATCCTAAAGGAAATCAACCCTGAACATTCATTGGAAGGATTGGTGCTGAAGCTGAAACTCCAATAGTTTACCTATCTGATGTGAAGAGCCGACTCACTGAAAAACACCCTGGTACTGGGAAAGATTGAGGGCAAGAGGAGAAAGGGGAGACAGAGGATGAGATGGTTAGATGGCATCACCAACTCAATGCACATGAGTTTGGGTACACTCTGGGAGATGGTGAAGGAAAAGGAAGCGTAGCCTACTACAGTTCATGGAGCTGCCAAAAGTCGGACACAACTTAGCGACTGAACAACAGCAAATATTTAACATGATATTGTTAATAAGATGACTACACTGTGGGCAATTTAAAAAGTAAGTTTTAATTCAATAAGACATTTTTTGTTGATTGTATATCATAGGCTGACTACACTCTCCACCACGGCATCTTAGGGGCCTATAAAACAAGACATAAAGTGTGAGGGGAAAAAAAAAGAACTGGACCACGGGCTGAATTTAAACAAACAAACCAAAACAGAGGTTGTTAAGAAGAGAAGTCAACTCTAGAGATGAGCACTGTGATTCAGCAAGAGGTTTGGGAACAAGTGGTGTTAAGACCCCAGCGGGCCTATACCATTAAGGATTTTTATAATTAGAAAGTGAGTCTAGAGAGGAGTCTTCTGATGCTCTTGTGGAATAAAGGCATTCCTTGGGTGTTCGCAGCAGATCAGTTTTGCTTTCTGCCCTGCGTTAGCCCAAGAACTTGGCTACTCACCCCGGGTGGGAGGCGCGGCTGCGCTCCCCGCAGGCCCGGCGCTCACCTCTTGCGTCCGGGTCGCCCTAAACGCGGTCCTCGCATCCTGCCCCGGGGCCGCCACTGCTCCGCGGGCCTTGCCATCCTCTCTGCCCTCCCCAGAGCCCCCCGCTCCTCTTGAGCCGCGGACTCGCGCACCTCGCGGCTCCTGGCAGCCGCCGCCGGCGACAGGGGCCAGCGCTCCGTGCCAACCAAGCCGGGCGGTCTGCGGGCATGCGTAGCTCCAGCTCCCGCAGGGCCAGGCCTCCGGCGTGGGCCCCGACCCTGGAGGGTGAATGTGAGCCCCAAGAGACCTGCAGATCTCTTGAGGTCACCGTTCTTCTTTCAGGGCAGGATTTCTGCGGACAACATGTGGAGTGGCTCTCGCCAAAGACTGCAGAAGCTTAACTCTGCCTTTCCCCCCCACCCCGAGCAGAGCTTCAGAAGTCGGGGCAGCAAGCG
The DNA here is from genome assembly GCF_029378745.1 of Bos indicus. Lineage (NCBI taxonomy): Eukaryota > Metazoa > Chordata > Mammalia > Artiodactyla > Bovidae > Bos > Bos indicus. The sequence continues at coordinate 45,415,379 of NC_091780.1, forward strand.
AGGCTGGGTCGCTGGGTCGCTGGGGGTGGGGTGGGGTGGGGTTAGGGCAGGTAGGGGAGCTGAAAGGCCCTGAACATGTTGACAACCCAGCCTCTTGTGAGGTTACGAATTATGGCCTGGTCAGACGGTTATGACCTAGTAAGACAATTACCTACCTGGTCACCTACACAGGCCTGCCTTTGATTGAATGATATCTTTTCAGAGCAGATGCTCTGGCCGCCTCTGTTAATATATACGTGTGGGGTGGATATCATAAGTCGCAAACTTTTGTGAGAAGTAGGCTGATAGTCATCAAAAATTAAAAAGAACCTCAAGATGGTTATGCCTAAAGAGTCTGCTTACCCACTGGATAAAATCATGTAAAACGTATTCTCTTCTTGAAGATTCGTAAGAATGAAGATTTTAAAAGATTATTTAGATAGTTTTTCAACACATTTGTAAATGTAGTCCATGTGCTAGGAAAGCAGCGTGATATAATGGGGAAAGTCCAGAACTTGGAATCAGAGCAAATGTAATTAAGTACCGATTCTGCCTCTTTCTAAATTGTCCACTTGAACAAATCATCTAACCTCCCCCTCCCTTAATTTAGTCTATTAAATCCTTGTCTTTCCAAAAATTCTTTAAAATAAGAACAATGTTCTTATTGTACAATGAAAGTGTACAATCTATAACCAGCATCAATGTTATAATACTGTTCCAATAAATGAAGTAGAGTATATAAAAAAGCATATTGTAAAGTGCTATACAAATATTAATTTTTCAACAAATTTGTGTTTTGTTCACAACTTATACTGTGACCATTTATTCCCATAACCACTTATTTCTATTTCTTTACCTTTACAGTTAATCCTTTTCTCTACATTATTGCATTGATTACTGGACACCACTTTAAAATGACTTTTTGTGGTCATGTTATAGGTTTAATTTTGGTACGGCCAACCTTATGAAAATGTATTATTTTCTGTGAGCCATGACATTTACAGTTTAGGTGCCACCAAGTGGATAGTGGTGCCTGTTTTATGATCGTATGGACTTACTCTCTAGCATATTCTCTGATTTGGATAAGAGAATATAGTTAGTCTATAAGCTAACCAATTTTTTCTATTGTATCTATTTTTTGAAAAAAATAATAGTCCTAAAAGCATGACCAATTTAATAATTAATGGCACATATTGGACATCTTAGTCAATAAGATATAGAGACACACAAGCACTTACATTCAAAGCCTCTCCCTCAATTTCAACTCTTTTTTCCTAACAACTTTCCAAAACCATCAAAGAGTCCTTTGGAGCTGAGGTCAGAGCTGGAATGTTGCACTATTAAAATGGATGAAAGGTGAAGGCAGTAGAGGGCTACTGGAGTGATACATTCCTGAAAGCCCTGAAGAACAGGTGGGTCAGGTCACCAAAGTAAAGCAGGTAAGGTAAGAACCAGAAGGGAGTTGTGGTATGCTCAGCATTAGTCACTGGGATGTCAGGGAGAATGTTGACATCAAGTCAAGCACCAAAATGAGCCAGGAAATTAGGACACCAAAAATGATGCCCTACCATGACAGTAATTAGGGACCAAGATGAGTCAGGCTGCCAAGAGAAAATGCCAATGTATCCTTGTATTAAATCTTGCATGCAAACAAATGCCACTTGGAAACTAGAATCTTCCTTTGAGTTGATGTCAAAAGCTTTCCATTTTAAGTCTTCCTTTTTTAAAAAAAACCCTAATATTTACTGGACACTTGATATGTACCATCAGTGTTCTGAGCACTTTATTTGTATTATCTCCCATAATTTTTATAACAACCCTATGAAGTAGACAGTCTGTTTCTCTGCATTTTATAGAAGAAACTGAGGCAAAGGAGGTTAACCAGCTTGTCTAAGGTTACTCACCCAGTAAACATTACCCACCCAGTAAATGTGACTCTATTTCAGGCAGACCTCAGAGCCTTCACTCTATACCACTGTAGGACATGGCTTCCTGCAGTTTTAACTCATGCTTATTATCTATCATTTCTCTGGACTCAGCCCTGAGAGAGATGGCTGAAGACATGCATATCAGGTCCAGATAGTATTTAGTGTATTTTTTCTTGTGAAGAATATATTAAAAAAAATTTTTAAGAAGTATAACTTAAGGGAAAACATTTTAACTTCATTTTCTTTGCAGTTTAAAAGCTTCTACGTAGTTTGCTGCACCAAAGCACTTGAAACATTGTCATCAGAATTCTTCATGGCAGATTTTGCTCAGTTTTGTTCATTTATGGAAGGCAAGTTGGCTTTATTGTTCCTCTTTCATGGAAAGACCACATTTATCTGTCTGTATTCTAAACTCTCAATCCCCTCATTTTTCTTTCTGGAGGCCTTATTGGTTTTAAAGGGATTTTAGGATGTCCAAATGAAAATGTCAGCAAATAAGATATGTAGAGCTAGAAACTGAGAGAAATTAGAGCTAGAGATAAGAATTTGGGGGTTATGATCAAGAGGTTATTGTTGAAGTTGTGGGAAAATATTCCAAAAATGAAAAAAGATAGCTCAGTTCAGGTGGAAAAAGACTTTATAGATAATTCTAGTCCAGTCCTTTCAATAATTCTCAACGCCCCAGAACAAAAAAGTTCAGCTCTACTGCTGTACCTGTGGTGATGAGAGCTCATTATCTCCTGCATCAGTTTCCTCTTGTCTCTGTGACAAATTACCATGAATTTAGTGGCTTAAACAACACAAAAATACAATCCTACAATTCGGGTGGTCAGAAGTCCAAAATGAGTTTCATGGGGCCAAAATCAAGGTGCTGGTTGGGCTGAGTTCCCCCCACAGGCTCTGGTGTAGAACTTGCTTCTTTGCCTTTTTCACGTGTGGAGACTGCCTGCATTCTTCGGCTTATGGCCCCTTCCTCCATTTTCAAATCCATTGACATAGCATCTTCACACTTTCCTTTGTCTTTGACCCTCTGCTTCCATCGTCATATTTTCTTCAATTTTTCTGCTTCTTTCATCTTTTAAAGACCATTGTGATTACAGTGGACTCATCTGGGTAATCCAGAATAATTTCCTTAACTTGATTGCATCTACAAAGTCTCTTCTGCTTTTTATGGCAATACATGAAGAGACTCCAGGGATTAACATCTTTGGGGGCCATTAGACTACCACAGCCCCAAAGTAGCCCACATCCTAATGGCTAGAAAGTTTGAGCTAAACTTTGCCTACATTTGGTTTTTGTGCATTGGCCTGGCTTTGTCCTTTAAAGTCACAAATATTAAGTTTAACATCTGCCGTATAACTCTCCTTCAGATACTTGAAGATATATTGACCCCACTCTCTCCCAAAAAAACCAGCTTGATAGGATAGTTCCAAATCCTATTATCTTGGTTGGCCTCCTATGGAAAACTTTGGTTTATCAATGTTAATTTGAAAATGTTGTGTGAGTTGATCAAGCGAGAGTAGGTAGAGCCAATATTCCTCTGATTCTAAGTACTGGATTTTTTTTTTTTTTTTTTGGAGGATAATTGCTTTATGATGTTGTGTTAATGTGTGCTGTACAACAATGTGAATCAGCTGTAAGTATACAGATATCCTCTCCCTCTTGAGACTCCCTTCCTCCCACCCACCCTCATCCTACCCCTATAGGTCATCACAGAGCACCCAGCTGAGTTCCCTGTAAGCACTGAATTTTAATTAACATGATTGCAGTCTATTAAATTTTTGTTTTTCCAAATATGACTGAAGGACATGTTTACCTGAAGTACAATTATAAAGTTGATTTTTAATTGAAACACTGGCTTTTACAACTAGGTTTATTAAATGACTCTTTAATGTCAATGAGCATGTTAATAATTCTTAACTACATGTGATCTACACACTTAATTACATATAAGTTTCTATCTAAATCATTAATAAAAATGTTAAGTGTGATGCAGTCTGTGACAGAGCCCAGCAGCATAACTGAAGGACTTGTCCAAGAGAACATTTATCTGCTTTCTTAGGTCTAAGTCCTTCAAACAAAATCTGTGTTATAATCTAATCCACAGTTTTTCATCTTGTCCAAAAGGAGCTCAATGTTTTATGCTCTTTGTATTGCATTCTCCTTGACTACCAATCTACCAATACCCTCTGAGAAAGAAATAGTGTAGCGTAACTTTTTTGGGTAAACTCAGGCTGGCTATTGGAGAAGGCAATGGCACTCCACTCCAGTACTCTTACCTGGAAAATCCCATTGATGGAGGAGCCTAGTAGGCTGCAGTCCATGGGGTCGCTAAGAGTCAGACACGACTGAACGACTTCACTTTCACTTTTTGCTTTCACGCATTGGAGAAGGAAATGGCAACCCACTGTTCTTGCCTGGAGAATTCCAGGGACGGGGGAGCCTGGTGGGCTGCTGTCTATGGGGTCGCACAGAGTCGGACACGACTGAAGTGACTTAGCACTTAGCAGGCTGGCTATAAATGATCATCGTCTCCTCCTTAAGAGCTCTCAAATCACCAGTGAAAATCCAGTCTAGACGTTTTCCTGATACTAATATTAAGTTTGCCAGAATATAGTTGCCAACTATAGTTTCCTTCTTTTGTTAAAAATTGCTTTGTTCTGACTTTACAGTCTTTTGATCCTTCTTTTCTTCGTTACAGATCCTCAACTATGAGTCACTGTGATGATGTACAACAGGAATGGCCTCACATGGAAACCTTTTTGGTCCAGGCTGGGTTGTGAGGCAGGTTCAACTCTTCAGAGACTGATAGTTCGGAACACAAAGAGCAGTTTCTTTACGTGAGAGGAATGGGGTAGATGGTATATATGGAGGCTGTATCAATGGTAAAGTACAAAATAAATTCCACTGTTAAAAAAATCCCATTGTTTTCAATTTAATTGCTTACTTGCTTAAGAGCTTCCTGACCAGTCTACAAAGAAGTTGGAAGGTGACTAGAAGAGAAATAGGAAACTTTTTGTTTTAAAACGTAGAGATCTTTGATCAAGTACATATTGGCAATAGACACACAATATATAGCCAACACAATCCATGGTGAATAGGTCTTTAATCACAATTATCACTTTTCAGGTTAAAAATCCTTATTTTTACATATGAATAGTTTATACTCCTACCATTAATTTAAAAGATATGACAACAGAAGTGTAATCTACAGTTCTGATGATTTTTAATAAATAATTTGGTGAAAGACTTTTAGTGTGATAAGCACAATTAGGGACATGCCTGGTTCGGGTACTGGTGCTCTTAAACTTTTGTGGAGATTATAAATTTAGTCTGCTTCCACAATATAAGAATATATAGATATTGGACACAGATTAATTTAATTTAAAAAAACTGACTTTTAAATGTAAAATGAGATTTTTGGAAATGGTTATTCTCCTCTTAGGAAGACTTGCTCATGGTAGACTTCCAATTGGTATTTGTTAAGTGATTCAGAGACACTTAACTGTGATGAGATGCCATAGACATTTCTAAATATTATACTTTTATGAAAAAATACATAAAATACATAAAATATTTTATGAAAAATACATAAAAGAGAAAATTCATTCTTTAGATAGAAAGATGTTTTTGCACTTTTTTAGATTTTTTCAACTTGTTTTTCTTAGTTTTTATGATACATTTCAGTAAGGAAAAACTTTAAAAACCTAGTGCATGGATAGCACTATGCTTTTAATTAAAATGCAGACTATTTTCTTAAAATTCTAGGTAGATACGTTCATTAGAGCATAAACTCTCTGAGCATAGAACCTTGTACTATTTGTCTTTATATCCCCAGTACCTGGGGCAGGAGGAACTCAGTAAATCTTGTATAAATGAGAACGTTACCTTTCAGATCATTTATATGAAGAGAACAGAACAAAAGAGGGTGTATAAAGATTTTCACTCACTTCATCTAGTACATCTTCTTCACAGATGTTTGTGTTTATTACTTCTGGAGAGCAAATGTGGTCTGAAGATGAAGAGGCGGTTCTTCATGGCCTAAGTAATGAAATGAAGAACTAAATTTCATGTTTACTCATTTGACTTGCTCTTAAACTTTAGTCTAAGTTCTTAATATCCTCTCTAAAAAATGGGCCAAGGTAGTTAAGTAAGGTTACCAAGAAAGTTTTGAGGATAGGTGAATAAATGTGAAAAACCATTCATTATAACAACTGCATAGACATTGTACACATTTAAGAAAAGAATGCTGCTGCTGCTAAGTTGCTTCAGTCGTGTCCGACTCTGTTCGACCCCACAGACAGCAGCTCACCAGTCTCCCCCGTCCCTGGGATTCTCCAAGCAAGGACACTGGAGTGGGTTGCCATTGCCTTCTCCAATGCATGAAAGTGAAAAGTCAAGTCGCTCAGTCGCTCAGTCGTGTGGGACTCTTAGTGACCCCATGGACCGCAGCCTACCAGGCTCCTCCATCCATGGGATTTCCAGGCAAGAATAGTGCTGTGTAAATTTTATGTGTATACAAAATAGACAAATCCTCTTTAGTCTTTGTCATTCTAAGCAGCATTTTTATACCTACAATTTGGGATTTTGACCTTTTGGTTAATCCAGAAATTTGGTCTAGATAGCTCTTACCCACATGTGTGCATGGGTGTGTGCATGTTTGTATGTAAATTTTTTCTCTCATGTCGGGATTTCTCATTTGTTTCTGGCAGTCACAAATAACAGTACTTCACAGAGCCACTTTAGGAGGTGGTTTAGAATAATTACTTAAATTTATGGTCTTGTGAAGCTAGATTTGTTTTTTGATAGAATGTATGTCATATAAATCTTTCTCATTAAAGTCTGCCTAAGAATAGAGAAAAGTAAATATTACCTATTCCAACTTTCCACAAAGGATCTGGAAGCCAACATAGTCCTAAGATGTCTTTCAAGACCTATTTTTAGCTTTGAAAATTTATAGAATATTTTGCCAGAATAGAGATGCTCAGTATCTTGATTGTGGTATTGCCACAAGTATGTACGTATGTCAAAACTCATCAAATTATACACTTAAAATGTATGGTGTATGGTGGTTTAGTCGCTAAGTTGTGACTCTATGGACTGTAGCCTACCAGGCTCCTCTGTCCATGGAATTCTCCAGGCAAGAATTACTGGAGGGGGTTGCCATTTCCTTCTCCAGGCGATCTTCCTGACCCAGGAATGGAACCCGGGTCTCCTGCTTTGCAGGCAGATTCTTTACCGACTGAGCTATGAGGGAAGCCCCTCACATATCCTAATAAAGTTATTAAAAAACATAAGTTTGTGGAAGAATGAGTGAACTATAATTACAGAAAACAACATAAATGAATGCCACAAACCTAATGTTCAGCAAAAAAGGCCAGATACTGAAGAGTACATGATGTGTGATTCATTCTTAAGGGACAGCAGTAACTCAGAGGCGTATAAAAAGGTCTTCCGAGGCGACAGTGGTTTTGTGTTTTGAATTGGATCACGAGTCCATTTACGTCATGAAAATTCATTTAGCTGTGTTTTTATGCACAGGATCTTTGTGGTGAGGGAATAGTTCTGTATCTTGATTTTGGCGGCAGTTATACAAATCTACAAAGATGTGATGAAATCGTGTAGATTTTTCATATACACATACAAACAAATGCATGGTGACGTCTGAGTCTGAGTGGTGACGTCTGTGGATTGCAATGTCAATTTCCTGGTTTTGATATTATACTATAGTTATGTAAGATGCTACCATTGGGGGAAACTGGGTGGAAACTCCTGTACTGATTTTTCAATTTCCTGTGAATTTATAATTATTTCAAAATAAAGTTTCAATAGTGTAAAGTGGTATTTTAGTATGTGAGCATCTTTTGAATATTCTACTTATATCCCCTTTCTAGAAATTTCCCTACTCCCCCAACTCAGGATTGTGGTGACAACTATTACATTCAGTCCAAGCAATCCCAAACCTGGATGGCGGTTGATTAGCCCAGGGGTGGGCATCTATCCTGATGAGGGGATTAGCGCCTTCTTCTGGGGAAAAAAAAAAATGGCATTTGCACTGAGAGCTGTCTCTCTTCATGTGCCTATACCTTGTGAATTCAAGAACTTTCCAGGGTGTCCTGTTTTCCATCATGTAATCAGGTGTAGCAGAAAGAACCTGGTCTACAGAGAAAAGGTAAGGTGAAGCAGGTGTACAAAAAGTGGGAGACACAGGACAGGGAGAGTCCTGTGGACATTCCCGGCTTCTTATATGCAGCCGAATTCCTGTCATTTGGTTTGGGAGATCCTTCTATGCCTTTATAGTAAATTCATCTGCCTACCTTAACAAGATTCATTTGGATTTCGATTACTTGCAACCATAACGAATCCTCATCAGTACATCTAGGAAGATAAAATCATATTTATCCTTTATTCTTTTTTAAAAAATTTAAAAAATTGAAGTATAGTTGATTTACAATGTTTTGTTAATTACATCCATATAGCAAAGTGATTCATTATATATATATGTACATTGGTTTTTTAAAATATTTTTTCCATTATGGTTTATCAACTTTTTTAACTTAAGAAGTATGACTTTACAGTATCTGAGATAAAGATTTCCACTTCCCCACAGTACAGTTGCACAGGATGTACTAAAGACTTAACCCATCCCTCACATTTTGAGGTGAGAAAACTGAAGCCAGAAAGGTTAAGGAACTTAGGCAAAGCCATACAGCCAGTTTCTAGAAGATCCAGAACCACTGTCCTGTCACTTCCCTTACTTCAATATCACATTGTATGTCCTGGAGGGAAGCCCCAGGATGTGCCATTGAAAGGTTTTATTTGCTTGTTTTTAGTGTAGAAGCTGTATACCTAATGACTCAGAACGTGGTTAACAAGGACCTACTTGAGAGATCAAATGAATAAGGGGTAGGGAATAGGGCAATAAATAGAGTTATAATTATAGGCACTTAATACTAAGAAAAACTTCAACATTTATCAATAATAGTCATAGAGATATTCCATTTGTCATTAGAAACAGATATACGGAATCTTTTGAAAGTCAAAGGAAACACAACTTCAGGACAGATTACTCAAACATCTTAATCCAAATACTGAGCATCTAGAATTGAGGACAAAAATTTAAGACTGTATTAAACAGGATGTCAATACCCAGTTGACGTACATTTCCTGAGAGGTGGAGGTTTGCTCTGAAACTTCCTGCTTGGTCATAAAGGGGAACAAGGCTACTGGAAAACGTTGGTCGTTCTCTCTCAATCTGTTCCAAAGTGACTGATGAAAAATGCTGATTTGGGATTGTTCTTAAAAAATAAAAGTACCTGGAGCACAGCTTTGTGTGGACTAAATTTCAGGAGGCACCTGTAAGGTGAGAAAGAAGTATTTACCCAGCTCTAAATAAAGAGAAGTCTAGTAAACACGTGACTTGCTGGAAATCAAAGCACTGAATAGAAAAAGTATAAGTTGCAGCTTTCAGTTCTATGTTCCCTCAATGGAAGGAGCTGCTCTTGTCACTGCCAGCACATTGCCCGCCCCTCAAGAGTTGTAGCTGTCTGCTTTTTGATGAAAGTTGTTTGTGAATTGTGCCCCAACTCTGTCTCTGGGGGCTATGAACCATCACATAGCCTCTGTTATGCATATCTGTAACTCTCACTATTCCTGTTCTCTCCTAAGCCACAGGTCTTCTTATCGTTTTAGTAATTCCACTTGTAGAGGGCTTCTACTGTTTCCCAAGAGTAGAGAACCCAGTTCCATTACTATCTCCGGTGCACATACATTGCCCTTGGTCTTGAGTGTTTGACAGAGCACAAACACTCATTCACTTCTTCACATGCTTGAGACCTTAAAACCTGTGAGCTGGGATGGGGTGGCGGTGAGAAAAAACCTTTCTTACTATACAGTTGCCAAAAAAAAAAGTAAATAACTTTAAAAAGCTAAGAAAGGAAGGAAGGAAGGAAGGGGGAGGATGGAGGAAGATTGGAAGGGAGGAAGGAAGGGGCGAAAAAGAAATAATTAAAGGCATCCCAGTTTCTTAAGGTGTCTTCTAGGGGGAGGGCTGTAACCAGAGCAGGAAAGGCTGCTTTGCTCTCCTGTCAAGCACATTTCTCCTAGAGTTCATCCCCAACATTTCCATATTCAGTTGGCTGGATATGGAACACTGAAATGTGGAACACTCCTTTTGGGAACATTTTCTGTCTCTTCCTGGCCTGAAGTATTGCATCCTCATAATATTGTTTTGCAAACAAATGCATCATGACTGTGGCTTTGCTGTTAGTATTTGGCATAATATTGATCGATAGCCCCCACAAGTTCCCATTAGGCAGAGTTCCACCTTGCAACTCTGTCTCAGAAATATCCTTATAAGTGTATTCATTTTAATTTAGTAAACACTTGTTAAACAGAGATACAGTGAGATAAATTGGAAGCTCATAATCCTCTATAACTTTGAAACCATGATAAATATCAGACATCGATAGATAATATTAAAAAGGTACAGACAATAAACAGACACTCAGAAAGTAACATCAGGAGAGAACAAATCGAAATAAGAATGATGGAATTTTAGCAAAGTAGAACTCCATTTGAAAAAAATTACAATTCTTTTCTTTGATGATAAAAGGAATACCAGTTTTTCATTTTTAAAAGTTTGAAAAACACAGAAAAGCAGAAAAAAAAAAGATACCCACCCACCTTAAGAAAATCACTATTAACATTTTGGAATACACATTTTGACATTTCATTTACATACTCATACTGAACAACAACAATCAATACACACACGTACAACTGGGATCTTATCTCTGTAACACACTCTTTTTTTTTGGCCCTGCCACACAGCTTACGGAATCTTAGCTTCTTGACCAAGGATCAAAACCCTGCCCCCTGCAATAGAAGCATGGGGTCTTAACCACTGGACTGCCAGGGAAGTCCTTGTAACATCATTTTTTAATCTAATAATATATTGTGAATATTTACTCACACCTTAAATATTCTTGTATATCTGATTATCAGTTCCAGAATACGGATGGTCTGTACTTAATCTCTGCTGTTAGTCATTTAGTTTGTTTCCGATTTACAAATATTATAAACAACACTGTTGTTAACTACCATACGTAAATCATTTTGTAAATATTAAGTTATTTTCTTAAGTTCCTAAAAGTTGAACCACTTATTTATATGTTTAAGCATTTTAAGGCTTTTATGACACTCCTACCAACAACATGTGAGGATTTCTTATTCTGATGGGTAAACTTTTCTAGGGGTGACAGTATCTCTTCTTTGAAAACTTGATTTGTTTTGAAGATGCAGAAATTGTGTAGCAGAGATTTTCTTTCTTGGCATGTCATGCCAGGAAAGAAACACAATGTTCTGTCCATTCTACCCTGCCACCTTGGTGTTTGGGTTGGGAAGGGTCCGTTTGTGTTTAAGGTGGCATCACACCTTTGTCACATGAGCTACAATACATAGATCAACGAGGAGAAAAGTTTGGGGCAATTCTTTTCATCTCCAGTTTGCTTTTGCTTAATGCCTTCAGCACAATACAAAGCAGTCTACTATTTTTCTTAACTGAATCTTCTCCCCTTTAAAGATAACAAATATCATAATTTTCATTAAATATTCATGAGTGAAAGATCAGATCAATGCAAAGTTAGGTTTTTTTTGTATTTAATTGTAAACTATGTAACTTTTATTAAAAAAAAGAAAAAGAAAACCAAATGGCATTAGCTTGATTTGAGAATATGATGAGGGTTAATCCCTTCCTGTTTCAATGAGTATGGTATTAAGTGTATAAATGTATCTCAATTTTTAGTGCAGTGCAACCTGTCTTTGAGAAATTTCTAAACTATTAATTAAGATGCTAATTATAAGATATATAAGTGTCACATGTGAGTGGTTTAAACTGACACTCTTACAAAAGGGAACAAAGTATATTGCAACTTTATTACAAACCTGTATTAAGAGATGCATAGTAATATAAGATGTATATAGAGTAATCCTTGAATAACAAAATATTATAATATATTAATAGTATATATAACAATAATTACATCATTAACAATTAATATATTATATATAACAATATATTATTTAATAATGAAAAATACTATGTCAAGCAAAATTTCAACCTGGTGATTTATTTTGCCTGTCTAGTACTTGCCCCTCCCATTCCTCCCCCAAGTAGAATATACACTTCATAAAGACTATAATCTTGTCTGTCTTCTTTACTGCTGCATTCCTATCCTGAACAGTTCTAGATATGTAGTAAAAGGCCTGTAAATACTTGCCGAATGAATGAAAAATAGAGACATAATCTTAAAAGAATGAAAAATGGCATTAATTTATAAAAGTGCTATAAACAAAAGTTGGAAAAGCATCCAATTATAAAACAAACCAGACTTCTCAACAGAGTTGAATGTTTAATTCCAAACCTTAAAGTGGTAGCACACATTACTGGTTCTCAGTGAATGATTTAAGTGGATATTAGTTCTAACAGTGAAAATGCAGATGACTAGTAAAGGCATAGAGGGGTTCATAATACGTGTCGAAGGTGGCCTTTGGGGTTCTGACTGAACATTTGAGAAACGGTAAAGCAAGGCAAAGGCAACCCACTCCAGTACTCTTGCCTGGAAAATCCCATGGACAGAGGAGCCTGGTAGGCTGCAGTCCATGGGGTCGCTAAGAGTCAGACACGACTGAGCGACTTCACCTTGACTTTTCACTTTCATGCATTGGAGAAGGAAAGGGCAACCCACTCCAGTGTTCTTGCCTGGAGGATCCCAGGCACTGCAGGGCCTGGTGGGCTGTCTATGGGGTCGCACAGAGTCGGACACGACTGAAGCGACTTAGCAGCAGCAGCAAAGCATCAGTCTGTATGGGAAGGTGTTTAAGTCTGTAGAAGATGAAAAAGGTAGTAACTGTAGGAGTAATTTCTCTTTTTCTGATTTTGTGGGCTTCTATTTAACTTTTATTTTTCACCCTTATCACCCCAAACCTAGAGGATTAACTCTGGAGGATCTGAGTAACTGATTTTTATAAATTGATAACTTACATAATTTTAGGAGAATTAATTAAAATATGTTAAACATAATAGAAGCTTGAAAAGCCCTATCATTTTTTCAGATGATTATTACCATGTTCACCTTTTCAAACTTGAACTTTCAGGCAGTTTTTAATATCAGAAAAAGGTAGGTTTTTAAAGCGTATTTTTATTATGAAATATCATAGACACCAAATGGTGTATAAAAATAAATATTTAAAAATAATAACTAATAAAACATCTATGTACCCACCAGTTTGAGAATAATTTCTCAAATTAACTATTTATGAAATCTTCCAATTGAATTTCTGTTCTCATGTTCAGCTTTCTCAAAATGGTTTAATTAAATAACATATATTTATTAAAATCCTCAGCTCTTATAATTTCTACTACAGGGTACTTATTTCCAGTACTGAAGGTAGTTGTACAGAGTTTGTTGTTTAGTCACTAAGTTGTGTCTGACTCTTTTGGAATCCCATGGACTGTAGCCTACCAGGCTCCTCTGTCCATGGGATTTCCCAGGCAAGAATACCGGAGTGGGTTGTCATTTCCTTCTCCAGGGATCTCCCCAACCCAGGGATCAAGCCTGCGACTCTTGCGTCTCCTGCATCGGCAGGCAGATTCTTTACCACTGAGCCATCTGGGAAGCCCACTACAGAGTTAGGAGTATACTACTTTTCTGATTAGCAGAGAGCTAATAAGATAGCTAGCTATGCCTTGTTTGTTTTTTAATGGAAAAGTGTGACTGGAAACTACAATTCTTTAAGATTAATTTCTAAACTCAAAAGTAAGGTCATGACACAATCAATAGGCAAGTTTCTAAAATTTTTCTGGTTAATAACTATCTTAACTGAATAAAGAATAAATCACAGATGAATATTAATTTCTTCTTTGAGAGAGATTTGAGCTAAGGGTAAGTTAATATTTTTTCAAATGGAATCTGTATTACAGGTTCAATAATAAATAATAATAAACAAACAATAATAAACAAAAATAAACAAAAAATAAATAATAATAAACAAAAAATTGCTGCATAACAAATCACCACTTAGGGGTTTGAAACAATGAACAGTGGTTTGAAAATTTATGATCTCATAGATTAATTTCATTTTGAATAATTTAAATTGCTATATCTTCAAGTCTACTAATATTTTTTTCAGCAGTGTCCAGTCTGTTGTTAATCACATCCAGAGTGTTGTTCTTTTTAGATGATATTGTTGTTGTTTATCTCTAGAGGTTTGATTTGGGTGTTTTTTTACATTTTATGTCCATCTTCTTATCATGCTTGTACTTCCCTCTACCTTTGTGAAGGTACAGAGTATATTTATAATAGCTGTTTTAAGTATACCTCACAGAGTCTGTGAGGGCTTCCCAGGTGGCTCAGTGGTAAAGAATCTATCTGCCAATGCAGCAGACACATCCTTCAATCCCTGGGTCGGGAAGATCCCTTGGAGAAGGAAATGGCAACCCACTCCAGTATTTTTGCCTGGGAAATCCCATGAACAAAGAAGCCTGGCAGACTACAATCCATGGGGTTGCAAAAGAGTCAGACACAGAGTCTGTGGGTTAGGAGCTGGGTATGGCTTACTTGGTCTTCTGACTCTGGGGCTCTTGCAAGTGTACAGTCAAGTGTTGGTTGCTGTTACAGTCTTCTTTTTTTTTTTTTTTTATTTTATTTTTAAACTTTACAATATTGTATTAGTCTTGCCAAATATCGAAATGAATCCGCCACAGGTATACCTGTGTTCCCCATCCTGAACCCTTCTCCCTCCTCCCTCCCCATACCCTCCCTCTGGGTCGTCCCAGTGCACCAGCCCCAAGCATCCAGTATCGTACATTGAACCTGGACTGGCGACTCGTTTCATACATGATATACATGTTTCAATGCCATTCTCCCAAATCTCCCCACCCTCTCCCTCTCCCACAGAGTCCATAAGACTGATCTATATATCAGTGTCTCTTTTGCTGTCTCGTACGCAGGGTTATTGTTACCATCTTTCTAAATTCCATATATATGCGTTAGTATACTGTATTGGTGTTTTTCTTTCTGGCTTACTTCACTCTGTATAATAGGTTCCAGTTTCATCCATCTCATTAGAACTGATTCAAATGTGTTTAATGCTTGACTAGACCTGGATCCACTTCCATCGCACACAGGAGGATGTTGGGGGGCATTTAGCTCCTCTCAGAGCATTGCGCTAATGGCCTCAGTTCCTCACTGGCTGTTGACTGGAGGCTGCCCTCTCTTCTTTGTCACCTAGACTTATCCATTGGGCAGTTTACAGCATAGCAGTTTCTCTCATCAGAATGAGTAAGTAATATAAGAGATCAAGAGAGAGATGAAGATGGACTTCATAGTGTATTGCAATCTAATCTCAAATAGGACATCACTTTTGCCATATTCTATTCATTAGAAACAAGATACTGGGTCCACTCCACCCACAATCGGAGGGAATTGCAACAAGGAGGTGAAATCTATGGGGATCATTAGGAGCCTCAAAAAGGAGCAGAGCTAGCTATTTTATTCTTGGGCAATTGGTGGAGGATAATAACCACATCTTCCGGCCACTAAAGCCCTTGTATAGTAACATTTCTACTTTTATCAGTAGCCTTGTGGGCTCATTCCATTCATTTAACAGGAATGCTGACCGTATAGCTTTTAGGTGATTACTATCCAGGAATGCCCTACTGGAGAGGTCGCTGTATTACAGTCCCTTACTGGCTACACCATCCTATATAAAAACTGTTTCAAACTTTTTGTTATGCCTTTTTTTTTTTTTGGTCAAACTATTTTTTAGGCCTTTTACCAACCTAGAGATGATTATTTTTCTGTTTGGAAAATGTGAGATAACTCATCTGAGGTGATTTTTTAAAAATACAGGGAAAAATGTATTTTTTCACTTTGAAAATTTTCTTTCAAAATAATTTCTTCTGAGTTGCCATCTCTGCTTTGTCATTCTGTAACTTGTGCTGGAAAATGATCCTACTTGTTTTGGGCTTCATTAAAGTAAAAACTGACTACTTGAAAATTTAGTTTTATGCTTAATGCCTTCCATAATTTTAAGTAAATTTGTCAAATTTTACTTAAGAGCAAAATTGCA
Organism: Bos indicus; assembly: GCF_029378745.1. Taxonomy (NCBI): domain Eukaryota; kingdom Metazoa; phylum Chordata; class Mammalia; order Artiodactyla; family Bovidae; genus Bos; species Bos indicus. Next base: position 45,431,419 of record NC_091780.1, read on the forward strand.
ATTGAAGGTTAGGTTTTTAAAAAGCTGCTAGATCTACAATGTGCTTAATACTTGAAGCTGTAAAATCAAGATATGATGACTTCAAAGAATTTTTGATGTGTTTTCAAAAAAAGCCTTTGAGGTGTTACGTAAGTAGCTTAATGATTAGCTGGTACTATATTTTGGCAAAAAATCATAATTACTTTTTTCACTTCTCAATTGTTGGTTTTAGGCTTTTTTTTTTCCTTTCCCACATTTTTTCTAACATTTAAAATAATTCACTTATTTTTAATTTTATGTATAAAAAATATATATATAGTTAAAATACAATAAAATGTTACATTTTGCCCAAATCATTACCAACAATTCAAAGATATAATATCCATGTGATGTCTTTTTTTTTTCCCCCACTTTTTTAACTTCATCTATCTTGTGAAATGATTCAAAAAATTTTAATGTGGATGGTTTAGTTAATTAAGAAAATATTAGGGGGCTTCCCTGGTGGCTCAGTGGTAAAGAATCCTCCTGCCAACGTAGGAGACATGGGTTTGATCCCTGATCCAGGAAGATCCCACATGCCATGGAGCAACTAAGCCCATGCACTATAGCTATTGAGCCTATGCTCCAGAGTCTGGAAACTGCAGCTACTCAGCTCACTTGCTGCGACTACTGAAGCCCTCAAGCCTTAGAGCCCGCGCTTAACAACAAGAGAAGCCACTGCAATGAATCGCCCAAGCAGCACAACTAGAGAAAAGCCCAGGCAGCAAAGAAGATCCCCCAGCACAAGCAAACAATAAATAAATAAATTTTTTAAAAAAGAAAATATTAGGAAATAAAAAATTTGTGGTATGACTTCTATTATCAGCAAAGATGGCATAACAGGGACCAGAACTAGTCTCCCACCTAAAATAATTTAAAAACTGAACAAACTGTGTGATGTAATAGTTTGTAGACCACAGGTTGTGCAGGACAGCAGTTTCTCAGAAAGAAAATAAACAGCCTGAGTCCTATGATTGTCCCTGGCTGTAGGAGATTTTGCAGCCTAAAAGCATAAGGAGAAGGAACACAAACTGAAATCAGCTACCTCTTTGAGCTGAGGAAACAGAATCTGAAAATTGGGGAGGTGAAGGCACCAGCATTTTGATGGTGAAAACCAGAGGAAAGAGCTTTAGAGAAAAACTTGGATCTTTAGCTGAGTACTGATCAGTACTCAGTATGTGAGAAAACTACCAAGGTTGGAGAATCACTGGAAAATAATAAATAGGATACAACTTGGAGTCATACAGGCCAGGAATCATTTGTGTTCCAATCAGGTGGAATGGAAAGACCTCCCAACACATAGAGCCTTGAATAATCTTCAGAAGGTTCTTACTTCAGTAGTAGGGCCAAATAAGCCCTATATTAAAGGCTGGTCTGCACCTGTCCAACAAAGCTTAAAAGTAAGTTTTGAAAGGATCAAACTGTTCTCAAATAATATAGCTGCATCCCAGGACAAAACCCCCAAATATGTAAAGGAATACAAAACCTCCAGCACAATGGCATCCAGTCAAAAATTGGGAGATATTCCACCGACAGAGGAATGGATAAAGATGTGGTATATAAATATAACGAAATATTACTCAGTCATTAAAAAGAATGAAATAATGCCATTTGAGATATTAAAAAAGCAGGAAAATACAATCTTTAGTGAGGAAAGATTAATCAATAAAAACATCCCAGAAAAGATACAGATGATGTATTTAGCTAGAGATATTCAACTAGGCAGTACAAGCATGATAAGAAGAAGCATGTAAAATATATAAAAGATCTAAATCAAACTTCTAGAATCAACAACAACAACAACAGTGTCTAAAATGAACAACACTCTGGATGGGACTAACAGCAGACTACTGCTGCTGCTGCTGCTAAGTCACTTCAGTCGTGTCCGACTCTGTGCGACCCCATAGACGGCAGCTCACCAGGCTCCCCCGTCCCTGGGATTTTCCAGGCAAGAACACTGGAGTGGGTTGCCATTTCCTTCTCCAAAGCATGAAAGTGAAAAGTGAAAGTGAAGTCGCTCAGTCGTGTCTGACTCTTAGCGACCCCATGGACTGCAGCCTACCAGGCTCCTCCGTCCATGGGATTTTCCAGCAGACTGGACACTGCTACAGAAAAGATTAGTAAACTATTGCTATGAAAACATATCAAGAGAAATTATTGAAAATCAAGCACAGGAAGATAAAAGACTGGAGGAAAAGAAGAGTAAAGCGCCTTTGGACTGAGGAATGTTATTCAGCACAACATATATGTAGTTAGTCTCAAAAGGGGAGGAGAAAGATGGAGAGATGAATAAATACTTGACAAAATAATGACCAAAATTTTCCAAATTTGATGAAAAGTATAAAGTCACAGATCCTAGAAGCTCAATAAATCCTAAGTCAAAGAAACAAAATAAAAAGCACCAATGCACATCAAAATGAGGTTGTTGAGGACCAGTAAAACAAAGAGAAATCTAAAAAGCAGCCTGAGGACTTCCCCGGTCCAGGAAGATTCCACATCCCACACAGCAACTAACCCTGTGCACCGCAACTGCAAAGCTCACACCCTAGAGCCCACAAGCCACAACTACTGAGTCTGTGTGCTGCAATTACTGAAGCCCACATGCCTAAAGTCTGTGCTCTGCAATGAGAGAAGCCACAGCAATAAGCCCCAGGATTTGTAATGATATTACATAAGGTAGACTGTGATGAGTTAAAGATGTATATATATGAACTTTACAGCAATCATAAAAAAGCCAAAGATGTATTGCTAATAAGCAAATACAGACAAAATAAAGTCATAGAAAGTATTCAAATTAATCCAGAAGAAGTTAGGACAAGGGAAAAAGCAAAGAACAGATGAGACAAATAGAAAACAACTAGAAAAGTTGTAAATTTAAATTCAATCCTATCAATAATTATAGTAAATAGTCCAAACACACAATTTGAAGGCAGATGTTGTCCCTGGTGGCTCAGACGGTAAAGCATCTGTCCGCAGTGCGGGAGACCTGGGTTGGATCCCTGGGCTGGGAAGATCCCCTGGAGAAGGAAATGGCAACCCACTCCAATACTCTTGCCTGGAAAATTCAATGGATGGAGGAGCCTGGTGGGCTACAGTCCATGGGGTCACAAAGAGTCAGACAAGACTGAGCGACTTCACTATCACTATTGTCAGAGGCAAGTATTAGCCTGCTAACAAGACCACACAAAGACATTTCAAGGAAACAACTTCAATTTACACACCTCGGGAGTTGGTGATGGACAGGGAGGCCTGGCGTGCTGCGATTCATGGGGTTGCAAAGAGTCGGACACGACTGAGTGACTGAACTGAACTGAACTGATCCCTTGTTATCATGGATTCAAAAATGCTAGCAAATCAAACCAAATAATTTATAAAAACAGTACTACATCATGACCAAGTAGGGTTTATCCCAGGGATATGAAATTGGTTTATCAAATAATGCAGTTCATAATTTTTATGAACTGAAAAAGAAAAATCAGGTAATTATCTCAATAAATGAAGAAAAATAATTTGGCAAAATTCGATACTCACACATGCTAAAACTCTCAGCAAACTAGGAATGGAAGGAACTTTATTTAACTAATAAAAGATATGCACAGAAAACCTATAGCTAATATACTTAAAGATGAAAGACTAAATGCTTTTCCCTCAAGACTGGAAACAAGACAAGGTTTGTTTGTGCCACTTAGATTTAGAGTTTAACAGGAAATCATAGCTAATGCAATAAGGCAAATAAAAGAAATAAATGTATATAGATTGGGAGAAAAGAAATAAAATTGCTTTTCTAAAGAAATCAACAAGAACCTACTAGAAGTAATAAGTGAATTTAGCAAGGTTGCAGAATATAGGTCAATATACAAAAATCAACTATATTTCCATATGCTAGCAACAATCAGAAACTGAAAAAGTTTTAAATACTGTTCATAGAAAACACTAGAAACACAAAATACTCAGGAATAAATTTAACAAAAGAAGTACAAAATTTGTACACTGAAAATTATAAAACATTGCTGAGAGACATTAAAGAAGACCTAAGTAAATGGAAAGATATACCTTTTTCATGGGTCAGAAGATTCAATATTATTGAGATGTCGATCCTCTCCAAATTGATCTACAGATTTAATGCAATGCCAATGAAAATCTCAGCATGCTTTTCCGTGGAAATTTACAAGTGGATTCTGAAATTTGTATGGAAATGTAGAGGACCTAAAATAGCCAAAAGAGTTTTGAAAGAAAAACAAAGTTGCAGGTTTTACATTGCCTTATATCAAGACATAATAAAGCTATTGTAATCAAGATAGTATGGCACTGGCAAAAAAAAAAAAGTAGGGGAATAGACAAGTAGAACAAAATAGAGTCCAGGAACAAGCACACATTATATGGCTAAATGACCATATAGCAAGTCACTGGAAGAAGAAATAGATGGTGTTAAATAGTTAATATCCATATGCAGGGGAAAATATCTAGTTCTTTACCTTATGCCACAAACATATGTATGAGCTAAAAGTGTAAAATTCCTACCAAAAAATAGGAGAAAATCTTAGTAATTTTGGGTTAGACAAAGATTTCTCATGTAAGAAGCACCACAAAAGACACAAAATATAAAGAAAAAAAATTGATATAGTAGACATTATTAAAAACTTTTGCTCTTTAAAAGGCACTATTGAGAAAGTGAAAAGTCAAGCCATGGACCAGGAGAATTATTTACTAAACTTATCTGATAAAGAATTTGTATTCAGAATATATTAAAAAAAAAAAAAAAAAACTCCTAGAACTCAATAATAAAACAACCGACTTTTAAAAGGGGCAAACATTTTTTGAGATATTTCCATATAACCATTGGAATGGTTAAAATGAAGAAGATTGACTATACTAGGTATTGGCAGAAGAACTGTAACTTTTATATAGTGTTGTTTGCAATACAAAATGTTATATCTATTTCGGAAAGTGGTTTGTCAGTAACTTAAAAATTTTAATTTATATATTTTTTAAAATTTGTTTATTTTTTATGAAAGGATAATTGCTTTACAGAATTTTGTTGTTTTCTGTCAAACCTCAACATGAATTAACCATAGGTATATATATGGTGGTGGTTTAGTTGCTAAGTCGTGTCCGACTCTTGTGATCCCATGGACTGTAGCCTGCCAGGCTCCTTTGTCCATGGGATTCTCCAGGCAAGAATACTGGAGTGGGCTGCCATTTCTTTCTCCAGGGGATCTTCCTGACACAGGAATCGAACCTGGGTTTCCTGCATTGCAGGCAGATGATTTACTGCCTGAGGGAATTAACTGAGCTATGAGGGAAGCCCTAGGTATACATATATCCCCTCCCTTTTGAACCTCCCTCCCGTCTCCCTCCCCATCCCACTCCCTCTAGGTTGGTACAGAGCTCCTATTTGAGTTTCCTGAGCCATAGAGCAAATTCCTATTGGCTATCTATTTTACATATGGATAAACTTATATCTCTTATATAATCCAGACATTCCAGTCCTAGGATTTTACCTGAGAAATGAAAGCATATAATCACACAAAAACTTATACACAAATGCTTATAGCAGCTTTCTTTGTAATTGCCCACACTGGAACCCAAAGTCTGTCACTTGGTGAATGGATAGAAAATGGTAGTATTAATATATCCATATGGTGGTTCAAACAGTAAAGAGTCTGCCTGCAATGTGAGAGACGCGGGTTCAATCCCTGGGTCAGGAAGATTCCCTGGAGAAGGAAATGGCAATCCACTCCAGTATTCTTGCCTGGAAAAATCCCCAGAGGACCCTGGAAGGTTACAGACCATGGGGTTGCAAAGAGTCGGACACAGCTGAGCAACTAACACATCACACACCATGGAACACTATTCAACAATAAAAAGGAAAAAAAATATTGATATACTCAACAACATGGATGGATATTAAAATCTTTTGCTGAATGAGAAAAGTTTGACAAAGAAAGTGCGTGCAGTATGATTTCATTGATTTAAAGCAAACTGATCTATTATGACAGAAATCAGATCAGTGTTTGTACAAGGCGGGGGTCAAGAGTGTGATAGATGACAAAGAGAGAAAACTCTAGAGGGGATGGAAGTGTCTATCATCTTGATTGTGGTAATGGTTTCAAAGATGTAGGCTTATGTCATGATGCATTTACTATACTTACTGCACTTCATTGTATGTTGATTATACTTCAATAAAACTGTATGGCTTAATACCAATATTAAAATTAGTTGTAGTGCATAGAAGAACTAGTCAGAATTCTAAATGTGTTTCTTAATTGAGCCCTACTAGTTGGTTTCTGCAAATTGCTTTACCTGCAAACACTGTAGTCCTTTTGTAGTAATCAGAGACATATTTTGTCAGTGCCACGTCTTTCTCATATGAGTCACTCTGACCCTTCAGTTTTGAGTATAAATGCATCAGTTCCAGTACTGATGATCAGTTTCCCAGCAAACTGTCACTAAATAGAAAAGAAGGACAGAATACTCCACTGCTTTTAAGCCTGCTGCCTCTTTGGTTTTGGGGAAATTTGCCCTTTTAGAAATTTGTCAGCCAGACATATTCAAAATCTTGTTTCCTGTCTACAGTCATAAATATAAGAATTATCTTTAGTGCTAAAAAACATATGAAGGCTCTGAAAATTCTAGCTATCTATCCAATGGCCTCAGTGGACATATATGAAATGAGGAATAGAAGACTACTGGTTCACAGTGTTTACAGAGTTGTAACTTTATGTCCACATACATGTAAAATAGTGGGCTTTGCAGGTAGTAAAGAATCTGCCTGCCAATGCGGGAGACACAGGTTTGATCCCTGGTCCTGGAAGATCCCCCGCAGCAGGAAATGGCAACTCACTCCAGTATTCTTGGCTGGGAAATCCCATGGACAGAGAAGCCTCTGTGTGTGTTAGTCGCTCAGTTGTGTCCGACTCTTTGTGACCCCCATGGACTGTAGCTCACCAGGCTCCCCTAGGGAGGCAATCCATGGGGTTTCAAAAAGAGCTGGACACAACTGAGTGACTAAACAACAACAACATGTAAAATAGTAGTGATCTTACTAAAATTATCTCATTTCTCCTAATGAGTCTACTGAGATTAGCAGCATTTTAAATACAATTATTTGCTTTCTGAAAATCAAGCGTGTACTTGTTAAACTTAAATATAGGTAGTTCTCTCACTTCATGATTTAATCAAATAAACACTGTTGTGCTTAATAATTACCCAACTGTTACAGGATAAAGCCACAGATACCGCTTATAATCTAGGGTACTTTTTTTTTTTAACTTCATTTCCTTGTTTAAAAAAGGAACTAGTTTTATTGAGGTGTAATTCATACACCATACAACATATTGTTTTAACCAAATAACGTGTACAGCAACAGTTCTTAGTACAATCACAGAGTCGCACAACCGTCCCTGGGATCTAATTCTAGACTATTTTTATCCTCAAAAGAAACCTATCTGTTGATAGTCACTTCCCATCCTCCCCCTGCCCCACTCCCAGCCCTAAACAACGCATGTACTTTCTGTCCCTATAGATTTGCTTGTTCTGGACACTCACATAAATAGAATCATACCTCAATCTTTTGTGACTGGCTTCTTTCCCTGGAGAAGGAAATGGCAACCCACTCCAGTACTCTTGCCTAGAAAATCTCATGGACAGGAGCCTACACCAGGCTGTCCATGGGGTCGCAAAGAGTCGGACACAACTGAGCAATTTCACTTCTTTCACTTAGCATAATGTTTTGAAGATTCATCCATGTTGTAACATGTATGAATATTTCATTTCTTTTTATTCTGAATAAATCAGCTCCATTAATCAGTTGATGGATATTTGTTGCCCCTACCCTACTTTTTGGGCTTCCTTGGTAGTTCAGTTATAAAGAATCTGCCTGCCAAGGCAGGAGACGTGGGTTTGATCCCTGGGTTTCGAAGATCCTCTGGAGAAGGAAATAGCAACCCACTCCAGTATTCTTGCCTGGGAAATCACAAGGACATGTTACAGGCTAACAACAACCCTACTTTTTGGATGTCATAAATAATGTTCTGTGAATATTTGTTCATAGTACAAGTTTTTGTGTTGGATGTATATTTCCCTTTCTCTTGAGTATATATCTAGGAGTGGAATTATGGTTCATACGGTAACATTTTGAGGAACTACAAAAACTTTTACAAAGCATCTACACCATTTTATATTCCTACCAGCAATACAAAAAGCTTCCAATGTCTTAACAATAACCTAAAGTACTTTTCAAGTTTCATTTTATGCTATAAATTGTGGGTCTTGTGTTGCCAGAATACAGATATATTTTAAGGAAGTTCCTTTTCCCCACTTTGCAAAGAAGCTCCAGATATGATTTTTCTTTCTCTAAGAAAATGGAGTTAGACTAGTTTATCTTAGGGTGTCCTCTAACTCTAAAAGTATATGCTTCTCTGAACCCTTCATCTTCCATCAGAAAGAATGGCTCATGTTATTTACATCTTACAGTTTGACCTAAATAATGATGTCTGCTTGGCAAGGAAAAATAAACAAAACTGAAGTCCAAAAACTGAGTCATTGTTTTAAGTAAATCTCTCTCTGCTAGTTGCCCTCTTTGCTTATAAGCCAAAATCATGGCATATTTTCCATGTTTTCAGTTGCTTTTGAAAAGTTCAGGTATTATTTTATAATGTATATACAATTTAGTAAATGGAGGGGAAAAGGAAGAAACTGAATCTACTTTCTACTGAAGTAACTTTCTGTGTGAAAATAGAATCACATTAAAAATTACCATCTAGGATGTTGTATTCATAGTATCAAGCAATACCACCAAAAATATTAAAGCCATACTAAAGCTCTTCTTTTATTCAAAAGCCACAAAATTCAAACTATGACCTAGTTGTCATTTTTCCTCTTGGATTAAACACCCAACAGATCTACACATTACAGCTATAGCTCATACATTTGACAATTACTCAAGCAACTCTCACATTCATGAGGAATCCAAAGGCAAAAACGAAGAGGCTTCTCTCCACTAGAATCTGTTGATTTTGCCATTAATATTAGACTATGAAATGTAAAATATAGAGGCAGCATAGCAAAAGAGCATAGGTTTTGGAGTTGGTAGAAAACAGGGTTGAATCTTGCCCTTGCGATTTACTAGTTGAACGACTTTGAAAGTTTCTTACCTTCACTAAAACTGTTTACTCATCTGCTGTTTGTTGTTTAGTTGCTCAGTCACGTCTACCACTTTTACGACCCTTCGGACAGTAGCCCACCAGGCTCCTCTGTCCATGGGATTCTCCAGGCAAGAATACTGGAGTGGGTCACCATTTCTTTTTCCAGGGGATCTTCCCAACCCAGGAATCCAACCCACGTCTCTTGCATTGCAGGCAGATTCTTCACTGCTGAGCCACATTTACAGAAATTCTCACTAAATGAGATTAATAGCTCTTATGCCATTGGGTTGTTAACAGGATCAATAGGTAAAGTGTCAGATATAAAATATGTGTCAATAAATTTTAGGGTTTTTCTGTTTTGCCTGAAAATGTTCCTTGAGGACTCAGGATTTAAATATAATCACTTTTCCGGTCTGGGAATCTGTCTTTGATTTAGGTCAGTATGGAAGTGTTTTAATAGAGCCTAGTTAGAAATTGATTCCTTAACTTGTGATATTTTCCGTCCATTAGATTTAGGTGAGGTTTTCATACATTTGTTTCTTCTTAGTCTAAAGGATTACATTTTCAGTAATCCACATTGAATTTATTCCTAGGAGCTTAGTTTGAGGATATGCTCATCTTCCTCAAAGAAAGCAGAAATTTGAGAAAGTTAATTAAGTTTTAGACAATTTAACAACAAGATGATCATCGTTGTTGACAACTTGAAATTCGATGTTCTTAGAAATAGAGCATTGATAGAATTGCTTGATACAATTATGATTATTATATCTATCAATTTTCTTGGGATGCTTCTTTAGATAAAAAGACTAAAATCAATTCTATTTATGTGCTTTTTCATATGTGTAATTCAAGATGTTTATCATTCAATGTACATAATACTCCTCTGAAACTCATGGACCAGAAACATTAATTAACTTATTTTACAAGTGAATAAACTGCAGCCTAAAATGGTTGAGTTGCTTAAGGCATCTAGACAAGTCTAGGGAAGTTAACAGCAGCTCAAGCTCCAAGCCCCGTTTAATTAATATTGTATCCAGGAAATGAGTTCTTCTTAAAAGCAGAAATCTTTTACCATTCTAGCACATCCCCAGAGAAGCCCTTAAGGGTGTTTGTTTTGTCTTTGTGTTTCTCACTAGGTTCTTATTTATTTATATGAAAAATGCTTGAAATCTTACGCTTCAACCAAATCCTTCTCTTCAATGCTAATAACATTATCTTGTGTGTTTCTCACTCTTAGTAGGTTTCTTTTCAAGCTATTGTCTTAAGTTTTGCTTCCCAGCATTCTTTTTTTTTTTTTGCCTTATCTTAGTATTTAACTATTATGCTGACAGTATGAGATTCCATTCATTAGATTTCTTGCTATTGTCTCTTGACTTAATAATTTTGCTATAAGGCCTCATTGATTTTCTTACTGACTCTTTGCAACCTCATGGACTGTTGCCTGCCAGGCTCCTCTGTCCATGAAATTCTCCAGGCCAGAATACCGGAGTGGGTAGTCTATCCCTTCTCCAGGCAATCTTTCCAACCCAGGGATCGAACCCAGGTCTCAGGCATTGCAGGCAGATTCTTTATCGTCTGAGCCACCAGGGAAGCCCTGTGTATCTTTAGAAATGTAATTTAAAATATTCTGTTCACTCTAGGTTTGTGTACTCCCCCAACAAAGTGCGAAGTCCTCCTGAATATGATTCCTTTTCCCTCCATCCACAGAGATGCTGTCTTAGTTCATTCTTACTAGACCCACTGGACCACCAAGTGGCTTTCTGAAAAGGGTATCCTTTTGCCTATTTTTTTTTTTTAATATTTATTTGGCTGTTTTGTTTCTTAGTTGCAGTATGTGAGATCTCTATTGGGTCATGTGGGATCTTTCATTGCAGCTCATGGACTCTCTAGTTGTGTCCTGCAGGCTCCAGAGTGTGCCGGTTCAGCAGCTGCAACACGTGGGATCTTAGTTCCCCAACCAGGGATTGAACCCACGTCCCCTGCATTGCAAAGCCAATTCCTTTATTTTTTATAGAGATTTAAAATGTTTTAAAATTTATTTTTGGCTGTCCTGGGTCTTTGTTGCCGCACAGGGTTTTCTCTAGTTGTGGCAAGCGAGGGCTCCTCTCCAGTTGCGTTGTGCGGGTTTCTCACTGCAGTGGGCTCTCTTGTTGCAGAGCATGGGCTCTAGGGCATTTAGGCTTCAGTATAGCAGCTCCCAGGCTCTGGCGCACAGGCTTCATTGCTCCAAGGCATGTGGGATCTTCTCGACCCATGACCCATGGATCAAACACGTGTCCTCTGCATTGGCGGGCGGATTCTTTACCACTGAGTCACCAGGGAAGCTCCAAGGTGGATTTTTAACCACTGGGCCACAAGGGAAGTCCCACTGCCTGTTGTTTTTAATCATCATAGATAATGTTTACAGAATCATGTTTCTATAGGTTAATTCTGACCATATCTGTATGCTGCTTAAAAACTTTGAATGGCTCACCCTAAGTTAGAGTAAGATGGGATCTCCTTGGCATACCATGCCCTTTTTGATCTGGCATGCATTCACTTTGCCAGACTCACGTAGCCCCATTCCAGACTATAGTCACAGTACAATATTATCCTCTATGCTTCTGCATATACAGTAATCATCTCCAGAAAAATAAGACATTTAAAGATTAAATAATTCCACTTACAGACTATTAATACTGGCATAGGAATGTCTCTTCAATATCTTATAGTTCTAATATTTGCCTCAAGCATTCGTTTAAAAATGTGTTAAGCATATACATATCACACAGGATACTTTCCAGTATGTTAGACCATTTACATCTTTTTTTCTGCTCTATCAACTTAAAGATCCATAGTTTAACATCTAAAATCATAGCCGTGACAACAGTATTTAAACAACCATCCATTTTTTCTGTAATTTAAATCACATCTCTATGGAAACCATCTATAATCTTTACTCTTGACTGTATTCCACTAACAACAACTGAAGACTTTTAATTTTACAGATGAGGGCTGAATGAATTGAAACTAGGTTTACAGACTTGCCCACCATGATCCAGTGTTGCTATTGCTCTTTCCGTCCTGTCAAGGCCTTGTGGAATGGGCATTCTTCCACTCACCCAGGGCCACAGCATCAGATTTTGCTTTAGAGGGTCACGCTTCTGAGGAGCAGCTGAATCAACGTTAGGCAGATGGGATTCAGAATTTGGCGACCAGTTTCTTACGAATAGGCACAGCATAAAGTGAAATTCAATTAAGTGTTATAATTATGTCATATTAGTAAACTCATTTTTTAATGAATGATTATTGACTCTTATGTAATACTCTATTTGCTATTGTTAGTATGCTTTGTTGTGTCTGAAATTTAAGTGCTTAAATGTAAGTTACTATCTCTGGTGGCTCAGACGGTAAAGCGTCTGCCTGCAATGAGGGAGACCCGAGTTCGATTCCTGGGTCAGGAAGATCCCCTGGAGAAGGAAATGGCAATCCACTCCAGCACTCTTGCCTGGAAAATCCCATGGATGGAGGAGCCTGATAGGCTACAGTCCATGGGGTCGCAAAGAGTCGGACACTACTGACTGAGCAACTTCACTATAATAAACCAATAGATTAAAACAATCACATAAATAACAGCTTCCAGCTATTTTAAAATACTTTAATCTCAGAAAATCTGCACAGCCTGCTGGAAACATCCATCAATTGTTACTCAAAGATGCTAGAAGTTTATGGTGATTTCTTTTTAGATGACTAGCATGATAGTGTTTAATAGGTTACCATTAATAAATTATTGGAAATGAACAAGATATTATTGGAAATCCAGCATTTATTCTGATATTTAATATTATCAGATCAGATCAGTCGCTCAGTCGTGTCCGACTCCTTGTGACCCCATGAATCGCAGCACACCCGGCCTCCCTGTCCATCACCAACTCCTGGAGTTCACTCAGACTCACGTCCATCGAGTCAGCAATGCCATCCAGCCATCTCATCCTCTGTCGTCCCCTTCTCCTTCTGCCCCCAATCCCTCCCAGCATCAGAGTCTTTTCCAATGAGTCAACTCTTTGCATGAGGTGGCCAAAGTACTGGAGTTTCAGCTTTAGCATCATTCCTTCCAAAGAAATCCCAGGGCTGATCTTCAGAATGGACTGGCTGGATCTCCTTGCAGTCCAAGGGACTCTCAAAAGTCTTCTCCAACACCACAGTTAACCAGGTCCCAAATATTAACCTTACTAATATCAATAGTAAAGTTCCAAACTCCCATTTTTTTATTTTAGCATTTTGTTTGGTTATTGGTCTATAATTTTCTTTTAAAAGTTTGAGTTGACTACCACTGCAAATTTTTCATAAGCAAGTGATGACAAAAAGTATAATAAATCCCTTTCAAAAGACAGATCTCCAAAAGGTTCTGCAACTCCAAAATGTGGATTAGTTTAGTATAAAAAAGTAACTTATATGCAATACTAAATATAAATTACTAGAACTAGTAAGTGTTCAAGTTTTGATGTTTCATTGTATTCTTGTTTTTAAAAAAAAGTTTTGCTTTTCTTGATTTCAAAAGTACAGTCATTTTAGAAAAAAATGGAAAATCCAGAAAAGAACAGAAAAAACAATAAATTACCAGTAATTGTTCTACCACAGAAATCACCTCAATTTATATTTTAGAGTTTACCTTTCTAGTTTTGCTTTTTCCTAGCAACTGCAATTTTTTATTTTAGTCTTTGTGCTAGTCTCCTCAGATAAAGGTGTGTACAACAGGAATCTTACAGAATAGAGATCTAAGAAATGAGATCTCTACCTACCCTTGCCCCCTCTTTCATGATAGAAACTACTGATGTTTTTTTTTTGGTCATATCTGGACTTCATATACAGAGTTGGTGACTAAAGGATACAAGTTTATATTTTTGACAGAATCAAAGAAACCAGGGGAAACCTTTTTTTCAGATAAAATTTTAATATAATTATCACACAAAGTTGTATATACATACATATAAGTATTTACAAATATGCAAGCATATGTACACACACTAGAAAGGAATACACAGGAAATAGTGTGTATTAGGATATGAAATTCTGTTTCTTTTAAATTATTTTGTAATTATTTTACACCAAGGCAGGACTATTTTAGTTTCAGAGAATCTTGTATAAATGTATTTGTTCAAGAGCTTCTCTGTCAATATCCTTTTCTGGGAATACATCATAGTTCAGAGGTATCTCTTCAACCCAAGGAGATAACTGTATATTAACCTGAGGGAAAAAAAAGTTGTTCATATTATAAACAAATATGAAAATTACAGAATGAACCTACTCTTTTCAATTTCAAGAAATCAGATTAGTATTACAATGAGAGGGACTAAGTTTTACACGGTGCCACATGAACAATTCTTTGTCATAGTAAATGGCAGGCCTGTGGATTCAGGGACTTAATTAATTTACCTTGATTTGGGAACTTGAAGGGATAAAGAAAATATAGAATAGAGTAATTATTTTAATGTAACTAGTTTAATAAACTAGCTTAAACAATAAAAGATTAAAACAACAATGGGAGTACACAGAGAAACTTCATATAAACACAGTGATGGTGCTAACAAGTTGCATGAAAGGAGCTAATCTCCCTCTATAACCTTCATCAGGCTCTTCTCTTCACACTGCAAACTTGGGTCTCCAAGACACAGAAATTCTGGAGCCACCAATGGATATACCTACTTAAAGAAGTTTTATTAAATTGGAAAGCAATAATGTTATTCAAGAATTCGTATGTAAGGACTCTTTCAAAAACATTTTACTTTGGTAAGTGAAAATCACTTAATTATTTCAATACATAGAAACATTATAAATTGGAGAGCATGCATTTTAAAGGTGTGTTTTTATGAGTATGGAAAAGTACGGCAGAATCACACCACTCACGGGGTTGGGATCTCAAGGGGAGGGAACTGGGGAGATTACCATCATGTCTTCATGTATCTTTGGATTATTTCTCCTGTTATGGTAAACATGACTGTAATTTAGATGACTGACAACAATTTTTAAAGAAGGTATTATTCATGATACTTTAATTTCTTAAAGGAAGAAATAAGATACTTAAATTTGGCAGGTTATACAAAACGAAAGCATTATGAAAGAAAATGATAATATGATTCTGTATTAAGAAATGCTACAGTATCTCATTGAGGGGTCTCAAAGAGCTTTACAAATATTAATTAACCTTTATAAAAGAGTCAATTTATCAGGATGAATCTTATTATTAAGTATCAACCTTATTTTGCATGGAGAATCTGAGGAATATAGAAGCAGCTTGAGCAAGATTCCAAACTGACCTAGAAGCTAAACTGTGCTCAGGATGTGGCCTCCAGCCCACTTACTGGAGAAAAAGTTATGATGTGGGTGTTTTTCAGTCTCTTACAAATATTTAATAGCATTTGTTAACCTAAAACTGTAACTCCACAGTTAGAAAAATTGGGTGGAGAAGCAAAGGAATCTAGATCAGGATCCGAATGACACTCTCAGAGCTCTGGAGGAATGTGAACAAACCACAAAACAGTTCTTAAGCCATAAGGTTTTGCTACTCTTTCTAGTGTTGTCACTGTGTTCAGACTGAACATTTCTAGGATAGCGTGTAACAGCTATCAGAAAAAAGCAGGAGAAAAGTTTTGACAATAAAAATGCTGGGAAAGAAGCTTACATACCTGAAGACCTGAGAGAGAATCTTCCAGACCTGGCACTGTCACTAACAATGACCCTTGTTTCCTTACATTATGGCAGATATATTCCCAGGCTCTATAACACAGTAAAAACTTCTATGTTAGGTTTTACCAGGTACTGGATATTTTTTTAAAATGAGGATGACAAAAGAATATGCAGCATAGGTGATATCTAGAAATCCAGATGGGCAAAGACGTTAGCCTGCAGGAAACTGACCTGCGGCAACATACTAGTAATCGGCAAATTCAGTTCCTGAAGAGATGTTGGTAAAATCGTGGAGTTACAATACTGAGAGAGATTTAACAAGATGGGGGATTAGGGTTAATACAAGCAATTGTGAGTAAGACCACAAAAAAAGTTTTCAGAACTGATACAGATGTCGAAGCTGGATCATGGTTAAAGCCCCTTCAATTCTTTATGATCTGTCAAACTTTCTACAGAATGGAACAGAGCTGAGGGGAGTGGGTGGGAAAGAGTCATGGAGAAAAGCCACAGAAGCCAGAAAACAAGCAAAGGCTAATAATAAGAATATAATATATAGATCTTTTAAAATAACATCAAGAGTAAAATCATACTTTATTTGGCTGTCAGAAATAGTCAGTGGAAAGCCTTGTGGACAATATGATACCCGAGAAGTTCAGTGTGATCAGCTAGGTTTAAAGCACAAAGGCAGGCCATGTGCACGTGTATATGTCAGAAGGCAGTATCTGACCAGTTTTGATTAGCCTGTAGTGCAGACACGAATGGAATTTCTACACTGCAGGAGTCTTGACAGTACACCCCATTGGGGAGCAGGGGTCAAGCAAAGCAAGGAAGTGCACCCTTTGCAGTGGGGCAGGTGGGCAGCAATGTTGTTTGCATTTACTCTAGTTACAGCAATGGCTATTGGGTTTAGTACATTCTGGAGCTTATTAGGCAAAATGATAACAAATTTTTTTTTCTCAGGTTAGATCTAAAACCAACTAGCAATGTTTGATAATAATTATTGCTGTGCTTGGGCTAGAGCTGTCTGTTGTTTTGATGCAGTTCCCTAAAAATGATGTTTTTTCAAGTCTGTTTAGTAAGACTGAAGAAGCTGATTAGCATGATTTGGCATGGCTCTAAAAATAGCACTTGCTGCTTCTGAGAAGTTGTCATTGCAGTAGTTTACAGGTTTTACTTACTGGAAAAATACACAGAGGTACCTTTTAAACTAAGACTTACTCTACTTGCTACAATATAGAATAATATAAGTAAATGATCAGTTCTGTCAGAATGATTCTAATATCAGGATGCTTTATCTTCTAAATTTTCTCCTGTGTATTGTCATTCATGAAGATAATTAATTATATATATTTAAAATTCATTGCACTTTACTAATTTGGAGAAGTGACTGAACATATGGGGTCAATACCTATTTGGTGAGTCATGCAGAGTTTGCAAATGAATTTTCCAAGATAGCACAAGCATGCGGCAGTTCCAGTATCAAGCTGACCAGTAATATCTGTCATTCTTCAGCATTTAAAATCTTCCTTTATGAATCTTCCAAGAGTTTAAGGTGCTTTTCTCTTTTAACTTCTTATAACGGTATTTGGAGAAGGCAATGGCACCCCACTCCAGTACTCTTGCCTGGAAAAATCCCATGGACGGAGGAGCCTGGTGGGCTACAGTCCATGGGGTCGCTAAGAGTTGGACATGACTGAGCGACTTCACTTTCACTTTTCCCTTTCATGCACTGGAGAAGGAAATGGCAACCCACTCCAGTGTTCTTGCCTGGAGAATCCCAGGGACGGGGGAGCCTGGTGGGCCGCCGTCTGTGGGGTCGCAGAGAGTCGGACACGACTGAAGCGACTTAGCAGCAGCAGCAGCAATGTTGGTATTATTTCATTCTCTAACCATTATGTAATGTTTTGACCACTGGTCATGAAGTTGGTTTTTCCAGTGGTCATGTATGGATGCGAGAGTTGGACTGTGAAGAAAGCTGAGCACCGAAGAATTGATACTTATGAACTGTGGTGTTGGAGAAGACTCTTGAGAGTCCCTTGGACTGCAAGGAGATCCAACCAGTCCATTCTAAAGGACATCAGTCCAGGGTGTTCTTTGGAAGGAATGATGCTAAAGCTGAAACTCCAGTACTTTGGCCACCTCATGCGAAGAGCTGACTCATTGGAAAAGACTCTGATGCTGGGAGGGATTGGGGGCAGGAGGAAAAGGGGATGACAGAGGATGAGATGGCTGGATGGCATTACCGACTTGATGCACCTGAGTTTGAATGAACTCAGGGAGATGGTGATGGACAGGGAGGCCTGGCGTGCTGACATTCATGGGGTCACAAAGAGTCGGACAAGACTGAGCGACTGAACTGAACTGGACTGAACAAGAACTTGAAAAGGTAAAAAGCTACACAAACTCTGTCCACTGGAAATTAAGTTTAAAGAGTGCAATATGATTAAAACAACTGTTCATGTTGTGTTTCTGGTCTTTACCCTGTGAACAAAAAATCATTACCTATTCTGGCTGCTCTTTGATGATATGATTAGTTTTCTGTTGAACAAGTTTCTTTATAAACAATTTACATTGCCAATTTTGTACAGATCTTAACCTAGAAGTAATAGATGTGTGTGCGTGTGTGTGTGTGAGAGAGAGAGAGAGAGAGAGAAGGTAAAGGGATAGCAGACAGAGGTTTAGTCATTCAAGAATCTACTCCATATTAACTGTTTATGGTCTATAATTATACACCTTTTTATTTCTAAGCAGTAGAAATCTCCCTGATGCACTAATCCAAACGTGAATGTAATGTCCTTTCATGCGTATGGAAAGGTGGTTTCCTATATCTAGAGTCACGTATGTCATGGTAAATAAGTTAATAAGCCTAACTGACTAGAAAATCAGTGTCTTGGACTGTAAGAATTTTCAAATTAGAGGAGCCTGTAAGTCTTGATGAGAAGTCAGAAAAGTCACAGGGAACTCCCCACGGTCCAGTGGTTAGGACTCCATGCTTTCACTGCCTAGAGCATGGGTAAGATCCCTGCCTGGGGAACTAAGATCCCACAAGCAATGTAGTATAGTCAAAAATTAAAAAAAAAAGAAACAAACATAAAAAACTGATCACAGATTTGCTAATTTTTCTATTGTTTAAATAGTGGAATAAAGTCTAGGAACCGACTATTACTATCTCAAGAACATTTTAAAAATTTGGTAGTCAGTCATTGTTTTTTAGGTGAATATTCTTATATCTTGTTCTGTAGTCATTTACGCAGTTAATTCCCATCATTTTGTGATAGGATAGCAAAGGACATGTGTTTTTTCAAAGAAAAGAAAACTGAGGCAGAAAAAAATTTAAGACTCACTGGGAACTGACAACTTCTTGCATCCCTGACCGCAAAGCCAAAGCTTGGGTCATGACACCAGTTTCTTTTTTTTTTAATGTATTTATTTATTTTAATTGGAGACTAATTACTTTACAATATTGTAGTGGTTTTTACCATACATTGCATGACACCATTTTCTATCTCCTCAAAATCAGATGTAATATTTTACAAGGTTAGACAACCAAAGTTTATTTTTATTTTCACTTAGACATAACACATTTTCTTTAATATAATCTCCTGAGAGTTGAGGTCATTTCTAAAAAGTTTAATACCACTCCAGGGCCCCAAGTTCAATCTGTGGTAGGGGAATGAAAGTCCTACAAGCCTGGCCATGCCAAAATAAATAAATAAATAACGTACCTGGCCTGTTCTGCCTCATTAAGAAAATATTCGAAGACATTATTCATTATAATAACATCAGCATTCTGCAGAAGTGAACCTTGTGTACAAATGTCTGCATGAAGCACCTAAAGAATGAATTCATGGAAGAGAACAAGGACACCATATCACATAACCACTTAAGAAATAGTTGTTCATTCAATGACATTGTGAGACAGGCAGTAAGGGAGATTCACACTTCTTAAAATGAGAGTACAGTATATTTAATACTAATGCCTATGGAAGATACTTAATATCTAATAAAAACCATAAACTTGTGAAAACTTTATTTTTTAGATAGACTTGTTTATATAGTCATAATTATACTCTCCTCACTCCTAATTCAGAGCTGTTTCTACTGTATCAGTAGTTATGAGTCAAAGGACCTAGGTTCAAATCTGGCTGCATTATCAACTAGGTTTATACATTTGAGTAGTCAAGTGTCTTCACAAATAAAATGGAGTAATATCTGTCCTGATTCACAGAATCAAACGGGACTAAGTAAAGTTTAAAAAGTAATTTGTAAAATGTTAATACAAATATGTTAACTGGCCTTGTCTGACTCTTCATCCAAAATTTACTTGAATATATTATCTATCCAAGAAAGCAAACAAAATAATTTATTAAAAAATTATATACCTCAAAAAATTACCTTAGACTATAATCAATAAGTCTTGTAGAACACACGCAAGATAACATGAAGAAATATTTATTTACTCAAGAGCAAAGCAAATTAACTTTTATTTTAAAAGAAGAGAAAAAGTTTTTTGTATTATATGATTTTTTTTCCAAAAAAACACTTAGTCTTACAAATAAATAATATTCAGAGGTATTTTTCAGAATGTTTAAATCTTGATTTCTTTTTTTTTTTTTTTTTTTTTATTTTTAAACTTTACAATATTGTATTAGTTTTGCAAATATCAAAATGCATCCATCACAGGTATACATGTGCTCCCCATCCTGAACCCTCCTCCCTCCTCCCTCCCCATACCATCCCTCTGGGTCATCCCAGTGCACTAGCCCCAAGCATCCAGTATCGTGCATTGAACCTGGACTGGCATCTCGTTTCATACATGATATTTTACATGTTTCAATGCCATTCTCCCAAATCTTCCCACCCTCTTGATTTCTAATTAAATTGATATTCCTGTTATTTATGTGATTTATTATGTAACAGCAGTGTGTTTTTGTTCACTAAATATGGAATAGTGAGAAAAATCTATAAATTTAATATTGGACAATGAATTCTCTTTGATCACTTGCCTCTCAATTTATAAGATGAGAGAGAGAAAAAAAGGAAGGATGAAAGGAGGAAGAGAATGAAAAGCTTTCCTTCTATAAAAAGGGGAAGGCTAGATTCTGAATCTTACTAAGATATGTCTTTGAATATTAGATTGAACTGAACACCAGAGATCCTTAGATACTCAGTACTTCTCTGCACAGCCATTAGAAGTGTAGGATCACTAGTGAAATGATAAGGACTATGGCATTAACCAAAAAACTTCCTTTCCCCTTTCTGGTTATTTTTTCCCTTACCTATAAAAAACAGAAAATTTCTGTCATAGCCCAACTTAGGGGATCCTTCTCCCATGAACTGTTATTCTGTGGTACCCACAATTCCTCTTGCAAGTTTATAAAAGACGATAAAGAACTGCGAGCATTACTTAATCTTTTTGCTTACTTGCAACATTCAGGGTTTAATTAAATACACATCTGACAACATGAAGATATTTAAAATTGCTGCTAACAAATCTATAGTTGATATGAAAAAACTTAGAAAAAAGATTCTACTTTCTAATAAATTGAGGAGGAAGAGAAAAGTGTGAGTGGAACATAATGATAATAATTCATCTTCATTATTGTTATAAAATATTAACTCAATCTATTTCCATACAACAGCAATGAAGGATAGGTTCAAAAATTTTCCAACTCCAATGCAGAAGAATCTTGGCTAAATTTGCTACACAATGGATAACAGAATAAATATTTTAAAAAGTACCTTTATTCTGTCAGTGAACTGATACTTTTTTATGACCATTTCCTGCAACTGGCAAAAGTCTCCATTCAGTTCTACTCCATACAGTTGTGATGCTGAACTGTAAAGATAACCCTAAAATATGAAGACACATGATACAAAAGAATTAACTTTTAGTTGTGGATTTCTTTCTACTTGAAATTTTAAAAGTCAAACTTTTAAAACAGAATTCAATAAACTAAAAATAAAAGTAAAGATAAATAACATTACATAATTTATATAAAACAACTTCAAGAACTTAGACTCTTACTCATCAAGACCTCAATTGTAGTTTATTAATTTCCATTATTTAAAAGTAATTTTATCTTATTTATCAAATATTACTATTTTAAGCCCTCCCTTTATGTATATTTGTAGAACAATACATTTTTTCCAAATAAAGGCTAAACTTCCTAAAAGCATAAAAATAAAGTAATAATGGTTTTAAGGATTGATTTCTTACTTTTCTCAATAAAGCTGCATTCAACAAAATTGGAAATAAGGAAAGTGATCACAAATAGATTCTTTCTTTAATACCCTATTTCTGTAATTTCTTGGAATGTTACATCAGGGCAAAGTAAGGACGGTGTTAACCTATCGGAAATATGATGGACACTCAGCACAGTCTGACATAAGATGTGGGTGGCAGGAGGTGTGTCCTGTTTAGCTTATGGAAGCCAGCTTGCTGTTCGGTAAGTCCATCAAAGATAACTGGCCATCGGTTAACAACGATCATCAAAAACAGACTATGTATTATTACCTATCTATTTTTGGTTGTAATAACAAAAACAATCTAGAAGGAGAGGTCAAATCATATTCTGAAGATCATTTTACATCAACTAACACTTATTTGTAAGCTCAATTTATATTTATAGCTCACCACATATATTTAGAGTATGTTCAACAAAGCTTATGCATGTACTCAAAAAAAAAATATTGTTGACGGAATCAGGGACCTCTATAGAGGAAAATGACCATATGTTTAAACTCATTGATGCTACCAAACACTTGCACAGTCACAATTATTCAGCTATATTTGTTTCTAACAAATAAAAAAATAAACAAGAGTGGACAAAATATGGTAAACAATCATAATCTCTAATGTTCGCCAAGCAAAATCAGCAGATAAACTGTACTTTCTATTATGGCTGTCTTTTCTAACTGTAGAATAAAAGTCAATGCTGAAAAATAAATGAAGCATGAAAGGGTTAACTGTTTCTGTTTAGAGCAGGCAGTGATGCTGGGAACAGACAGAGCCTGTTCCTGGCATGAACTTCTACTGCTGCTGGCCACATGTTTTAACACGTCTGCTAATGACAACCAGAAACCACATTTCAGTTTTTCTGATAAAACCATTTAAGAATATTAAAAATATTCATGATTTGAATTCTTTTTAAAGAGTCACATTGAACTGATATCTCAGACACAAAAATCTACGTTCAGACTTTGGAATCACTGAAAACCACGGTGTGTCCTGTGTCCAAGATGATATCATTTGCCTTGCTCACTTACAGGTGAGGATATTGATGCCAGGGGTGTGGAGTGATTTGCTCATGGCTGTAAGCAATTCCCTAGTCGAGCGAATTTGTCAGTTTTATAAGAGCTCTTATCAAAGCTCAGTGTGCTATACTATTTTATGACAGGACAGAAAATGGAGTTAGAAGCACGGTGAGTGAGTGACAGAATACCAAAGTGTTATGAGGGCCATCTGTTCCTGTTTTGCTGAAATTCCTTCACTTGTGTGACAGAGACAAACCAGAAAAGGAGATCAGAGAGCTGGCCTTTGAAAAGTCCCAATTCAATACACTATTTTAACCATATTACTCTATTACTCTAATAAATAAAGCCAAGCTGTCACCTTAGATGGTGGCAGGCAAAACTGTTGCTAGAAGAAGAAAGTATTTCCAAATGTTGCCTATGTCCACAAGTTGGACTTTACCCCATAAAGGACGGTGCCAAGCCTGGAGCCAACGTCAACCAAGACCTTTCCCGACAGATCGGGGAGTACGTGATGATAAATGAATTTCAATTCCATGAGAGAGAAGGAATGAGAAATAAATCCTGGAGAATGAGAACAAATATTAAATTTTGCTTGAGGATTAACAATTCCATTCTGTACTTCTAATTCTTTCACCTATAAAGTATATTTCATGCTTTTCTTAATTGATGAAAGCCATTCAGAGGTTATTTGGAAAACATTAGTGTGATAACTTTGCACTCATTCACTCTGAACTGTAAGACACAAGAATAAACGCACAATCTCTGACATTTAGGGCACTAGAAAACGGTTACTCAGCTGGCTGTCCTTACCCCCATGCTTCTCATCTCTTTCTCTACCACCCTCTAGGGTGGCCTAGGCCTTTCCCTTCCTCGTCTCCCAATGAACCGCTTTTCCCTGAGACTGCTTCCTAATTCCCATAGCACCTGTTTTCCTCATTCTACCCCAGAGCCATCCACAGAGCCGCCACCTCTCGCTACATAGACTGTAAACTACCAAATGAATGACCATCTCTGGAGTGTGGCACCCTGCCCAACCTAAAAGCGTGGTCTGAAAAGCTGGAGATGGGTGGTATGGGAGGAGGTTAAGACACTCCTAAATTGTTATTTCCCTTAGTTTAATTGCTATAATTTCTAGCCTCCTAGCCCATTTTCTCACTCCATTATTTCTATAATGAAATACTTGGGAGAGCCTGAGTCTGTTTTTTCTGATATGGAGGTAACCCAAAGATTTTCTTTATTGTGTGCTAGTACATAATCTAATGGTCAGGAAATTTTGATCATAACTAATGAATGGTGGCAAATAAAATGGAAGCAAGCAGGCTAATCCCTAGAAGGAAAAAAAGGGTGACTAGGCCTCAGAAGTAACACTGGAGGTGGTGGGGTGCAAGGGCACTGAGCACCACAGTCCTTATCTCCCCTCGTCCTCACTGCCCTCTTTGCCACATCAGTGCTTCTGCCCTAGGCTACAGTCGTCATTAGTGTCTTAAAGCTGACAAGCTCCTTTCATATAGGGAAGAAGAGCCCCACACCGTCACAGCTTTCTCACAGTCACTGTAGTTATCTGGGCTGGTCTGGGCACCCAGTCACTATTTATAATCTGATTTTTATGAGAAAATGCATCCTAATCTCCAAATTTTTCTTTGTCGAACATAGCTCTTCTATAAATTTCTGTACATCAGACCTGATACGGTGTTATAGTTAGAATTCAGTTTTTAATTTCCCCTCTATTGTTCTTGTCTAAGTCTTTTTCTATTCTGTGAACTTCAACCACTTCAAATGGCAACTATGAGCACTATTTAAAAATAGAATCTTAAAGCAGTAAACCAGGGTAGTTTCACCCCCAACTATAATACAGGTACAATAAATTTGTATTAGCTACATATTACAAATTTGGTAGTAGTGAACTTTTGAGAATAATAATATCTAAGATTAGTAACATGAGCACATTACTACTCACCCACTCTAAGCAATGCCTCAACATCTAGGTTGGCAGGGAGACTGAAATAGCACGTTTAAAGTATACCCTAGACAATCATATCCCGTTTGAACAAAAGATATAGTAACAGAAGAGTTTACATCTTAGCAGCATGGAGTCAGTCTAGTTTCCTGTTTGAAACACAGGTGTTGCATTTGAGGGACAGACATGCAGGAGACTATTACTAGAGCTGTCCTGTGTTACAGACAGGAGATGCTCCATGTGGTCAAATCACCGCCTGCATAAACTCTCAAGATTATCCATCTCTGTCCTCTAAGTTCACGCCCATCCAACAATATTGGATTACTATCTGACTTCACAAGTAGATAGTTTTATGGGGAGAAAGTTTTCAGCTCCCTTGGCAGTTATATCACTATAAATAAATCACCGCTATGGATAAATGTAAATCTTTTTTGAGTATATAAAGTATGAGTTAGTTTTCCTATATTCAACCACTTCCAATTAGTTTCAGGACCTGAGAAGTCACCTCCTATTAAATATGTTCAGTAAAAAGCAGAAATACTCCCGTGGGGGACATGAAGTGGCCTAACCTCCCTGGACAATGTTTCTATTTAGTTTCTCTGATTTCAGTAATTGGTAATAGCTAGGTTGCAGGTTGGCCTTTTGCTTTAAAAAAAAAAAACCAAAAACAGTGAATGCCTGGTCAAGAATCTGCATAGTCATGACATGTAAGGAAAAGCGCACACGAAGTCGTCAGGTTTGCAGGCTGGAGTGCCCACCTAGAGGTGCCGTCTGATGTGAGCCGCACACAACACAGTAGTTTCTGCTCATTTTTCCTTCCTCACATAATGAATCAATAAAGTCTTCATCGTAAAGGAATGCATCAACGTGAACTGTGGGTTCTGGCTGCTGCTGTATCTGGTGGAAAGAAGAAAAACATCAAAAGAAACAGAGTACAAAGAAGTCTCTTTTTATTGCTAAATAAGGCAAAACATCAGTGGTTCATATGCTGAAGTTCTGAGAGCAACAACAACCAGAAAGACGAGTTTCGCTTATGGAAGTCAGCAACTCAGCTCTGCTTTCATGCTATTTTTGAGACACTGGCAACTTGCTATTTGACCATGTCATGATGCAAAACATGGCTATGAGAAACAGATAAAAATTTTAGTTGAAAGGAGTATTCTGAGATCATTTTGTCCATCCTAAGTAATATACTTTACAAATAAGGAAACATACCCAGAGAGATTTCTCCCAAGAAACGACACTAGTTAGTTCAGAGGGAGAATAGAAACTAATACCACGTCTTCTGAGTCCTACATGACAGGGACTTATCCATCAAAATACTTGGCAAGTAATCTTTTCCCAGAAGCAAAGTTTTCAAATAATAAAAAATGTTTAGTAAAATTCCATGCTTACAAATAATAACACTTAATGCTGGTAGTACATGATATAACAGCAAGCAGCTACAAAGCAAAAAGAAGTTTGATCCCTTCTACTTCAACGATAATAAAGAATCAACAAAAGAGTGAACTTCACCCTTG
Source organism: Bos indicus (assembly GCF_029378745.1). NCBI lineage: Eukaryota > Metazoa > Chordata > Mammalia > Artiodactyla > Bovidae > Bos > Bos indicus. Next base: position 45,457,983 of record NC_091780.1, read on the forward strand.
ATAAAAGTCAGGGAAATGGAACAGGGCAGAGAAAACCAAGACAATTACATAGGCAGGGACAGATTACTGTTGTATTGTTGGGCCTTGATTTGGGGTGGGGTGGGGTCTGCTTGGGAAACAGGACACCCTCAAAAAATATCTTTTGAATGAATGGTACTAGGGAACCAGAGGATTACTGACTCAAAAGAATTGGGGAAATGGATGAAGCACCAAATGAAAAAGCAGAATTCAGGACTAATGATTAGACTGGAAAGGCTAATGGGGTTAGAGAAGAATAGGAGAAACCTCAAGTAGCACTAGGAATAAATGAATTTAATATATTTACTTTTTGGAGGGCTAGATGTTCTGAGGAAAGCATAGTTTCTAGAGGTAAGCAATTCCGAAGGTCTTCTGCTATGTTTTTCAACATAATGTCATTATTGTCTTGAGTGAATTCATCAAAATCTCCTGCCAAAAAAAAAAAAGTATAGTTTTTATGGTTGCAGTCATACCTAGACTAAGTGATTACAATGGATGGTTATCTTCTATCAGATAGCATCGATTTATAACAATAAACAAACATTCTAGGTCCAATGAAATATTCAAATTCTAACAAATGTTCCATGGAAAACATTGAGTTTTTTCTTTTTCTAAGCTGCTTGAAAATATAAAACTTGACTATTTCAGCCTGTTACAGAACAACAAAGACATTTAAAAAGTATGTAGTACTCTTACTACTTAAAGTTACTAAGAAGTAGTCAAATATTCCTTTTGTGACCATGTAGACTTTATAAGTTTAGGAGGCACTGCATAGGGATAACTTTAATCCGAGCATCCCTGCCTCCAATAAAATGTACCCAAGACTTCAGATAATAAGCACAAACAGATGGCACCAACTATAGAATAAACTTTATAAGAAGCATGTTGCTCTGCTGCATCTGAACAGCAGAAAAATGATCATTAAAACAGCACATTTCTGATGGCTCTGGCCTACTTTTGGATACACTGGAAAAAGGGGAGTGAGCGTGTATGCCAATGTATATAGAAATAAAGATGAAGAAAGTGACACTTGGTGAATCTATGTAAGGGTGTAAAAGTGGTTTTCATTGTTCTGTTTTTTCAACTTATCTGTGTTTAAATTTTTTTTTTAATTGGCTCTACAAAAGAATGGTTTCTAAGAAGCTCATACATAATTTTAAGTAGAACAGACTCACCTTGAAGTAAAACACTGTAAAAGTTAGCTGTACCCTGAATGCCAAATATAGACTGGAAAGAACAACTAATGAAAACATTTTACCTTTTTCTTAAAAAACTATCTTATATTGAATTCTTGCTAGAGTAAAAGGACCTCAAGGGGACTGTGTTTTCCTTACTGTTTTAAAATAGCTATAAAAGGAAAACAGGTAGATTGTGAAGAAAATACCATCCATTTCCACATACCCTATCCCTCAAGTCTTTGGTTGTTTTTAAATAAGTTCATGATTTCCTTCTTAAACATACTAATAATAATTCTTGTGTTGGGTCAGAATGCTATTCTCAAGTCACAAATAACAATTAAAATTTGGATAATATTTTCTAGCTTGCAAAGTTCTTTCAGGTAGAAACTACATCAATTAAATATTATAACATCCATGTGAAGAAGACAAAGCAAGATTACCTTTTCTGATTCACAGAGGAGGTAATTAAGGCGACATGAATTGTGAAAAGTTACAAAGCAGGCCAACAGCAGCAAAAGAAATAAACCTAAGTTTTTTACTCTTTCTTTTCACTCTTTCCACTGTGTCCCTACATACACAGGTTCTTTCTCTGCATAACCTCTCTCTGAGCAATAGTAGTTAACATGAAGATACATTATTTGACTCCCTGAACTAATGCAGAAAGGCCTTTTAACTCTTTTTATTTTTTCTTTCTACACCTACCTGTGACAGTGATCTAAATGTTGCTTCAAATTATTTATAGGAGGATGCCGAATATAAATTATAGACAAACAAAAATATTATGAAGATTCATTCCAAATTCTTCTATTTATTAAAAAAATTTTGATTATTATCTTTTTGGCAATGCCACACGAAATATGAGATCTTAGCTCCCTGCTCAGGGTTTGAACTTGTGTCCCCTGCAGTAGAAACATTGAGTCTTAACCACTGGATTGCCAGGAAGTCCTCAAATTGTTTTAGGTGGAATTTAAATAGCATCTGTGATGCAGTTTTTTAAAAACTGGAAGTATTTACTTTGTTATTAAAATTAAATTCCTTAAAACATTATTTTTAAAGGCTATGTAATATTCCATCGTATTTGTATTAACCATTCACTCCTACTACTATACATTTATATACAATTATAACTGTGAAAATTTAGGGACATTGCTAACATTTGGCATACTTTGGCCTCTTTGCATAACATTTGGCCTTTTTGCATTTATTTCCTTACTATAAATTCCTAGCAGAAGTACTTAAACATTGTAAAGGCTTTTACAACATACATAGTCATGTATGGATGTGAGAGTTGGACTATAAAAAAAGCTCAGCACCAAAGAATTGACACTTTTGAACTATGGTGTTGGAGAAGACTCTTGAGAGTCCCTTGGACTGAAAGGAGATCCAACCAGTTCATCCTAAAGGAGATCAGTCCTGAGTGTTCATTGGAAGGACTGATGTTGAAGCTGAAACTCCAATGCTTTGGCCACCCGATACAAAGAGCTGACTCATATGAAAAGACCCTGATGCTGGGAAAGATTGAGGGCAGGAGAAGAGGACGACAGAGAATGAGATGGTTGGATGGCATTGCTGACTCAATGCACATGAGTTTGAGTAAACTCCGGGAGTTGGTGATGGACAGGGAGGCCTGGTGTGCTGCAGTCCATGGGGTCGCAAAGAGTCAGACACAATTGAGCGACTGAACTGAACTGAACTTGCTACATACCGCTAAATTTCTTTCCTGAAAGATTATACCAATTTACTCCATCAGAAAAAAATAAGAATATGTGTAAGCCTTACTTCATGAAAGCCTTACAGCATTGAACTGTACTATAAAAACAAACTTTGTTGTTTTAATTTGCATTTCTTTAATTACTAGTGAGGCTGGACATCTTTTAACATGTATAATAACAATTTCGGAATGTGTGGTAACAGTATGTTGCTTGGAAAAAGATTAAAGGTGTTAATCAGTTGCCTGAGGACAGTTAGGTTTTTCTCAAATTACATATGCAGGTGGGAAGGGAACAGAGAAAGAAGAGTTTCTCTGCAGAGCAAAATCTATTCTTTAAAAGTTTCCTACTTATATTTAATTAAGTACCTGGGAAAAGAGAACTCACCAAAGCTGACAGTCTATGAATCAAGTCTCACTTTTTATATCTAGTCAGGTATCAAGTCCCATCATGTTCACTTTTGAATCCACTTCCTCTTTATTACCGCTTCAACTACTTCATAGTCACAGGTACCACCTCACACTTAGAAAACCAGGAGAAACTCATAATTGGCTCCTGAATGATCAGTTTCTCCCCAATATAAGTTACCTTACACATGTATTTTGGAGAAGGAAATGGCAACCCACTCCAGTATTCTTGCCTGAAAAATCCTTTGGACAAAGGAGCCTGGCGGGCTACAGTCCATGGGGTCACAAAGAGTCGGACATGACTGAGTGACTAACACCACACGACATCTATTTTAAACTGCTGCTGCTAAGTCGCTTCAGTTGTGTCCAACTCTGTGCGACCCCATAGACGGCAGCCCGCCAGGCTCCCCCGTCCCTGGGATTCTCCAGGCAAGAACACTGGAGTGGGTTGCCATTTCCTTCTCCAGTGCATCTAAGTGAAAACTGAAAGTGAAGTCTCGCAGTCGTGTACAACTCTTCGAGACCCCATGGACTGCAGCCTACCAGGCTCCTCCGTCCATGGGATTTTCCAGGCAAGAGTACTGGAGTGGGGTGCCATTGCCTTCTCTGTATTTTTTTTAAACTAATTTTGCTTAAACTTCACTCATGTCACTCCTTCTCCTTACAATTTTGGGACAGCTTTCCACTTTTCAATGTATCCAATATTACTGTAGACTTTCACGGCCCTCTATATCACCAGAGTCTAACCATCCTATTTTCTATTCTCATTACTCACTAACATAATTTTTGCTTAAGACAGGCAAATTCCCTCAGTTGTTTTCCATATTCCTTCCTGTTCATATTGCTCCTTTCAACTATGACCTTGTTTTTCACAATAAGGGCCTTCTCAAGTTACTTCATCTCCAGGAAGTCTTACCTTCAGCCCTTGGCCGTCATTCACCCATATCCTTATCTCTAATGACTTATAATATATAATTAAACACTGGGCCATATATTTCCTATTATTCATTAATATTTTATATTACTTTGAAATTCTTATTCAAAGTTTAAAAATTTACTGAGGGGACTTCTGGCCTTAGACAAGATGGCTACTTCCCTCAATTTCCCCAGCTCCTCCCCTCTAAATACAATGAAATATCCTGGATGCCATAAAGGACTCTGAAGGCTAGAAAAAAGGTAAACTGTCTAGGGATGTCAGGAATTAAGGACGGAAGGTCACCGCAGTGAATTCCCTCCTGGGTTTTCATCTTCCATGTAGCCTGGACTGGGCCCTGGAGAGGTGACTACCAACCAGAACTACCAACACCTATAGACTGAATACACAAAACAAAAACTAAGTCTGCTCTCTCTCACCAAAGACCAGTAAAGGGGAAGAATAACAGAGGTGTACTGGGGAACCCTAATCCCTAGCCCACACCTGGGGCAAAGGCAGGCTATCTGGTAACAAAGTAGGAGGCTGCTGTCTCCAGGCCCTCTGCCCAGCAGGACAGACTCAGGCCTGAGGCCTCTCAGCCCTCTGCCCAGAAGCCAAGAGCAAACCAGGCCCTGTACTGCTCGTCCCCCGACCCCCACTGGTGGAAGGCAGCTCAGTGACACAGGTATCTTTCTCCAAGCAGGAAACACCAGCATAGATTGAGCAGGAAGCCCCAGCAGTACCAAAGAATGAAACAAGCCTGAATAGCACTGCAAGGGCACTGAAAACTAAATGTTGTCAGAGCTACAGCTCACAAAAGCAGGCCAGAATCAACAGGTTAAACTTAAGCGGGGCAACTGCCTACTAAGACAGAAAATCTGAACAGGATCAAGTCAGCATAATATCTAAAATATCCAGGATAAAATAAAAATTATCCTAGCATACAAACAAAATGTTCACGATATAACAGAACATCATTTACATCAAGAACAGGACAAATATTAATTTGACTCTCGCAATCTAGATGCTACTGTGCAACTTAGTTTGGATGATCAGACAAGGACTCTAAAGATGCTATAACGAAAATGCTTCAATAAGTAGTTATGAATTATCCTGTAATAAGTGAAAAAAATAGAAAATCTCAGCAAAGAAGTCATAGAAAAAGAAACAGAAACTGCAAAACAGAAAAATAAAATAATTTAGAAATCCCTTGCTGAAAGGGCTCCGTAGTAGAGATGACAGAGGATAGAACCAGTTCACTTGAATTGACAGATCAATAAAATTTATTCCATCTGAACAAAAGAGAGAAAATTAAAAAAGAAATTGAACAGAGATCTAAGGATCTTTGGAATAACGAAAGAGCTAACATTGGTATCTGAGTTCCAGAAGTAGGGGGAAAAGTGTGGAGCTGAAAAGTATTGAAGAAATACAGCTAAAAACTCCCTAAATTAGGTGAAAGATCTAAACCTACAGATTTAAGAAGCCAAGCAAAGTCTAAATATGATAGACGCAAAGAAATCCACTAAGAACATATCATAAACTTCTAAAAACAAGAGGCAAGGAACAAATCTTAAAAACAACCAAAGAGAAATGATTCATTCCCTACAGGGAAACACCAAACAACAGTGAAGTTTTCATCTGAAACCAAGGAGCCAGGAGGTTACAAAACTTTTCAAATGCTGGAAGAAAAGGACCACAAGCTGTAAATTTTCTATCTGATGAAATTATCCTTCAGGAATGAAGGAGAAGTAAAGACAAATCAGATGCAGAAAAACTAAAAAACAAAAAATTTTGTTGCCTTAAGACCTACCCTTAAAGAATGGGTATAGGAAATTTCAACAGAAAGGAAATAGCAGAAGAGGGCTTGGAACTTCAGACAGGAAAGAACAGAATGTGTAAAAATAGGCTATCTTTCTCATTAGTTTCTTAAATCATATGTGATGGTTACATCAAAATTTATAAAACCACCTGTAATGGTGCTCTATGTACATGTATACAGGAAATACATAAAACAGTCATATTTTTAAAGTGGGGGAGGGTATAGGGACCTATGTGGAAGTAAGATTTCAATATTTGCTTCTAGTAAAACAGATAAGACAGGTAAAAGGATCAGATAAAACACTGATAACTAGAGTCAGACATGACTGAAGCGACTTAGCAGCAGTAGCAGCAGTGATGTTACATATGTATACTGTCATACTCAGAGTAACCACAAAGAAAACTCTACAAAGAAATACACTCAGAAACACTACAAAGAAGAACAGAATGCTAAAACTGTTCCATTTACCCACAGGAAGGCAAGAGGAGATAACAAGAAATTGAGAAACAGAGGGTCAGAAAGGAAACAAACAATAAAATGCTATACTTAAGTGCTAACATATAGTAAGCTAATTGTAAATGGTTTAAACACATCAATCAAAAGACAGAGATTAGCAACACAGATTTAAAAAATACAACTCACCCTGGGTTGGGAAGATCCCCTGGGATAGGAAATGGCAACCCACTCCAGTGTTATTATGCTGTCAACAGAAACTCACTTTAAACATGCCAGGAAGACTGAATATAAAAGGATGGGGAAAAAAATTGTGGCAACGGTTTAAAAAAAAAATAGGGTAGCTATACAGATATGAAATAAAATAGACGTTAAAGCAAAAGAAAAAATTATTAGGGACAATGAAGAACATTACATACTGATAAAAGGATCAATCTATCAAGAACACACAGTGATCTTAAATGTGCATACACTGAACAACAGAGCCTTAAAATATCAATACATGAAACAAGGACTTTCCTGGATGTCCAGACAGTGGTTAAGACTCCATGCTTCCATGATCCCCAGTTAGGGAACCAAGATTCCACATGCAGCATGGCAGCGGAGAGGTGGGCGGAATGAAACAAAAACTAACAGGGCTGAAAGAAGAAATAGAAAAATTCACAATTACAGCTGGGGAGTTCAACACGATACTGACAGGACTACAGGGCAGAAAATCAGCAAAGATATAGAGGAACTGAAGAATATCACCAATCAACAAGACCTAATAGATATGTATAGAACACTCCACTAAACTGCAATGCTGCTGCTGCTGCTAAGTCGCTTCAGTCGTGTCCGACTCTGTGCGACCCCATAGACAGCAGCCCATCAGGCTCCCCCGTCCCTGGGATTCTCCAGGCAAGAACACTGGAGTGGGTTGCCATTTCCTTCTCCAATGCATGAAAGTGAAAAGTGAAAGTGAAGTCGATCAGTCGTGTCCGACTCTTAGCCACCCCATGGACTGCAGCCCACCAGGCTCCTCCGTCCATGGGATTTTCCAGGCAAGAGTACTGGAGTGGGGTGCCATTGCCTTCTCCGAAACTGCAATAGAATACAGTTTTACTAAGTGCCCACAAAACAGTCACCAAGATAGACCATGCTGCTGCTGTTAAGTCACTTCAGTCGTGTCCGACTCTGTGCGACCCCATAGATGGCAGCCCACCAGGCTCCCCCGTCCCTGGGATTCTCCAGGCAAGAACACTGGAGTGGGTTGCCATTTCCTTCTCCAATGCATGGAAGTGAAAAGTGAAAACGAAGTCGCTCAGTCGTGCCCAACTCTTAGCGACCCCATAGGCTGCAGCCTACCAAGCTCCTCCGTCCACTGGATTTTCCGGGCAAGAGTACTAGGATGTTCAATTATAGACCAAATTTCTACATCTACTAAATGAATAAACAGGGTCTATCTTTTATAAAAGGTAGAAAAATTATCAAGCTGTGTGGGATTTTTTTTTTGCAAAATACACCATATAGGAAAAACATAGGCTGAATACAAAAGAAATATTTTCTGTCTCTTGGACACCCATAAACAACATATATCTTAGTCTTTGACATAAAGCCATTCAGCTGTTATTTTGCATTTACTTAAAATATCCTCTGCTAAATAGTTGTGTTCATCTTTAAAAGTAAATTGCTTAAAATTACATTCAATTTCTTTCTGTAAACCAACATTTCTTCACCTCGACAAAGGAAATACACTGGATACCGCCAATGAGCTGTCATCAGCTTTACATTACACTTAGAGGAAAAAAAAGTCTGATAGACCATATTGAGTCATAAAACAAATATCAAAAATTCTTAAAGAATTTAAATCATACAGAGTATCTTTGAACATAATGGAGCCAAAGTAACAGAAATACAATAGGCAAATAGCCAAATGCTCAGAAAGTAAACAACATATTTTTAAATAATGATAGCTACAATAATCAACAGAGAATAGAGCATTCAAAAAGATACAGAACAGATCCAGGCAAAAATGCACAAATAATTTTCAAAGATTCAAAAGCAATTCAGTGGAGAAAGAAGAGCCTTTTCAACAAGTTGTGCTGGAGCAAATGGACATCTACAGGGGAAAAAATGAACTTCAATCTAAATTTCACACTTTATACAAAAGTTAACTTAGGTCAAAGAACATGTAATACACAAAACGACAATTCTTTTAGAATTTTGTGAAAAAACCTTTTTACAAAACTCTTTTAGGGTTTGTAAAAGAAACCTTAACACCTGAAACTAACACAGTATTGAGTAATTTTTAAATAAAGAGGGAAAAAAAGCATAGGAGAAAATCTTCAGAATCTAGGGCCAAAGAGATCTTAAACTTGACATCAAAAAACAAAAATGGGATAAATTGAACCTTATTAAAATTAAAAACTTTTGCTTTGAAAGTTCTGTTAAGAGAATGAACAGGCAAATTACTGGGAGAAAATACTGCATACATACATCTGACAAAGGGCTTATATCTAAAATAATAAAGAACTATTAGTCCATTCTAAAGGAGATCAGTCCTGGGTATTCTTTGGAAGGACTGATGCTAAAGCTGAAACTGCAGTACTTTGGCCACCTCATGCGAAGAGTTGACTCATTTGAAAAAACTCTGATGCTGGGAGGGATTGGCGGCAGGAGGAGAAGGGGACGACAGAGGATGAGATGGCTGGATGGCATCACTGACTCGATGGGCGTGCGTTTGAGTGAACTCCGGGAGTTGGTGATGGACAGGGAGGCCTGGCGTGCTGCGCTTCATGGGATTGCAAACAGTCGGATACGACTGAACTGAACTGATTTATTATTTATATTTATTGGGTTGCCATTTCCTTCTCCAATGCATGAAATTGAGAAGTGAAAGTGAAGTCGCTCAGTCCTGTCTGACTCTTAGCGACCCCACGGGATTTTCCAGGCAAGAGTACTGCAGTGGGGTGCCATTCTTGTCTGGAGAATCCTGTGGACAGAGGAGCCTGGTGGGCTGCTGTCCATGGGGTCGCACAGAGACGGACACAACTGAAGCGACTTAGCAGCAGCATAAATGTAATTTATATTATGTAATATAAATGTATACATATTCATATTTACAAAAATATATTTATACTTATATTTATATTATTTATTAATAACTATTTATTATTTCTGTTTACAATAGAAAATGGGCAAAAGACATAAACAGATACTACATCAAAGAGGATATACAAATGGCAAATAAACACATGACAAGATGTTCAACATCATTTGAGAAATGGAAATTAAAACCCAATGATAGGGCTTCCCTGATGGCTCAGTGGTAAAGAGCCTGCCAATGCAGGAGACGCAAGCTGGATCCCTGATCTGGGAAGATCCCACATACCATGGAGCAACTAAGTCCTTGCGCCACAGCTATTGAGCCTGTGCTCTCGAGCCCAGGAGCTGCAACTACTGAGTCCACGTGCCACAACTACTGAAGCCCTCATGCCCTAGAGCATGTGCTCTGCCAACAAGAGGAGCCACTGCAGTGAGAAGCCTGCACACCACAACTAGAGTAGCCCCTGGTCTCTGCAACTAGAGAAAAGCCATGAAGACCCAGCACAACCAAAATAAATAAACAAAATTATTAAAAAAAAAAATTGGAAAAAATCCCCAATGATATATCATTATATAATTTTCAGAGTGGCTAACATAAAAATACTGAAAATACCAAATGCTAGTAAGGATACAGGTCTTCCTTACTAGCAAGTGGCTCAGTGGTAAAGAATCAGCCTGCCAACATAGGAGAAGGTGTGGGTTCGATCCCTGGCGGGGGAAGATCCCCTGGAATAGGAAATGGCAACCCACTACAGTATTTTTTTTTTAACCTTTAGTTATCTGGCTGTGCTTGGTCTTAGCTGTGGCACGCAGAATCTTTGACCTTCCTTGTAGCACGTGAGATCTTTAGCTGTGGCATGTGAATTCTTAGCTGCAGCATGTAGGATCTAATTCCATGACCAGGGATCAAATCTGGGCCCCACACATTGGGAACATGGTCTTATCCACTGGGCCACTAGGGAAGTCCCCACACTCCAGTATTCTTGCCTGGAGAATTCAATGGACAGAGGAGCCTAGCGGGCTACAGTCCATATAGTAGCAAAGAGTTGGACATGACTGAGTTCGTGGTGCATAGTGAGGATGCAGAGAAACAGGATTACAGTCACTCTGGAAAACAGTCTGGCAGTTCCTATAAAACTAAAAATGCACTTACCATATGATGCAGCAATTGCATTCTTGGACATTATCACAGAGAAATGAAAACTTACGTTTACACAAAAATATGTACATGAATGTTCACAGAAACAGTATTTGTAACAAAGGCTTTACTGGTCTGGATACCTCATATGGCTTTTTCACTCACATGTGTGGTACCCAGGCTAGGACAGCAGAAACATGTAGGCTGGTTGGACAGCTTGCTCTCCATAAGCTAGCTGGGACTTCCTGACACTGTGACGATCTCAGGGTAGTCAGACTACACACGATGGCCAGATTCTCCCAGAGCAAGTATTCCAAGAAGTAGGAAGTAGAAGTTGTCAGTTTCTTAAGCCCTAGGTCTGAAACTGGCCTAGTGTCATTTCTGTCAAATTCTAATGGCCAAAGGTGTCACAGAGAGCACCCAAATTCAAAGGGGAGAGAGAACACAGATCTGACTTCTTATGGAATTAAAAAAACAACTTTATAGAGGTAGAACGGACATACAATAAACTGTGCATATTTAAAGTGCACAGTTATATAAGTTTTAACATATATATATAACATGTAGTATGAAAGATCACTATAACCATGATAGTGAGTATAGTCATTATCCCCAGTATCACCTCCTGCCCCTCTGTAATCCTTCCTTCTCTCTAATCCCCTACCAACCCAGCCACCAGAGATCTATTTTCCGTCACTATAGATTAGCTGGCATTTTCCTAGAGGTTTAGATAAATGGAATCCAAGTATGAAGTCTTTTTTCAGTATAGTTTATTTCACTTAGCAAAATTTGTCCATGTTGTTGCACATACAAACACTTCATTCCATTTATTTGCCAAGTAATATTCCATTATAAAAATACAGCACAATTTGTTTATCCATTAACCTGTTTCTAAAGGAGATGCCTTCCTCCTCCCCCTTTCCTTGCTGTATTGTATTGGCTAGAAGCTCTTACACATAATCCCCCAGTGGCTCAGAGGGTAAAGAACCCGCCTGCAATGCCGGAGACGCGGGTTCGATCTCTGGGTTGGAAGATCTCCTGGAGGAGGAAATGGCCACCCACTCCAGTATTCTTGCTTGGAAAATCCCATGAACAAAGGAGCCTGGTGGGCTCCAGTCCATGGGTCACAAAGAGTCGGACAGGACTGAGCGACTAACACTTTCAGCAGCTCTGTTATGATGCTGGCTAGAAGTGATGAGTACAAATCCCTCTTTTGTTCTTAGGGGAAAGAATTCAGTCTTTCACCATTAAGTATGATGTCAGCTGTAGATTTTTCATAGATCCCCTTTATCAGGTTGAGAATGTTGCCTGCTATTCCTAGTCTGGTAAGTGTTTATCAGGAAGAGATGTTGGATATCGTCAAATGCTTTTTTATGTCTCTTGAGATAATCATATAGTTTTTCTTTTTAGTTAATATAGTGAATTACATTGCTTGATTTTCTAATGTTAACCTAATAGTGCATTTTGGAATAAATTACTTGTTCATATTATTCTTTTTATATATTGTGCCCATTTTTAATATACAATAAATGTGATGAAAAGTACAATTATTTTTACTTATTTAACAGAAAAATTTTGTTTAAGAGGTATGCATTTGCCCAGTGTATCTTTTTAACTTCTGGAAAAAACAACCTATTTACCTCGTATACTTGATAACTTTCACAAATTCATAATCTGTTAATAAAGATTGGAAAACATGTAAGTTATGTGGCTACTTCCTCAGTGGTAATACAATACAGAAATGGAATAGTATGCTGTTTGACAAATGTAACTAGATCCCAGCCTTTGCTTTTTAGATTTAGTAGGAATTTCAAAGAACCTCTAACAACTTTGTAGCTGCTGCTAAGCAGCAAGTCCAATTCTGTTTAGTGAGGATGTATTTAAAATACAGGAAGCAAAAAAGCTTCTAAAAGCTTCTATTCATCTACAATTATCTTCCTTAAATATTAAAATATTTTCTTGATGATTTTATTAATTTTCTTATAGCATACCTCACTTTTCTATCCTTTGTAACTTTTAAAAAATTTACTTTTAATTGGAGGATAATTGCCTTACAATGTTGTGTTGGTTTCTGCCATACAACAATATGAATCAGTGTTAAGTATACAATATATACTCCCTCTTGACCCTCCCACCCACCCCACCCTGCATTCTACCCCTCTATGTCATCACAGAGCACAGGGCTGAGCCCCCTGTGCTATAGTAACTTCCCAATAGCTATCTATTTTACACATGGTAATGTATGTATTTGTAACTTGACTCAATAGAAACTTTTACATGCTGTTGGTTTGACATCCTCATTTGTATATGAATATTCAGGAAAAATTCAGAGGCTTCAGAATAGTGTTCATTAACAGACAACTGTTAACAAAATGCAATTTTTAATATGCCTAATGGGGACCACATTCAAAGTTCTGGCTCTCAGTTCTCTTCACTTAATAGAGATTGTAGTTACTCTCCTATATGTTGAAAGCTAAGCCTAGAGTCCATTTCACATACATACATGAAGTAGTATGTATATAAAGAAGTAGAAAAGAACAGATGCTCTACCATGAGATTAGAGTCAATGCACTGAGGTCCTGTTGTATTTTTTTACTCTCTTATTTATTTGAGGCGGGAGTTGTCTGTGTGTGCTTTGTCCCTCATCTTTGTTTCATCCCTCCTATGAAGTGAAGTTGCTCAGTTGTGTCCAACTCTCTGCGACCCCATGGACTGTAGCCTACCATGCTCCTCCATCCATGGCATTTTCCAGGCAAGAGTACTGGAGTGGGTTGCCATTTCCTTCTCCAGAGGATCTTCCCGACCCAGGGTCTCCCGCATTGTAGGCAGACACTTTACTGTCTGAGTCACAAGGGAAGTGACTATACTAGTGATCATTTGTTTCTAGACCTTGGTCTAAGCTGTACTAAAGTAAATACAGGCTCTATCTTTATTTTTTTATTTTTTCTACATCTTCAGTTTATATCAGACGTTGATATGTGCTTATTTCTGTCCTGGTCTACGATTCTGGTTCTATCAGCTTGATTCCAAATGACCCCAGGTCTAGATATGATAATTCCACTATTCCTTCAGAGACCAACAATATTATTCTTTCTTTTGTGTATTTAAAATTATTATGATTTTACTTGTTAGCAATATGTAGTTTTTTAACTTTCAATAAACTCTATGAAGCTCAAAATCAAAATCATAAAGCCTACTATTAACTCTTGCTATTCCACTAAATAGTATAAAAATTCAAGGAGAGTTATAATTAACAAAGGTCTAAGCAAATGTCATAAAAGTAAGACATCATGCAATAATTTTTTTTCCCCCTGGAAGAAGGGAATTAGGAAAATGAAAAATTGCTGATTGGAAGAATCTTTTGTGCTGTATTTAATAAAAAAAAGTACACTATGAGTTTCAGTTCTGGAGGCAATAATGATGATGGCTACACAATGTACATGTATTTCATATCATTGAACTGCACACTTGAAAATGGCAAATTTTATATTATGTATATATTACCACCTAAAAAAGGTTTACCAATAAATTACACTACTTTTTAAGATTTATATTAAAACATACTCCTTCGTCTTAAGTTAAAAAAAGTATAGTTGCTCAGTTGTGTCTGACTCTTTGTGATCCCATGGACAATAGCCCACCAGCCTCCTCTGTTCATGGGATTCTTCAGGCAAGAATAAGTGACACTTATTTCTTAAGATATTCATTGTAATAAACATTTTTCAGAAACTCAGTTTGTTTTCTAAATTGTTTAACAAACTGCCTGAGTACCTCTGACTACAGGATCTGCTGGAGAAAGACAGAACATGGTGTTAGAAAAAGTAGACACATATTATTTAGGCAATAGTGTTGGGTCTTCTTGTTTACAAAATCATCATCCAAAACATGCTTTCTGTGATTTCGGAAAAATGGAGTCTCAGCTGATGCCTCTAAAATTGGAGATTTAGATTACAAATGGTTCCACAAAACTGAAAAATCTTTAAGGCAAGGAACAACAATCTTGAATCTTGTCTGTGTGTAAAAATATGAAGCTACCTCTTTGGTTTTCTCTACTTTCCAGGCTAATCTCACTAGCAGATGTCCAAAGTAATTTTATTTTGGCATCTTAGATAAAATGATGGAGAAGGCAATGGCACCCCACTCCAGTACTCTTGCCTGCAAAACCCCATGGATGGAGGAGCCTGGTAGTCTGCAGTCCATGGGATCACTGAGGGTCCGACACGACTGAGCAACTTCACTTTCACTTTTCACTTTCATGCATTGGAGAAGGAAATGGCAACCGACTCCAGTGTTCTTGCCTGGAGAATCCCACGGATGGGGGAGCCTGGTGGGCTGCCGTCTATGGGGTCGCACAGAGTCGGACACGACTGAAGTGACTTAGCAGTAGCAGTAGCTAAAATGATCTTCCAAAATGTGTAATAGTAATAACAATAATGATAACACCCAAATGATTATTGACTCTAACAACACAAAGAGAGAGAATTTCCAGGAAGAACCTCATGCCTGAAAGTCTAAAACTGGGAGTCATCAGCAAACAGGAATAATAGTTCATGTCTGGCTGAAAATAAACATGGAATCAACATTTAGAAGTACAAAAGCAGAGCATGGTTTGGAGGAGTTCTCAAACGAGGAATATCCTATTTTTTCACCAGGTTTCACTTTGCTAAAATAGATCTACCTCCATTCTTCAATAACTCGACCTAATTACCACATTTCAATTCTAACATGTGCTTTTTTAGTATTACTATTAATATTATTCAAAACAAAGTCTTCCCCTCCCCTCTTTCTCTCTCTCCCCACCCTGGAACAACTCCTTTAAATGTATGGACTATTTAG
This sequence comes from Bos indicus, assembly GCF_029378745.1. Classification (NCBI taxonomy): domain Eukaryota; kingdom Metazoa; phylum Chordata; class Mammalia; order Artiodactyla; family Bovidae; genus Bos; species Bos indicus. Next base: position 45,473,538 of record NC_091780.1, read on the forward strand.
ACTAGTTGGGACTTCCTGTAGCTGATGGTAAAGAATCTGCCTGCAATGCAGGAGACACGGGTTCAATCCCTGGGTCAGGAAGATGCCCTGGAGAAGGAAATGGCAACCTATTCCAGTATTCTTACCTGGAGAATCCCATGGACAGAGAAGCCTGGTGAGCTACACAGTCCATGGGGGTCGCAAAGAGTCACGACTGAGCGACTAACACACACACTGAGATTACCTACATGAGACTTTGCCTACAGGGTAAAAAACCTCCAGTTCTACAGTCTAAAACTTATCTTGCAAAGGGCTTTTTCAGGTAGTATCCTACTGGTAGTCCCAAATTTGTGGGAGTAGTGGGGAGTTGGGCTAACCCATTCCTCCCACTTTTTTTTTCCTTTAGGAACTAGGGTAGACACAATGCGGCTCTAGCTGCCTAAGTCTGTAGCGGAATCATAAAACCCAGAGCCGGGTCTTTCTGCATACAGTCCTAAACTGGACTCCTACTCTGTCAATGCTTGCGATGTGCCCGGTGAACCCGCCCGGTAGCAGAGCAGAGACCAGCACCGCTACCCCATGGAAGGCTTCTGGCCTCACCCTAAGTCCCCAAGGTCAGGACCCACAGCATATCCTTGCCCCAACCGCCTGACTCTGGCTCTGATCGCTTACGGGTAGTTCGCATCCATTGCAGAAGCGCTGGGAGGTCTGCCGGAGCCACCGTACGGAGGAGTTGCAGTACTGCGAGCCGCGCGGCGCGGAATTCCATGTTGGAGAAAGCAGATCAGCGGAAGGTTCGCACTGCGCATACGCAGGCAGAGGCCGGTTCAGACACCCGATTAGACCCGGCGTGGAACCCGCCTCCCTCGGCTACCAAAATCCTAAGCCCCGCCTCCTCCTTGGAGTTCTCACGTGCTCCTGGGACTCCCTATTCTGAGACATCTCCCACCTTTCATAATTCCCCTCTTAGCTGGTGGTGCTCAGCCAAGTCATTTTTCGTCAGGTGGCGCCTGGAGGCTGGACATCTTTCTTGAGATCGCATCCCTAGAAAGCCTCCTATCTTCATACTAACTTTAATGCCGCAGTTATTAAGCGATAGGAAACGAATGTCAAAGGCCAATCAAGGCAAAGAAACATCTCAACACACTCTCGGTAAACACTCTGTAGAGACGCGCCGAGTGCCCCGGAAGCGGAAGTGTATCCCCTTCTTGAAAGGCTGGACTACGCCGAGTGGTGACGTTTCCTCATTGGGCGGAAGGTTCGGTGGCAGTCGTCGGGTTTCCAGCTGGTGGGAGTTGGCGTTGCGGTGCTGGGCGCTGGAACCCTAGTTTACCCAGTTTGGGAAGTCGGGCTGTGGGGTCGCACCTGTCTGTCTGATCCCCGCGTTCCCTGGTTTCCTTCCCCGGCGTGGGGCTTCGCGAAGGTCTCTCGGGCCCCTTTGGGCCACGGCGGTAGCGGTGCCTTTTGCGGTAAGTGTCTGCTTTTTCCCGCCCCAGACTGCCGACTAGCAGCTGGGGGCAGCCCCAGTCCTGCTCAGCGGGGTAGACACTCCGGAGGGACTTGGCTGCTTTGGCCACCAGCTGTCGTCATCGAGACAGAGGTGCGCTGGCCCATTTTCATCTCTTGTCCCTCACCAGAAGTTTTGTTAAAAGATGCGCTGTGACCCTTTAAAATTGTCTTCAGATTTGCCAGAGCCAAATTAAACGTAAGCGATGTCAGGCCAGACTCTGTTTTGCTGTCCTGATCAAGAATTTAGATGTGGCTGCTACTCCGAAAATCTGTTGACTTGTACCAGATTTTATTTTTCCACGTCAACTTGTGTCTAATTAACACAGTGTCCCGCCTGTAGTAGGCTTTCAAAAATGATTAAGGGATATCAGTTCAGTGCCATTGACGACCTAAAATATACTGGTGGCTCTGTCCGTAACATCTGGTGCTACTAGACGTTTCTTGAAACTCTTTCTCCCTTGTTGACGTTGTTGATGCTGTTCTCACATGGTTCTTTCATATGCTTCATTCAACAAAATGTTTACTCTTTCTTAGCTATAAGGATACAGAAATGAATGACTTGAACCCTGGCATTGAGGACCTAACAGTACAGTGATACAGAGACACATAAATATACATTATAATCAAGATGAGTGATGAGAAATTCTAGTAAGATGTAAAGAGCCATGAGAACTATGGAAACAAAGATGATATGCTCTGCTCCTTAGAAGATTTGTGACCTTGAGCAAGTTGATATTCCAATCTAGCCTCAGTTTCCTCATCCACCTTAGTTTGAGAATGGAAGATTAGGTAACATGTTTGGTACCATGCCTAGAATACAGCAGTGGTGGTGCCAAAGGGGAGGGGAACTATTTCCTTCAAACTTCTTTCCCTTGATTTTTTGATCTGGTCAGTATTTTCTAACTAAATATGAAGTCCTGTGCAAAAGCATCTTCAAGCCCTCCTTCAAAGAGATTGATTACTCCTGTAACTCCACCTATCTGGAAATTCTGGACCTGCCACTGGAATACAGTAAGATAATCATAAATGGTAGCTTTAATTTTTTTTTTTCAATTGATTTTCTTGTGTATGCCTTTGCAAAGGGAATTGGTAAAAGCGTCTCTCCTCCTGATTATTCTCGAAGTCTCAATGGACTCCTTTTAGTTGGCGGTTCACCATTGCCTTATCCCATAAGCTGTCTCTGAGAGTTCTCATCTGCTTCCATAGTATTATCGTTGTATGCCAACAATTTCCACATCTTTTTCTCTAGCCCTTGTTTCATGAAATAGTATTTTAGTTTCTGCAAATTCAGTAGGTCTAAAACCAAGTTCACTCTCTCCACCTTCTTTTCGTTCCCCTTTTTATTACATATAACCTACACACTTTCCTAGTTTATCTCAGAGTTTTGACCTTGGGTTTCTAGTTGAATTTTGTGGTATTTGTTCAATTTTTAAAAGAATAATAAAGTCAACACTAACTGCCAACCTAGTAGTAGAATTTTGTAAATAACCTTTAAAACCCCTTGAATCTTGCCTCTATTTAACTTTCAAATCAGCTTCTCTTTTTTGCATTCCATTCATTGGTTAATGGCATCACTAACCACATGGTTATTCAAAGGAGAGCCCTCAGAGTCATTTTTGCCTCTGTTTCTCTTTCATTCTCCATAACCATTTGATCATTAGGTCCTATAGATTCTGCTTTATGATTAACCCTTAACTTGAGCCCTGTCCCTCTGTTTTGTGTTCTTCCTTAGTTCAAGCTCACATCTCTTGAATAGACTTTTGGAGTATGTTTAGAATATGTAGTCTCCTTACTCCAGTTTTTCTCCCTTCAATGCCTTTGTTACATTGTCTCTAATTTTTAAATTATAGAACAGATTTTTCATTCTCTTGTTTGCCTTAATGAGTGTTGCTTCATGCAGTGCTTATTAACCCTGGCTGCACATCAGTATAGCTAGTGAAGTGTTTCAAAACATAGGTGCCTCGTTTGGCTCTCCTAATCAAGAATTTAGATGAGGCCACTTCCCCCATAATCTTATAATGTTACCATCCCTGAAGTTTCTGATTGATTACTTCATTTTTAGCTGACAGGTGTTAGCTGAATGCCATTGAAATTGCCCATTACTTGAGCATATGCCTCATCCCTCCTCATCCATATTTTCAGGCTGTGTTCATTTTAGCTTCAAGGCAAACTATTTCCAAAGAGTTCTTTTGACTTTGTTTTAATTTTCCTCCTGGTAACAGTTTACATAAAGATTCTTTTTATGATTAACTTGACAGCCAGAAAGTATCTTAGAGAATTGATTCCCAGTGCTTTTGAATTATTAGCTATTGTTGCTAATTGAATTTTTGGTATACCTTTTCTGCTGTTAAGCCATGAAGTGTTGCAGTGGTTTTATCCTTAATGTTAAAATGAGTTTTAAAGTTGTTTTAAAATTTGAAAACAGAATCATTGTATTGAAGAGAATATTTCCTAATATTGATTGGTGCAAAATAAGACAGAGAAGTCAGTGGTGGCATGATACCTAATTTATTTTCTGAAGTTAACAGAGGAATCTTGTCTGTGTTAACTTGATGTAATTTATTGATTTGAAGTTAGAACTTTGCTTGCTGGAGCAATTCCTGGAGCACATAGTAGGTGTTTAATGAGTGACTGACTAACTGAATACAAGGGGCCATTCTGTCTCAACCTCTAGAATAACATTATTCTAATTCTCATAAAGAGAACTTTGAAAAGTAACTTTCCCCTTAACCAAAAGGAATTCTCATAGTCGTTACCAACAATTTGAAAATTACAAGAATGTATTAGAAAATTTAAATTACTGTTCACCATCAAAGATGACAAATGTTATTATTTTCTAGAAGCTTTACTACAATAAGGTTAACATACCATACAGCTCACCCAAAGGGTACAGTTCAGTGGTCTTTAATGTATTTGCACAGTTGTGCAACCATCCAGGGCTTCCCAGGTGGCACTAGTGGTAAAGAAACCGCCTGCCAATGGAGGAGACTTAAGAGACACAGGTTCGATCCCTGGGGAAGATTCCCTGGAGGAGGGCATGGCAACCCACTCCAGTATTCTTGCCTGGAGAATCCCATGGACAGAGGAGCCTGGCGGGCTACAGTGCACGGGGTCGCAGAGAGTCAGACGTGACTGAGCACGCACAACCATTACCACCATCAATTTTAGAACATTTTCATCACTCCACAAAGAAACCCCATGCCCACTAATACTTCTTATTTCCCCCTAATTCCCAAACCCTAAGCAACTATTAATCCACTTTCTTTCTTTATAGGTTTTTCTCTTCTGGACATTTTATATAAGTGAAATCAAATATCCTTTTGTCACTGGTTTCTTTCATTTAACACAACGCTTTCAAGATTTATCCGTGTTGTGGCATGTATCAGTACTTCATCTCTTTTGATTATCAAATAATATTCCATTTGGTGGGTATGCCACATTTTATTTATCCACTCATCAGTTGAGGGATATTTGGCGCTTTTTTCCCTTCCCTTTTTGGCTAGTGTGAATAATGCTTCTAGTGACCATTTAAGTATAATTCTTTGTGTGGATGTGTATCTTCCTTTTTCTCGGATGTACCCAGGAGTGGAATTGCTGGGTCATACAGTAACTTTGTGCATTTAAAATTTTGAGGAATCGCCAACCTGTTTTCTAGGGCTGTACCATTTTACGTTCCCACTAGCAGTGTATGAGAGTTCCAATTTCTGCACGTTCTCACCAAAACTTGTTATTACAGTTATCTCAGTGTGGGTCAAGTGGTATCTGATCGTGCCTTTGATTTACATTTCCCTCCTGGGTAATGCGTTTTTTGGATATTTGTTTAAACAAAATACATTATGTGCAGTTTTGTAGTCTGGCTTTTACCTCTAAGCATATTTTTAGCATTAGCAAACATATTTACAAAAGATTTTCCCTCATTTCTGCTTTCCTCTTCACTCCTTCCCAAACCATAATTCTTGTGAAAACTTGCCTAAATTATAATGCGTTAAAAAGTCTATAGGAGTGTATGCCAAATTATTGTTGGTGGTTATCAAAGGACAAAAAGAGGGTTAGGAAAACTGTATTTCTACCTTTAATGTTTCTGTAGTGTTTGAATTTAATGAACGTGTATCCTCTTGTAATCACAAAACTTAAAAATGAATTATTTCTTTAGAGGACTGAGTATATTCAGAATGAAAAATATTCCTAAATTCGAAAGGCATTAACTTGTATTAGTTATTCAGATATAATCATTTACCAAGTAAAATACCAATAGGTTGCTTTGTTAGAGAGTTTACTTTTCTGTGGTTATAGACTATAAATACATATGCTATGTAGGATTTAAAATATATATATATGTTTAATGTTATAATCAGGAAAGCATATACTGGTTTGGCCTATTGACTATTTTACAGGAAAGTATATAATGTAGAAATCATTTTTCTAAAGATATTTACTAATAATAGTATATTTATATGTTTAGTTCTTTAGTGTAATATTGATCCAATAAATTAGTCATCAATTAGGGCATAGAAGAACTTTTTTATTTTTGCCTGTAGAATTTCAAGGACAGAGGAGCCTAGTAGGTAGAAGAATTTTTTAATAGGTGTTTTCATTATAATAAGATTTTCATTATAATAAGATATATAAAATAATAAGATTTGGAATATCTAAGCATTAGAGTCTGTTTATATAATCCAAGATTGGGCAGGGTTCTGGCAGGACTATTTTTAATTGTTTATGCAGAGAAAAATGGCTGCTTGGGCATTCCAGCTTCTGTTGAAGAATAACCAAGTACATGAAATTGGCACTTAATGTTAAAAGATTCTGGGGGAGTGATTCCTGGGTAGTGGGACAGACACTTTAGTAATGTTCAGAAATTTTCCATTTTATTCACAACTCAGCATTATAGGGAAAGGCAACTGACATCATCAAGAAAGGAAGGAAAATAAGAGTTAGTATACTGTGCACCTGCAGGCAGTTTTATACGTACTGTCTCATTTAATCCTCACAACAGCCTTTCAGGGTAACTACCTTGATAATGGTATTATCTCCATTTTGCAGGTGAGGAATGTGAGGCTCAGAGATATTAAGTAACTTGCCCAAAGTAACCCAGCCAGTATGTAACAGAGCTGGGATTTGAATCCAAGTCTGTCAGACTCCAAAGCCCATGCTCTTTCCAGTACTTCACACTGTAGCAGGTAAGTATGATACTTGGCCCTGTGCCTGCCTTACCTAGGGCATCCCAAACTTGAGCCTGTTTCTACTGCCTCACTGTCCAACTCTTAGATTCATGTTAGGAGAAAGTGTGATGGGCCAAGATCAGTCCTTGTGCATCCTGATTGCAGTGGACTTATCAGCTCTTTCTGGATATTGCAATTATTACTCTTCATGAAGAGGAATGTGCATCTTTGCTTTCAAAGTATGATTTCCTCTTTTGTATTATGGCAGCAAAATTTGTTCCAGGAGTTTGCCAGCAAGGATCTTCAACTCAGTTGTCTAAAGCATCATTCATACTCTCAGACCTAAGGTTGTATTCCCAAGGGACTATAGGACGTCATTATGCTTTTTATTGGGTAGGGAATGGCTGTTCCATTCTTTCACCTGCTTATATGGTAAAATTGTTGTGAGGGTGGAATGAGATAATAGATGTTAAACTGTATGAACTGCTATAGTGTAATCCCTTACCTTGCCAACAGCCCCATCTAAGTAGAGATTCTTCTTTTGTGAAACTCTAGTACATGTATACACATATTTACTTCTCTAAATCTTTTTAGTTAGCCCAGAGAATTTTGAGTGAGCGTGCTTGAATTGTAAATTATCCGAATTTGAGCTATAGGGTTAGCCATTAACAGTAAAAGATATATGTATTCTAGTGTGCATATTAGAACAAAGCGAAGTTAGTTTTTAAGAGTCTTGTTGGAACTTCTGAAAAGTTATAATAAGGCAAATGAAAACTAATTGTACAATATCAATTATCTAGGTTGTTGATTTTCTTGATTGTCATGTTTTCTTTATCGGTTAATTTATGTGGTCTTTTGAGAGATATTTTTAAGGCCATTTGTGACTTTGGCTCCCTAGTTTTGTTATTTAACTAAGGTCTTAAATACATTATTCATCCATAAAGTTCATTTTTAGTAAAGACTGAGGGTAAATAAAGCAGTGAGCTCACAGGAGAGAGCAAAAGAGGCAAACATCTCTGCCCTCATGCAACTTACATTTTGGTTGAGGGAGATAGACTGCAATAACGTGTAGTTAATCCTTGATGACCAGGGTATGAGCTGTGTGTGTTGACTTTTGTGTGGACTTTTTTCAATAAATATAGTATTATTTGGCCAAAAAGTTTGTTTGGGTTTTTCTACTGTGTCTTACGGAAAACAAACAAACATTTTGGGCAACCCAGTACTTGTATTTTCAGTTTATAGACCTTTAAATTAACTAAGTGTGGGGAAAAGTTTGTTCAATTAGAGACCACGGTTTGTGGAATCATAAGAACTAGGATCTGAGACAATTGCCTCCAAGCTGTTTCAATTTCCTGCCTCTCTTTGGGTAAGTCATTTGTCAGTTCCTTGGTTTTTGAGGCAGAGACGGCAGTGCCTGGATTTTCTACTAGGATGGGGGATGAGCCAGTGCCACTAACCTCCCTTTGCTAAAGGGTCAGCTGTCAGTAAATCATGTTGGTAACAAAACAATGAGAGAAAGAGAAGGGAGTTTGCGATTTTAAACAAGTGGTAGGGGAAAGCCTCATTGAGAAGTTGCATCTGGACAACAATATGAGGGAGATGAGGGAGGGAGCTATATTGTTAACCAGAGGATGAACATGCCGGCTAGGGCTTTAGCACAGCATCAACAGCAAGGAACAAAATCGTGTGTGTGTGTGTGTGTGTGTGTGTGTGTGAGAAGTGAGTAAGTGAATCGTGTGTGTGTGTGTGTGTGTGTGTGAGAGAGAGAGAGAGAGAAGTGTGTAAGTGCCTTACAGTCCATTCTGAGAACTTTACCTGTGCGTGAAATGAGAAGTCATTGAGGTTTTGAACAGAATTTTGATACCAGAGTTTTCAGAAACACATCTTTGGAAATTGTGGAGAAAACACTTTATAAATAAAAGCTATTATTAGATATTATTTTCCCCCTACTGAAGTGTAGGTTTTTGTAATCAGGCAAATATATTTAAAAATATGCTATCAATAAGTAATTTATATAAGGAAAACTGTGTTGGGAAACTTCACAGAAAATTTTTTTTCAATTTAAAAGAGCCAGTCAACATAGGAAGATAAGATTTAGCTAGTATAGCTTTTTAAAATGGAGGATGAAAAAATAAGTAAAATGAAGGATGGTCTGTTTATGATATGATCTCTAAAAGAGCTAATTGTGGTGTCATAATTAGGATTATATTACCCCTGGTAGTGCTGTGGTAAAGGATATAAGCTGAAACCCCTGAACCCTATCTCTTACCTAAAGAGTACTAACTTAAACAATAATAATTTAGTATAATGATTTGGGATAAGAAGTTAAAACTTCTGGATCTTTTCTACAAAGTGGTTGCTTTTCCTGCTTAAATAACCATGTAATTGTTAAAAAAAAAAAAAAAGTAAGTATTTTTGGTATAACATGGTATTTTTTCAGTTCCATTAAGTATTGGTAGTATTTAGTTTTTAAATTATCAGATTTTACCTGAATAGAAGTGTGATGTTTAATGTAGAGCTCAGCTTGGAATGTCTCTGCCAGTGACAGGTCCTTGAGTGCCTTTTCCCTGCCTGCTTCCTTTGACTTCCCTCATCTTTCCACTTTCTCTATGTTGAATGAGTCAGCTGTTTAGTCTGTAGATGGGATCTAGTCTAGATAATCTTGGTTTACTAAATTAGACCAGTTAGCTTGGAATAGTTACCAAAACAGCTGCTTTGAACAATGAACTCTTCTGCCAGTATTGCTTATGTTGGACAATTGATGCCTGGTTTTCAGAGCCCTTTACACCCTGTATTTCCTTCTAACTGTATAGCCTTCTGTCCTGACTGGAATGTTTTTTTTACTATCTTCCAAATAGTACTCAATAATTTTTGAGTACATGCATACATAAAGTACAAATATGTCCCAGGCTTTTCCATGTCTCCATTTCTGCTTGTACCATTTCACCTCCTTCAAACTTCCCTTTGTCCTCTTCTTCACCTAACTTCTTCCCTGTATCAGGATCAAATTCATGACAGCCTTCTCAGTAAAGCCTGTTCTGTCTACCTGAGCTTATTTTTACATATATGTATAATTTTTGTAATTATTGGCAGTTGACCATAAGGTGTTTTTTTTGACCATAAGCATTTATTTCTAGCTTTGAACTACTACTTAACTGGTATTAGTCAAGGTTCTCCACAGAACAGAACTGATAGGATGTGTGTATACATGTGCATGCATGTGCATGCACATACACATACATGAAACTTTTTATATATATTATATGGAATTGGCTCATGCAATCATGGAGGCTGATGAGTCCTGACATCCCCAGGGTGAGTTGGCGAGCTGGAGATCCAAGATAGCTAAGCAGATGGCATATTTCCAGTCTGCAGCCTGGCAAGCTTGAGACCCAGAAAAAGCTGATGTTTCAATTTGATTCTGAAGGCAGAAAGAAGCCTAGGCAGTCAGGCAGAGGAATTTTTAGATTTACTTTATTTTGCTGCTCACTGATGTGCCTTGTCTTGCTAGCTAGTAAACAACTTGAGGGCAGGAACGGCAAGTCATGTTTACCTGCTTACCATCCATAACTTTGTCCATCCTGATTCACATGTAATGGGTACATCTCCGTATTTTATGAAATCGTATCATTTTAAGGGCTAGAAGGCGCCTTGAAGGTTATCTTGTTTTAGAGTTGGAGAATCAAGAACAACTTATTAATATATACCTCTTTCCTTAGTTGTTAAGAAAATGAATGAGATAATGTAGTATCTATGAAAAGTTAAGTGATTTACTAATTTTAAAGCTTTATTTTTGCTTAGAGCATGAATCAGAATGTGTCCTTTAATTAGAAGATATTTCCTGGGTGGAGATTTCACCTTTTTCTTTTTCACCTTTTTTTTTTTCATTTAAGAATGTACATAAAAAAAAAGAATGTACATAGCACAGTAGTCAGTTATTCATATTGACAAGTATGTCCAAAATGAGAACAGGTTTAATTTGAAATGTCATTTCTTCAAATTGTATTGTCTGATATATAAAATTTACTGATTCATAAAGAATATTCCAGTTAAGTATTCAAATATAAAGCATTATGTAAAATTTACTGATTCATAAAGAATATTCCAGTTAAGTATTCAAATATAAGGCATTGTAACCAAGTGGTACCTTTAGCTTTTGGACCTGACAGTATCGAAGATGCAGGTTGAGGCTGTAGAATTTGAAGTTACTGTATTTTAAACACTCAAGTACTTTAATTTGAACTTACTCTTCTTTAGAAGTTTTCATTTATGGGAACTGATATTGTTTTCAGATGTTTTTATTTAGTTTTTTTCCTTCCTAGATTTTCTTGTGATTACATCTTAAAGCATTCAAGATGGTATTAGCAGACCTTGGAAGAAAAATAACATCAGCATTGCGCTCATTGAGCAATGCCACCATTATCAATGAAGAGGTATGTAAAAATACATGTGATTGCACATCATCACTAGCATTGCAGATATATAGTTACTTCTAGATAAAACCCATAAATGGGTATAGTAATGTGTTTTATGAGAAATTGACTATGTTAATTTCAACTTTCTATAATGAATTACCAAAAAAACCCCACCTTAACTTATATGTAATAATGACATAACGTTTTATATTTCTTTTTTTTTTTTTTCGTTTTATATTTCAAAAATGGCTTAGGTCTGGAAATATGCTTTTGCTTCCTCTTAATACAGGCCTATAACTTTAGTATCCTCCTTCTTCCTTCTTGATTAGACATGCATATATCTGATCTTTTTTCCTTGACTTTTATTTGACATTCTTATATAAGGCTAATATTTCCATTTTGGCTACTTTGATTCATTTTCTCTGAAATCCTCTCTTAGTTTTTTGGAGGTTTTGTGAGCTGACTCCTTAATATGATATCTGAAATACTTTTCCTCCTGGTTTTAAGTATAAGGTATTTCTTGCTCCCATCCCCCCTCATTGTATATTAAAGGTTTGTCAACTGAAAGAAGATGATTATAGTCCACAAGTATATTTTACATTTTGTGGTTCCAGTGGTAAAGTACTGATTTTGGTTTTAGAAGACCTTGTTTAGTGTCCTGTTAAACAAGTCATAGAAATTTGAGCAAGTCAAATTCAGAATTTCTTAATGTTTAAAATGAGAAAATAGCATTTACCTTTCAGGATGATTTTAAAGATTAAATGACATAATAGATTAAAAGTATCTTCTAACTTGGAGGTTTAAAGAAAATTCTAATATAAAATTTGATATCAATACTTTAATAAGCTAGTGGAATGAAATAATTTGGGGACCATCTTTGAGCTCAGCTAGTCAAGCCTCTCTTTTAACAGCAGTAGGAAGTCAGTTTCACATATTTATTTATTGGAAGAACCAGTATTAAAATCTTGTTCCTAATTCCACATACACAGCTTTTTATAATTAATATTAAGTAATAAATCATAATTTAAAACACTAGTCTTTGGAATTCAGAATAAATAAAATGACAGCTTTTCAAATAGTTTTCCCTGTTTATAACCGTTATGCTGTTTGTATTTATAGTAGAAAAAGAAAAGAAACCAAGGAAATGAAGTTGGTGGGAAGTAATAACAGCTGTTGCTTAATGGTAGCTTCTCTATTCTTGATACTATGCTACTAGGGAATTAACAAGGAGAAATCCCTCTAATGAAAGATCAGTTCCATTTTTATCAAATCCCTTCAGTGAGAGATAGAGAAATCTGATAAGCTGCTATATGACATATGACAGAAGTTGAAGATGAGAATTCATTCAGAAAGTGTTTGAGGGCCCACATTTTTGCAAACTTTTTTGCTGCCATCGGGGATATAGCAGTGAACAAAATAGACTAAAATCCCTACCCTCGTGGAGTGTATTGCATTCTAATGTGTAAACAGCTATTTCCATGAGCAGCTAAGGCTCATCTTTTTTAAAGACTTTTTTATAGTTTGTGATCTTTTAACTACAATGCCTTGCAACTCAACAAATATGTGATGATAGTGAGTTACTAATGGAGGATGGTTTTCTTTTCACCTTTGTTCCTCTGCTCTGAGTGGAAATAGTAAAGGCTAGTAGGTCAGACTGGGTCATTTTCTTTTGTCATATTTTCCTCCATGTTAGTCCAGTTGAGAAGATGTTGCTGCATATTAGCAACAGGAATTCAGTGGCATAGAAAACTTCAGTGGCAACATGTATTGTATAGTAACTTTCTTTGACTTGTATATTGTCTTTACTATTATTACTTTAATATAGGGATAAAATTGTGTTTAATACCTGGTTGAATAAAATGAAATGGAATGTCTTTTTTTTTTTTTTAAAGTGGTGCTTTGCAAATTGTGAGATCTTAGTTCGCCTATCTTGGATCTAGCCCATGCTCCCTGCAGTGGAAATTCAGAGTCCTAATCACTGGACCACCAGGGAATTCCCTGGAATGTCTTATTTTGACAAAATGACTAGATATTTAATAAAATCTCTCTCAAAGGCTAACTGAAAACCTTTTCCCTCTCTAATGGTATACTATGGTTTTTAATTAGTCATGGTTGTATGGTTGATGATTGGTCATTGTTTTTATATGGTTGAAATGAATTTTTTAAAAGTTTTATTTATTTATTTGCAGGTGTTAAATGCTATGCTAAAAGAAGTATGCACAGCATTATTGGAAGCGGATGTTAATATTAAACTAGTGAAGCAACTAAGAGAAAATGTAAAGTAAGTTAATTAAGCTAAAGGTAAAAAACAGGCAAAACTAAATTTAGTTTACTGGGATGAGGAGCTAACTAGAAAAGTCTGCTGCATTATGAAACGTTTCTGCTATATAGCACTGGAAACGAATAGAACTCATATGTTGAAAGACTTCTTTTATAATGCGTTTCCATAATAATGGTTCAAAGAATAAACTACATGTGGCTTTCATTTAATTATGAAGTTCTTTCCATTCTACTACTCCTTTATCTGAACGGATTCAATCATATACTGTATAGTATTTTAACAGAAAAGCCTGTTAGCAATTCAGAGTCCTTAAAGAAAAGTGGTACCATTTTAATCCTCTTCAGACTAAAGATGGCATTAATCAGCCTCTTTCACTATTGGAGAGTTATATTCTTTTTTATCCCCTTTTGGTTTCTCTGTCCATATTCGATAAAGGAGTAGTGTGTGTGGTCTTAGTTATTGTGTTAACTGGGAGAGGCACTGGCTGGGGCGGAGCACGTAGAATAACGGAGGGCACTTCGGTTAGCTGTTTCAGTCCTAGCCCTCCTCATGCTCAGACCATCCCCCCTCCTTCTTGTATTGTCTTGTATTGGGTGTTAAGTACAGGACTACTAACATTTAAGCATTTAGAACCACAAGAAGTAATCCTATTTGCTGCTTGGTATAAACATGTATAAATTTTGTATGCTGCAAGAAAAATAAAATTAATACTTCACAATAATGTGAAGTATTAATATTTAATAATACTTTACAATAATGTGAAGTATTAATATTTGGACAAATTAATATTTGGACTTTAAAAAAATAAGCCTTGAAAAACTAACCAAAGTCATATATCTAATATTTCATGGTAAATTCTTCATGGTATGAACTTATGACTCTGTAGTAATTATATGCATGTTAATTAGAAAAATATTAATATAAATGATTGGATATTCTTACATTCTTTGGGGCAAAAGGTAATTTTTTTAAGTGTCTTAACTGACTTTTCCCCCTTTTTATCCTCAAAAACCATCATTATGAAGGTCTGCTATTGATCTGGAAGAGATGGCATCTGGTCTTAACAAAAGAAAAATGATTCAGCATGCTGTATTTAAAGAACTTGTGAAGGTAAAAGTATATCTAGCTTGTGCTTTAATTTTCTATACACTCACTGTATTAGCATGGCAAACAGGAATGTATTTCAGAATGCTTTTTAATGTTTAATGGAATATTTATCTGTATTAAAAATATTAATAGATAATTAACTTTTCTGAATACAAAATTGTAGACTTTTTTTAATTGTAGACTAAAATTCTGGGTACAGATGTGAAGGCTGGTATTTTACTCCTACAAAAAAATGCTAAAGCAAGTTATAGAAAGTACAGCTTCACTATATATTAATTGATGGAAGAGCCTCTCTGAGTTTATTCTCTTTAATATCAAGTTTTGCCTATTGAAGGTCCTACTTTTGTACAGAAAATCACTCTTGGAAAGAGTTCTTTTCTACACTTTTATTGTGTCTAAAAGATTGAATATCCTACACTTGCCTAGATTTTAAGCAATTTTGAATCAGTGAAATTTTATTTTACAAGTTATACTCTATTGCCTTGTCCTTATTAGAACTGATATTGCTGCTGCTGATGTGAAAATTATGATGAGAGTCTTAGAGCATTAGAAAATATGTTTGAGTCGAATGGTAGGGGCAGAAAAGAAAGGAACTAAAAAAGTTTTTTTTAAGGAGCAACAGGTACCTGTTAGTGGTCTCCAGGTATTTTTTCCCTATATTGTGTGAATAGTTTCATTTACTCCTTTAGTTCAACAGAACTGATTGGTACTTTAAGAAAATCTAGTATCTCAGATGGTTGTGACACTTCACTTTAGTCCTGTAGACTAATCAATTGGAAAAGAAATTCAGAACCTGAAAGAGGTCAGGAAATTTAGCCAGTCTGTCTTTTCAGTTTGCGGTTGAGAAAAGTGAGACAGTTAGTGGTAGACCCAGGCCTGATCTCCATACTTGTGTGGACTCCTCCTCCCAGTATTTCCAGTTTGCTCTTCATCTTACACCTGAGGTCAGCACAGAGTGAGTGAACATTTTTATTTTTAGGGGTTGGCATTTTGAGGCAATTCTGGAACATCAAGTGCTTTGTTAAGATGCCTTTACTGAGTGCCTACTTTATTCCAGGCTGTATCCACATACTGCTGATAACAAGAGATGAAGAAGACTGGGCCTTACACTCAGAAGCTCATGGTCTAGGGTAGTGGTGTACAAAGCAAGGTCAAAACTGTTTTCATAACACTAAGACATCATTTGCCTTTTTTTGCCCTCTTTACTTTGTTGATATTTGCTCTGCAAATATCAGTGCAAAAGCAATGGCAGATAAAACCATTGGGTAAAACTCCCTAGCATGAACAAGGCAGTGATACTAAACTATACTGGTAGTCATTGTACCCTTTACTCCCAGACACTTGCAGTGAAATAAAAATAAGTTTTTTTTTCAAATGTGTCCTTGATGGAAATTATTAGTGGTATTAAATCTTGACCCTTAAATGTATATGTGTTTGTAAGATTTTGTGTGATGAAATGGAAAGTACGCAGAAAGCTATATTGCTGTGTACCAAATTTGATGGTTGTCTTGAGGAAAGCAACAGACAGTTAATCTGTGCTTATTTGGCCTCGAACCTTTGGCAGACATTTTCTCTGAAGTAAATAAAGTTGTCCTGTCACTTTAAGGCAAACAACTAACAATAGTGTACCCAATGATAAAATTTTAGCTTTCAAGTGAAAACTGGAAGCTTGAATCCCCCCACCCCCGCCATGAGTTTGACAATGTCCTGATTCTTAACTCGTCTGGTGAGATCAGTATAGATATTAATAAATAAAATTTTCGATGTTGTGTAGTGACATGTGTCAACAATGGGAGATCTGCCTAACTCAGTAAACCAGTATTTTCTAAATGACTAGTGTATAATGTTACAGAAGCATGCACCAGTATAAGATCGATTCAAAGTCCAAGATAGGATAACTGATTTTAATGTGGTATGAAAATTCAGTACTGCAGTTCTAGGATGCAGGAGGAAGAGAAGATATAATAAAAACATTATTCAGTAAAATATATGTTCCAAATAGTAGGTTCATAGAGAGCTGAGTGATTCTGCCATGGGATATAGAGGATGGAGGAGAATATAGGGCAGCATTAGTGTTCTGAAAGGGTCTAAGAGGAAGGGCAGTGGATTTATGTCTAAGATAGTTGTTTATTTCAGAAGTTTGCTTATGGGTAGCTCTATGCCTGAAAAGATAACAAAATGTATTTTCTTTTCCTCCCTTTTCTACCACATGGCTTTCCTTGAAATCAGATATAATATGGATTATGTAACTTTTATGGTATCATCTAGCATGGGCTCAGCAAGTTTCTCTTAAGAACAAATAGTTCCAGCTTTGTGGGTCATATGGTCTTTGTTGCTATGACTCAGGTCTGGTGTTTAGCACAAAAGCAGTAAATGAGTGGGCATGTGTGTGTTAAGACTTTATTTACACATAGTTGTAAATATGGTCTATGTCCTCTGGTCTAGGATATTAACTACTATTACTGTTTGATTATATAGAGAGAGAGGTTTCAAGTTCCAAATGATGACTTGGAAATGTATTATTTTTTTAAATGAACGTTAAAAATGCCTCCTGCTTGTTAGTTTGGGGACTGTCTGTATACGTACCTTTATTTTCCACTGATTGTCATTATAAAATTGGTGATTATTTTTTACTTTAAATCTAATAACTTTAAAGAGGAGTATATCCAATGGCATTGGACAGTTTAACGTTTGACTCACTTGGAAAGCCTTCCACATGTAGTTTGTAATTTTGCTCATGTATAAACACTGGTGAAATTGAACAGGAAGGTAGGTGCCATTGCAGTATTGTAGCCACTAGCCACATGTGGTTATTGAGACTTGTAATGTGGCTAGTCTGCTGAGATCTGATATGGAGTAGATGGATAAGAGATCCATGCCAGGTTTTAAGATCTAGCATGGCACATTTATTTAGGGAAAAAAAAAAAAGACCCAGCATGGGAAAAGGAAATATAAACTAGCTCATTAATTTTTAAATATAGATTACATGTTAAAATTATAATATTCTAGATACATTGAGTTAAAGGATTAACATTAATATCACTTGTTTTTACTTTCTGAAATGTCACTACTAGAAATGTAAAAGGTCTTATGTGGCCTGCACATACATTATATTTCTACAGTGCTGTTGTAGATTGCTCCCTTGCTCAAACTTGGTTTCACATTCATACCCTTTCAACTTTTTCTAAAAAATGTTTTGAGATCCTTACCTCTGAATCGGTTTGGGAGTATAGGCTTGCTTATAACTTCACAATGCACTGTTTTAAACTCTTAAATTTCACTATGTGTATATATAAGAGGGAAATAGAGTTGTGTTAGAATGGGAGGATTATGGTTGCCTCTTACACTGAAATGTCTGTAAATCATTTTTACAGTTTGAAAGTTGTGGGGAGAGAGGTTTTGAATGTAACCATGTGCTAACCTGATTTTATCTTTGTTTTTGGTATGTAGCTTGTAGACCCTGGAGTTAAAGCATGGACACCCACTAAAGGAAAACAGAATGTGATCATGTTTGTTGGATTGCAAGGGAGTGGTAAAACAACTACATGTTCAAAGGTAAATTATACTTAAAAAAAAAAACAAAGTCATGGAGAAGCTGTTTGTGTAAATCAAGTGCTTTTACCAAGAAAACTGTTCCTATTCTTTAAGGAGATGAGGATATGATTTTTGGAGAAGTAAAGGGGGAAAGTTTACCTTATATCCTATGGCTCAGGATTCCCTTTTCACAATGTCTAACCCAGTATAATATGTATGGATCTTCATTTTACATATCATTTTGCTAATTTTAAGTTCATTCTACCACCCTTTCCTTCATAATTGGGTGCCTCAACTTTGTTATCAGATTTTGCTTCAGAAGCCTCAACTATGTATAGTTTAGAAAGAAAAAAAAAACCAGGATCATTTCTTAGAGGGTTATGTTATTGTTTGTTTTTAATTAACGTTAATAACATTTTTTACCATAGTCATTTGTTGCTTCGTCATTTCGTATCCTTTGAATGTGACTGTTTGGCACTTAGAGTTTAAACTCTTCAGGAAATCTTCAGTATTCAGAATGCAGTAATATTACTTTTTAGGAGAATATGAGCTGTTTTATTTTACATGTGTAATAATTTGTTTTTATTGATTTTTAAAATCTTCCTTTCCCAGTTAGCATATTATTATCAGAGGAAAGGTTGGAAGACCTGTTTGATATGTGCAGACACATTCAGAGCAGGTATTGTGCTGAAATTTGAAAATTATTTCCTGAAATTTTTATTTTCAAGTTTAAGGACTCATTAACTTTTTTGTTTCATAGGGGCTTTTGACCAACTAAAACAGAATGCAACCAAAGCAAGAATTCCATTCTATGGAAGGTGGGTTCCGGTTTTTATTCTTACATTCGTATGTCTTACCTTATCTATCTGACTTTTTACTTTATGCTATCTGGCCACATTTTAATATGTACCTATAAGCTTGAATCATTTTTGGAATAAGGTAGGGGTATAATTATTACAATGTTACCTTTTATTATTGTAACATGATTTTTCTGATCCAGCCTGATCAATCAGAGCAGATACTGTTTAGCTTATAATTCTTCCTATACTTACCCTGC